>NC_081157.1:36259252-36990919 GCF_012432095.1 Onychostoma macrolepis | reverse complement strand
ATCGCGCCTGCACAGAGGGATGCCAACGGTGGCCCTTCTCCATATCACCCACTCATCCCTGCCCAGATCGAAAACAAGCCAGGAATGAATTGATGTGCAGAAAGTGATGGTCTCGCTTCAAGTTGGCACTCCCTTTTTAAAGTTACAGACATCTCACACCCCACCGAACCTCTCTGCCACACACTTCTCATCATCCTCTCTCTCTCTGACGTTTTGGGCATTAGGTTCGTCCTATGAAGTGACACAGACAGTTTATATAGTAGCCACATCCGTAACTACTACAACGTACAACTATTAAGACATTACACAATCTTCATAGTGATAAACCAACACCCAGCGACATTGCAGGGACTGTAACACACCTCGGTTGTATTTGTCGAACTTAATCAGAGTTTCAGGTCTAATAAGAGCCAACACATGATAACATCAGTGCACAAAAAAATGCCAAGCGGACACTGTACGAGATCAGCACCACATCAAACCTAACACACTCCACAATAAACTCAGCAGGGGTTACAAGAAACCAGTGCAAACGTCCCCTCCTGAGTGATCATTCTTAATTTCTTGAATGTACACATGCAAATCACACATATGGTGTGTATGATCACACACACACCAGACAGAAGAACCCAACAGCATCAATCCCTTCCAGTGAAGCGAACTCCTCTAAATCAGCAGCTAATAGAGCCCAGCACATTCTCTCTCCGTCCCACACACACACGCTCGCACACGCAGAAACACACACCGGTTTAGCATTCTGTCCATCAGAGCAGCGGTGTATCTGGCTGGAGGCAGACATTGTATTCTGCGGCCGTTAACAGAGAGACAGAAGCTGCGATTCACACACACACACACACACACACACACACGCACGCACGCACGCACGCATGCATGCAGCGGTGGAGACGCGCTACGCTGGCTAATGCGCGAGCGAGCGCTCACTCTTCCGCACATAGACACACGCACACGTCCGAACGCGCGCACACGCGTGCATTGCAACACATCCCTGCCTGTCGATCCACTCCATCACCACTCTCGGCACACATGCGGCGCTCTCTCTAGCCCACCTCCCTCCCTCCCTACCAACCGTGAGAAAAACATGAAAACAGCCAGTACCTGTAAATGAACCAGACGCTGCGATTCATAGGGCCTAGCGACGGCCAGGACGACGAGAGGGAGAGGGAGAGAGAGAGATCCTCCTCTCCGCATCCTCCCATCGCCATTTCCCCCCCCTCCTCCTCCTCCTCCTCCACCTCCTCCTCCTACTGCTGCTCCTCTTCCAGCCAGAGAACAGCAAGCGAGAGCCGTGCGAGGGGAGGAGAGGAGGAGAGAGAGACGGAGAGAGTGAGAACGAGGGCCTAGCTCTCCCAACCCTTTCATACTTAAGACGGAGAGAGAGAGAGAGAGGGAGAGAGTGAGAGAGAGAAAGCGATGGTTCACTGTGACTGCGACAGAGGAGGAGGGAGAGCGAGTGAGGCAAGGAGAAAGAGAGGGAGGGAGGGCGAGATAGAGGGACAGAGAGAGAGAGAGAATGTGTGGTTGGAAGACATGGTTTAGCATGAAAGAGGAGAGAAATGATGTAATTTGATGAAGGGAGAGAGGGAGAGAGAGAGAGAGGGGCTTGAGGTGACTGAGTTTGTTTGCTGATTAGCTAATGCATGCATTGAATGTAAAGGACGCTAAGAGGCTGTTCACACAGGAAGCATTTTAATAAAGCTAGGAACAAATCACAGGTGTCTTGAGACACGTTGGTACAGTATTTGAACTGTTTTAACACATCATTGCGGCTCAAAAATGCAACAGCGCTCATGGCGTGAGACGCTTAAAAAACAGCAAGGCGCACCGTAACGGTCACAAGCATTCATCTAGTGCATGTTTAGATAGAAAAAAATAAAAAGCACATGGCTAATGCGTGCATATGCACACCTGCTGCGGTATAGGAGATCAAACCGTCGGAAAAGTGCAATTGAAATGCCAAGCACCAGTTTCACTAGGGCAAGACAACTGTCACACACTCATCTGTCTCTCTTTTACTCCTCCCTCTCATGTACACATCTGCCTCTTCCTCTCTTCTTCAGCAGCCATGTGAGTTGAACAGAGCGATGTTTCTATCACTGCCTCCACTAGTCACTGTTTTCCCATTCATAAAACTGGCAGCAGCCTTTGAGAGGTAGAGAGAGACAGGGAAAGAACGAGAGAGAGAGAGAGAGAGATAGAGCACTCTCTAGTGCTCTTGTCGGGTAGCCGTAGAGCACTACAGCTCTGAACCACCATCCGCCTATTACATCATCAATATCACCAGCTACTGAATGAACGTGTTTTTTTAATTTTATTTTTTCTATTTCCAATGCTGTTGCCTGTGGTCACACCTGATTCACAATCTCCGGATTCATTGTACACTGACTGACACATGATACAGCAGTCTGATGCACTGTGATGTCTGGATTTTTTCTAATTTTGTACATACAAAAACAATAGCCAAGACAGCCGAAGCAGCAAAAACTCTGAGATTGAATAGACACACATGCTAACTTTACTCAATTAAATGTTTAGCTGCATTTTATTATGTGCATCTACCATGTGCATCTCCCCTGCTGTTACGACCAAATCCCCAACCCACTTTCAGCATGCAATCCATCAGTTGAGAACAACTGATCTAAACCATCCACAATGCAAGTCCACTACCGTTCAATAGTTTGGGGTTGGTAAGATTTTTATTTTATTTTTTAAAGAACTCCAGTCTTCAGAAATCATTCTTAATATTCTGATTTGCTGCTTAAGAAACATTTCTTATTATTATCAATATTAAAAACAACAATATTTTTCAATCAATACCATGATTTATTGATTTACACAATTTGTTTGTAAAATTATAAATGCCTTTACTGTCACTTTTGATCAATTTAATGCAAATGAATGCAATTTAATTCAAATCTTACTGATTACAAACTTTGGAACGGTAGTGATATATTGCTGCAGTATACACTTCATGTAACAGTGTGTTCGTTTTTAGTGTACAGTATTTTTATGGAAAAGCAAAATATACTTGTCAAAAATATCACCTGTGAGCTTTTCTTTGTCCTAGTAATTACCTTGTCTCTTGCTTTGAAACCAGTTCTTAAATAATACCTTTGCAAACACATTGTAATTACGCTGGATTATACTTAGATTAAACATTTCTATTCAGTTTGAAAGAGACGAAGACCATACTAATGGCCACAAAACTTGTGGGGTCTTTAAAACTACTGCAATAAACTTCCTAGTAATATGACTAAAGTTACGTTCCAAAATGTATTTTAAAAGCATTAATAACTACTGCAAAACTTTCAAGAATTGAAGGGATATTGTCTAATTAAGACATTAACTTTTAAATGCATAAAATAACACAATAAGTATTTTCTGCAGAGTTAAGTATGACTGATTTATAATTAATAATTGAATCAAATAATTTACATAATTACATAAAATTAATTAACTGTCAAAAAGTAATTGGCGTGTTAATTAGCTCAATGTTTGTAATGGTCCAAGAGTCTCTGCATGTTAATCGGACTAATAAGCAGACCATGGGTCAGTGACATTAGCCACACATGCTATGTGTACCATTGGTGCATGGTTGAGTAATCACTGTCACACAAGCAATAAGAGCGAGATATAAATCTCACTAGCCACTGGACAGAGCCAAGCGGACCTGTTTACTTACACGACCGACTGTTTGTGCAGCTCTCGGGACAGAAAAGATACATGAACAATCTCACACACTTCTTACTGCCTTTTAAAGTGTGTGTGGGTATTGCTCTTGTCTGTGGTATATTTTTCGTCCTCCTCTGAACCTGTTGCTCTGTTCCTGTCTCTGCACCGTGGCAGATGTATACACTTCCACACCCATCTGCTTCCTCTTCTCCCTTCTGTCCAACTGACCTTTGTTCCTTCCTCCTCTTCTACTTGTCCTCCCACACCTATCACACTCTGTCCCTCTCTGCCCTTTATTTTTTTCCTGTCTTCTCTTATTATCATAGTTCTATGCTGAGACTGTCCCTTATTTCTGCAATGACCTTGAGTAAAGGCTAAAACCCCTAAATTCATGCTGCCTTACCTTAAAGGGATAGTTCACCCAAAATGACAATTTTGTCATCATTTACTTTTTTGTCTTCTGTGGAACACAAACTGTAAGATTTTCAGTAAATCACGACTTTGAATTTGAAACATGACTGTTTTTCACACAAATCTTATCATATATCAAATGACATCGAAAATAGTGCACAAGTTGTGAAGATTTATTTAGTTGGTGTTATTTTTTTGGAGCTTGACAGCACCTAGAACAGTTTTTCTCAAGCTTTTGGACTCCAAAGCCCACATTTCTTCACAAATATATTCCAAGAGCCTACACTCCTAGTTTCAGTAAATTAATTCAAGTTTCGAGAATGTTCTCCGGGGTTACCACTCTTTTTAACTAATGCATTTTCATGATATTTCTAGTTGTTCATGATCACTGAATAAAATATATATCTATACACACTATTTTTTTTTACTCAGAATTTCTACCCAATACAATTTTTAGACCTTGCCACAGCTACAAAATTGTATATTCATTATAAATATGTCCGTGGACTTAATATTTTATTAATTTAAATGACATATTTCAATTTATTAATTTACACCTTATTAAACTGCCTCATTTATGCAATTTTTTTTCAGGACTGTTGGAACCCTTGTTCTTCAAAAGAAACAAACAGTTATGGGGACAAATGAAAATAATGTGTTTCTTGATTATTAATTGTTTTAGTTGATTTTAATGCTTGTTTTGTCCTAATTTAAATTATTTTAAGTCATCTTGAGGCCCCCTTAGAGATTTGCTGATGCTATTTGAGAACCACTGCCCTACACTGGGAAAAAAAGAACTGATATAAATGAACTGGTTTTAGGTCAACAATAATATTTAATATCACTGAATTAACCAAAATACATTCATTTATACCAACAAAAGTAATTTTATTAGGTAGACATAGCATATTATAGTATAGAGTTTCCATTATTTTAAATGTATAAAGAAGCGAGCAGCTTGGCCATTCAGCTAAACTTCTCATAGTGTTCTGGAACAAAATGATGACAGAATTATCACTTTAGGGTGATCTATCCCTTTAAAAACAAGCACACCAATGTACCCACCAGACAACGCATGCACAAGAAGGTAGAGAGAGACCCCTCCCCCTACCCCTGTCACCTCCCTCTCCTTTAACAATGTCTGTAAACAAAGCGGAACCTATGAATGAAGGAGGAGAGCGAGCGAGGGAATCGAAAAAGAGGGAAATGCAGCAGCGCATCTCCATCTCTCAGAAGAAACACAGTCAGGGATGAGAGAACTGAGAAGCGAAAGACATGGACAAGAAGAGTAAGAGAGAGCAAAAGGGGAGAGAAAGCAAGAACTCACATCATCTCTGTCAAAGCCTCTTTCGTTGGATGTCGATGCTGGTCCTCGCTGCCCTCCCCCTCCGTCTCCCTCTGCCTCCTTCGCTCTCTACGGCATTGCTGGATCCACAATCTACTGCCTTATTCCTCCTGTTTCTACAACTCTCACACTCTTACTGTCCTCCAGCATGGTAGACTACACAACACCGCTGTTCATTCAGAGCATGTGTGCGATGAAGAGAGTGAGAGAGAGAGAGGAGGGGAGAAAGAGCGAGAGCGAGCAAAAGAGAGGGAGAATCAGCAGGAAGAGAGGGGGTAAGGAAGTGTGGATAGTGGCAGAAGGCGTATGTGTGCCTGTACAGTACAGTATGTATTGGTGCGCGTGTTCCCATATCTGTATCGATGCCAGAAAACTTGCTGGCACGTTTTCAGCGTAAGACTGCGCAGCCGTGTTCGAGCGGACTCGTTTGGTGAACTTTTACCTGAAAATATACTGTACGTCCTTGACCCCATTACGCAGATCACTGTTCTATAAAGAGATCACGTGCGCTGGGAAGGGAAAAAGAGAGTGCTGCAGGGCGCTCAGGGACAGGGACGCTGGAATTGTGACACAGTTGAGCTCGCATGGACCGAAGGAAGACAAGGAGCAGAGAAGGATGATGCAGAGAGAGGAAGCTGCTATTAAAAATGACTCGGCGAGGGAAGGACAATGATGGAGATGGTGAGGCGATGCCAGAAAGGACGAAGCGATGTGTGGGTCCTGAAAAAGTGGGGCTGGGATGAGAACAGAACAGCTGAGAGGTTGGAGGAAGAATAGAGACAGTTTGATGAGAATGTTTTTATAGAATTTAATCTAGGCTAATATAATAGAAATAAAAAATAAGTGTTTTTTTGATGTTCGTTCGTAATGCATTAAAACTTACAAACATAGAGCTCAAAAATGTATTAAATGTATTAGGATAAGTAGAAATGTTTAACATATATATATATATATATATATAGACATACAGTCAAACCAAAATTTATTCAGACACCTTCAACATTTCTAACATTATTACAGCTTATTCGCTATAGTTTAGAAAATGGTGATAAAATATGACAAGAACTCAGAGTTAAACTGTGATGGAACAAATTTATTTTGATAATGTCAGATAACTTTGATAAAAAGGTATGTAATGAATTGGGTTGAATAGCTGTCAGCTGTTAAATTTAAGTACACAATTAGATAATACCAATTTAGGTCAAACAATTATCAAGCAATGCTTCATTTTGTTCGGTCTGTGGTATAAAAAGGTAACATTAGCAATTAAAAGAAAAAACACTTTAGCAAAACATGGTCAGGTCAAAGTGTCTGAATAATTTTTGGTCCCAAATTTTTATCAATTTTACTGGTAGTCCAATTTTTGGGTATAATATGTCACACTTTATTTTGCTATCCTCACTTACATAAATTAACTATAGTGTTCTGCACCCACTAAAAAAGTATAAAAAATGATATCTAGTGTCCGAATAATTTTTGGTTCAACTGCATATAGATACATGTATAATGTGATTTGGATTACTACTGATTTTTACTACTACACTAACATGTTTCACACTTGTATAAAGACTTAGGGTAAGGTGCCAAAAAGTTTTTTTCCCCTTTGGTCATGTCAGTAGTTGCAAGATGCTTTTGCATCCATTTATTCATCCATGCATCCATCCCTCTCTTTCTCTCTCTCTTTCCCTTCCTCTTTAGTGCCCTTCATAGTATGACCTCCAGATGGAGTCACCACAGGGGTGGGAGGGTGATGGAGAGAAAATGAAAGAGTGCAGGGGGTGAGTAAAATGGGAGGAATTAAAAGAGAGAGAGCGAGTGCAAGGGAGAGTTGGAGCGGGACGAGGGGGTGACAAAGCCAAAAATAGAGGGGTGAAAAAAACAATTACAAACTGAAAACACAATAAGAAGTATCAATCTGCGTGTTTGTTAGTGTATTTCTACATGTGTGCGAATGGGAGTAAGCGAGTGTGACCAGCGAGATTCAGAGTATAAATGAAAAATATGATTTATTATGTGTATATTTGTATGTAAATAATTTGCTAGGCTTGTATTGTGTTGTCTTGCAGGCTGCTGGGATGAGATGAGCGTGAGCTCTCTCTGTGACTGGGACAGAATGACATCACACGAGGCAGCTTTATGTTTACTGTGAGGTGCTAATGAAAAGAGCACAGCAGTGTTAATTTACCAGCACACGACTCACAGACAGTTAGACAGACTGAGAGAGGGAGTGAGATTACAACATGACCACCAAATACAGATATTACAGTCTTTCGTATTTCATTTCATCGGTGTGTCAGTTAAATTTAAAGGGGCTAGGACAATATTTTTAGTCTCACCCTGCTCCCCAAGGCCAAGTGAGTACGGCTACACCATAGAGGACCTCAGTAGCTCCCCTCATTTCCCCAAGCCCCTGACAATGGCCCTGTGTGACACATGACACATTTTATATGAACCGTCCTACGAAAGAATGTGAAGAATCCACACAAGAATGTGTTTTTGCATTTAAAAATGTGAGACACAGAGCAGTGGAATAAAAAATAAAAGTGTAGAGTCGGCACCGATAGCCTTTTGGGCAGCGTGCCGACATGCAGCGCCATAGCGCTTCGGGCATCCCGTGTTCAAATCCCGACCCGAGGACCTTTCTCGAACCCGCCCTCTCTCTCTCTCTCCCACTTTACTTCCTGTCATATCTGATCTGTCCTATCACAACAAAGGCAAAAAATAAATAAATAAAGGTGTAGAGATACGTTTTTTAAAAGCTGAACTTCTTTTAATATAACATAAGCACCATGGTCAAACACGTTCATAGTGCATGTTCACAGAGAACAACATTCCAACATGGAAAAGCAGCATATTGGAATGCAAACATGTTTTAAATGAACGGCACCGCACCCTAAATTTTATTTATTATTAATTAAAAATATGTAAAAAAAAAAAAAAAATTATAATAATAATAGAAATAAAATAAAAATCCTATTCTTTACAATCATTTGTTAACTAATTTTCCAGTCATACTATAAATCTTACATATATTTAGAAAAATATTAAGTGTTTATTGCTGAAACAACTTAAAAAAATACTTAAAGACTTAAAAATAAAAAGTATAGGTGGAGACCGGGTATGGTTGTAACATGGGGAGAGTTGTAACAACACCATTTCCACCTATCAGGGATAAGCTTGGAGTCCTATGATAATTTCATTATTTAACCACTTCCCCCCGATCTTATATGAATGGTTGTCAAGGCTGTAAATAGATATATGCAGATTTTATAAAGAAAAAACTGACTTTTGACTAAAACTATATTTTGCTTAGTACTTAAACTGTTGCAGATTAAATCATATAACTTACATTAGAATAAATTGTAGATTCTCAGGCAAAATGTGAAGCATTTTTAAACTGCTAATTTCAAACCATTATGCTAATACAGCTCACTAAACATTGGATGACAGGGGTGGGGTAAGTTGTAACACATTTTAGCATTCCTTTACATAGAAATGAGAACTTTGGTGTTGTCTATATGGAGCTTTTTTGGTAGCTCAAAGCCAAAGGATCCACCAAGGGTTAAAAACATTGGTTTGACACCATTATGAATCTGATTGAGAAAATTCATACATAGACACAATCTCACACAAATTTACACAGTTTTTTTTTTTTTTTTGCTAGATCAACATATTCTTTACCTCGGAACACTGGAGTTGAATGTTCAGTAAACATAACTATTGTTAAGGAAGTTTCTTCTCTAATTTACACACACATGCACACACTCCTGCATCGAACAGAAAGTGGATTTTAGCTGTGGTCATTCGTAGAAAGTACGACACTGTTTTGTATTGTTCTTTTAAATTGTTTCAATGAACCTGTTTTTGAAGCAAACTTTATGAGGAGGCTGCTGTTTTTGCTTCTTTTGTCTGACTGTTAACTTGTAAGTGAAGCCACCAAAACTGGTAACCAAAATATCTTCTTTCTATTTTGTTTTCAGAAGAATGAAAGTCATGCAGTTTGTAACAATAAGAGTGATTTTTTTTTGTTTGAATTGTCCCTTTAAGTGAATTACTGTACAAAACAAGAACAGTTCCCTGAAGCAACTTGGTAGGTCTGGGCGGTATATCGAGTTTGTACGATGTAATTATTGGTATTTTTTACAAACGATAAAGGCAATACCGTTTACAGTTTGATACGAGCACATCTGAAAAATAGCCGAGGACACAGAGTGAGCTGCTGCGGGGAAAGAGCATAATCCAGTCTGTCCTAAACATCAGACATTAAGGACGTTAAAATCACTCGTAAGATACAGTTAACACGACTCGCCCCCTTCAGACGCCCTGACAGACTTGTGCTGCAGACAGATAAGCTACTTGCGCTGTTTAATGCGTTTGAAATGTGGTGTTTTCCTCAGTGCGTAACTTACCTTTCACAGGTATATTCTCCATCTGTACATGTTAGCAAGTCATGGAAATATTTCCATTGTGCTGTCAGGAGTGCATGAGCCATGCGATTCTCCGTTAAACATCGCAGACTTCAGAACGAGTGCCGCCACGCGCATGCGCGCCAAACAGACAGAGCGCAATTTCACACGAGCGCAATACTACAGTAATTCTAATATAGCCTATAACTTTTTCTAAAATATTTGTAGTTGGACAATAAGTATGCCATGTGTAGAATTTTAAACCTACAAGTAAGTGTATTTTATGACAGCAGTAATTGTAAAGTGACTTTAATGGGGTAATCAAAATATAATCCAATTGATCTGTGCTTTTTTATTTCTTTTCAGTTAGTTTAGTGAATTTAACTTTTGCTTTAAAAAGCATTATTGTTTTTAGATTACAATACTACAATATTAGAATGTAATATATGTATTTTTAATTCAAATAGAAAATAGAATGAAACACAAAAAATACCAAGATATACTGTACAGGCCTACCATATATTGCAATTCAGCCAAAAAATACAGAGATATGATTTTTGTTTTGGCCATATTGCCCAGCCCTACAACCTGGGCATAGGTGTCTTGCTTGGTTACGGTTTACTACTGTGGAAATCAAGTCTACAACTTTTTGGTTACTAAAGTGATAGTTGACCCAAAAATGAAAATTCTGTCATGAATTACTTACCCTCATGTTGTTCCAAACCCATAAGACCTTCGTTTACCTTCAGAACACAAATTAAGATATTTTTGATGAAATCTGAGAGTTTTCTGAACCTTCACAGCAATGCAACTGAATCGTTTTATGGCTCAGAAAGGTAGTAAGGACATTGTTAAAATAGTCCATGGGACATCAGTGGTTCAACTGTAATGTTATGAAGCTATGAGAATACTTTGTGCGCAAAGAAAACAAAAATAACGAGTTTATTCAATGATTTTTTCTCTTCCAGGTCAGTCTCCACCGGCATTCAGGAGAGTAACTCAACGCATGCGTGTGATGCTGCTGACGCAGGAGCCGGCGTTCTGATGTCGAACCCAGATGTGCTGTGGCTTGTTTACAAGCAGAGGAATGCACAGTACTGTTTAAAGGGAATAGTTGGGTGAACTATCCCTTTGAACACTACACTACACTTAGTGTACACTTAGTACACTACTCTTACAGGAAATATAAAGCCTGAATAGCAATTCCACACTTTAACAACTTAAATGATGATGACTAAATGTAAAGTACTGTAGTTCAATTCAGTGTCACATTCTTCAGCATCAGTCTCAGCTATTTAATTCTGAAATTAATTTAACATAACAGACTCGCATCTGACTTCCAAAACCAGCTTCACAGGCCGCAAACATTGAGATGCATGAATCACATGCTGGCATCTCCGTCTCCATGCCCGTCAGTCTATCACTCACACTCACAGCAGTGTGAGAAAAGGCACCAAGGCCTCTTCAGGTGAGTCACTGCCAACGGCAGCATTTCAGAAGAACCGACAGAAAACTCTCCACGTGCTGAACGAAACTCAGTCTAACCCACAAAACATGCGAGTAGATGATAAAGACCGCAAATTTCTTGATGGTTTCTGACAGTTGTGAGAAACTAATCTATAATGGGAAGAATGTAACTTGACAAGACCAGCATTTCAGATGCTTCTTAATTACACACTTAAAAATAAAGGTGCTTAAAAGGTTCTTCACAGCAATGCCATAGAAGAACCATTTTTAGTTCCACAAAGAACCATCTCTTTCTTACCTTTTTATAATCTGAAGAACCTTCTTTCGCCACAAAGAACCTTTTGTGAAACAGAAAGGTTCTTCTGATGTTAAAGGTTCTTAATGGAACCATTTAGACAAAAATGTTTTTCTATGGCATCGTGAAGTACCTTTTTTTAAGAGTGTACCTTAACCAGCAAGATTTCCTTTGACTGCAATTTTTGTATTGTATGCTGTATTTTTTGTATTTTATGCTTTAGTGAGTCTTTTACACTGGTCCACTAGCTCAATCAGCAACCTGCATAAAACCTTTTCAGCTGGAAGTCCTTCATTACAAACATACTGACATCTACATAATATCAGCAATGCACATCCATAAATTTGAAAGTGTTCTTACCTGGGTGCGTCAAAGCTGTCGTAGGATCCAACAGTGTAATGTCGGAAGAGTCGCTTGGCTCTCTCGCTGCGGCTCTCTGAAAGACGCATACACAACCGCATCCACATCATCATGAGGTTAGGTGTGAGGGTGCAACTACAGCATGACAGGAAAATACATGTCCGACTTGAAGTTTCCCGCTCTGACAGAGCACGGTGGCCCAAACCACGGTGAGTTTAGCCAGCGTGAAATGGCACAATCGGTCTCTCTCACACTCCAGTAGTGCTGTAAACTATTAATAGTCATCATAGCTGCTCTCCCTCACCAAGTCTGACATCACAACATCACAGAAGCTGTGGCAGTCCGACTGTCCTACACCTACATCTGGGACTATCAAAATGACAGCTCCAAGTGTAGCGTGGATCTCTTTGATACACAAAACATGTGTGTAATGTGTGTGTGTGTGCACGAGGAGTCTCACCTGAACGGGACTCCAGGCTGCGGAGAGCCACCTCCTCCACGCAGTCAGAGGGGAACCAGCCCGTGCGTCCGCGAACCGTCCCCTCCCAATAACCTCCTTCACCCACACTCAACACTGAGAGAATCAGGAGAGAGAAACAACAGTGTGTGTGTGTGTGTGTGAGCAGTAAACACAATAATATACAGACCAGAAGCGCCATGACCGGACACATTTTTTATCATCATTATCATCTTTTATATTAAGATTCCACAATTATTGTAGGTAAATAAGTGTTTGTTTACAATGCTGTGGCAGAAATCAGATGATAAATTTACATTCATACATATATGCTATTGTTCAAAAGTTTGGGGTCAGTAAAATGCTTTTAATGTTTTTAAAGTCTTTTTTTTTTTTTTAAATAACAATAAAATGTAAAAATAATACATTTCAATATATTTTAAAATGTACTTTATTTCTGTGATGGCAAAGCTGAACTGTCTTCAGTGTCACATGATCTTTCAGAAATCATTGTAATATGCTGATTTGTTGCTCAATAAACATCTATTATTATCAATGTTGAAAACAGTTGTGCTGCTTAATATTTCTGTGGAAACATTTTTTTTCAGGATGCTTTGATGAACAAAGTTAGAACTGCATTTCTCAGGCTGGAAATGACAGTTCAGTTTTTCATGACCATGGGACCCCTGTATAAACTGTATACAAAAATATGTCTTAAATATATATATATTTATAATACATTTACTTTGGAGATGAATGTGGGTCCCCTGCACAAACTTATATTATGAACCATCAAAACTGTTTTTTGTTTTCTTTGGCATCATCTTATACCCCTTACGGCACCAAAACAGCTTGGACTGCCCCTGGTACCCCTTAAAAACATAGGTGCATGGCGCCCCTGATACACACTCAAGAGCACAATCTCAGGGACACACAAACAAATTTAAAGGGTTAGTTCATCCAAAACTGAAAATTAGCCCATGTTTTAGCTTACTCACCCTCAAAGCATCCTAGGTGTATATGGCTTTCTTCTTTCAGACGAATCCAATCAGAGTTATATCAAAAATTATCCTTGCTCTTCCAAGCGTTAGAATGGTAGTAGGCGGGTGTTTTTTTTCAACAGTCCAAAAGTAGTCATATAAAGCGCATCCATCCATAATAAAACGTATTATGGTGACTCCTGTAGTAAATCGATGTGTTTTTGTAAGAAAAATATCCACATTTAAAACGTTATAAACATTTTTCTCTCATTTCCGCTAACTGTCGTAGGCATAAGCCATTCCGCCGGTGACGTAGGACGTCCGGTACAACTCCAGTGATTAGTGATGAATGGAAGTATGACGGAGAGAGAGCAAAACAAAATGCCGCTCACGAGTTAGAAGCACAAAATGAGGTGAGGAAAATGAAGAAAGTCGGAGGATTTCAATATAAGCCAAGAGGAGACTGGTTTTCCTGTGCTAAAGTAAGGACACTTTGCTTCCTTTGCTCCTGTAAACAAACGTCTCATCGGCGTGTGTGGGACGCATACGTCCTATGTCATCCGCTGGAACGCGGGTTGACTATATTCACCCCTCCCCCCAAGCCATGTGAGGCACATTTTATTGTGGACGGATGCGCTTTATTTGACTACTTTTGGACTGTTGAAAAAAACACCTACCTACTGCAATTCTTAACACTTGGAAGAGCAAGGATAATTTTTAATATAAGTCTTATTAGATTCGTCTGAAAGAAGAAAGTCATGTTCACCAAGGAACTAACCCTTTAATCACAAATCACATGCAAAATCACTATCACTTATGAGTTTACTAATTCATTAAGAAACATGCAAATATGCAAGCTATGGTGACAGATGTAAACAGAGTGATTTACTCTAGAATTAAACACACATACACACTTGCATGCACGTTGACATTGCTCACAAACAGACATATACTGACATACCAACACATATCACCAGAATACATACACAGACAACCTTTATCCACACCTGTGAAAAACATACAGAAACAAACAAACATTTAATGGCACTCTTGCTGACATACACACACACACACTCTCACACAACGCATGTTCACATAGAGACACACAAACCCATTCACCTTTGACTTTGTCTCCCTTGTTGAAGCTGATCTCGCGGTCCCCCTGGGCTGAGTGCGAGCGGGTGGCCACAAACACACGGCCAGGCACTGCACTGTAGAGACGCCGCCGCTGCCCGCTTGCTGTGCCCTGACTACTGATAGAGCCGGCCCTGTACAAAGGCACACGTATCAGACAACAGGGTTAACATTCATTTATGCACATTTATTACCGGCTCGATTCATTCAGGTGTCCATCTTCACAAGACGTGAATATTGATGATGATTTAGGCATAGAGTTCGCTGAATGACAAGCTATAACCTTGTCCTTTCTACTCTCTCTTTCTCACCCTTGTCTTCCCCGTGTTTGCCGGCTCCGGTCGTCTCGGTCGCCTGTTCGGCCACGAGATGGGGAACGGGTTCGTGCTCCACGGGGACTGCTGGAGCTACGCAAGGTGCCGCCATGCTTTAGACCCTGACAGATAGACATAAACATGATGAGTAACAATTATAGTTTGACAAAAATATGAAGAGTAACAATTAAAGTTTCTGATAACATCTGTGTATGTACTTTTTCCCAAACCAACAGAATAAAACCGTATTGTACACAGCGTCAAACCAAAAGGTCTGGATGGCCCTTAACTTCCATGCAAATGGATAGCTTTTATGAATTCAAATTTCTAATTTTAAATGTTTAATTTTCACATTTTTACATATTTTTGCAGATTTTTTAAATTAATCTTTTTTTTAATTATTATTATTATTATTATTTAAACAATATTACAGTTTAAAAGTCAATAAGTATTTTTAATTGTTTTTGAAGAAAATATGCTCATCAAGGCTGCATTAATTTGATAAAAATACAGTAAAAACAGTAATTATTGTGAAATATCATTACAATTTAAAATAACAGTTTTCTATTTTAATATATTTTAAATGTCATTTATTCCCATGATGGCAAAGCTGAATTTTCAGCAGTCATTACCATAGTCTTCAGATCACATCACAAACTTCACAAACTGATTTGGTGCTTAAGATACATTCCTTCTTATTATTAATGTTGAAAACAGTTGTACTGCTTAATATTTTTGTAGAATATTTTCACTTTCACTTGCAAATTAATGTATCCTTCCTAAACATAAACGTATTACCGGTAATTAAAAAAACTTTTATTGAAACAAGCAGGACTCTTCCTAGAGCTGGCCTATAAAGACACAATAAAACACACTTGGAAATTGCAAAAAAGCACCTAAAGGATCCTCGGACTGTGAGAAATAAGATTCTCTGGTCTGATGAACCTCAATTCTAAGCACCATGTTTGAAGGAAACAAGCTCTGCCCATCACCTGCAGAGTACCATCCCAAAAGTAAAGTGTGCTGGTAGCAGCCTCATACTGTGGAGCTGTTTTTCAGCAGCAGGGACTGAGGGACTCGTCAGAGATAGCCAGTCCAGTCCAGCGCATTCAGAACCTCAGACTGGGCAGAAGGTTCACCTTCCAACAGGACAATGACCCTAAGCACACAGCAACAGTGGCTTATAGACAACTCTTTGACTGTCCTTGAGTGGCCCAGCCACAACCTGGGATTGAATCCAATTAAACATTTCTGGAGGAACCTGAAAATGTGCACCTGCCCCTATCCAACCTGACAGAGCTTGAGAGGTGAAGAGGTAAGGAGAAGAATGGCAGATAATTGGCAAATTCTGATGAGCAAAGCTTGCCGCATCAAACAAAAAAGACTTGAGACTTTAAAGGGGCTTCAGCTAAATATTTAGTTAAGGGTATGAATACATATGCAATGTATATTTCAGTTTTTTATTTTTAATAAATTATGAAGTTGAGACAATTCTGTTTTTACTTTGTCAATATGGTGTATGGAGCGTATATTGATGTGGGGAAAAAAAATAATTTAAAGCAGTTTAACAAGGCAGCAACATAACAAAATATTATATTAATATGCAGGGCATTGGAACTGCTTTTGAACGATCGGTCGATCGCGTTATAGTTTCACTTTCGCTTTCGAGATTCACGATCGCACGTGCTCTGTTTATACTATGGAGCGGCTGTACTTATCACACATTTTACAAGATCAGATGCTTCTCAGTGGTGCTCAGGATCTGTAAATCTTTAAAGATTAGTTATTTTTGTTAATAAAATTTTAAGGAAAAACAAAACAAAACAATAAATTACCTGCACGGAGACTAGGTTTGATCCAGCAGCGTTGGGAAAAGCGATCCAGTCTGGCACGTTCATGCTGTTGTCACTGTTGGCCCGCAAGAAGGGATGAGGGTGGGGCAATCCAAGAGTACGAGAACTCTCCCTCCTCTGGGGGGCAAACTTTGGAGACTCCAAAAAGGGAACTGACATCAAATCAGGACAGAAACAGTCATATAGAGAGAGTACAGATGCCAAGAGAGACAGAAGTATGTTTCAATTGCCCAATAATGTCCTGCAAAATGCACTTCACAGGATATTCGGTGTACAATTGTACATTGCATGGGTGGTCTGTATTCGATGATGTTGCAAATCATTACAAATGGAGTGAACTTCAACAGATCCCCTGCTGAGTGTGTAGGGAGCAGTGAACACTGCTTAGGGACTGTGTGAATCGCAATGCAGCTAAAGAGAGACGAAAGTATCAAGCTCCAAATGTCACACAGTTTGAAGAGCAAATAAATTATCTCACACAGAATAAAAATACCGGCACAACCAAAATAAATCTCCGCTCCTTACCTACGTCTGATTCACGATGGTTTTTAATGATTTCTCCCAGCTCAAAATGGCCAGACATCACAGCCACCTAGAAAAGAAGTTCACACACGCTTAATATTTGCATCTGTGAATGACGCACAGTGACGCAAGGCTTGGGAATAACACAATATTAAACACAAACACACACGCATTAACTTCCATCATATTAAACACAAATGCACGATCACAGTCACAGCTGGCTCTGTGGAGATGGCTGAGGTTAAGTAAAACTCTTTCGGCTCGCTGCAGCTTCACTCCACCTGAGACTCGCAAGCAACGCATGCAAAAACGGTAACACACTACAAGCTACAAAACAGCAAGCGAAATGTGCCATTTATGTGCCACTAGCATCAACAGATGGAAGTGCAAATATAAAAAAGTTAATTTTAGACATTATTATTATTATAACTTACAGTCATCTCTGCATATTAAACTGGGATGGGAGGAAGCGTTTTAACATCCAAAAATTACATTCTTCACCTACAAGTTAACTTCAAACTACATACATAAGGTTGGAAGAGGGTTTGTAGAATTTAGTTTTCTTTAATTAATTACTTGATTTAACCTGTTAATAATATGCAGAGCACTGAAAACCCAAATAACAACCTACAAGTGTCTCATAATTACCTGGAAGGGGGTCTGCCCACTGTTATTCTTTGTGTCCTTATTGGCTCCTCGATACAGCAGAATGCGGGCACAGCTCTCCTAAATGGTGAAATTAGACAATAACAGCCTGAAGACACTGAAGCCATCTGATGCTGGCCACAAAATGTAACAAGCATTATACATCATACAACTTTATGCCCCCAGTAAACACACCACTTGTACACAAAATAATGAAATCTTCACTGGGATCTTTAAAGCATCACTGGAAAGACCGTTCTGGTGACCAGCTTTACCAGCTGCTGAAGAGCAAGGCTATGCTTGACCAGCACAAAACCAGCACTAGTTAGCACAAACCAGCCTGAAAACCCATGCTGGTGTAAGACAGACATTTTCAACATGAGATTTTATTATTTGGCTTGATTTTTGTGTCAGGACCAGCAGCTATACCTTGTTATATAAAGCACATATGTGCAGGGCAGTGTTTCCTGAGGCATTCTGGGATGAGGAGTCTGCACCATAAAAAAGCAGGTGCTCTAAGTGTTGAGAGTTCCCATTTTGACAAGCCTGGAGATAGAAGAGAGAGAGAGAGAATAGCATAGACAAAGAATGAGAGGAGAGGAGGAAAGAGAAAAGAGAGGTGGATAGGAAGAGCAGAAACAGTCATTTGACATACGGAAGGGAAAAGAGGGAGAGAAGAATAGATTTTATACATTGTCAGAACAGACACCTTCGCTAATTAACACCACAGTGAATGTGTGAGTGAGAGGAAGAGAACGAAGGAATCAAAATAGATATGGAAATGCACACATGCACAGAGAGAAGAAGGACTGAGCAGTGATTCCCAACTGATGGTACTTGGAAGAAACTCCAGATCGGATTCTTGACCTTGTAAGTCTCTATTGCCTTTATGTTTGTAATGTCTGTCTGCAACTTGTGTAGCTTTGATGATTATTAAATTCTGCCACAAAAGACTGCAAATGACTTTATTCTTGTTAAACATTCCATCTGGCTGTTAGGTTTTTAAAGGCTAAAAAGCTTATTAAGGTGATTTATTAAAGGGAGGAGAAACTTGGCAAGTGTGTTTTTCAACCACAATTTGACTGTTTTTAGTTTAAAAGTGAATCATTGTAATAATTACCATAATATTACTGATAATGCTAAATGATATCTAGTGTAATATGAATCAAAAAAGAAACACAGTTTCTTGTTAGTATCCATGAAGCCTTACTGATGGAGGTACTGTGGAAGCACTTAAAAAAAGTGTACGAAGGCACAAAATTATATCTGAAAACTATGGTGGTGGTGGAGTTTCTTATGCTTACCAAGCCTACATTTTTTTTTTTAAATACAGTGTCATTTTTATTCTATGAAACATTATTACCATTTTAATACATGTAAAATTTTAATTTATTACTGTACATGCTGATTTGGTCCTAATGTAACATTTCTTAATATTTCCACATTTTAACTAGAATTTTACAGTCGTGCTGCTTAATATTTTTTTGTGGAAACAATGATAACTTTTTGTAACAATGTGAAGTTGTTCCTGTCACTTTTGATAAATTTAATTCATGCTTGCAGAATAAAACAAACATACTGTAAACTTACTGTAATGGTACTGTATGTATCCAAAAAACAAAGACATAAATACATAACTTGTAAATAATAAGCAGGGATGTTCAGGATTAATCAGTGCTTCCCATGACATATGAATGAATGATTCACAGATACAGCAGGCTACAAAAATCCGACCCCTAGAAAAAATGCTTCAGTTTTCCACTTTTCTAACATTTTTAAAAAACGTTTCTAGTTATAATCAACTGCAATAAAAATACATTAATTATAAAATTATTGTTACATATATATACATATTAAGTTGTATGTTTAGAATAAGACTAGACAATTGTTCCATGGCACATCAAGTATATCAGTTACAGCAGTTATCAGTTATACTTCTATTATTCATGTGTTTCCTGTATATGTCACACGCTGTTTTTCTTAGCATTTTTTGTACCTGATGGGTTTCGTCCCAGCCGTTCTCATCACGGAGCCCCAGCTTGGCTCTGTGGTAGAGGAGGGTCTCGCAGCAGGAGGTGTCGCCCCCTATCAGCACAGTGTGGTAAAGTGGTGTCAGCCCGCGGCGGTCCTTATAATCAGGAGATGCCCCCAAAGACAACAGCGTCTAAAAAACAGAAAACAGACAATTAGATGTATATATGATTTTTTTATTACAAACATAAATTCATCCTAATCATGGTTCTGAGGTGTTATGTGTTACCAGTAGGGCAGTGTGCGCATGTGCTCTGACAGCCTTATGGAGAGGGGTCAAGCCATCCTTTGCCCTGAAGTCAATGTGAGCTCCCCCCATCACCAGCACCCTGATGATCTCCCCTCCGCCCGGCTCTGTCTGTACGGCCAGAGTGAGTGGAGTCTCTGTCAAACACACACACACACAAAATCAGTCAGTACACTAGGCAATCAATCAATGTGATAGGATATGTATATGTATATGTATATGTATATGTATATATATATATATATATATATATATATATATATATATATAATAGATAGGAATAAAGTAAGTGAAACTAATGAATCAATTGATCCAGCCTACGAAGATTCATTCATAATATTCATTCACAAATCAGACTGATCCAGATCCCAAGTTCAACCCAGTGATTTGGCTGCAATGGTTAACAGCTTTATGATACACATGATACAGTACATATTTTTCAGCAAATTATTTAAAAGGCACGACATTGTTTTCCCGTGCACTGGTCAAGTTTGAGATTTTGGGCTATTCAACTTTTAATAACATGTTGTTTTAGACTAGTGGAAAGAAATCATCCAAAATACACTTTTAAGTGTTTATTTCATTGCACTTTATCTATATGCATTTGTAGATTTCAATTACTATAATACATATATTTAAAGGCAGTTTTCTTTTTTCTCAGACAGTGAGCCATAAATCTCCACCTCAGTTACATTTACATAAACAAAACTTTACAATTTTATTCCCATCTATTTTCTGAAGAATTTTACAGAGGGGTTTTGTTTCCTCATGATTTACTCATTTTATACATTTTATACATATACACTTAACATTTTATTCCTAAAAAGTGGTGATTTTTTTTCTGGCTGGTGACATTATTTTCTGATTTATGGAGTGATAAAAAGAAAAAAATGTCCTGCAGCGTTTAGCTCCAACCTTGAAAAACCCTCACCTGCCTGTAGCCCTAGTAATTCTGAAGACCTTGATTAGCTTGTTCAGGTGTGTTTGATTAGGGTTGGAGCTAAACTCTGCAGGACAGTGGCACTCCAGGACCGACGTTGCCTACCCCTAAATTAGACAATGCAACATTTGAATATTTAAAACACACGTAAAACAGAACAAATTCTTAATGTAATCAATCAGCTGGAGAAGTATGGTGATATCTATTAGTTATTTTATTTTTTATTCTTCCTTAAAGAGGTTTGGAATGACATGAAGGTGAGTACACAAAAAGATGATTTTTGTTTTTGGATGAACTATCCTTTTAATTGCAACAGAAATTTTCTCTCGGATCAGCCTCCTAGTGGTTGCAAATGGTGCAGCAGTTCTCACTCCCTGTTAGCAGGGTCTGCTTCGTGAAGTGACTGTCAGTCTGGCAAGCACAACATCAACTCTGTGACAACGCAGACGACACAAACTGTGAACAACACTCAAGGTAGCCGTCTTGCAAGTCAAACTCTGCTGTAAACGAATGCTAATATTACTCTGCATTGTCATCTGGTCCATAAAACGGCTTTCACGGCATGTCTGGCCATGTCTCCAGCTCACCAAATGCTTGCCCAAAGTGCTAAAAACTTGAATTAATATGCCATAAAAGATGCTGCCCCGTTACAAATACATTCAAATTATTCAGTGGATTTCCTCTGTTGACACGCATTGAACTGTACCATTGAGCTGCAGTAATTGTTTCATCTCATTAAACAGCCCAAGTGTAGTAATTGGGTTTTTGTTTGTTTATTTAGGAGGCAGCCACTGAGTATAACGTTAACTTTACACATTTGTTGCATAATTTAAACTCCAGATGACTTTTGTTGGCAACTGCATGGATCGTTTGAGAAGATGCAAATGTCCATTCCTGTAAATGCTCATTGAATATTCATTCAGCCCTATTTCCATATGCATATAGCATGTGTGTGGGCCAGTTATGCTCTGCTGGCAGGAATTCATTATCCAGCTCACTAATGGGAAGTTCATTAAGCCTCACAGGAAGGGAACAGTGCAGTGCCTGACACCTCACCTCCCGTATCAGGGTCGTGGTAGTTGGGGTCAAGGCCTTTGTCTACAAGTTTGGCTACCTTTTCCACAGCCCCGGCCTGGATATAGTCCATGAACTTCTTCAGACTGGCCTGTAGGGGGAGACACATACAGCTATGCTAGGCAGTGCCCTGATGATAAGCTACTTATCGCATTTAACATACAGACCTAAGACGCAAGTAGCACACCTTGAATGTTCACTTTATATTTCTATTTTTAGAAAATTAGATGATTTCTGTTGTGATGCTTACCTTTGTGTGTAGTTTGGCCAGCTGTTTTTCATCTAGATTTGTCTGTTTATACACCCTGGTTTTGTAGCGGAACTGTGTGAAAGAAAATCAGTGAAAGACAGTTATCTGAGAGCCGTCAAAGAAACTTTGTGGAGGAAAATTTTTTTACAGTAATGTAAGGAGGACTAATGTAAAATAAGGAGAGTTAAAAACAAATGTTTGGTCTTTTCTTAAAACCCTTACAGGTGGTGTTGTTTTTTTATAAAAGTTTTTGTGATCAGTAAAGTTTTCTAAACTCAATGTTCACTAAAATCAAAACTATTAAAATAATTTCATTTGTTTCATTATTTATTTTAAATTACCTACATATTTTAAAAAAACTATTAAAAAATAGTTACAAGTCATTTAAATAAATAATCAAAACAAAATATGAATATTAGATGAAAACATAAAAAATGTTGACATGGCAACTACTGAAACATATATTTAAGCTGAAGTATTAAAATTACTAAAAAAGAGAACAGAAATCTGAAAACATACAAATAAAATATTTGAATATTAATTTATTAAAATATTAATAAACACTAACAGTATATAAATAATACAAAAATAAGTGATATTGCCAAACCCTATTATCAACTTCAGATATAAAGGGGTTTTTATGAATTAATTAAACTTTGAGTTGACTATTGTTGTAATTGCCTTGTGTGCTTCAAATAATTAAAAAAAACATTTAAATTTTTTACATTGTAAGACAAATCTCCAATAAACCACATCAGGGTTATTAAGATTCATAGTTACCAGAGAAGCCGCTTAAAGAATTATTATCACCTAGGCAACTAACAATTTGAAGCAGCAGTTTCCTAGCACCAACATTCACATTCAATTATAGAATGAGACTAGAAAAAAAAAAAAAGACAGTAAACAAAAATGCCTACATTGAAGAGGAGAATAAAAGGAAGGGTACCTCCAGGTAGGGTACTCCTTTCTCAAAGGATTGTGGGTATTCGCGGAGCGGCCTCTCTTCCTCCAGGAACTTGGCATCATGCCCGTCAGTAGCAGGTTGGAAAAGGCCATAGTTTAATACATCCCTTAGAGATTCAGTTAGACTACACAGCACCTGCTGCTTTGCCTTCCATACGGTTGCATCAGGGTTGAACCTCAGACACTTCTACGAAAACAGAGAAAAAAAATGGCTGTTAGATAAACAAAACGATTATACATACATTATATTATATTACATTACATTATATTATTATACAAATATTAAGTAACACTTTAGTATAGGGGACAATTCTCACTATTAACTAGTTGCTTATTAGCGTGCCTATTATTAACATATTGGCTGTTTATTAGTACTAATAAAGCACATATTCTGCATGACCATTTTCTACATCCCTAATCCTGCCCAATACCTAAACATAACAACTAATAAGCAGCAAATTAGGAGTTTATTGAGGTTTAATGGTTTGTTAATGGTTTGTTAATAGCGAGAATTGGACCTTAAAATAATGTGTGACCAAATATTATATTGTAATATTACATTTCAGATATTTATATTTATAAATATTAGTTTTTTGTTTGTTTTTTTGTGCTTTTATTTATATTATAGACACTAACATTCAAAGCTTTGGGGTTGGTAAGATTTTTTTAATGATCTTGAAAGAAGTTTGAAAGTGTTTTCTGCTCATCAATGCTGCATTTATTTAATTATAAATACAGTAAAACTAGCAATATTGTGAAATATTATTACAAGTTAAAATAACTGTTTTCTGTTTTTCTCTATTATAAAATGCAGTTAATTCCTGTGATGGCAAAGCATTATTACTCCAGTCTTCAGTGTCACATGATCCTTTAGTAATCATGTAATATGCTGATTTGCAGCTCAAGAAACATTTTTTATTATTTTTGGGATGTATTATTAATACGTCTCGCTGCGTATAAAAATTCTACTTTGTTTTAATTAAAAAAAAATGACACCAAACATTTGAACAGTAGTGTGTATTATATTTTTTATTATATTTATTAAAATTAATTTTTCATATATTTTACATTATTTGTTTACATAAAAAGATATGCTTAATTTTATTTTATTTATTAATAATAACTAACAAACAATTCTTATTACTATAAATTACTATTTATTCCTATTGACCCTAAAGAGACAAAAAAATATATATAATGCAGTTCTGTCCGATGTGCACTAGAGGGAGACGTTGTGATTCACTGAGGTGAAACATCACCGCATGTCAGCAGACCCCTGACCGGCAACTGTCCATCCGCTTCATTAACATCCAATTTGAGTCTTTAGTCAGCCTGGTAGTGCTAAATGGCAATGCTAATTGATTAATTAGCCTACAGCAATACCCACAATACACAGCCTGCCCAGGTACCGCAAGAGAAGCTTAGGAATTGCGATGTGATTTGTGACACACCCCACTCGGAAAGGACAGCTCGGTTCCTGCTACAACATCGCCTAAAACCCCTTGCAGCCTACAAGCTTGAGCACAAGCTCCAGGCTAAGGGACTTGGTCGCTTCGAGCTGGATAATGGGACAGCAGCGCAGTTCCAGGAACTGTGAAAATGGGACAGCCCTGCAGCGGAGTGATGGAAAGAAATCCCCTCCTCTGACCTTGAGGAGTTGCTGTGATTGGTCGTGGCTGTGTTGAGGGGTTAAGTCCGAAACGGCCAGTTTCCTGCACTGTCCTCTTGTATGTGTGTGTGTGTGTACATGCAGTGGCACAGAGAAGTGTGAAATTTCTTCCTCCCTCTGTTATTCAGTCTCTCACTTTGCACACAGCCAATCCCCATCACCATGGCAACCAGTTCATTAGTGGAGCAAGCTGCAGGTTACCATAGAAACATCTCAGCAGTCCCTTGGTGCGCTATGGTATGGTATACTAGTTTCACTGTGATCTTACGGAGAGCATGTGCACTGGAGGGAGTTCTGCTCGAGAGAGGTCATGGGTGTAGTGGACAACTTCACAGAAAATTTGGAATATCAAGACATGTGGAGATCACTCACATTTCAGTACGTACAAGTCAAACATCTTGCATATGCAAGGATATGCAGAATAGTGCACCCAGAAATGAAAAATTCATAATCTTTTATACATGCATCATGCCTTCTGAAACCCATTTGTCTTTTTTTCTTCTGTGAAAGACAAAAGATATTTATAGCAGAACATCCAAGCTGCTTTTTTCCCATATAGTTAAAGTGGATGGTGACCACAGCTGTCAAGGCAAGAAATTTAGTAAATGGCTTCAGAAGACATGGAATTTGTAATTCAAAGGAAAGTCCTTTAGAATATTGTTATAGTGTTTTGTGTGTGTGTGTGTGTGCATACTTATCACAACACAGCAGAAACAAGCTGCAACACAAAGGGAACAAGCCGCAACACAACTGGAACAAGCCGCAACACAAAGGGAACAAGCCACAACACATCTGGAACAAGCCGCAACACAAAGGGAACAAGCCACAACACATCTGGAACAAGCCGCAACACAAAGGGAACAAGCCGCAACACATCTGGAACAAGTCGCAACACAACGGTAACAAGCCGCAACACAACGGGAACAAGCCACAACACAACGGAAACATGCGATTAATTTTTTCAGTTTAACACGTTAAAATTATTTAATGTCGTTAACGCAGGGGCGGGGCCTAGGGTTGGCCACCCCACTCATAACTGCTAATTCTGTCTCTTATTTCTTGACAAGAAGTGCATTTATTCAATCGCAGAACGTCTTTAAGAGCACATCAAACAGCAGACATTTCAGACGCGTGCTTCAACTTCACTTCAGCATCAGGCGCAAGCCAAAAGAGCGTACACTGTACTGTGCTCGCAGCACGTGCTCTACAATACACGCACAAAGGTGATGGTGCGTGCATAGCCTGTATCATTTCATATCAAATTGTGAAAGAAACTACGAGCATCCAATATCGTGATCAGTTAAGTCATGAAGTTACCAAAAAGGCGATTAAAGCTGCCATAAAACTGTGCATGCATGTAATATGTCATATATGAGTTACATAAGAACATGTCTCTGAAATGGTTTTCAAAACTGTCCTGGAGCATCCCAGCACTGTCTCCCTCATCTAACACACCCGATTCAACTCGTCAGTTCATTAGTAGAGACTGAAATGGGTCCGACCTGAAATGGGTCAGAAAAGGTAGAGTTGAGAGAAAATACGATGCGTGTCAGATCCGCGTCATGTCCAGCAGCTACAGCTCTTAAAGAAATAGAAGCCAAAACAACCTAATAACCAGCTGCTGTGATGTCTATTCATCAATAATAAAAGAAAAAAGAGCAAATCAATAACTTTTATAGTATTAAGGATTCATCTGTATTTAGTTTAGAATTTAGTGTTTAATAACTTTATTACATTTCTGTATATTTCTGAGGGGCACAGGTAGATAAATATGACATTTATTATAATGGGTTTATGTGAAGATTGTTTTAAGTTCACTTAAATTAGAAGTTATTTTTAAAGTCTAATAAATGTTAAAATTGATAGCTCTTAATTATAATGTAAAGTTGAATGGCTAGTCAATGGTTAAATATTAGGGGGAAACATTTTTATAGGAAAATCAGTATTAATTGGTATCAGTGATACTGGCCTTCTGTCATAAAAAAGATGTCATTAAATATTAAAAATATACTGTCTTTATGTTCATTAATTTGAAGATTGAATGTGAAATTATTGCAATATAAAAGTATATTTAAAAACTTTAATGTTAGGTGGGATTAATCGCGATTAATTTCAGAAAAGTGTGCGATTAATTAGTAAAAAAAAAATTAATCGATGACAGCACTAGTCGCAACACAACGGGAACAAGTCGCAACACAACAGAAACAAGCCGCAACACAACGGGAACAAGCCACAACACAACGGGAACAAGTCGCAACACAACAGAAACAAGCCGCAACACAACGGAACAAGCCACAACACAACGGGAACAAGTCGCAACACAACAGAAACAAGCCGCAACACAACGGGAACAAGCCACAACACAACGGGAACAAGCCGCAACACAACAGAAACAAGCCGCAACACAACGGGAACAAGCCGCAACACAACGGGAACAAGCCGCAACACAACGGGAACAAGCCGCAACACAACGGGAACAAGTCGCAACACAACGGGAACAAGCCGCAACACAACGGGAACAAGTCGCAACACAACAGAAACAAGCCGCAACACAACGGGAACAAGCCGCAACACAACAGAAACAAGTCGCAACACAACGGAACAAGCCGCAACACAACGGGAACAAGTCGCAACACAACAGAAACAAGCCGCAACACAACGGGAACAAGCCGCAACACAACAGAAACAAGCCGCAACACAACGGGAACAAGCCGCAACACAACGGGAACAAGTCGCAACACAACAGAAACAAGCCGCAACACAACGGGAACAAGCCGCAACACAACGGGAACAAGTCGCAACACAATGGAAACAAGCTGCAACACAACAAAATTAGCACAACATAACAGAAACAAGCCACAGCGAAATTACCACAACACATCGAAATTAGTCCTTTTGTTGTGTTTTGGCGATTTTGTTGTGTTGTGCACTACTGGGCCACCATACTGGACAGCCTCTGGTTCACATATACTTTCACTGCATGGAAAAAAACAGTGTGAACATTCTTCAAAACATCTCCTTGTTTGTTCTACTGAAGAATAAAAATCATACAGGACTGAAATGACTTTAGGTTAGTAAAAATCGAAGAATTGTCATTTTTAAGTGAACTATCCTTTTAACACTACATGTACAATGCAAATGATTAAAAAAAGGTGCACAACACAGATGTAGACGTGAGTTCATTTGCACCCATGTGATTACAATAATTTTGTTGGAATGATAATCAACCTGGAAAATGATTTATTATAATGACATCTAATTATAGTAATTTGGCAGTTAATCTAAGAGCTATTATTTTCAGGTCCAAACCACAGACTTCTTCACAATGCCATCCTCTCTTATTTTCCTCTGACAATAAGCGTGACATCCTGTGGTGTTTTCAAAGCGTTGAGGAACAATTTACAGATAAAAGTTCTAAACAGATTAGCTAATTAAACAAAATGTACCTAAATGTCTTTGCTTGTATGTCCTGGTCTAATTGCTTTATTGATAAAGATTCTGTTTAAGAGCTACATCTCTCTCTCTCTCTTGACATTTTCATACTTGTTTTTCTCTGTTCTTTAGCTAATATTCTGTTTTGAGCCCATTACTTTTGTTCTTTCTCTCTCTACTTTCTCATTGTGTTTTTGAATGTCAGACCAACAAACATGTCTTAATCAAATACCAATCCAGCTATAATAGGGTCATGTTAACATAGATGTGCTAACGTGGCCATTAAAAAAAAAAAAAATTCACACAATTGACCTATCGGTAAGGCCCTCCCCTCGAACGCAGACTAGCCAATGACAGTCGAGTATCAGTTGCACGGAGAGCAGAACTCGGACATCTTTAGGTTTCAGCGCCATAGAGAAACATTGGAAGATCCGAAGCTCGCATCGGTTTTATGGGGTTTATGCTTCAAAAATGGAAAAACGATGGCCTGGGGTACTTGTAACACTGATTCCAGGTATCCTGAGAGGATGGGCAATATAATTTATTTTATTACATTTCCTGAATCCAAACAAAACAGAACAAAATGTCCCCAAGTATTCACCCCAATACAAATGAAGACAAAAACTTTCATTTTCTGGTTGTCATAAACTGATTAAGTTACAATTTTCATCTGCTCAAGCAGAACGTTAATGTTATCTTGTGCTTTAGCAAGGTATCTCTGGCTAAAACTAGCTAACGTTAAATTTAGTGAGTCCATGCTAACGTTCAACCTAAATAGCGGACTGTTCTCGCGTCTTGCACAGTGTAGGTCAAAAACACATAAACTAAGGTCTACATTTCAGTGCCTCTCCATATTAAACTGGTTAAATGTGCATTAATTTAATCGTACCCTGCGATACATGAACAGTGTTGATCCACCGTAATATGAGACTTCTCCCGCTTGCATTGTGATCTGTAAACCCTCCTTGGAGTTACCCACCGTATTTATTTTTAAATATTTTATAAATCCCTCCATGGAATATTTAATTCCCATTTGGTGGCCTTCTGTGTCCAAAATTGTGCAAAAATATCATAGGACAAGGTTTTCACACTGCAGCTGTCATTGTAAGACAGTGAGCAACTCCCTTTGTTTGTCCGAGGGAGCAACAGTAACTAAGGGGGGCGGGGCTTACCGATAGGTCAATTGAGTTTAGTTGTCCCACATTACCAAATGTCCTAGATTAGCCTGATTCAAACTACATTATTGATTCAGGGGGCTGAGATCTCTGCAGACTGCGTATACTATACAGAACAAAAATGCCACATTTTGCTGATATAATACATAAGGACTGCTGTGCATGGCAAACCAATATTTTTACTTCACTCGGAATATGTTTGAACTATTACAGACATCCAATGTACAGCTGTAGGAAAAAGTATGCGACTGTAGATACCATGGGTTAAATAGCTTATACAAGTTGATCTCATCAACAATGGACAAACATAGTTTGCTTAAATAACACACAAAAATGTTTTCATGTCTTTCTACAACACACTATGTAAAGATTCACAGTGCAGGGTGGAAAAAGAATCGGAATAGTTGGATTTAATAACTCTTTTGTCAATAATAACTTCCACCAAATGTTTCCTGTAATTGTGAATCAGACCTGCAGGAGGTCAGGAGGAATTCTGCACTATTATTCTTTCCAAAACTGTTTCAGCTCTGCGATATGCTTGGGATGTCTGGAGTGAATCACACTCCTAAGGTCATGTCAAAGCATCTCAGTCGGGTTGAGGTCAGGACTGGGCCTCTCCAGAAGGCGTGTTTTCTTCTGTCAAAGTCATTCTGTAGCTAATATACTACTATGTTATGGTTTATTGTCTTGTTGCATCACCCAGCTTCTGAAAACTCAACATTTTATATTGTTTTTAAGGGCTGGGCAGCTCTGACCGACAACTCATCTTAAAATCAGTGAATGTTTACATGGTGTGTTCTGTGAGTGGAAATACCTCTATTTCAATAAATTAGCATGAAAATATGCTCAAAAATGTAACGGTTCCTAATGATAAGAAGTAAATAATTGCTGTAATTTTAAACTGTCTTATACTGTATGCAAGCATTATGTGGTGTTGTAGTCTTACTGAAGTGTTTACTCATGTTTGACTGGTACAATGCTTAATGTAACCCTCTGTGTGTGTCTCTCTCATTCTAGCAGCTCCCTCAGGCCCGTTTCTGCAGGGCAAGAGCAGGGGGGATTAGTAGACTTTAATGAGATCTATAGGGAAATAACCTTCACTGCCTCCTCCTACTCCTCTATCTCTTTCTCTTTTTATCACTGCCATCTTCATGACCACTCCCGTCTAGTCTTCACAATTACACATACTTATCATTTTCAACCATCTTCCACTGGAAAAAAAATGTTTTCAAACTTTGTGTAAGATTTTGAATAAATGATGTTCTTTTGAACTCTATTTATCAAGATACCTGGAAAAAAATGTATCATAGTTTCCACAAAATTATGAAGCTGTTTTTAACACTGATAATAATAAAGAAATGTTTACTGAATGCCACATCAGCAAATTAGAAAGATTTCTGAAGAGTCATGTGACACTAAAGACTGGAGTAATGATGCTGAAAATTCAGCTATGAAATCACATAAATAAATTACATTTTAGAATGTATAAAATAAAAGTTATTTTGCAATATTTCAGTTTTTACTGTATTTTTGATTAAATAAATGCAGCCTTGATGAGCAGAAGACACCTCTATAAAAAGAAAACATTAAAGGGGTCATGAACTGCCTTTTTAATTATTTTTGTACTGTTCTCTGAGGTCCACTTATGTTATCAAGATTTTTACATCAAAAAACATTACAATTTAGAAGTAATAGGCTATTTTCTGTCCTGTTTTAACCCCTCTCATCAGACCGCTCTGTTTAAATAGGCGTAGTGGATTGTAGACTCGGAAGTAAACGCCCACTGCTATGATTGGCTAACAGTTGTGTATGTTTGACAGCGTACTTTCCTCACAGATGGACACTGCTGTGATTTAGGTCAAAAACACATGAATACTCAGTACGTATCAAACAATCTGTAATAACAGACATAGCAATAGTAATCATGTAATAAAAATAGTTACACTTGTGTGGTGAGACATTACTGTTGGATCCAATATAGCATCGTCTTTTAGTTTCAATCTTTTCTGCAAATCCCGTGTTGAATTGAGAAAAATAAAGTTCATCAAATAAAGTTTATTGTTTGGTTTCTGAATAGACCTGCATTTACTACATGCTTGATCCAAATCAGGGATCAAGCAGGCGCGTTGATCTTCTTCTGCGGAGGCGATGTTTAGTCACACTATTACATCATAAAGTGGCACATTCCACAACTTGTTAGCAGATTGGCTTCTATATAAACTGTTTTTAGACTAACGAGAAAGACCTCTTATATATATATATATATATATATATATCAAAAGATCAGATTTCTCAGATAATGACCCCTTTAAGATAAACAGGCAAAATACTGTTAAAGACTCTCTATCTTTTTTTTTGCACTTTAGCAATACTTTCCCTCACTGACTTGTATTATCCTCTTTCCATGCCTCTCACACTCTTTCTCCCTCTGTCTTTACTTCTTCACTGTTGCCCCCAGCTCTCTCAGCGATCGCTGGTTCAGTGAGCTGCAGGCAGACTCTGTGGTTAATGAGTGTGAGATGTGGGGTTGCTCTGATAATGCCCTGATGCCTCTCAGGGTTCAGCGCCCTGCACTGCCAACACATCTGTTTCACTATTACTATCATTATTTAGCATACAGTTCCTATGCAGTTTGTGGTAATACTAATAAATTTCAATGTTTGATTTCAAGTGCATTTTGTACGATAAACAACTCTAGTTCTGTTTTGGGTCATTGTTTGATGTCTGATGGCAAATCTGTGTCCAAAAGCGTTTAGTGCATTACGGGGTGAGTGGGCATTCCCGCGGCCCTACATTTGCTCGGTTGTGTTTGCGCACCTCCTGTCTCTCCCCGAACTCATTAAACCACAATTAACGAGCAATTGCAGTTTATTGAGGGTGAATTAGCTGGTATGTAGAGCAGGCCTAATGTACTGGGATTATGCGGACGCATTACTCCACACAGAAAAAACAGAGAGACTCGTAAAAGAACATGGTTTGAGGCAAAAGAGAAATCAGGAAGACATAGGAAAGAAAGACATGAAAGAGAATCTCAAAGTCAGACGAACCTTATTATAAGTATTTTTAATAAAATAACATTGACAGCTTTCCGCACCTGACTGCCTTCTTTAATGTATTAATGACTAATTAGTCGCAATGTAATGGAAATAACAACAGATCTTTTATTCCATATTGTGATGTATGTCCAAGTGAAACAAATTATTGAAAAAGAAAAAAAGTTGGGAAAGGACTTTGTTCTATTCATTGGTTTCTTGATTGGATGGAGGGTGATCTGAATGTGAGGTCAATTGTAGGAAATGGGCGGGACTTTAAGCAGACTAAATGATTGGAGAAGACTGGCAAACATCATCAGATAGAAGTTCAAAACAAATACAAAATGAAACATGCATGAATGAAACATTCATAATAACATCAATAACATAGATAAGGTGAATTCTAATTTTCTTTTAATATGATTTAAATTATGTTAATCAAAATTACTGTTAAAAGTTGGTTCTAATTTTATAACCCAATACATCATGAATGCATCATTGTATTGCAGCATTTGACTCATGTATCATCATTTTTGCACAGGCAGGTGTTGCAGATGGGCTAAAAATCACAAGAAAAATGTTTGGCAGAGTGTTTCGATGCAGCTCAGATCACCTCCAGGTGTTTCACTGCCATCCTTTTTCATCTATCAACCAATCTTACACTAATTACAATTTGCTAGTGGCTTGTTGGACTAAATAGGCAGCTTCGAATAACTGGTACAAAGAAAATACCACTCATTGTCTCTCTCATCCACTTGCACACAAACATACACAAACTTCCCCCTCACAAACACACACTAATGCACATATGCAGACCTACATTAATTATACAGTCCCACATTGGAAGAGTAAAAAAGCAAGAGCAGATACAGTTTAGTTTTTACAAACACTGAGAATAAAAAGAGAAAAATAAAATGTAAAAAATTGCTGAAACATTGAATATGCTCCCTCATCGGGCATGTCCAAATCCATTGGTTGAGTAACTAACTAAATTCTACTAAAATGCCTCCATCTGGTCAATATTTGAATGCAGATATCCCACAATCCCGTGCGTGTGGTTTGGCAGTTGGTTGCAAGAATAAAAATGCTTTCCGACTGAGTGATTGAAACAAATGAATTCGTAGATGACAAGATTGTTTTTTTTCCCCCCTAGAAAAATTATTACTTAAATTATAAATTACCTAGAAAGACTCTAAATATTTGCTTGGTTATTTCAAACAGCTCACAATTATTATTTATATTATGTATAAATCGGTGTTGATCTTGTTAACTAAAACTATAAAAAAAAAAAATTTGGTAATCAAAGTAAAACTGAAATATAATCAAATATAAATATTAGACCAAAAAATGTTGTTGCCAGAAATAAGCTTAAGTACTACAATTGCTAACTGACAACTCAAACTGATATAAAACTAAAACTGAAATAAAAATTAATTACAAAATTTACAATAATAACTATTATTTAGTAATATTTCAAAAAATAATAATAATAAAAATTTAAAAATGACAAAAGCGAAAAATGAACATTAAAATGAACACTAAAAATATAAACATGAAAGACTACACAATATATTAACAAAAACTATAACAGCATACATACAACACTAAAATAACACCGGTATAAATGATATTACTGTGCCTTAGAAGGCAATCAAAATGCTCTGTTGAGTAACTGGTCAACTGGGCAGCGAGGCAGCAAAACTGCCTTCAGTTTGACTTCCACTGAAAGAACACTCTGGGCCTAGGTCTACCCATTTTAATTCAATTATCAAGCATAATCATATTATTCATGAATCATTAATCTCCTGCCACTGCCCACAGCTATAGGACGGGCCAGGGAGCATGATGGGAAAGTAAACCTCAGTACTGTCATTCAAAGAAATGAAGCACAACTATAAACACACTGTAGAGTACTAGATGCTGTCGTGTGTTTCTGGTCTGGGAGGAAGCAGCATCATCGTTTGCATCCCTTTCGGCAAACATGTCCACAGTGACTTTAATTAAAAGTGCCTGCTTTAATTTGTGGTGTACAATAAACGGATTACAGCAGTGGTGATTTCATTCCTCAAACCACTGAACCTCTTAATCTGTCTTGTGAAAAAGAGCTTCACTTAAACACCATCACACGCTTTTTACTGGGCTACTTTAAACCACATCTTTCTTCCCCTCCTTTTCTCTCCATCTAAAACCGTTGAGGTCACCTTGAGTCTGTTTCTATTTGAAAGTCATACAGTTGTTTACAGGATTTTGTTTGGGAAGGATTTTTTGCCATGTGGATGTTTAACTAGACTCCCTGTACTTACTTTCCTTGTTTTTTGCTTTTGCTTTCTTGTCTCTCTCTCTCTTTTGCTCTTTCTTTTTGCTTTATCTGGGGGGAAAAAAACAATTTTGCCAACGTTTGCACATCTGTATGGAGAAGCTTGGATAAAATCTCCTTACACACACACACATATGCACGCACACACACTCGTGCAAGCGCACAGACCGTATGAGCGTACGCTGGAGGGCAATTTCAGCAGATCCAGCCAGCGTCAGCCCATATTTAAATATAGATTCCTGAGCAATCAGAATCCTGTAAAACCATATAACATATCAAGAGAAGTATGAAATATTGTATAGTTTAAAAGTTCAAAGTAATTGGACATGTCAGTGATTTATTTGAAACTCTTTCTGACAATACCAAATCTTGACCAGGGCTGCGTTTCCCAAAGCATCGTAACACCGTGTCTACCCTGGGCTCGAGCAGCGTGATGCGACGCAACAAAAGACAGCAGAACCCATAATAACTAAGTGATGCTATCCACACTGGATGCAATCTGATGCCTCATTCTGTTTATGACCTACTGACACAAAGTACAAGTGATTTGCAACAGTCCCTTTGTCGTGTCCAGTGTAGACAGACTTTAGCACAGCGCAACACAACAACTGTCGTGTTCGGTGTAGATGCGGTGTAAGTCCAAGTAGATTATAGAACCATTAATGGTCTCTACAATCAACTTATCTCACAATGCTTTTGAGAACATGATGCTTCTGATCAAATTTTCAGTGGTGAATCGGTGGATTTAGTTCTGATTAAACCAATCTGAATGTGACTGAGTTCAGTTGGATCACTGAGCAACTAACTATATTTACACTATCATTCTAAAGTTTGTGATAGATATTTTTGAAAGAAGTCTCTTATCCAGGTTGCATTTATTTGATCAAGCAAAAACAACAGTGAACTATTATTACAACTAAGAAATAACAGTATTTAACTGCATTTTAAATATAGTTTCAAATTGAATTTATTCTTGTGATGGTAAAGCTGAATTTTCAGCATCATTACTCCAGTTTTCAGTGCCACATGATCCTTCAGAAATCATTCTAATATTATGAGTTGCTGCTCAAGAAATAGTTCTTAGTATTATCAATGTTTAAAAAAAAACTGGCCATTATACACTAAACGACTGAGGATCATACACTACCAGACTTTGAAGTTGTTCCGATCACAACAAACTCATGTATAAATGTGTGCCTTGTTGCTAGGAGACGCATGACAAATTAAAAAAATATGTGTTCTAAAATCGGCTGAAAATATCAAACATGTTTGATATCCTCACACCATGTCTACACCAGATGCGACCGTTGAAAATCATTTGAAATTAGTGACAATACGTCATAAATAGAACGCGGCAGCAGTTTACTGTCGGGGATTTGTCGTGTCGTGCTGCATCCAGTGTAGACAGCATCACTGATTATAATGAGTTCTATAGTATTTTGTCGCGTTGCGGCTCGCGTCCGGTGTAGACACAGTGTCAGAATGGATGGAATCAGAGTCTGAAGCAAAAAAAAATCTATAACCATTCATACACTACGTGATTTTCTGGAATCTGTCAACTCAAATCTGCTCTGACTTTCGGCAACTGGCATCAAGTTGTCCAGCAAAAATTGTGTAGTGTATTCCAGCCTTTAGACTAGAGACCTGCGCGGGACGGATTTTTCAGTACCGCTCCCACCCGCTCCCGCAGAAATATATCTTATCTGGTCCCGCTCCTGCCCGCGACATTCATGTTTTGTCCCGCTCCCGTCCGCAAAAGCCCGCATAACAGTAATCAATATAGATTTTTTTTTTGCAGTACATCGAAGAAATTTACATGAAATGGTTCTGTAACATCTCCTCAGCTCCGCAACATCCCAGCATAAACCCTCCCGATAAATTATTTGTTATTTAGGCTAAGCATCAACATTCACAAACCGATGTTAATTTGAAAAGAAAAGCAAGCACGGCACGGGCTGCTGTGTGCATGGTTTGGCATGGCAGAAAACGACCAGCGCTTCCTTTATCATCACTAAAAGCTAACATCTCAGTTCATTGCGATCTCATAAAGCTCTGTTATAACACAATGAACATATGCACAATTAATCTTTCACAATGTCTTCCCTTTCTTATGTTAAAATGAGAGGATTCGTGAGGCGAGCACGCAAATTTCAGCACTGCTGTGAGTGGATTCTAACTTCATCACCTCTGATTAGAGACCTGCATCCCCGCGGGAGTACCGCGGGACCTGCGGGACCTGCGGGACCCAACGCAAGTGCAGCGCAGGACAACTCTTGATGGGCGAGTGCGGGTGTGGGCGGGATGCGGGAGAATAAAATGATTTGCGGGACTCCTGCAAAATAGAAACTATCTAAACATAAACATATAAATTGTTATTTATCTGTTGCACAAAAGCAAAAAGAACAACTAATATTAACATTAAAATGATTAACGTGCAAGCTAGGCAGAGTTTCTATTTATAACACGTGTTTAAAGGGTTGCGCAGTGTAGCCAATCACAGACTCAGCTGTTGATTTCTGGAACGCAATGGCCAATCAGGGGTGATGAAGTTAGAATCCACTCATAGCAGTGCTGAAATTTGTGTTGTACACGAAGTGTAGACATTGTGAAAGATTAATTGTGCATATGTTCATTGTGTTATACCAGAGCTTTATGAGATTGCAATGAACTGAGATGTCAGCTTTTAGTGATAATAAAGAAAGCGCTGGTCGTTTTCTGCCATGCCAAACCATGCACGCAGCAGCCCGTGCCGTGCTTGCTTTTCTGTTAAAATTAACAGTGGTTTGTGAATGTTGATGCTTAGTCTAAATAATAAATTATTTATCGGGAGTGTTTATGCTGGGATGTTGTGGAGCTGAGGAGATGTTACAGAACCATTTCATGTAAATTTCTTCGATGTACTGCAAAAAAAAATCTATATAGATTACTTTTATGTGGGCTTTTGTGGGCGGGAACGGGACAAAACATGAATGTCGTGGGCGGGAGTGGGACCAGATAAGATATATTTCTGCGGGAGCGGGCGGGCACGGGACAGAATCTTGTGGGAGTGGGCGGGAGCGGGACTGAAAAATCCTTCCCGCGCAGGTCTCTACCTCTGATTGGCCACTGCGTTCCAGAAATCAACAGCTGAGTCTGTGATTGGCTACACTGCGCAATTCTTTAAACACGTGTTATAAATAGAAACTCTGCCTAGCTCATGTTAATCATTTTAATGTTAATATTAGTTGTTCTATTTGCTTTTGTGCAACAGATAAATAACAATTTATATGTTTATGTTTAGATAGTTCAGGGAGTCCCGCGAATCATTTTATTTTCCCGCATCCCGCACACACACGAGTCTCTTCCCACCCGCACCCACACTCGCCCATCAAGAGTTGTCCCGCGCCGCACCCTGTTGCGTTGGGTCCCGCGGTACTCCCGCGGGAGTGCAGGTCTCTACTTTAGACCAACTAAAACCCAACTTTTAAAGTGCATGTAAAGAAACTTATTGAAAGTGCTAATGACACCTTGTGCTTCGTGGTGGCAGCCGCAGCATTAAATGTGTGTTTGTTGAGTGTGTGGCCCACCTGCTAGCAACTTGCTGCGCTCTTGGATTTCAAAGTCTATTCGCATTTTATATATGTATAAGATACTGTTATGACGCTTTTCCACTGCGTGGTACGACTCGGCACGGCTCAGTTCAGCTTGGTTTAAGTTTCCACTGCAGTTTAGTACCGCTTTAGAGTGGGCAGGATTATTCACATGTCATTATAGTTGCGCCGCATCTACTGCCGTGACTCCTGAAAAACTTTTTCATTCCGCGTTGCTCCATCAAGCTCTCGCTGGATCTGCTCCTCGGCTATCAACGAGAGGACAGTCTGTACTTCCTCAACAGACAACGAAACAGCCACTTTTTGGTTGTTTAAAAAAGTTGCGCTCATTCAAAACAGTTGCGTTCGATCCTTCGCTGGCTGTACTGATTTAAATCTAGCAGGTCTGTAGTGTCTCGTGGCACAAGTTCAGTGACGCAGGCAGTGATGATTCTCTCCAACCAATCAGTGATCAGCAGAGTTTACACGTCACATTTTGGTAACGGTAAGGCTCGCTTGGAACCTCAGCCGAGGTGGTACTAAAAAAATTACCAGGTGCCATGTACTGTACCCATTGGAAAACCCCCCAAAAGTGAACCGTACCGTGCCGTACCATGCAGTGGAAAATCGCCATTAGAGAAGTAAGTGTAAGTATAGCAGGTCTTTTGTGGAGCAGAAATCATGTGTATTGACCAAGAGGTGTCTAGGAGAGCAAGTTCTGACCTGCCATAGCAGAGCGCACGCGCCAGACAGTTTGAGATGGCATTGAGCGCTTGAGAACAGCTTTTCCAAGTCTGTAATTCATTCATGCTCCCTTTTTTAGATTGGTATACTTGTCATAAACTTGTATCACTCCCAGTATTCGCCTAATTGATTCTTTGAACGGTGTTCAGCGGCACTCTGACTGCCTGGTTAATATGTATGCTGTGGGCTCAACCAGGCATGGTTAGCAAAAGACGGATGTTGCATAGCGTATGAGTGGGTAATTGGAAAACAGGTGTGGGTTTTTGTGTGTGTGTGTGTGTGTGTGACTAACCGTCTGTTTGATATCAGGAATGCCAATCCGAAAGACCATCATAGCTATGTGTGTGTCGTCAGGTGCGTTGCTCGAGCTTCGCTCTCGTAGCTTCCGCTGCTGTTGCGGCTGCTGCTGCTGATTAGCCGGCGCTTGGTGGGTGGGTCCAGGGTTGGACGAATACGGGTTGGCCGTGTGGCCCGGGTTGCCGGGTCGTAGTGGTCTGTCTCCTGGAAGTCGTCCAGCCATTGTGCCTTTTTGCCTGTGCCCCTCTTCCCTGCCTCCTCTCAAACGCCCTGGTCCTCGCCTAATGTCATCTTCGTTGTCCACGTCCTCTTCGTCATCCAACTCCAGCTCTCCGTTCTCCTCCTCGCCTTCCTCGTCCACGCCATCATCATCCATTTCCTCTTCCTCCTCCTCCTCCTCTTCTTCTTCCTCTTCCGCCCCTGGATAAAGGTGTTGACTGTTTCCCAGCATCCTTTGCTGCTCCTCGTCGCTGGAGAGGGGGCTGAGCGGCATCGTCATGGCGACAGGGAGAGTGGCACCAGCGGCAACGGCATCATCCCCAGAGACACACTGTGAAAAGAGAAGAGGAGTGTAAGCATGAGAAATAGCGAGAGGTGGATGATGAGAGGAGGAGAGAGCAGACTGAGAGAACAGAAGTAGGAGTTCGAGAGAATATAAAAGAACAAACAATCCCACATCACTCCATCACTCAGCAGCTCGCACCAAGTCGCAGCAGGCCATTCATGCAAGACGTGTTCGTGCATTTGTGCCGTTTTTAAATGCACACTAGAGCAATGTCTTTGACAGTCGCGACGTGTCTCGCTGGTTTTCAAGCATCTCGTGCCACAAGCATTACGTTTGAGACTGGAATGGAAATGAATCAAGATGAACTTCTCGTAACTTGACACAGCGTCTCAAAAACATGGCGCTCATAGCAACGGACTTCAGTGAAACATGTCGCAGTGGTTAGGTACGTCCACTAAAGTGCATGTTTACAAAAAAAAACACAAATAATTCTGTGTGAAGTCACTTAAAGGACTTGTGCTCCCTCAAATAAATCATCAACCCATCATCATCGTCATCATCCTCCTGTGTGCCACCTTTACAGTTCAGTCCAGCTAAAAACATATACTTTAAGTAACACATTTAAAACCAGCAAAAAACAAAACAAAACAAAACAATAGAAAATAATGCTAAAAAAAAAAAAATCTGATTTAATGGCTTAAATATTGTATTATTTTTTACAATTATATCCAGATTTGTTTTGTTTTAAATCTTGCACTCATGTAACACCAATATATATACATTAGTGCCTTGCGAAAGTATTCATACCCCTTCATTTTTTTCACATTTTGTTATGTTGCTGCCTTATGTTAAACTGCTTTAAATTACTTTTTTCCACATCAATCTACACTCCATACACCATAAAGGCAAAGAAAAAAACGGTTTTTAACATCTTTGCAATTTATTGAAAATAAAAAACTTAAATGATTCCATTGTATAAGTATTCATACCCTTACCTTAGCACTCATACTGCTTGTAGATGTTATTACACTTCGAGTGAAGTTAACCTGTGGCAAATTCAATTGAATGGGTATGATTTGAAAAGGCACCCACGTCTTAATAAAAAGTCTAACAGCTGAAAATGCGTATCAGAGCAAAAACAAAGCCCTGAGGTAAAAAAAAAAAAAAAAAACTGCCTGTAGAGCTCAAAGACGGGATTGCATCAAGCCACACATCTGAGGAAGAGTTCAGAAAAAGATTCTGCTGCATTGAAGACGCATGTAGTCTCCGTTACCCTTAATGGAAGAAGTTTGAAACAACCAGGACTCTTCCTAGAGTTGGCCTCCTGGCCAAACTGAGCAATTGATGGAGAAGAGCTTTGGTTAGAGTGATGACCAAGAACCTGATGGTCATTCTAGTTGAGCTCCATGATCATATTTGGAGACAGGAGAAACCTACAGAAGGACAAACATCACTGCAACACTCCACCGATCTGGGCTTTATGGCGGTGTGGCCAAACTCAATCCTCTCTTCAGTGAAGACACACGAAAACCCACTTGGCATTTGCAAAAAAGCACCTAAAGGATCCTCGGACTGTGAGAAACAAGATTCTCTGGTCTGATGAACCTCAATTCATCATCTTTGAAGGAAACCAGACACTGCTCATCACCTGCAGAGTACCATCCCAAAAGTAAAGTGTGCTGGTAGCAGCCTCATGCTCAAAAATATTGAGATAGCCCTAATGAAAACCTAGTCCAGAGCATTCAGAACCTCAGACTGGGCAGAAGGTTCACCTTCCAACAGGACAATGACCCTAAGCACACAGCAACAGTGGCTTATAGACAACTCTTTGACTGTCCTTGAGTGGCCCAGCCACAACCTGGGATTGAATCCAATTAAACATTTCTGGAGGAACCTGAAAACGTGCACCTGCCCCTATCCAACCTGACAGAGCTTGAGAGGTGAAGAGAATTGGCAAATGCTGATGAGCAAAGCTTGTCACATCATACCCAAAAAGACTTAAGGCTGTAAAGGTGCTTCGTACTAAGTTATGGGTATGAATACTTGTGCAATGTACTTATTTCATTTTTTTTTTAAATTAAATTTACATAGTTGTGACCATTCTGTTTTTTGCTTTGCCATTATGGTTTATAGAGTGTAGATTGATGTGGAATAAAAAAGTAATTTAAAGCAGTTTAACATAAGGCAGCAACATAACAAAATGTGGAAAAAGGAGTATAAATACTTTCATAAGGCATTGTATATATAAACATATATGGCTTAAATATTGTTTTTCACCAAAACAGGAGCATTTAGAAAATGATCAGTTTTTGCTGATGCTCTTGGGTGCCTTATAAAGCATTATAAAGCATGAAAGTGAATAACTATCATTATATTGAATTCACCAAACCGGATATTCATTAAATGATCTTATTTTGTGTTCAGATGAAAAGGAGTCATTTTTGGTGAACTATTCCTTTAAGAAAAGATCAAATTGTCAAGACATCAACATCATGTTCCAATTCCACTGCACACTGTCTAGCTAGTTATGAACACAAGAACAGTCTCCGTGGGAACGGCCCCTCGGCAATAAGCCAATTCTCATTCACAGATTACCACCTACCCCTCATGTCCCACTTGCCCTTATGCAAAACAAACACACGCCGTACTATGACGAGAGTGAACTGTCAATGTACAGACAGTCATGCACTGCTTGCATTACAGTAGAAAGAAGACGTTTGGCTTCTACCAGCTCTGTCTCTACAAACACAAACTCGTGCACCTCTAGTATTACAGCACAGACGGGACTCTTGCCACTGTCCCTGTTCACACACATGCCGCAAACAGCACTCAACACAGTGTTGTATCTTCTCATATGTCCCAGATCAGTAACAAAACCACTGCAGCCCAGCACTCTAAGGTACTGAGTGTCTCTCCTTCAAATAGACCTCTTCAAAATAGGATTACTGTGTTTAGCAGAGGGAACAACATACTTCTCTGTAGTGCCACTCACACCCAGCTGCTGTGTGGCTCAGATGCTGCACCCACACTTTAGATGTGGAGGATATCTTATGACAATGTGTCTTGTTCTGGTGCCAATCAGCTGTCGTATCCGAAAGTGTTCACTTATTACCCATAAAATCAAATATCTCACTCCATACACAGAACCCTAGAGAATGGGGTTTTCAAACTTGTTGATGCCAAAAACACTCATATGATTATCCCTGATGTGATGTGATATATGAAGCAATTTAAAAAAAGATAAGAATAATTTTTTGTAAACTTATAAAGAAAATGATATATTTTCCAGATAATATATTTTCAAGGAATCTGCATACAGTTTAGTAAAATAAATAAATAAATAATTGCAATTATCTTGTAATGTAATGTCTTGAGAAAGCAGAATAAAATCGTGAAATGTTATTTTAGTGATCAAATTGACTGAATATAAATGTAAAAATACTAAATCATTGCATTTAACACATTTCATTAATATCTAAATTGCCCATGTTAACTTTCACAGACACAAAAGTACATTTTGCAAAATAGTGATAATTCGTCTATTTAGCATCTTTCTACTTTAATAAAATTACCAGCAATTATCAAGCAGTTTCTTGTTTATTTCTCATTTATGCCATATATTGTAACACAGATTCCCAATTGCCCATGTCTGCCATAACCTTAACTGAGTTTTCATTAGAAACACTGTGTTTTACCTTGGCAAGATACAAAGCAATTGAAGCACTGAACAAGACATCATTGCTTGCCCGCCACCAGGGTTATTGACTCTGTACTGGAGGGCAGCTGGTGTTAATGTCTCTGCAGACACTTAATTCAGAAGCAGTTCCTGAGGGTACTGCAACATAATTCCTTTGTTTCACATGCCCATATCCTCAGCACAGAAGCAAACTATTCAAAACAATAGGAAAATAGCCCTAGAACATCTTAGCTGCATGAAGAATTTCAGTCATTCAATTAAAAAAACACAGTGTAAAATATACAGAGAGTGGCGCTACCAAAGTTGACAATGTGCCAAATACAATTACACCCAATTTGCATCTTCAGCAAAGCACACAAATCATAATAGCTGTGAGCCTGTGGATTTGTTGTGAAGTGCCCCACAGAGAGTCGGGGGAGACCGCTAGGCTTCCTGAAAGAGTATCTTAGTACTGGCTTAAGGACTTCCCTTCAAGTTCAGTGCAATATTCTGACCCTGAGGTTGTTGATCATCAGTCATTTATAGCTTAAATGTGTTTATGAACAGAGAAGTCAACTCGTGTGTGTGTGCACTGCAATTACAACACAGATTGCCTTTTATTTTCTCAGAGGTTTATGTGTGCTTATGCATGAGCATGATTCAATTTGCTGAGCGTGAATGAGTTTTATGCTATTTATGTAGTCTGAAAAGGCACTTGCAATGCAAAGTGGCAGAGGAACAGTTTCTGAAGCAGTGTATATCTTTTAGTCGATGTTAAGACCAACAGCTTGCATGACATTTTTTTACACTAGTATCCACCTTATTTTTCAACGCGGAAGTTTTTTGTGAATGTGCGAGACTTCCGGTTCATTAGCCGGTGTAGGGAAATAACGAGAAGAATAACAGGGTGCAGTACAGGGTAAAACTGTTTGCATTACAAACCAGTGTGTTCATAACTAAGATAATACATTAAAATAATATGGTAAGACACACCAGTTTGCGATATCAAGCCGCAAAACGAGCTGTTTTGTACAGCTAAAAATAGCTGGAAGCAAATGGCACTAACATTAGAAGCTAGACCCATAAAATTTACAAATGGCCGCATTCACTCTTACGGGAAAAATAAGGTGGATAGTTTAATAAACTTTATTAAATTAATGTTGTGTACCTTAAATTTAGACATAGCATTGGCAATTTCTTAGTCCATTTTTGCTGCGCCAACGAAAATATTTCCAACATAATGTTAAGCCACATCAGAACAAACATTGCGTGTCTCCAAGCAACACACAGTAGTCCTGTTTGGTTTTCAAATGAATCATTTTTTAATGAATAAATTGAGTAAAAGAATGAACATAACTCTCAATAAACATTACTTATCGCCACCTACTGTTGCGGTGATGCAACATGATTTTTGAGTAGAAGTTAGTAAAATGTTTAAAAAGAAATAGTTATTTTAAATTGTTTTATTTCATAATATTTCTTGTTTTACTGTATTTGATCAAATAAATACAGCCTTAAATTGAGACTTTCTAAAAAATGTTGCATTCTCATATGCTCAAATAGCAAAAGAAAAACTTCACGATAATATTTACATGACTTTCAAAAAAAAAAAAGGAAAAAAATAGAGAGTCTGATAACGGCAGTCAGAAGAGAGAATGATATCAAATTTACCGTCATGCCCATAGATGCTGTATTAGAAATACCCTCACTTTAGTGTTAATTCAGTTTTTTTTTTTTTTTTGATGCAAATGTAATACAAAATTTAGTCTTATAAATGTACATAAATGCTGATGACCATTAAAACTCATCACCACAGTCTTGTGAAAAGGGTCCATTATGAATTGTTGATTCATTTACTCTATCGATTCATTCAATAACAACGATTCATATATATTGTGCTAATATCTTGGTGCTAATCTCAAACATGTTTGCATAAACTTAAGTCTGCTTTAAAGAAATAGTGTTAAAGCTGTCAATAAGATAATTCACGGACAATTTTGCGACGTGTGGTATTCGTTTTAGAGAACTATGCCAATGCGATTGGTTTACGTGGCACATGTCGAAAATGATATAGATGCAAAGGTTAACATCTCCTTTTTAATTAGAGCAATCACATCCCCACCACAGACTGACAGCACAGACCAGTAGACTGATACAAACAGTGAAAAGCTGTGCTGTTGGACAAAATATCAGCATTAAATAGACTATCAGAACACCCCTTGACCAAATTAATGGACTGGAACCAACTGCTTAATAATAAAGTATATAATTTGACATTGTCAAAACTCTTCCTCATAGCAGCCTTAACTTGGGCAAGTAAAGATGTGTTTACAGTGAATGGTGAACTGCATAAAACACAGAATACAAAAGAAGAGCTACGGAACAGGCCATGTTTGATAAATGATGACCAGCCTGACCAGATCTGACAATGAATGAGGGACAGAAAGAGGAGGAACAGCGATAAGTAATGGAGAAGATATGGATAAAACCAGAGGGATGAAAAAGGGTGGAAAACTGACAAAAAATATGTGATGGGAACATTAAAGGGCTGTAAAAGAAATAATATGACTGTCAGAGAAAATAAATGACAATGGCTGAGAGAAGTGGAGTGGGAAGAGAGGGTAATATGAAAGAAATATAATAAATGAAGCACAAAGCCCTCTTATTTACAACCTAAGATCAAACTAACGCCCCTTTGGCAAGTTCTGTGAAATTGTGCTGTCATACAAACCTCCTTTATCATTACAGGCACCCTAAAACCATGAAACAGAGCTACAAATGGTGTGCAATTTAGGCAGAAACACTGACCATATTCATGCTACTGGTCACTCAGAAACTCCTTGTTCAACAGAGCAATGAAACAGACAAAAACAACATGATTTACAGAGTATTGACAGTACAGAGAGTAACTAACAGAGGAGGCTGGAAAGAGAAAGAGGAAAAACAAACAGCAACATTCAGCTGAGGTAGAGCAGCTGGCAGAAACTGAAAAGCATATGGATAAGGACAAAATGAAAGGGGGAAAAAAAAAAACACTGGCTGAAGAACAAAGTATATTTTTTCCTGCTGACTAATCACAGATGAGGGGGATTGGAGATGAGGGGAAGTGGGAGGGAGCTGAGATAGAGGGTAAAAGGAGAAGGGGTGAGAGGCTGAATGATAGACAGAAAGAAAGAGAGGAAGGCCAGGATGGTGATAGAGAGGGATTAGTCTCGGCAGGTTCTGGATCCAGGGAAGAGGAACTCAGGCACAGCGGTGAAGAAAAATGTGAATTGAACGGATAGATTAAAAAACAGAACACTAAGGAGCTGAACTCACATGTGGGAAGAGGTGCGTGATGGCAGGGAAAATGTGAGAGAGAGTTAAAATAGAGAAAATTAGGAGCAAAAGAGAGAGCTAAAGGGACTTTAAAGGCAGAGTTAATTTAAAAAAAAAAAAAAATCAGAATTCTGTTATCATTTACTCAACCTCATGTTGCTTCAAACCTGTATGACTTTCTTTCTTCAAAATGAGATGATTTAAAAACTGCTCATCCTGCTCTTTTACTGAAAAAGGGCTGTAAAGCTCCAAAACTGACAAAAATGCTTTAAAAATGATAAATATAATTCAGACAACTCTTGTGCTATTTCAAGTCTTTTAAAGCTATATACTGTATATGATATGTGTGTTTGCAGTGCAGACCAGAATTAAATCTTAATTCATTCATAAATTTCACATTCCATGCAGCTTGCATCTACCCTGCAATTATATCCGGAAGAGGCATAATACTATAATAATATATATTTTTGTCTTTTTCATTGCTTGACAACGCCTGGTACCTATGAACACTACAATGGTAACAACATAGCAACATAGAGGTAAGCAATTTTTCATTTTTGAGTGAATTTTTCTTTTAAAGTTGTGATGAAAAGGAAGTAGCAACAGATCTTTTAATCCATATTGTGACATACAGAATCTGAATGAAACGGATTATCATAAAGACAAAAATGTAAAGCAGCAACTTGGTTCTATGCATCAGTGGTTAATTGGATTTCGAGCTGTGGGCACTGCATCTACCCAGAGGACTGTAAGAAAGAGGTGGGGTTTAAGCGGACTAAATGAAGAGTAAAGTGTCATTTCACAAGAAGATCCAGTTGTGGCATTTTGACTAAAAATTAAAAGGTCAAAATAAAATTAAAACTTTAAATTTACGCATGGATGATTTGTTCACAATAACATTTATAACTTGCATTTACAAAATAGGGTGGATTTTCATTTAATACCAATTTATTAATACACTAATCATTTTTGCATAAATTATGCCGCATGGGTTTGGAGTGACATGAAGGTAAATAGATTTGCCATTTTTGAGTGCATTTTTCCCTCAAGGTCATAGTTAGATAGGACATGAAGGATGTCAGAGCACACAATGAACTGAGCATATCTCAATTAATCATCAGCAAAGGGGGAGAGATGAATCAAGACAAAGGAAGTGATTGATGCCCTCTGTAGGGCAAGAAGGAAACAGAGAGAGATAACAAGTACAAGATAACAGTATCTCTCCCCATCTCTTTCTCTTTCGTTATCCTCCCATGGGTCCCTTCTCTCATTTACTCTGTCCACTGTCGTATTTCTACAAAATTTTAATGAGCTTCAAGGTTACGGTGCCTGTTGAGCGATTACTCAGTATCAAGGTTTCTGAAGTTTGATGTTGCATCACATTGTGTAAAGTTAAGTCTTTTTTACATACTGATCTTGCCTTGTCCTGTTATTTTGAGTTTGTTTGCCCTTCACTTTTGATCACTGAATGTGACCCAGTCAGGGTTGTGAATTTTTTCCACATTTTATCAGTGTGGCTTTTAAACCACAGATCCTATGAAAATGTGAAATACTTTAAATCTAAATAAAACACATGTTAGATCAACAATATTACCCTAAGTGTCACCCTACTTGTCTAACAGAGTTGTCTGGACAAACAATTTCATATTTAACATGTTGCTGATTTGATAAGGATTTGTGAGCTCCCAGGATGCATTGTAGCATGAATAAATTATGCAGTTACATTTATTGGATTAATGTGTTGCTGATTTACTTTGGAATTCTTGCCATAATGTGATGTTTACATGCGTTTTTACAAAATGTGTTTGTTGATTCTCACCATTATAGACTTTAGCACCATATTTCATTTTTGACAGGAATGAAAATGTGGCTGTGAGCAGTGTTGGGGGTCACGCATTACAAGTAACGTGAGTTACATAATCAGATTACATTTGTCAAGTAACTACTAAAGTAACGCATTACTTTTAAATTAACAAGAAAATATCTTGAGTTACTTTTTCAAATAAGTTTACTTTGAGTTACTTTGTTTTCCTATTTATTCACTGACACCTTTCCTGTCCCCGTGTTGAGAGAAATTGGGAGTTAAGTGTAGAGGCAGAGGCATTTTATTCAGCCTGAGGCTAATTCATTTCATTCTTTGTGTGAAAGGGCCTTTACAGTTGCCAAAAATATAACTTTTGGGTTGTTTGTTATTAATAATAAATAAGCAAGCCCAGCCCAGGTGACAAAAAGTAACGCAAAAGTAACGTAATGCATTACTTTCCATAAAAAGTAACCAAGTAACGCAGTTAGTTACTTTTTTATAGAGTAACGCATTATTGTAATGCATTACATTTAAAAGTATCTTTCCCCAACACTGGCTGTGAGGGATATAATTACAGTGCATTCAGTTTAACAACATACCGATTGTTCAGATGATGAAACATCTTTCTTAAAAAAAGCTTTTAGTAAACAAAACTTTGTGGAAGTTACAGGATCTAGGACCTTTATGCAGTGCGTGTCACTGTAAAGAATGCAAATCTATCCTTTACAGCCTTGTTTTCATCCGTGTTAAAATCAATATGGCATCTAACCTCAAAGTCTATTGAGGTTTGCTTTGAGTTTGAGACCTTCACCTTGCAGGATTTTAATGACTGCAGAGTTCACTTCATGTTAAAGAGTTCACCCAAAAATGTAAATTCTGTCATCATTTATTCACCCTCATGTTGACCTCTTATAGCTGCCAAGATGACAAGAATTTGACAAAACAAAATATTTTGCATTTTCAGTGGTGAATGAATAAATTCACATCAATCACAAAAATGCGTTACTGAGAGCTGTTATTAATGCCATTTTTTGTTGTTGCTTCTTTCTCTTTTTTCTTTCTTTCTTTTTCTTAATCTGAACTTTATTATTTTACAGTGTTGAAGCTTTCTAAAACAGCAATTATCTTCCAATAAAATACAGATATTTCTAAAAGCCTCTGTGTGAGCTCTGATAAAAAACATTTTAAACCAGCTTAAGCTTGTTTCCTGGTCGCCCAGATGTTGGCTGGTTTCAGAGCACATTTGAGAACATTTTAGCTGGTCAAGCTGGGAGACCGGCCTAAAACATGTTTGATTTAGGCCTATGACTCTTGATCGGGCTGCTTCTGAAGTGATACCCGTATAGCCAATGAGAGTGGGCATGCTTCTATAGCTGAAACTTGGCCGCCACAACCATGCAACAAAAGATCACTTTTATTCTCTTTTGGTTTTCTCCCTGTAAAGCCCCGTTCACACCAAGCACGATAACTATACATAACGATAAAGATATAGTTCTAAAAAGCATTCTCAGTATTAAAGAATAGCAGAGTTCACACCACAGCTATAACGATAAAGGCACAGAGAAACAATATCGTTGGTTCAGAATGATTTTTTTTCAGCTGATGAACGATAAAAAACATTGACAGCCAATCAGAATCAATCCTGCTATAACGAGCTCGAGAATTTAAAGCAGCAGACAAGCATGCGCTTGGATACGATATTGTTCGCTTCTTTGCAAGTCACATTTGATCTCGCGAGTCTCTGTGAAATCTCATTTGGCCAAAACGATATTACAATCGGCAGGTGTGGTCTCACCAGTAGTGTGTGTATTCGGAGGATCATAACGTTAAACGTCGGTTGAAACTGTCCTTGTCTGTGGTCTCCACCAGATTTAAAATTGAAAATTGTCTAGTGTGTAGCCTACCAGGTCTTACAGTGATTGTTACGTGCTCGGACAAACCTGTCAGCCATCAGCTCTTGTAGTTTATCTTTATTCACCAACCCCAATAGTCATATGCATAGATAAAACCAACTGGTCTTTACTGTCCGTCAAGACCTGTGAGTTTTCAACTGGAAAATCCGAGTAGTCCTTCCTCCATCCCTAAACTGGCTTTTCTCTCTTATCACTCTGTCGTTTGCACACTCTCAGGTGTTCTGCCCTCTCTCTCTCTTTCACCCTCACTTTAATGTAGGACAAAGCATCTATATAGATAGATATTTTCAGTATCTCGGCCCCTAGGACATTATACTGGGAAACTTCCAAGGAACAGACCGCCCCACTTTTACACCATGAAACTGGAGCGGCCAATTTCTCTCTGATCCATACACACAAACGCATACACAAACGCATAGGTACATACGTGCCTATTCACAGGCCAATGCTCTGTGTGCGAGAGACCGTACAGGTAGGACAGGAAATGACGTGTGTGCACAATTACTCACTTCTGTCTCTTATGACCTCACAATCTTGTGTGTCAGAGCGAACGTCAATCAAGCAACTAAGACACAAGCTCGGCCCCTCAGAGAGTTTGGGTCCTCAGAGAGTTACTCTGCAATCTCCTCCACATAATAGAAGCAAGTCATTTTAATTCCCTCTCTCCATCAGCCATCTTTACACGGGAGCACATAAAACAATAACCGACGCAACATATTTCATGACGTGGGTAATAACAGTGACCTACTTCCGAAGCTCTCTTTCCTGACATTTTTTGTTATTTTGAAGTGTTGGGAATTTCCAATTATGTCACTGAATCGAATACTCATCGTGACACGGGCACGTCAAAAGACATCATACAAGGTCACGTTTGTAGAGGAGCATATTCCCACAGATGGGAAAAAAGATGCCAAAAGCTCAAATCTCTACTGTGCACTCTGTATGATTCTGGTCTGGTTATATAACAGGAATCACATTAGAGAGCTTCCACATACACGCACCTTAGGGGAAGCTACAAATCAAACTCCCCCTCTGAGTCGACAACTCTCCACCATGGGGCTAATTAAGATCTCAGATCCCGCTCAGACTGTCTTCTCCAAAATGGCTGCAATTTCAAAAGACGTTCAGAAAATATTACAAGATCTGTAAAATATCTCAGACAGAGAGGAGAATGTAACTCACTCAAACACAGCGGCCCTCTCTCTTTCTGACATTTCTAACTGATATTTTCACTTGAATGTCAGTAGACCAGGGTTATGTACCATTTACGATAGATTAGATAGATAGATAGATAGATAGATAGATAGATAGATAGATAGATAGATAGATAGATAGATAGATAGATAGATAGATAGATAGACGAAATGCAGCATATAGGGTAAACGTACCTATTAAGTTCACCAAAATCTACATTGAGACATTTTTAGTGCACAACATATTGGTTTCGGGTACAAAAAGTTATGTTAAAATAAAATATTAATCTCTCACACAAAAATATTTAATTTTATTTTAAATGACAAAAACATTTTAATTAAGATATACATAATTAAATTCAAAAAGTCTGGCTGTGCTTAATGGGTAAATTTTTGCACCCTTTAAGCACACCCCTGTTCCCAATAAGCTCATATCGTGTTTTATTAAAAATTCTTGTTTATTTTAAGGAAAATGTTTAAAGAATAATTGTAAAAATCTATTTTTTTTTTGAAGGTACAAAGTCAATCACAAAAAAAAAAAAAAAACAGAACACTAAAATCAAGCAACAAGGCATTCAAGTCGATCAGTTATATATTCATAATGAAGTGTCATCTAAGCACATTGCAACATCTATACTAGTCCACGTTCAGCTAAGTAACACATTCAAAAATCAAATAAAACAAACCAATAAAACATTTAATTCATGGGGATGAGCACAGAAACTAGCCTCATTATGAAACCTCTGTTTTTAAATGGATGTCATCTTATCTATAGTCTCTTAAGGCTGGAATACACTACACGATTTTTGCCCTGATTTTCCGCAGATTTACAGTCTGGAGAAGTTGATGCTAGTTCCCAAAGATCAGAACCAGTCTGCAGATTTGAGATGACAGAATCCATAGAAAATCAATTAACTTAACTTAAAATGACAACCATCAGTTAATATTTAAAGTCTGTTTATGTACATAGACGTTCAAAGTAGAAGAGCTTAAAGAGAGCACACTGAGCTTAATTGGAGCAGCAACAATTTTTTTATAAATTTAATGTAATATTTATTAAAATGACAAGATTTTGCTAAATAAATAGTCTAGGTTATGTATTAAGTTCATACATATTTTAATATGAACAACTAATATTAACGATATATATGAAATTATACTTTTTCTTATTGATGTCACACTGAAGCTGTGTGATTTTCATAGTAGTGCACCCTTTAAGCTCACCTTAAAATATGAAATCTTTAAAAATTACAGCACTGTAAAACGACAGACCAGCAATAAACTGTCAGTTTATAATATTATGGCTGTAAAAGTACAAGCCAGTAATGCCTGTGAAGTAATATGTTAGCGTAGCACACAATCTTATACAGCTAGTCAGCTAACTGTGTTCTGTAGCATCTGCGCTATGTTGCTAAAACTATATTTTGGATCTAATGTAATTATTTCCCATCCAAGTTCCAGGTTATAATACATTACATTAATCTCTTAATTTTACAATAAGTAGTGAAACTTACCCAAAATAAAGGATTAACAATTAAAAAAACGCACATTTAAGGGGCTCCTCTTTTGGTGAAAGTTTTTAAGACAGCTTTCAAAATGGCCGCCAGACACTGTGAACACATGGAGACCCATATCTCAGCGTGCAATGATCTGATTGACTTGAAATTATAGGAGGTTTATAGTAACAAACATATCGATTGGTTAAGACATCATGTAGGATAATAAATAATTTTTTTTTATAATCTGATCTCAAAAATAAAAGTGTGCTTAATGGGTACGTTTATCCTAGAAATTTGAATTTAGTTTATACACTACTATTCAAATGTTTGGATTAAGATTTTTTTTTTTTTAAATATTAGTACTTTCAGCAAGGATGTGTTAAATTGATCAAAAGTAACAGTAAAGACTATTAACATTGTTACAAAAAATAATTCTTAAGCAGCACAACTTTTTTAAACATTGATAATACTAAGAAATATTTATTGAGCAGCAAATGAGTATATTAGAATGATTTCTGAAGGATCATGTGACTATAGAGAACCATTATTGTAATAATATTTTGCAATATTACTGTTTCATTTATTTTTGATCAAATAATTACAAGAGACTTCTTACCGACCCCAAACCTTTGAACGGAAGTGTACATTTAATCATATTTAATAAATTAACTTTAGGCACCAAGGGCAGAAGAACACTTATTTTGCCCGAATACATTAGCGTGTTAATTTACTGTGCGCAACTCTGAAACTTCCTCCTTTTGTCATTCAAATCCAAATTCCAATTCAACTTATGAACTGATAAGGAGCCAATTCTTTAATTCTGTACTGTACTCTGACAAAAGACGCTGTTCCGAGTCAGAATCTGGCTGACCATTTTGAATAAGCGCGCACCCTTAAAAATACACTCACGTATGAGATTAGTAAAATTGTGGCATGTCAAGCGGATTGAAAAGAGAGAAGAAAGAGAGCTTGAAAAGAGAAGTTTTCAAGGGCCACTAGTCTCATGAAACACCTCAGCATCATGCCTTCATTAAAGCGGAGTGATTTCATATTCTATTCACACAATGATGTTTCTGAGTTCAACATCAATCACCAGTGACCTGCGGTTCTTTAAGGAGAGCGTGAGATTCTTACGCAGAGCAGCGACCCACATACAGAGTATTTATGAGCGTGTTTCAAAGAGACGGAGGGAGAGAATAAGCGAGCATGTATGGAAAAAGAGAAAGCGAGGGAGAGGGGAAAGGTCACCATGTCTTGTCAACAACAGAAATGATGGCAAGCGACTTCCACCTTTTCTTTGCTCGAGAGTGTGACAGTAATGTCACCTTGTGGCCTGTTCATCAGCCAGCCATTGGGCACATGACAGCCTCGTATTTCCTCTGGGCACAAACCTGGCTCAACAGGCGCAGTGATAATGTCATAACAAGAAAACAGCTCTAGTCCCAGCCACCTCTGAGAGGCCGAACAATGCCTAGCTAGCCTGCCTTTTCTGGCTAGACTGATAAGAGCACAGACATCTCAATGGGAAAGAGCTCGCCGAAACGTTCCTGAATGGAAGCACATAAAGAGGTTACACACATTAGAGCGGAACGCTGCAGGGGGAGAGAGTGTGTGGGCTCTGGGTTTGATGCTTGGGTTTTTCATGCTTAAAAATGATTGGAGACACCATGCATGATGGCACAAACGCAGGACGGATCATCCCACTATGAACGAGACATATTAATGTCATGCTGCTTTTAGTTTCTTTTATAATATTGCAGAAGACATAGATGACAGTCCAGACTATTGTCTTAAAGGAACAGTTCAAAACTCTGTTTTCTAGTGTTTTATGGTGAAATTAAACTAGAAATATTAAAAATAGTTTTTGGTAATTGAAATAATAAATATTAGATATTCCTTCTAATAATTACATTTTTGATGGAAATAAATAGATTTTAGCTTAAACGTAAACTTAAAACTTGAAAATGAGAAATGTTGGCAACTAACAAATACGTTTATTTTGAAGTCCTTCGAATTATAAAAAAAAAAAAAAAACAGAAACAAAAATTAAAGCTATAGTGAAATATATAGAAAATTTCTATATAGAAAAAATCTAATAAATTCACAAAAGCACATAACAAAGTTACGTAAACTCAAAGTAAAATGAAAACTTAAAAATAAAAGTTCATTCAAAATATGAATAAATACTATATTAGTATATAAATAATACTAAAATAACACTGGCTGTTCCAAACCGGTATGACTTTCTTTCTTCTGTGGATCACAAAATAAAAGATTTTAAAAGAAAAATGTATTTGTGCAATGTTGTTTGGACCACATTGACTTTCACTGTATAGAAAACACAGCTGAAAGAATATCAAAATATCTTCCATTTTGTTTTGCACAATAGAAAAAATCATGCAGGTTTGCAACAACTAATCAAATGATTACAATTTTTATTTTTGGGTGAACTATCCCTTTAATAACATCTAGATTCCAACTCCAGTCCAATCAATCTAGTCCAATTTGTATCATGAATATGTAATGAGTTAGACAGCAGTGTGGGAGGTGCCATGCATAAATATATTAGGTTTCTATTAGGCTTTAGCAAAGCAAACAGACAAAATGGCTGCATTAAAATTATACTTGTTAAATAACACGATGTTACACAATCAAACTACCTCCTCTCATTTGTCAATAAACTCTCCTGGCCTTTCTTTTTCTTGCCTGTATGTCTGAAAAGACACCCTCAAGCGAACTTTAACAGAACAGGACGCTTTGGATCTGTGCGGTCCACAAAGGCTTCACTGACTCAGCTGTTGTGGTCAGCGTGTAGGTTTTCTAAGCTAATGCACTGAGGCTTGTGTTAAAAACAGAGCTAATGGACACAGATTATACCACTAGGAAGAACTTAATAAATCCTACGTAAGCTATCATAAAAGCTAACAAAAGGATCAGACACATCACATGCCCACAATAAATCAACATGTATAAAAATTGTTTTCGTATTCTAGGGGATTACAAATTAAAGCTTTTATTAAAAAGAAAAAAAAAGACAATTGAAAAAATACTAGTCTTGACAGTCTGAGGTAAATCAAAGAGAAAAATAAATCTCAGAAAAGACAAAAAAACAAGTGGAATCAACCTCAAAATCCTTCACACGCACAAACTGCTGCATTATTGAGGTGTTCCCCGTAAATCCCTTAAACGCTAGCTGAAGACGTGGTTGTGTATTTTGCAGACTCTCTATCTTTTTCCATTAATACTGATATTTTAATCATTTCTGTGCAATAGCTCTTTAAACTGAGGAGATAAATCTCTTGTTATTTGATCTTGAGGTGGAGTATTTGATTTACAAATAAATGTGTTTGAGAGTATTAAAAATGAAACTGAAAATTCCTCTCACCCAGCAATTGGTTTGCAAGCAAAACACCACTGGTCCAATTGAGTCCAAACTGATTTTCCTGCAAACTAAACCTCCACAAAAATATGACGACATACTTGGGTAAATCATAGCTGTATTAACATGTCAAATAAAGCTGGTTTACTGTGTTTGAGACAGTGCTGTGTGGCGATGTGTCATCACCGTGGCCTGAGGGCTTCCTCCAACTGATGGTGTTTGACAGAATTGCAACAGTTCCGGCTGTGGTTTCCTGACAGGCCACACTGCTGTTTTGCCACGGCTCCCTCAGGTGCAAGCCAAGCTGACTTGGCATTTTGTGACGGACATATTTTGCGATGATACAGCCGTCAGAGGGATTTGAATGGGCAAACACAGGATTAAAATGTCTCTGTGTGTCTGTTTCAGAGAGATGGCTGAGAGGGAGGGCGGGAAGAAGCTGGATCAGTGGAGCTTGCACTCCGACAAGTACATGCTCTCTCTTCCTCTGCGAAAAAGTGCAATTCACATACGCACTCCAGATGTCAAAATTCAATTCCACAAACACAGGCCAAACCGAGCAGTGATATGGAAAAGATTATGACACTGTCTCACAACTTTTTTTTACAGCTGTGGAGGCACAAATCTCACACTGTAGAAAAGTTGTAAATAAAACAAAGATTATTGGAGTATGTTTTATGATAAAATACTATTTCAGTCTTAAAAATGTCACATTTAATTTAACGTGGTACTTGCTTTCTTTGTAGTTAATTGAAATTTACTAACAGTTTCTGAGTGAAAAAAAAATTTTTTTTTAATTTTATTTTGTTATGCCTCACCTTAGAAGTACTGACATTGTTGACTGCATCATACAACAAATAATACAACAGTTTTATAACTTTGACATTAATCAAATTCTTTGTCGAAAAATAAATAAAAACTCATTTTACTTACCGAATACTTAATATTAGACATGTTTTGCATCTCTGTTAGTGCATGATTTGCCCACATTACAATTTTTTTAACCATTGCTTAAACTGTAATTAATTTACTTTTTTTTTTATATTTATAAAATAATAATTTGATATAAATATTGACAACTTAATTTTGGTGTTAATTAGGCTACTTTAAAATTACAGATAACAAAAATGGCACAAATCATGTTTGGATATAAACATGTACATTTAATTACAAATAGAAAATGAATAGAAAATAACTGAATTAAATATTTAAGCACCTTTCTTCACTGAACATGTGTTGAAAATGCCCTATTTTGTAGGAAAGCATACCTAAACACACACATGCTCTGACCCGTTGAGCCATCCATCAAACAGATCTATACAAACTGTCACTTTCTAATTTTAAAGGCTCCAAGCCAACCAGTGACACCCCGCCGTCCTCACTGGGATTTGACAGATTGAGCATCAAAACTTTAACCATCAATTTAAAACCACCCCATATTGTAAACTGACAATATGAATGATAGAAAGGACATGTCAGCTATTATACAAGCTACTACTGTGTACTCTTCAATGTATTTTATTTGCTTATTCCTCTATTTACTTCCACCACATGCACTCTATTTATTATTTTGTATTTTTTAATATTGTGCATTTTGTCATTTGTCACCTTTCATTTTTTTGCAGCACCATCTGAGCATAAAATAATGTGCAGAAGTGTCATATTAGGTAAATGATAGCGACTTGTCGGCAATGTCAATATTACACGTGGTGCTGATGTCACTGGTATCTGAGCACTCTTCCTGAGAAAATGAAGCTGCTTGGTATTTAAAGGAGTTCTGTGGGCAGCTTTCTAACCACCTTCACAGTAATCAATAATAAGTATTCCTGCCGGCCCTCAAAATGACATGACCACCATAAAATATCAATGGCACGTTAAAGGTATAATCTGATGTTCTGGCACACTCTCTTGGTCACATGCACTGTATTATATATTCTGGATGCCATGGAACAATGAAAAGTCACTTTATATTATTATTTTTTTTAAATGCATGAACAGTTTTTAAAAGAACCTTTTTTTTTTCTGAGTGTGAAGAACATTTGAATCATCTGAAGCACCTTTTTTCCACTTTTGTGGAATGGAAAAGTTCTATGGATGTTAAAGGTTCTACATGGAACCATAAATGCCAATAAAGAATCTTTACTTGTATTTGAGCAAACCAAACCCTTCATTCCACAAATCCTCACTGCATTCAAAATCATTAGCTTAGCATCTATGCATAAGTAGTTAAACATAAAGAGAGATGAGAGTGGCTTTTATCTCAACGACATGTTTTTTACGTGCATTAATTGTTATTCATTAACATACACTAACTACTGCCTCTAAAAGCTTTTGCCTTTGATAGTTAATGACAGGAGCCTTGATATTCTCATTAATTTTAGTGGAGAGTGTCAGATGGAAAACAGAGAAAAGAGCATCAAGAAGCTGAAGCTTAAATTTGACTTTGCGTGTTCAAATTGTGGATGAAAGGAGAAAACAAATACAATCGTCTTTATATCGTTCTAATCTATTCTATATAGGCCAATCAATATGGCAACACTTCAAACAGCACTTCTCTTCCCCCTCCCTCTCCTCCAGGGCCTCAGCTTCGACAATACATGTACACGCTTCACCTCCTAATTGTGTTTGCATTTTAAATTATTCAAAGCAATAAAAAGAACAGAAAAGACACTTAGCATTCCTCCAGCTTCCACAAGACTCCAAATTCACAGCTGTCACACAAAACTGCACATTATGCTTGAGGAAACAGGGATGCGTGCTCCCAGGACAATGCTAAATGATGCATATGACTAAAATGATAAAGTGCCATTTCAAGACAGCATTATTTTATTACATCTAGAGAGATGCATGAAGAAAAATCTGCAACCTATGTCAAAAATTTCCCAAGAATGGCAGGCATAATAATTTTTAATTTAAAGAGTAATTACACTGCAAGCAGGCTTGCGGTTTGGCGTCTCAATTTGAGGAGGTGCAGTACAAAGCGCAATGTTACTGAATGTCCTGACTGTATTGTGAACATATTTAGTGTAACTTAATAAATCATATTATTGATTCTGTAAAATCGCTTTCTAATAATCTCTTTTGATGGAGACACGACGCAAGTGATGCTCGTTCTTAGCTCTAATCTCTAAGACTGTGATCAATTAGGGTGCTGCAGTCAATGGTCCATGGCTGATTTGAAAATAAAGCAATAATCTGGCAATAATGTGTTTGAGGGATGTGAATGAAATCAATCCTGTCTAGTGTGAAGGCTTTCTTCTTTCAAATGTTAATGTGATGATTATGGCCATCATTATGTAGTCTTTTTTCGTAATTACCAAAGCTCTGGAGAATCTGCGCCCTGTATGACATAAGAGCGGCCACCTGGACAGAGTCTGAAGAGCCAACATCACTGACCTTATGTTGAAAGGAAGCCAGAAGTAAGTCTTAAGCCTTGATAATAAGGAAAAAATATATATTTTCATCCATTGTGTCTATGAGAAAAGCTTAAAGAAATATATTGGGTTAAATACAAGTTCTTAATCAACAGCAAAACCAGTGAGAGTGACTTACAATAGATGTGAATCGGGCCAATTTGTAATTGTTAAAATATCACTGTTTTGTATGTGCTTTGTTAAATGTGGAGCAGTTTTACTCAAGATGCCTTCAAAGGAGCTACCAAAGATGCGTAAGCTCTGTCCATCAAATATGCAGAGTGATATCTGAAATTATTTTTCTTCTTCTTACTATCATTCAGACATTATCATTCAGAGACCACTTTTCTAGTTTGGTCATATAGCATATGCCCCATTGACCTTATATTGAACCCCGAAATATTTCTTTAACTGTTTGGACAGATCTTCAGATATGAGAAAGGAAAAGATGTTTTCAGCTAAATGGAGCACTGAAAGTTGCAAGTTTATGTTTGTTTGTGTGCGTCAAAGTTTGCCAGTGTACATGCACGTCTCTAGGACCCTACCGCCCGCTATTTCTGCAGCTGTTAGTCACCGCAGTTGGCGTCCACTCACACGCCGGCCTCGCAGGCAATCAGGCGGGCGGCTGAGTAGTTAGGGAGGTTCTGTCATATATCGTTCCCCATTCACAGCACCGCCACCCTCCACTGTTTCTATAAATACAACCAGCAGCGCCTCCATTATTAATGCGCACAGCCACTCCAGCCAATCACGCCAATCTATTCCGAATCCATCATCACAAGCTGAACGGCACAACCTCCAGATGCCTGCCTGCCTGGTTGACCCACCCACAGCTTTCTGAATAAGGCCTGGAGCTCCGCACAGGCTGTAGAAGAGGATCAAAACCGGGATGCTGGTATGGATGAGGGTCTGGCTCATTCACCATAATCTCTTATAAATGGGATGAACGGATGACCGAGCACATAGTGAGGGCAATAACTGTTCTGACACACCTGAGGACACACCATCCCATTGCAATGTGAGAGAGTATTACAGTAATTTCTATCTTTTTGACCTCTTTTTTTATTTATTTGGAAATATTATGAATTTATTAAAGGAGTCATATGATGCTTTTTTAAAGATCATGATTTTGTGTATTTGGTGTAACAGAATATGTTGACATGCTTTAATGTTCAAAAAACACATTATTTTTCAAATACTGTACATTACTGTAGTTCCTCTATGCCCCGCCTCTCTCAAACGCTTCGTTTTCTACAAAGCCCCTCCTTCCGACAAGCGCAGTCTGCTCTGATTGGCCAACTGGCACATTGCATTGTGATTGGCCGAACACCACAAACACGAGTCGGAAATGTAACGCCCCTTTCCACAATCGCGAGCTTCAGCTTTCAAAATTAAAGTAAAGACAGTTAATAATGTCCTTAGTTTTACCATCAGTTCAAGCCCGAGAGGGGAACAGAGTGGCATGACAGACAAACTCGTTGCAAACAAGCTGCGATTAAGAAAATTTCTGACTGGCTGTACATGTCTCTCTCTCACACACACACACTGCTGCATCAACACTACTGCAGTTACTGAAACCATGCCTTACGCAAATATTTCCACATCGTGACATAGACATGTGGGGGCGTGTTTGAATGAGCCGGTTTAGGGGGGTGTGACAGAGTCTTAACTTTGATAAAGAATATCTCTTTGGTTTTGAGACTTTAGTTTTTGCAACTTCAGGTATCTTCTCAGCTTGTAACACTCCAAAGAGAAAGGAAAACTTGAATCATCATATCAATCATCATATGAACAACAAAGGATGATTAACTGCATAAATGCCAAAATGACTGCTTAAAAATCTTTGACCTGAGTCCTGAAACAATTTAAAGGCACTAGGGTTTGCAATTTCAGAATCTTTTGAAGTGTTTGAAGTGTAAAAAGTGATTAGGACCCTGACTCTGAGCAGTCTGCAGCAATATTACTGTAATATTAATACCGAAGTTGTCTGAGGCCATTTTCAGTACAACTGATAACTAAGGCGCAAGGCCACGACAGTTGCATTTGAATTAAACGAGAGAGCAATGAGATACAAAACACATCAAAGTATTGCCGGTTTCACTTACTCAGATGAGTGGTGAATAGATAATGGAAAATAATACGAAATACCTGACAGATATTTGTAGTGATTGACCAAATATTCCAGAGAGCTCTTTAGAGTCACTTTATTGCAACTGATTGTTGACAATACATAATAAATCTGCAGATACAACAGGTAGGGCACTGCCATGTGTTCATAAAAAGATGTGTAAAATATCACTCAAAACTAGTGTTTGTTAAAACTTGATGCAAGTGCACAGATGGGCTCTTGTTTTCTTATAATTTATGCTGTCACATATTGCTCATCTCTTCAGGCTAATAGCTATAGGCTTGAACACGCACCTGTTTCAGTGAAAGAAGAACTGTTCTGAATCAGTTTTCGTTTTTCTCTTCTCTTCCCTTCCTCATATGCAGAAAAAAAGAAACCCACAAGCCAACACTAGAGGTCTATCCTTGTATTCTTGGTTTAAAACACATATCATCAGTGTTCCCAAGGTCCTGGAAAACCTGAAAATTTCAAAAGTGGCATTTTGAGGTCATTGAAAATGTTCTAGAGTGAATATACATTTTTCAGCCCTGTATCAAGTCCAGTGACTTCCAAAACACTTATCCAAAACTTGGCTGATGAAGCCAAACTCATGGTGATACTAAATATACAAAGTTCTGAGCCTATATAGAAATATTTGTTGTGCATTTCAAGGGATAGTTCACAAAAATGTAAATTCTGTCATCACCTTCTACTTGCTTCAAACCTGCATGAGTTTCCTTCTGCTGCTGAACACAAAAGAAGTTACTTTGAAGAATGTTGGAAACCAAACAGTTGACGGTAGCCATTGACTTCCATAGTATTTTTTTCTATACTGTTGAAGTCAATGGCTACCGTCAACTGTTTGGTTTCCAACATTCTTCAAAGTATCTTAAATATAAAATAACTTAAAGGTGAGTAAATGATGACAGAGTTTACACTTTTGGGTGACCTATCCCTTTAAGTACCCAGAAAATGCTAAAAACAAACAAACAAAAATCAGAGGTAAAATTCTAAATAAACACTCACAAATGTAACTAATTACACAAAATAACAGGTGATCTTATATAAATTTCCGTCAACCCACAGTGCAACATTAACCTAAAAAAGGACATGACTGGCTGGAAGGACAGCTTTAAAAGCCTATTGATCTAGCTGTTGACTTGAGCTGACACTGCCACCGCAGCTAAGCTGAAGGTTGATTGATGGTTTGTGTGCGGCTGACACTGATAAACTGAGCCAAACCCGTCAGCATGTGAGGAGGTACATTTGCAAATTTAGCATAGCTGCTGCAATAGACATCTAGTGCTGTGAGCTGAAGTATGTGGCCATTAGACCTGCAATAGATGAGCAGAGACCGAAGGATAGCAGCTATTCATCAACCAATGCAGTTGATCACACACAGAGTTAATCTGTTTGGCGCAACTCTAAAACACACTCCTAATAAACAAACCGGATTTGCCTTAAAGGAATTCAGTCTTCCAGGATCTGCAGGGGTGAACCATAGCCATTTTTGCACACTGATATTCTCATCCGAAACTGTGTCGGCTGTGTTATACAACTGCAGAAAAGCAAGTGTGGCTGGATTACTACAGGTTTTGTTTGCAACTATATGATTCTGCAAACAATGTGATTTTATGCATAAGTATTCATGAGTAATGGATTGTCTCCCGTCTTCATTAAGCAGGTCTCAGCAGCATAATCCCTCTGAATGAAGATGAGCACTTCTTAGCCACACACCAACATACTGAAGCTCATTCTTCATTGCAGTTTTGATCAGCTAGCACAAAAAGACAAGTTAAACATGTTTGTCCATTTGCCTGACATGGTTCACTGATGAGACTGAATGATATTTACACATACTGAGAAGGGTATGTGGTGAAATAATATTTTTTTTTTTCTTCTCCCCCATCTGGTGTGTGCAAATATATATAAACATGATGATTAAAGGTGTGTTGCACAATAGGTAGGGTGTAGTTTAGTTGTTCACTGTATATTGTGGGGAGGACAGAGACGGGTCGCTGTATGTATTATATGAACGTAGTATGTTATTTGTGTAAAACAGCAGATTCATCATATTGTATGTGTCCAACACAAATTTCCATCGGGACAATAAAGTTGATCTTATCTTATCTTAAATATTTGCACCCTTAAGTCTTTAGAGGCCGCTACTGTCCGTTTAAAAAAAAAAAAAAAAAATCAGTGATTGTGTTTATACAGCAGTGGTTCTCAACCTTTTTGACTCCAAGGTTATCAATTGTTTCACAACTATATTAGAAGGTCCAACTATCACAGTTTCTGTAAATTAAATTTCAGGATTCCAAATGTTTTAAAAGCTGAATGTCTTCAAGGCTTCCACTTTTTTGAAAATATTTTTACTCAAAATTTCTGCCAAATAAAATATTTTAGAGCTTGGAATAACTAGAAAATATATATTCATTATAAAATAAGTTTTAAGGTGTTATTAATTTACTTGACTTTTCTAAGACTAGAAATTACAGTTTTAAAATAGTCTAACATATATTTTCCAGATAATGGGAGCCTGGTTGTTCAAAGAGGAGGTGGAAAAAAACATCAAAAGGGGGAGAAAAAAACATCTTGATTTTTAGTAGTGGGCATCATACAGAGCATGGGCTTTCAAACATTTTGATGACAAAAAGCCCAAAATATAATGTGATAAAATTTAATTAAGTAATTAAAAAATCTAAGTTTATTTGATTTGGTTTGATTATTCTTCTTATTTCTACTACTACTATACTACTAATATTTATGTATGTATGTATGTATGTATGTATGTATGTATATATATAGTGACTGATTGATTGATTGAAATCAATAAAATACAGTACAAACACGTTCTTTCCTTAGCCCAAGTCACTAATACAGAATTTTATGGTCTGGAAATTTCATGCATCCATCATTGAGGGGCAGTCGTGGCCTAATGGATAGAGTGTCGGACTTGTAACCCAAAGGTTGCATATTTGAGTCTCAGGTCCGGCAGGGATTGTAGGTGGGGGAGTGAATAACCAGCACTCTCTCCACCCTCAATACCACAACTGAGGTGAGACCAAATCTCCAACTGGCTGCCCACTGCTCCGTGTGTGTGTGTGTGTGTGTGTGCACTTGGATGGGTTAAATGCAGAGGACAAATTCCGAGTATGGGTCACCATACTTGGCCACATTTCACTTCTTCTTCAACTTATTCTAATTCACAATTTGAATATTTAGTATATATCTTGTAGGACATTCTTACTTAAGTGACTCTTGTTGTAACTAGTAAGATATGCTTAGACACAAAAATACATAAGAAATATGTTTGCACAACTATGCTGATCGATTATTATTTTTACTATAATTATAAAACAATGGCTGTCAATAAAATGTAATGTAATATCCTACAGACACACCCTAGCGGACCTCAATTTGAAAACCCCTGATATAGAGTATTACATTTTACATTAACATTTTTTATGCATTTAGCAGATGCTTTGAGCGACTTACATTGCATTCAAGTTACAGTTTTCACATTTTATCAGCTCTTGCTTTCCCTGGGAATCGAACCCATGATCTTGGCGTTGCTAGCGCCATGCTCTACTATTTGAGCTACAGGAAAGCCTGTATATTAAGCATATTACATATACTCCTAAGAGTCATGAATCTGAACCTGAACATCAATGCTTAATAAATGTGCATAAGCAGCGAAACAGTCCATAGAAAAGTCAATATGGGGCGTAATGCACTGCCACAGCAGTTTAAAACTGCTGTTCTGGGCCAACCAGCTCACCACCACTGCTTCGGAGTCTAAAAATAGCTGTACTTTGATGATGCACTGGTGACTGCTGGGAAAATTCATGCCCCACTCCCCCTCTTTTGCTGCATCCCTCTTTCCCTCTCAATGGTGCAATTAGCACTAATACACTGGGATCCGGTCCACAGAAGTGCAGGAGACTACGGCCAATCGCTCAGATCAATTGGCATGAATGTGCGTATCCTCATGCAGCCAGCAGGAAGGAAGGGGAACGCCAGCATGCAACTGCATTAATGCAACCATATTTCTCTTGCATTTTTGCAGTGAAGCAAAGGGGGTAAATACAGAGAATGAGTGACTGAAAGAAAAAGAGAGTGATGCTGTCCTCTGAGATTCAACAAAGGGATTCTGTTCTACTTATGTGAATACACACGCTCGACCACTGCTGTGAGAAACACCCCAATGCCCTGTGCTCACACCGATGCCGACACCATCTCATGCTGACTCTGCTCGAGTTTCCAAAGTGCTAGACCAATCTCAGCAGCAGGACTTGTGTTTGGGTCTTTCATCAGTCACATGGGGGAATAGCTCTGTCAGTGCAAGGGGGCTTTGGCACAACACTCCAGTTCTGACAAAGCCAGATACGACCAGAGTGCATGACACCTGTCCCTATATAACACTCCAGCAATCAAAGACTTCTGATCAACATCATCCTCCTCTCCTGAAAAGACCAGCTTAAAATAACAGTGTCTTGGTTTGGTGCTGATCTAGCTGGTGGACCAGTAATGGCATGCTATTTACCTGCAATTAACACCAGCAAACACCAGCAAAGCAGCATCCAATTCTGAGAAACAGAAATCAAAGTTGTATGATCAGATCATTTTGTTAAATTTACACCATAAACCAGAATTACTACATTCCACATAAATTCTGATTATTTATTTACTCACACATAGAGCTGAAAATGTTTATTAAATTTGAAGGGATAGTTCATCCCCAAAAATGCATTCTGTCATCATTTGTTCATTCTTCAGAACACAAAAGAAGATATTTTGAAAAACGCTGGGTTCAAAACACCATTGGGCCCCATTGAATTTCATTTTATGGACAAAAAAAAAAAACAGAAGAAACAAAGCCAGGCAGGTTTATGCCATGACATGGGATGAGGGTGAGTAAATTTCAAGGACAATTATTGGGAGTTTGCAAAAACTGGTTCAATTTTAGAAACACTAAAGTGTTCATACAATGTTTTAAAAAGACATTGTTGTAGTCAGAAGATGAACTTCTAATGTGCATGTAATGCACTGAGCTTGGCACAGTTTCTTTCAATCCACAGTGAGATGTGTGTTAAAACTTCAAATGCTGCTAGTAAACGAAAATAAAGCTTCATGCTTAAGAAAAATCCAGCTGTACTCTGATTTTGGGTGATGCCTCAGAGCAGCAGTGGATCTCCTCTGTCCTTGAGCCCGCAGGTATGGCCGCCAAAAACCTTCCCGTTGTCATGACAATCAGTGTGCACTTTTCGCAGTACAGCCTGTATGTGACACAAAATGTGCCAGTGGAAAACCACTTGTCCACGGCACACACAAAAAAAAAGCTTTTCTATTGTTAAAAAAAAAAAAGCATATGTAAGCCATGCAAAGTGCTTCTACTTCGGTGAAGAAAGTGGTGAGAAAAAACATTACACAACATAACTTAAAAAAAAAAAACCAAACGTAACTTTGTCATCCATTAGTTTTACAAGTAACTTCCCCCAACACTAGTCATCAGCCCAAACGCCAAAGAGAGACACACTCTGGGCAAAAGAGGGAGAAACAGATGGAAAGTGGAAAAGAGGAGAGAGTGAGTTTGGGGAGGTGAGAGAGAAAGGACAGAGCTGAAGTAGGCCAGAGCGCAAGGGAGACCGTCTGTCCCAGATCAGTCCTTTACCGCGAGCAGAATGAGAGAAGGAGAAAAAAACGTGAGCGGAAGTGCGTAAAACGACTGGGCTAAATCCTGAAAGCTTGTACTATCCCCCTCAAGAGCCTAAACAGTAAATATGTGACCCTGGACCGCAAAACCAGTCTTAAGTGTCAAGGACAATATTTGGCCAAGATACAACTATTGGAATATGAAAATCTGGACTCTGAGGATACAAAAAAATCAAAATATTGAGAAAATCGCCTTTAAAGTTGTCCAAATGAAGTTCTTAGCAATGCATATTACTAATCAAAAATGAAGTTTTGATATATTTACAGTAAAAAATTTACAAAATATCTTCATGGAACATGATCTTTACTTAATATTCTAATGATTTTTGGCATAAAACAAAAATAATTTTGACCCATACGATAATTTTGACCCATACAATGTATTTTTGGCTATTGCTACAAATATGCCCCAGCGACTTAAGACTGGTTTTGTGCTCCAGGGTCACATATTAGAGGAGGGAGAGATTCCACATCTTCAGATGTTGGGAAAACAAACAGAGAGAGAAAAGGACGAGAGGGCAAGAAAAACCCACTGACTGTACAGGGGACGGAGAAGTAAAGTGCATAAAGAGTGGACGAGGAGGAGGGGAAGTGGTCGGGAACAGCGAAGAAGTCAGGATGGAACTGAGAACAAACATAACCTTGAGTAAAATGAGTAAAATGAACTAAAATGAAAATGAAGTTGAGTAAAATGAACAGGAATGAAACAGTGAACACCATATCAGGCCTCCACGCTGGCCTCATTTACACAGATCCATTGGTATCGATCCATGCTGGCCAGGTAGCGCCCACTGCCTCGATTCATTAGCTGTGACAGGCAAATGTGTTATTAGAAAACACTCAGGATGGAAATGTTTCTTGAATGCCACAATTGTATCTACTTATTTCAAAGGACAATGTGAGAAGAACATCAGATTACATTGATCACAATTGTTCTGTGTGATAGTTGTCAGGTTGTCCACATCTGCAATAGATTTGAGTTGTGAGTGTGTGATCATTTATCTAAGCCTGCTGAAATGATGTGAGCCGTTACTATGTTGAGATGAGAACATTTCTCCTCATTTACTGTTACGAGTGTGAGGATGCGTTGCAGGAGATCCTCCTGCTAAGCATAATGAGAGAGAAGTGTTTGAACTACAAAGAGAGCGGTGGTACTCTCACATACCAACACCGTCTCTAAACGAAGACGTGGAAGAGGCAATAAGCACAAATATGAAATAACTGGAAAGAAATACTATACGGATGGGTCAGGATGGTTGACGCTACTCTCGCATACCTGCAGTACTAGGTGTCCTTTTCTTCAGCATGGATGCATTAAATTGATGAAAAGTGACAGTAAAGACTTTTACAATTACAATTTATCAAATAAATGCTTTTTAAACTTCTATTCATCAAAGAATCCAGAAAAATAGGTGTAATGGTTTCCACAAAAATATTAAGGGATAGTTCACCCATAAACGAAAATTCATTACTCACCCTCATGTTGTTCCAAACCGTAAGACCTTTGTTCATCTTCAGAACACAAATTAAGATATTTTTGATGAAATTGGAGAGCTTTCTGATTGTTTTCTTCATACACCACAAGGGTCTTACCACATACAAGGCCCAGAAAGTTAGTGAAGACATTGTAAAAACAGTCCATGTGACATCCGTGGTTCAAGCGTGATTTTATGAAGCTATGAGAACACTTTTTTTAGCCTGGTAATACCAAACTCTGCTACTTCGCTTTGCTTCGTAGACAGAGTCTGGAAGGGCATAATTGACAAGCATTTACTTTCTCGTGGGGGGGGGGGGGGCGGGAGCACTTGTCTGAAGTTTAAAATCATTGGTGTACCCGTAAGCCAATCACATAACGTTTGGTTATGACATATGTTATGTGCCGGCTCAGCCGCCTCGAATTTCCGCTGTAAACACAGGTAAGCGGCGAAAACATAACCATCGAGCGAAATACCGGAGTGAAGTTGGCTGTGAACGACTTTTGCAGATTATGTGAAGTAAATCTACGCATCCACGGTACAATTGGTGCATCTAAACTAATATTTGACAGTAGAGTAATTAGAGTAGGGCCACAACATCACCTCCATTCAAAATGTGAACCAAACACTCTTATTGTTCGGGCTTCAGTTGGCAAATGCCGGGAATATTCTCCACAACAAAGCGAATAGCATCCCGTGTCTCCATGTCCACTGTCGTTTTAGATTTCCCTCACCTAAACCTAAACTACAATCTTAAATTCGGTGCTTAGCATCTACGTCACGCTCTCAGCCCGCCCTCTGTTCGTTGGTTGGACGGCTGCTGTGGAGCCGGAGATAATCTGGGAGATGGTTTGCTATATCAGACTGATTACAGAAGCGAACTGAAATTGAGCGGAAGTACGAAGTCTGACGTAGTCAGGCTAACACTTTTTGTGCGGAAAAGTTCTGTTGCTGTCTATGGAGGGTCAGAAAGCTCTCAGATTTAATCAAAAATATCTTAATTTGTGTTCCGAAGATGAATGAAGGTCTTAGTGGTTTGGAATGACATGAGGGTGAGTAATTAATAACAGAATTACTAACTATTCCTTTAAGCAGCACTTCTGTTTTCAAGACTGATATTAATAGGAAATGTTTTTTGAACAGCAAATTAAAATGATTTCTGAAGGATCATATGACATTGAAGACTGGAATAATGACTCCTGAGGATTCATCACATGAGTAAGTATATAATATCACAATAAATATTTGGTTTTGCACACCCCTACTCTGGACACATCCATGTGTATGCATGATATGCATGGGGCAATGAAAATGAGAGGAGGCCGGGTTTTCCAGAGCATTGAGTGGAAGGGTGTCAGTGGCGTTCTAGTTTCCCAATTTATCAATGGCCCGTTCAATGTGGCTAATTTTAACTCTCTTTGTGTGCCTTTGTCTGATTATCCACTCTGTCATCCTATCTCATATCCCCCTGAAGCAAACACACTCACACTACACCGGAGAGACTCTGTGTGTATGTGTGTGTTTAAAGGGAAGACAGAGAGAGTGTGGGAAAAGAGAGCGGGTGACAGTTGTGACAGCGTGTGACTGAGGAAGAAATGTTTTATTACATGCAATGTTGGCAACACCATTCTGCCCTAATATCTGCACCAGGAAAACATATCTCAAAGTTTTTGCTTCTCTTATACTATTATTGGAATATATATATATATATATATATATATATATATATATATATATATATATATATATATATATATATATATATATATATATATTTTTTTTATTATTATTAATTAATTAATTTTTATGCATAAATGTAACAACATTTTGTTTATGAGGAAATAAACTCCCTTCTAGTCTCTACAACTACATATATTTTTCCCTCCGGTTTTTATACTGCAAAAACTTTTTCTTAATCATTATGCTTGTTATTGGAAAATTGTTATTTTGAGTTTTAAGCATAGTAACCAAATTTAGCAATGAGAATTATGCTTCAATTGACCTAAGCTTAGTTAAAACAAGTAAACACATTCTCTAAAAAAAGTCTTATTAGTTTCAAGAAAATTATATTATTTTACTAGGAAATATTTATTTATTTAGCCATTTTTCCAAACATTGTCTTTATTCTCATGTTCTTCATTTTTAACAGCTGGTAGAGGTAATTATCCACAGATCTTCATTTCTCTTTGGCTTCATTATTTATTTTTCCCTCCCCCAGGTTGTCTCTCTCTCTCTCTCTCTCTCTCTCTCTCAATAACTGGCTAGAAATACATATATCATGTAATTATGGGTGACCGCAGCAAAGACCTGCAATAATTTCCCTCTTCTGAGTACAGACAATGTATCTGAGGAGGATATATGCGAAAAACAAAGGCTTCTAATAATAGGTTCAGCAGATAATGGCAGGGGACAGTCCCAAACCAAATCAACACACGCTCCCTGCGTAGCAGCACATGCAGACTCAAGATCTCTTCACATCCGTGCACAGGAGAGAATGTTTGCTTGTCGGTTCACTTGTGTGCCACTTCTAGCCTGTGAGGTGAAGAGTTGGCTGTCTAGTTAAGGGGCATTCAGTGGGTTGTCTGAGCAGAACTGAGTGTGTCTGTGGGCGGAAAAGAATCTGCAGCGAATGGTGTGATTATGGGAATCACCTGAAAAGTACCTAGCCTACTTATATTCATAACGTTTTATAATAAATATTAATCTGGGATAAATGGCATGTACCAAATAAATGTAATATAATAATAACAAATTTTTTTTTTTTTTTACTCAAACGGGTACGACTTGCTTTCTTCTATGGAAAGCAAAAGAAGACATTTTTAAGACTATGTGTCTATGTTCAGATACTGAAGCTTTTAAGCTTAAAAAACCCACAAAAACATCATAAAAGGGGTCCATATGATTGTCAGAGGTGCAATATTCTGCATCATCAATAGATCTGTGTGACAAAAAAGATAAAAGAACTTAAGCTGTTCACTAAAAATATTGATATTTGCTCTAGCTCTCCTTGGCGTGTTTGTGGATTCGTTATCACATCAAGTCAGATCTTTTTAAAATGAATTGGTTCACAAAACCCTGCCGTATTGATTTGTGCACAAAGATTATCATTAAATAATAACCTAAATTTTAGTCTGTACTAACAAAGCTTTTGCATGGGTTCATAAGACTTGGAATATAGTGCACTAGTCGTATGGATCACATTCAATGGTGCTTTTTGAATCTTCAGTTCACTGTAACTGCATGGAAAGAGTGTCCGGTATAATATTCAATACTGCACCCTTGGTGCTCTACAGAATAAAGACATGAGAGTGAATAACTGATGACAGAATTTTCATTTTGAGTGAACTATCCCTTTAACAGCCAATTCTGTCATTCACTGCATATGCTTACGAGAAAGAAAGACAAAAGGCAGTGAACAGAAAAGAAAACTGATGTGGCATTTAAGAGATGCAATCATACGAGAGAGCTGCCACACTTGCAGATCAGTCCGTTAGCACTGCTCGGTGAGTAAGTCTGCATGCGTGCCAATGTATGTGGGTGGGTGTGTTTCAGGGAGTGACAGGATACTGCATTTCAGGCTTCTCCCTTTAAAATACAGAGGAGAAAAAAACTCTGCACAAGGAACTGATTTGTATCATTTACTTGTCATTACGATTATCTTTTTGTGCCAAGCTTTTTCTCTCACAGCAATGAAAATATATACCCAGAAAAACTTACTACCTGCTGATGCAGTATTCACCTATTCTTTCTGTGCTTTAAGCAAACCTCTGTCTCTTTAATGGAAGATCAGATTCTCACGCTGCTGCAGCCAAACTATAGATAATAAGCAACACCAGCCCAGTCTGATAACCTCACATCATTCACTCTGTACAACAGATACAGTGCTTGCACAGGTCGCCTCGGTTTCCCAATAGCTCATATTTCCAGATCTGAATGGCTCAACTTTGAATGGTAAACCACCAGACAGCATCTACACTCATAATGCCTTTCGGGATCCATTCATCGCTCATCCTCCGCACATTTTCACCAGCCTCCCATTCCATGCATCCCCCTGGCACAGGCGTAAGGAGAAAGAAGCCCCACTTACTGTCTTGCTGTAGTTGCCTCTATTTGTAGATCCCTCCTTTGTAAATGGAGAGAATGAAAGCAGTTATAAAAGAAGGGGAAAATCCAGCAGCTGGTAAAAAAAAAAAAAAAAACGGGGGGAAAAAAATACAACAATGACAAAAAGAGAAGGAGAGGAGAGAGAGAAGGCAGATAAAACAAAAAAAGAAAGAAAAATGAAATGGAGGAAAATAAATCACCGCGGCAACAATTAGGCCTTTGGAAATTACATTTTAGAGCGTGTCCTGCAAGCCGGTGAGCGCTGGGAGCCAATGCATATCCTCAGCGGGCAGACACCGTTCCAGTGGCCGTGCAATAGTAACACTTCTATTTCCTCGGTTCTGACAATCGATCGCACCCTCTCTCTCTCTCCCTCCTCCCTCCTTTTCTCCCTGCCACGTTCAAACAGCCCTGATCGCTCGTTCTCTTTCAGCTGGTTGGTTGGCTTCATTCCTCTCTCCTCTTGTTTCCCTCCCTCCATACCTGCCTTTCTCTCTCTCTCTCTCTCTCTCTCTCTCAATCGCTTTTGCCCCTCCCCCTCTCCTCCACCGTCTTCTCCATCAGAACCCAGATACAAGGCATACCCCTCCTTCCCGCTCTCCTTCTCTCCGGCTTTCTTTGATGTTGTGAGGAGTTCTAGACTTTTGGCTGAGGACGAGGAGGAGATGTCTTAGACTACGGCGGTTTCTAAGGATGGCATGAAAGAAGGAGAGAGACTAAATGAAAAATACATCAGGCTACACATTCTGCACAAAGCAATAATGTGAACTCAGGCTAAATTCATTACAAGGAAACAATAGAAAGCAATTCGCTGCATGAGGAAGACGCTGTAATAGCGGTTTCATGAGCGAGCACACCTTCAGATGTGGTCCTCTGAAGGAATGTTGGCTCTGCAGCAAAGGCCAACTGTGTTAAAACATGAATCGAGCACAGAAAATACATCTGTAAGAGGAGTGAACCACTTATTAGCTTGGGAAAGGAAAGGGGGAGAAAAATGGAGTGAATAGAAAGTAAGAGAAAAAGGGTACAAAAGCTGTCTTTGAGGCAGTTTCTTTTTTAAAAGTACACATGGACCAATATGGACCTTTTAGGTACAAAAGTGTACCTTTTGAAAAGGTATCGGCCCAGTGACAGCTTTCGTACCTTTATTTCTGAGAGTGATAAAAAGAGCGAGTAGTTTGAATGCATTTTGCAAGTCTGTCACAGTCTGCTCAAAACTATCTCACTTGCTATTTAACAGACCCCTGCACACGACAATGTAGCAGAATCAATCAGGGACCCTGGTAGCAACAGCTCAAATACGTTTTCTGTGACCACTTGTGAACAGATTTTAAAGGAAAGGGTCTCTGAATACATTCTTACATTACTTGGTACGTCAGCTGAGTACATCATACTAAATGCACTGCACGCTGATAAAAGGGGAGAAAAGGAGGAAAAAAAGAAAGAAAAGAAAAAAGCCGGTGACGCAACAGGAAGGATCAGAATTTACTACAAACGCAACGTGTTTCTGTCTGAAACGTTTTCTGTGATAACTGTCATTTGGATTGAATCTGATCGCCTCACCCAAAATAGGATATCACCCACAATATCAGTGAACTTATTTTGGCATTCAGAACTGAATTAAGAAATCTTTTAAAATTCCTGAATGTAAATTGAACTGGAATTGAGGTGATCAAATGGGAACTTGAATTGAGGTGCTTATTTTAATTTATGATTAGAAAGTAGAAATAAATTAAGAGAAAATACATTTAAGAATAAATCTTATATAAATAATAAATATATATATAGTATTTAATTTTAAATATAGATTTTTAATATTAAAAATATTAATAGAGAGGCTTGTGCTCTTCTAATAAGGAGAAATAAATTACTTAAATGTTATTAATTAATTTAATACAACCTCAATAATTGAAACAAGAAAAAGAAATCAAAGGTTTTAAAAACTCTACATACAGATGGATTAGGGTGGAAGAACATTTCATTTTCCACTATGTCATGAATTTCTCTGAACTGAAATTCAGCTTTATGGCAATTCTGTTCCGTTTCCTGTAGAAACGGTGAAATCCAACTCATCAGTTGAAAGGGGGCCAATTCTTCAGTTATGAGTTTTGTCTAATCCTGATGTCAATACCAGGTTTACATGTCTGTGTGACTGTCTGGCATCATGTTCAGCTTGTGTTCAGTTAAATGAGTATGGAGTTTGTCTTGTCACATGTGTGTAGGTATATGATGATGTGTGCATTAGAGATCTAATTTATAGCATGTGAGATACGATGCATCAAAAAATCAAATGTAAGAATTTCACTTTGGCCCAATAAAGTCGTTGCACTCAAGTCACACAGCAAATGTGCAAAATATTTCAAAAAACGAGTAATGTACCAGTTCCACATACCTCACTGCTGTGTATGTGTGTGTGTGCGCGCACACTTGGATGGGTTAAATGTAGAGCACAAATTCCAAATATGGGTTATCATACTTTGCTACGTCATTTTCACTGTTGTACAGTATGAAATTACAATGATTTTTTGTTGATTTTTGATGTTTTACTGTCAAAGAATGTAATAAGTGATATACTTTTACTCTATTATAGGTTTGGTAATGTTGCTAGAGCACATTGATGCCAAAAGTTTTGTTGAAACTATAAATATTGAATTGCACATGCTAAGCTTCATAATTGTACGTATTTTTTATTCATCGGGTGAGGTTGACCTGGTAAATATACAATTTAGAATATGAAATTGGACCATAATGTTTATTACTTGATATGGCATGCATCAGATATAAGGTCAAAACATATTTCAAAACTTTTCTAAATTTTGGATTTTCTGATACACCCTAATGCGAGACGATCATGGATCCATGCATGACTGAAAATCAATGTGTGAGACGAGACAGACTATAAAGTTGTTTGAAATGTACTGTGTATTAGTTTGCATAAATGTGCAACAATTAAAAAAAAAAACAAATGGTGACAATTCACAACAAATCAAACCAGACTCAAACACCCAGTGACAATGCTTTAAGATTTATGTTGTACAGTAGTGCAATAGTGCACATCCTTCAGTCAATTCCACACCAGCTATTGTCACAACAAAAACATTTCTCCACAGCAAAGTTATGCCTTTCTGGCTCCATCACTTCCTTTGATGTCTCATGCTACTTAAAGGCAAATATTTCTCAGGAATCACTTTATGGTTCTTCCTTCAACATTAAATCAGTCGGGCTTTTAACTTCCATCTACAAATTCCTCACTTCCATCCCTCACCATTTTCATCCACTGTCGTTATCAAGCTTTCATCACTTCTACCATTTACTTTGCTTTGTAGCACTAGGTGCTGTGTCTCCGAAACTCCCCCATACATCTTTCCTTACTCATCCATTATCTCGCTACCAGCAGTTTCTTTCAACCCATCTTCCTCTTTGAGACTCATAGCTATTCCTTGCCTCTCTTTCCTTCATCACACAACTGTTTCTGAGAATTAAGTACAGCTGTTTTACACCAGTGGTTCTGATGTAGATGTGCCTGACTGTACCATCTTAGTCTGTCACATCCAAAAACGCTTTGGTTTATATAATTGTGTTTACATATTATATTAACGCTAACTGTGTTTGATAATTCTATCTCCAGCAGACATGCTCAAAACCACTGGCAAAAGACACTGATTGAGACAGCTTACAAATAGCTTATTGGCATAGGGCAAGTAATTCAATATACAATTGTCTGCTAAATTAGCACTGAGACATTGTGGAACTTGACCGTCCAGTTAAGGAAAGAATTCATCATTCACTTCTGGATCGATTTCAATCTCTACAGACACTAATACTGTATGTCAGTTTGTCAGCTTTGCCCGTTTCAAATCTAAAGGGGTGAAAGTGCCTTCTCCTTTCCACTGTCCTAATCTATTATCCATCCATTTCCACCCTCTGTGGATATGACAACAAGCTTTCTGGCTGCTCCGGGTCTCGGTAAATAGCACCATATGCACGGCTCTCAAAGGGAGGTCACTCGTTCTTCATTTGGAGATGATGTTATAACTTTTAGTACATTTACACTGCGTCATGTAATATTCTGGAGAGCTTGTTGAAAGTGAATGTTGAACTGCAGCACTACGAACTTAAAATTAGACAAAACACAGAGAGGGAAAAGGACACTGAATAAAGCCTTCTGGCAGAAAATACTTAAGCGATCGAACCTCATAAATAAAAGAATACGATTTTAATAATTGATTCATTTCAAAATATAATCGCGTAGCAATTATGAAGGAACATCTTTTAATGGCTCAGTTTTAAAGATTTCATTTTCATCTGACAGAACAAGCATTAAACAGGGATGGAGATATATGGTTGGAGTTACCACAAGGGAACAGATGGAAAGGTTCATTTTGCCATTTAAAACTGTAAATGTTTAGTAACATTACGTGTACAGGAAGGTGGGTGGGAGGGAGGGAGGGAGAAAGGATGGTTGGGTGTAGGAAAGGATTACTGAATAATTCAAAAAGAGAAGAAAGCACAGATGAATCAAGCGGGCTAGTGCCTGTCTCACAGTGAAGCAGTATAAAATGGAGGATGCTTTTGTGGCACTAATCCGCCTGTAACATTTGCCAGTGAGCAAGGCAGTGTCTTCAAAAGAAGCAAAACCTTGGGTCACCAGATCTGAGTTAACATGTTGAGGTCTTTCGTCACCTGCTTTCACAGTAAGCTGGAGCCTGGGTTTATGAACTGTTACGTCTGCGCAAAGGAAGTCATGGTGATACAGCGAGGTTTTTGGGTCCTAGTGTTTTCCGCAGTGCCTCAAAGGTTCAGCCTTTCACCGCCTCAATATCCACTGCCTTGCTGCCTGTGTCCTCGTTATGAAAAAAGCTGTTCCACTTGGCTTCGGAGTTAACCCTCTGCTCACTGTTGAGAGAAGAGAAAATGGGTCATGAATGGGGAAAGGGGATGAACAGGCGATAAGAAACAAAAAGGAAGTGGACAAAGGGTTGAAAGAGGAACTGAGGGATGAGGAAGAACCAGACGTACTGTAACAAAGGCAGCTGGGTGACAATATGGCATGTATAGAATAAATAAGTTCTAAGTAGTTCGGAAGGAAATGGCTAAAACAAAAAGATGAGGAGGAAAAAACATCAAAAAGATTAGCTGTAAGCTATTAGGAAAGCAGAAAAATAAAGTGCACATTTAAAAAATGCATGCAAAGGCAGTGCAAACAAACGGAATAAGATGAAAAGCAGCGAGCAAACAAAAAGAGGCTCAGTGACGGGTTAAATATGAATGAGCTGCAGTGATTGATAAAAGACGGTGCTTACGATAAAGATGCATTGTGGGTGGATCACCAATGTGCAAACATATACATAATGCTTATGCATTTGTATGTGTTTGCAAGTAGATGATATACGGATTATTTTAATGTTCCATACTCTCTCCTATGGCTAGTCTTTTATATAGTCTTTGCAGCAATTAGGCCAATTCAGACACTGCAGAAAATACCTGCAAAGACCTGTAACCTTGAAAAAACACCTACTGGTAGCACTCTTTGAGAACACTGATGAAACTTAAATGGCTTTATCAGTAGGGCTGAAAAAAGGAAATATATCGACTCTTCAGCCAGATTAGTCTTCTAATAAAACCATACAAGGCCTAATCAATATAATAATAATAATATATCACTAAGAATTAATGAGAGAATTGCCCTTTCCAAAAGAAACATTCATTCTGAGATGATAAGATAGATAGACAGACAGACAGACAGACATATAGACAGAGAGACAGATAGCATGCTAAAATACCATGAACAGTTTCATTTAAAATCATTTCATTTTAATTGCATTAATTTCATTTTTTTTGTTTGGTTTTTTTTTTGTTTTTTTACAATTTTACAGTTGAACATTACAATTTAAAATTTATCTCAAATGTCCTAAGTAACAAACAGGATGGCCATACAAGACATACCGGAAAAAAGACATCTGAATTGTAAATATTAAAAAAAAACAGTAATATACATTAAGTTCAGTACAATCAAAAAATTAAGTTATATTGAAGCACCATGTTAAGAACATATTAAAATAAATATAATTAATACACTGGCTTTTCATAGACCAAGGCAAGGCTTAACACAAACTACATTATAAACATGTAGGACAGCCCAGGGCTCTCTCATGTCTGCAACTATTAAAACTGAGAAGAAACCAACAAACACATTCCATATCTGACATGTACTGGGGAGGTAAAAAAAACCCCAACACAATATATATACGGTCGGAGATGATGTCAGATTTTGGGTCTTGGTGACCTGTAGGACTACAGTACATTATCGTAACAATATTCTGTAAGTGTTAAGTGAGTCTGATCAAGGATCAGCCCCAAAGGGCACTAAACATCTCTCTAGAGTAATACAAGTGGTAACTAATTAATTATGCATTGGCCCAATGTACCAAAGCAATACCCAATATGATACAAAACCCCATGAAGCTGATATAGACAAATGTTTGGTGTTAAAAAGGGCATCCAATGCCAAAACACATTTGTGCTTACAAAAGGTGTGTGAGCTTTGTGTGGAAAAGATGGGAGTCTGTTCAAATAAATGACATCACAGATGGTAAAGACGCTGAAATTTCAGTTATTTGTATGCATTTAATGTAGCAGCTACTTCTGTCCTTTATTGACATGCAGGAATCCCCTAAAACAAACACAGGACACCTGAGAGCTGCTCAAATGATGTGTTTGTCGTATGTCGCACAAATATTTGTGCAGTCAGTGGTGCACACGCTTACTCAACTTGACAAATGGGCTTTCAAACAACCCTAAATTAATAGCACACGCTCCCCGTTCTGGTCCTTCGTGTGCTAAACCACTGAGCCGTGCAAGTTGCCAGCCACACTTCTTTTTCTCACATATGATCGGTCACATGTTCTGTAATCTAGACTGCTAACTCCGAACTAAAAAGGCTTGGAGGAAACAGAATTTTCACATTGTGGAGAACAACATCCCCATCATGTGGCAAGTCTAATGTACTACAGGACCAACTGAATATCTATTTTTCTCTGTATTAATACAGAACCACTAGCATGAAAATATTATCTTCTATAATAAGGTACTAAACAAAATTCATCATGTAGCATACAAATAACTGAGCGAGTGTGCTAATAAAAATATGTCTTTAAATATTTCAAGAAAATCTGTTTCGATGCTAAGAACAGGACATTTTACATGATACAAGTTTAATGAAAACAAAAAGAACATATTACATTGAAGGTGTTTTAAATAAATAAAGTCTCAGCATATCAACGACAAGCGGTCATTAATCAGTATATTGTAGGTCCAGATCCACTGTACCGTCGGTCACCACAAGCCTAAGTCTCTTAGGCTTGCGTTCTGTTATAGAGGTGCTTTGCGAGTGGGAGGTGGAGAAGTGTAGAGAATTATATGGGTGAGCTCCTGTCCCCTGATGCTGCTGATCCTTACCGTTTTGGCCTACGTTGACTTTAGGCCCTGCAAACCTACTCCCAGAGGGAGGAGGTGAGAAGTTTGAGGGACCGCACGCTTCTACAACCAGCCTTCCTTGTGTTCCCGAAGGCTCCATAAGACAATGATAAGTGTAATTTGCAGGTCCTGAACCAGAATAATCCAAGCTTTCACCATCCTCACTGTAGCCCAGAGTCAGAGAATGATCTCCGGTGAAGTTCACTACATAAGACTGGTGAGGAGTTTGACCGTGTTCAAAGGTGGTTGACTGAGGTTTAATCAAAGGGACCTCGTGGATTGAGGATTCTCTGTATCCCAGCTTAGGACTGCTGCGCTGCGACGCAGGAGGTGAAAGAGAGGAGCTGAAGTTGAAACCAGAAGAGTCACAGTGAGAAATGTTTGAACACATCTGATTCTTACTGGGCTGGATAGAAGACACTCCAGAAAGTTGAGTGTTTTGAGTGGGCGCCACAACAGCATGGGGTTTTTCCAATTTTGAGAGTTTGCTGTGTGTTGTATTGTAATATTGAGAACCTTGAGACGAGGGAAATAAAAACGCGGAGGACAGGGATGAATCTTTATAATTTTTTGAGATCTGGGACTTGAGGCCTGGATTGTTCTTGAAAAAGTTTGTTGTGGTTTTGCTAGAGCTGATGAAGTAAACAGGGTGAATGCGATCACCTTGCGGACCGGGATTAGGAGGGTACTGTTTGGAAAGGACATTCTTTGGGTTTTTTTGCAGATTTTCAGCCGATCTTGAGAACCCAGCGTTAGGACATCTACCAGAAGACTCTTTTCCACTGTGAGAACTTGATGGACCCGGACAAGCATAGATGCTTTCCAGGATGCTGTGAGATTTTGAGCTGCCTGCAGCCACAGAAACTCGACTAGCATTCTGGCCTTCCTCGTTTTTCAAGACATTCTTGGGGTTTGAAAAAAAAGGAAGCTTCTTGTCATTGCTACGAAAAAGTGCATTGCCAGAGTTGAATGCACCTGGATAATCAGCATGGAAGGGTGTAACAAGGTTACTCTGAGGTCCGGTACCATGTAGACTTTGTGTTGACTGGTTTGGAAAGACAGATTCGGATTTAGCTTTTGAGCTATGGAAGTTGAGAGGTCCATTGTCTTTAACGTCAAATTTAGCAAGGCCTGACTCTGAGGACTTCAAGTTAACAATGGAATCAAGAAAGCTTAACTTTTTATCCTGAGGATGCAGGCGAGAATTTGGGTGCCCAGGCTGTTTAGCACTTGTAGATGCATTGTTAAACATTGTCAAGTCTTTGGGGAGAAACGGTGTTGCTGAATCTTCCTGGACCTGGAGCTCCATAGGAGTTTTTGACAACTCGCCATCAGACAAATACAGATCTTTCTCAGGGTCTTGAAAAGAAACAGAACTTGTGGCTGTATTACAGAGCTTATCTTTGAAGAGACTGAGTTGAGACGCACCAATAGATGAGGATGTGTCAGACTGAGCAAAGTCGATATCCGGGAAACTTAGGTCCTCATCACTACTGAAGGTACTCACTGGGCTTGGGGATCCTAGGTAAGGGGTCTCCGGATTCCATGCGTCAGTGGGACTTTGGGAGAAGGGGCTGCTGAAGGACCCGGTGTTATGTGGTTCACCAGGACAGTAATCTATTAAAGAGCCTGCCAAGTTGTTTTGTGCAGCCATCTGATCGTAGCTTTCTAGATTTAAACATGGAAAGTCGAGCACATCTACAGAATAGTTACTAAAGCTACAATCTGTGGTAAAGGGAGAAATGGGAGGAGACTGAATCTGAGAGGCGGTTACACTGGTGTTTGTGGGCATACTTTTCTCACATACCTGCGACTGGCTCAGAGCCTGTAGTTTTGACAGACTTTTATTAATCTGTAACAAATTGTGACTCAAGCAAATGTCATTCCTTCCTTTATTGTCACTTCTACTAACTCCAGGCTTAAAACTATCAAAATTGTCTGACACCTGCTCTCTTACATTCTCTTTTGCTTGAATACTCCCACTGACATTACTAACTCCAGCCAGCCCATCATAACAGGGAGAGTAAAGTGACAAAGGTGAAAGGGATAATGGTAAGGGTGAAGTCTCAAAACTCAGTGGATCTCTGAAGGTCTCTGTCCCCTTGGTACAACTACACCCCGTCATTATTTGCTGGAGTCGAGATGGGGTTTCATCTTTAACACTGCCCAGAGGCATCTGTTCCACTATTGCTGCTGTAGAGAAGACAGATGTTAATTTCTTTGGCACAGTATCAGTGCTCCCATCTTCATTGTGAGCTTCTTTCCACTCCACCTCCCACTTGCCTTCAGCTCTCCTGCACAATCTAATCAGAGGTAACGGTTTAATGTCATCAATGTCTGCCTCAATTTCTGGATCAGATGATTTTTGTTGTAGTTGCTTGTCGGTAACATCACTAATGTCTTGAACAATTTCTTGTGGCGTACTAATGTTCTTCTTGTTAATGCAAACAGCTGATACTTTCTGTTGCCTTTTACATGGCTTAGCTGCACATTCTTTTCTGCAATGCTCCAGCACGTCTTGAACTGCTTTGGTGGCTTTCTCCAAACCTACGCCATTATCGGCCTCCCCATGACTCCGAATCCTCTCCATTTCTGCATTTAAAATTGAGACAGAATCCAAAATGGCCCTAAAAGGGTCAACTAAAGCCAAGCATTGCTGTGGGCTTGACATGTCTGCAGCACCTTTTGCATCGTCTGTACACTCCATCGCCCACTCCTTTCCCCTCTTCCTCTTAAGGCGGATTCTGACGTTGAGCTTCTGCTCTTCCTCCGTGTTATATGAAACATTTGAGGTAGACAACTCGTCGCTGACGGCATGTTCAATATCATCCGTAATCTCACAGTCCCCTGGTCCTTCATTTCTTCCTTCTACTCCTTTGTCACTTTTTACTTGGTTCTCCTCTCCCATGTTGCAATTGACTGCTTCTGTAACTTTAGACGTTTCATGCTTAGGGTCATTGATTGTCCTCTCACAAACATGTACATTACTTGTGCCATCTCTGTATTCAGGAACTCTGACATGGTTTCTCCCTGGTCCACGAGGAGCACTATGAAGAGCTTTAGAGTATTGTTTAGTCAAAGTCTTTATCAACTTGGATGTGCTAGTGCTACGCTTTTTGGACCCAACGCCAACATTGGCTTTGAGACTTAAACTTGATTCTGATTCTGCATGTTTCAACAATGTTGTATCCACACTGCTGCTTTCGCTTGGCTTGGGTAACAGATTGTCCGAATTGGGTTCATTGCCTTTACTGACATCATTACATGGTGTTGCAGGCACATTAACATCCTGTTCTGGGTCTGTATCAAGCGATTCTCTAAATGCTCGTTTCTTTAGGGGAATGCTGCTCTGGGGACTGTGATCCAGAGAAACCTTGCACACGGAAGGAGGTTCTGAGGAAATCAAAGTGTTTTCTGACTGTTTCAATTGAGTATCTTCATGTATATTTGGCTGATCAGCTGCCGTGAGCCCTTTATTAGGGTTCTCATTCCTGTTATTAAGTGCTTCATGCTTGTCCTTTGTCTCTTTATTGTCAGTAGGTGATAGTGTCTTTATATTATCAGCTTCTCCTTTACCACTGTAACTGCACGGAGGTTGGTGGTCATTAGCGTCCTTATCTTGTTGACTAAACTTGCAACTCAAATTCTTTCTAATATCCTTCAACAGTACCTTTGCCTCTTTAACAACAACAGTCCTGCTACCAAAACGTGCAGTTACCACTTTCTTTTTCAAGTGATTTTCTTCAACTATTACTTCTTCCTGCTTCTTGATAGCGCTTTCTTTATCCTGCACCTCAGGTATGCGCTCGACATGTGTTTGTTTCTCATCCTTATTTGCTCTTTTCCGTTTCTTTACAGCAACTTCTGAATTTTTGGGAACTGTGACTTCAACAGACGCGACCGTTACAACTTTATTATCTTGCTTGCCTTCAATTTCATGCTCACTGTGGCTATCCTTACCGCACACATCCACAAGTTCTGTCACCACAGGTTGCATGACTGTGTTTTTGCCAGTCTCCAAATCACATGTTACTTTTAAGTACTTATCTGCACTCTCCATATTTACTGGTGTGAAATACAACTCCTTCACCCCTTTCTTACCTTGTCTATTGCTGTCTTTGCTCCCATTAAATTTTGTGCTCTGCTGTACTGATGCTGCTGCTGGTGCTGTAACCTTGTCTCTTCTACTGTCTGCCTCCCTCTGACCTGTACTTTCAACCTCTGGCTTTCCTGGGATAGCCACCCTGACCAGACTGACTCTGAGGTAACGATTTAACCCTGAGTGGAAAGAGACAGGACTATTAAGAGATGGTGAAGACAAGGAGGGTGTATCGCTAACAGCGCTAGAAGAGACAGACTGCCTGTGGTTTTGCTCGTTATCCCCTGAGGTCTCTGAAGCTACACAAGCACTAACATCACCTGCCCTAGGAGCAATGGAACCGCTGATGTGTCTCCCGTCGCCAGCCACTTCCCTGAGGCAATCCCTAAAGACACTCTGCTGCGTCTCTGTGATCACCGTGCTCTCTGTTTGTGATGATTTGTCACTGTTAGTTCCAGCATCTCCATCAACGTGTACATGTTTATCATTACATGGTTTACCTGGAGAGATTAAAACAGGGTTAGTAGTGTCCTTGGACTCAACCTTGCTTCCTTTTTCCCGCTTCCCATCTCGTGTCTGCGAGTCAGAGCATTCATTTTGCCCTGTAGAGTGTTTAGAATTGGATTTGATCAGTCTGGTCCTCTTTTTGTTGAATCTGGAGAGTTTAGTTTGACTCCTTGCTTGGAGACTGCTCAGACGACTACGAAGAATATTCCTGGTCCTTGAGGAAATGCCCTGGTGGACAACTCTGACAGATGATGCATCAATGTTACGTCCCTTGGCCTTCATGCCGTCTCTTTCATGTACACTGGAAACACATCCAAGAGTAAAGGGTTTAAATCTAATTATGGGGTCTCCATTTAACATTTCTCCATCCTCATCTTTTCTCTCCTCCGGTCCATTTATGTTAGCACTACTGAGAGGTGGAGAGACAGATTTGCCGTTCTTTGTGATCCTCTCTGGTTTTGGTCGCTCTTTCTCAATTAGGTATAGCAGGGCCCTTTCTTTGCTCAAGGGGTCCTTACAGCTTAATAGGAAATTTGTGCTGTGCTGATAGAGGCAGATGCTCAGCTCCTTTAGCTTGAGGTGAGGGAAAGACGATAAGAGGTTTTGTGTCCTCTTTTCCACCTGTTTGCAATGCTCCTCCCTCCTCCACCTATCAGTCTTCCTCATCTTGCTAAAAACAAGGGCGTTCCTCTTTGTCCGTTGGGAAAATGTATTCCTCATTGGCAAGGCTGACAAGAGAATGAGACAAGAAGAATAGACAGCCAGAGTTAAGCGGTTGGCAATAATGAGATTATGCCAATACAGGCTTTCACCACTTTATTAGGAAATTGCATGGGATGCTCAATTATGACCCTTGCAATTTTACACTCAGAACATATACATTTTTCTCCAGGACACAAGTAATAAGAAAACCACTAAATATGAATGGCATAACAAGCATACCTGAGTTTGATACAGTGAGAAATGGCTTTGGGGTGCCATTTCCCCTATTCCTGTTAAGCCTTAGGTCGGTCTCTCTGAACTCATATTTCTGTCCTGAAAGATCCCCAGAGGAAGCCACATCTGGCGACTGGTCTCTCTTCTTAAATGATCCCTCTCCTCTCCTGCATAGATTGGCATCATTAGAGTTGTGTCATTACAGCAGATTTAAAAGACTTTTAAATGCATTTCTGTCATTAGAAACCTAATTGACATTAAACCCTAATACAGTCCAGACCAATTACAAGCATCCATTGAGATAATTGCGTGTTATAGATCCCTCATCACTATAGTACCCACAGCTGATGGCCTTGAAGCAGTATTAACGTATATTCTCTCACCTCTCACATGTGCAACATTCACACATTTCATTATTCTCTCCAAAAAAGCTGTCCCCATAGTAACAGGTAATCTCCTCCCCCGGTGAGATGGGCCGCACCACTTTTACACAAGCTCCATTCTTATCTCCAGGGACAAACTAATAGGAGGAACAGAAACAGTATGAGCAAATTACTTTTCAGTATACACTGTTTGCCTATAATCTACTTAGTCATATGCCGGGAAACAAGTGAAAACAAATTAAGGAAATGTAATTAAAAAAGGGTGATGCCCCTTTAGGACTGAAGTCAGATCAAATAATACAATAAAAGAAAATAAATAAATAAATAAAATGTACATATACATTACATTCACTTATAAACTACAGTTCAAACGTTTGAAGTCAGCAAGTTTGAAGTCTGTTATTCTCACCCAGACTATATTTGATCAAATTCAGTAATACTGTTAAGAATCATTACAATTTAAAAAAAACATTCTATTTTACTATATTTTAAAATGTAATTCATTCCTGTAATAGTTGAATTTTCAGCAGCTAATCCTCCAGTACTCAGAGTCATCTATTTTGCTGAACTGGTGCTCAAGAAACTTATTACTCTTATTGTCAATGTTAAAAACAGTTAATATGAAACATTTTATTCAAGATTCTTCAAAGAATAAAGACTGAAATATTTTTTGTAACATTAAAAATGCCTTTACTGTCACTGATCAATTTAATGACCCAAAGCCTTTGATCAGTAGTGTATTTTATTTTATTTTTTTTGTATAAGTCAGTCAATGTATTTACATTTAGGACTACAATGACCCAGACTTGAAACACTTCAACTTGCATTATTCTCATGGTAGGGTTGTAATGATACCAAGGTTCAGTAATCCATACCAATACCAGTGAAATGTCACAAAGTGTTAAAATCACTTGATTAAAAAAAAACTCCTTACGATTTAAATAAATAATACATCAAAAACAATACCATACAGCCTTCAAGTGTTTTTCAATGAAGTAAGCATTGCTTTTTCAATTATTCAAGACAAGACACTGCATAAAGAACAAAGAAAGAAATGACATGAAACAAAGTGTTCTTAAAAGGCTTATTAAAGCCACTAAAGCGATCCACACATGAGCAGTAAATGGTTTTGTCTTTATCTTGTCAATACTGCTGTTTGATAATTGTTAAAGAAATAACAGACAGTGGCAGGTCTATTAGGCTGCATTTCACCACTTGCACAGATCTATTGTGACATACCAGATTCTTGTCTTGTCTGTTTACATTCAAGATGCCAAGATGGGGATTTGACCAAGAAGTGCATCACACACAGATGTGTACCTAAGCACATCTCACTGCACACACACATCAGCCGACTGCGTGCAGGTATCGAATCAGTAATTTGTACTAAAGAAAAACTGGTATAGTTTTATATATTGTAGAGTAAATACAAACATCACAACTGAAAGCAAATGAAAAAAAAAACCTAGCAAGATCTAGTTAAACTTTAAAGAGAACTCTAATGAAGCTAATGTACATAAATGTACATTCAGGCTGCTAGATGCATTACATATATAGTAGTGTAAAGGGTCTTCAAAAAAAAACTACGCAATTTAAAAGATTTGCTAGTTAAGCAAAAGCAATCCTTTAGTATCTTACCTTACAGTTGGGTCTGCAGTCTTCTCCCAGCAATAAAAACAAAAGAGAAAATATTGTAATCAGATCCTGTACGTTACCAAAGACCTTGGTTTGAAAAAGAAGAATATTACTGATCCGTTTATGCATACGGGCTCTCTCACCATGATTGATAAAGGCAGCCGGCCCCAACCAAAGCTGAGCACATCTCTTGCGCGTGGAGTACATGACACTGAAGTCATTCACTCCTGCTCTGAGGACAGCGCTATCCTCAGGGCTCAGCTCAGCTATACAGCCCTGCAGGACCTCCACCCGTTCTCCCACAAGCCTGGAGAATACAACATTGTCATATCTTTAAACATGGTCATCAGCAGAATTTAAAAAGTAGACCAGTTTATTATGTGTTAGAATTAATGAATTAACATAGATTAAATGCTGATTTTGAACAATTGAAAAATTATGATTTAAAAAAAAAAATAAATAGTGATTGTAACCAGTGTCGGGTGGATGTGATTTTGGCTCCATTAGTCTCGGAGGAATAGCGGTTACATGGCTCGATGTTCACTCCACTGTCCAATAGAAATGCTGTCATATAACGATACATCTAAAGAAAATGAAGAGCAAGTTAAAATAGTTTTTAAAAGGGCACTGCCATACACATTAATTATGTTATTTGAATAAAAGTATTGTGATACACTGTGGTTGTCTTTAATAAAATTGGATGGATGGAAGGGAAAAGGAAGGAAGGAGGAAATAAAGGAAGGGAGGAAAGAAGGGAGAAAGGGGGTGCTTCCCCTTTCTTATTTGGCCATTATAGTTTCCTTTCCTCGAGTCATAGCTCCACCCCTTAAGATGTGAGGGAAAGATGCAAGGAGAGAAAATGAGGACGGAGGAATCAAAGGAAAGCTTATTTGTACACTGGAATATTCTCGATCGCTCAAGCATCGCTTCAAAGCTTCATCAGCTATGCTCAGTGGATCTGCCCGTGTGTCCTTAAAGTTTGGTTATTTAAATCACTCATAATAAATCTTAATAAAGCAAAGTGCCCTGTTGAAAAATATAGTGTATGGTTTATTTAAACTGCAAAGATAAAACATGAATTGAAATTATGACGGCTGTAAAGGGGGAGAAGAATTTATATTTGCATAAGGTTTTTCGACAAGAAAGACTTCCACATAGCTATGTGTATCCTTGCTCATAGCTCCCCTGAAAACTTCCTTATACCTCATGATGCAATTCAATTCAAAAGAAAGAAAGAAAGTAGTAAAAAAAGAAAGAGAGAGAAGAAATAAAGAGAGAGAGAGAGAGAGAAGAAAAAGAAAGAAAGAAGTAAAAAAAAGAAAGAGAGAAGAAATAAAGAGAGAGAGAGAGAGAGAGAGAAGAAAAAGAAAGAAAGAAAGAAAGAGACAAAGAGAGAGAGAGAGAGAGAGAGAGAGAAAGAAAATCTTCTCCTCTCTGATCTAACAGGTGTTGAACGAAGCAAATAGTTGTAAAAGATTAAGCGTAAAAGATTGATCATTTAAGTGTTTTCAGTTAAAGAAAAACTCGGGATTGCTAAAGATTTTAATTAATCACAAAAATCTATATTTTCCCTGCCCTTGTCAATCTCAGGCAAACAATTTTGTCTGTCCAGGAAAGTCCTTTTGTGTACAGAGAGATTGTACTCATCAAGAAGGCAAACAACTGATCTAGCAAAGACAATCATGTAAGCAAATATGCTGAAGAAAAAGCAAACCATCCTTGCTAAACTAGACACAACAACAGCTACATATTCGAAGCAATTCAAGCATTCTTACATTCCCCTTTGGTGATGATTATACATGTGTACAAGCAACCAAAAAATGCATATTCAGCAATTCTGTATAAGATATGATACTCACGTGCTGCTTCAACAGCTCCTGTCGGTGTGAACCCAGCCCAGTGAAATAGCCACTGACCCATTCCCCATCCAACAGGGCATCAAAGGTGGCCTGGAAGGCATGCGTGCGTTTGAACCGCAGAAGTGTCTCTCTGAGGTAACCCCATCGCCGAATCTCAGGGGGAGGACTTCATTCACATAATGAAAGAAATAAAAAAAAAAAAGACAAATTATGAATGGAAGAAATCATTTCCACAACAGTTCAAAGGTCTGGGGTCAATAAGACATATTTAAAAGAAATAAAAACTTATTTTAGCAATGTCACATTAAACTGATCAAAAGTGTCAGTAAAGACAAGTATATTATTACAAACAATTTCTATTTCAAATAAATGTTGTTCTTTTGAACTTTCTATTAAGCAAAGAAAAAGAGTATCATGGTTTCTACAAAAAAAAAGGGAAACTGTTATATAATACATAAATAATAATAACAGTAATAATCATCATCATAATCATAATAGTTTCTTAAGCACCAAATTAGTATACGAATGATATCGTGACACTGAAGACTGGAGTAACAGCTGCTGAAAATTCAGCTTTGCCATCACAGGAGTAAATTACATTTTATTATTTGTCAAATATATATATACACACATTTAAATGGTACTAATAATGGCTTTCATTATAACACTGTTTTACTTCTTTCAAAAACATGAACCTTAAAAACTGACCCTAAATTTTTGAACCAATGTATTTTGAATTACTAATTGAAAAAGCAAACATATCACATTAGCGCTATCAGAATAGCAAAACAAATATTTTTCTTTAATACTGTGCATAAAAATTGTTGATCATGTATAAAGCAGTAGGACAGTACCTTATGTTCATCTTATGGGTGCTGAACCCCAGTAAGGGATCCAGCACCAGACTCGTGGCCAGATCATCTGTCTCACAAAGCTCTCTCACACTCATTCTATAAGATCCCTCCATGGTCGCCCACCATCAACATGCTGGAACAAAATGAAGTCGGTGAGTTACACATTTAAACAGCTGCAAGTCCTTCTACGCACGCATAAATGAGAAGAACAATAGCAATTATATTTTTCCTCACAGATTTCTAAAAAAAATAACCTTCATCTTACAGCATGTGTTGTCTAAAATGAGACCACTAATGAAAATACTTATTTCTTTCAAATTCATTATATATATTTTTTTGCCCAAATGACAGCAGTGGTCAAGCAGCACAAATGTTCTCCAGCATGATTTGAGATTAGTATCTTGAGCTTCAATGTAAACAAGAACATCTGACCATCTACACTAAGCCACATGATCAGCGTTACAAACCTAATTATTTGATGTGCATTTTTAGTGACCCAGAATATCTATATTTATTTTACATCATAACCTTGTTTTTTCACTGTAAAGCTTCATTTCTTGATTCTGAATCCCAAATGAAATTATCTTGTTTTCATTGAGAAACTAGACTGTAATAATAACAACGGTAGCTGCGGTCAATAACACTTAAACTCACAGCCCACTAAATCACAAACAGTACACATTAAAGTAATAACCGCACTGCTTAAATACTGGAATAGCTGAATGGTTTTCACCTTCACAAAGCACTTATTCTTTCAGCTGTCAGGAATAATTTGTAAAACAAAAGTGGTACCTTTAACCTTCCTAAAAACCCATATTAGACAAAGAAAATTCCCCCAGATGTTGCCAGTTCCCAGCATGCAGTGAAGCATGAATTAATCATGCATTTACTGTTATAGGATTGTTTCTCTGCCTCTTTTTAAATCATTGCTGTCGTTTTGTCATTATTCTTAGTCATTTGTTGTTTTGTGATGTTAAGGGCTCATCTACATAGCTGTCATACAGAATGAGGCATTTTTGTAATTAGTTGCATTTTGTTACATTTGGACATTCACTCAGAATAATTATTAGGACAATAGTTGAGAGAATCTACCAATCTGCATGCACTGGATTTTGTCAGTGTGTAAACAGCAGATGAATGACAATAAAAAATGTCGGACAAAGCGAAAACATACCATATTTATTTCCTCAGGAAGACGCTTTGAAACACTGAGCCAGCCAATGCTGAGTAAGTGTCATCAATCTAGCCTATTTATGACAGAAGATATTTAGTGTATGCCCAAACATTTATTGGACGGATTTTGTCTTCTTGATAAATAAAAATGTAACAGTGAACATATTTGTTACGTTACTCAGTGTACACATCCCAAATGCATATTTTTCTGGTATACATTTTTTTTTTTTTTTAAACAGTATTCACTGGAAGAGAGCATGGTTACTGCCAGAAAAATATTTGTAGTAAAAAGCAAAGAGGTTCATTTTAAGAGTGTACATAACATCGATACAAGCAATTCCCAAACTGCTACTTTCGATATCTCTAATGTATGTATATTACGTGTACTCAACCACTGCAAACAGGTTAAACCTCCTTGGAGGAATTGAAGTCGTTACACCTCTGTGCTTTTATAAAACGTAATTTAATCTATTCGTTTAAAGATATAATTTTTTTTTTTTTTTTTTTTTGTTACTTTTCTGGCAGTGACCATGCTATTGATCTTGTCAATTGTTGTGTTACATTGTAAATGTTTTATACACAAAAATATTTCAGCTCATTGATAATAATAAGACTGGGGTGTGTCTTTTTTCCCTTTCTCTTTCCCTTTCACTTTGTTATTGTACTTCAATGCCATGTAGCCTGTTTTCTTGCAATAATAATAATAATAATAATAAATAACAACAATAATAATAAAACATTTAGTGTTCATTGCAGCTGCTTTGGAGACGTTGTTGTACATTCCATTGTGCCTGTTTGGTATTGGGTTTTTGTGTATTGTAACCCCGATGATTACTGCTGCAGTCTTGCAAGCAAATATCCTCCTCTTGGGGATTAAAAAAAAAAAAAAAAAAAAGTATAATCCTTCTCTCCACTGACAGGTCAAGAGTCGCTCTACAAGGCAGTTATTCAGTCAGAAAAGACTTCAGCACTTGAGTTGTAATCGAGTTCGAGTGACAGTAGGCGAGCGTGAAAATAAGAGCTCCGGGGAAGCGTGTAAACCCCAGCTCAGAGAGACCTCCGTGCTAGTCCAGAGATCACAGCGGCGAAAAATAAATTAATACAACATACAAGGACACACAAAGGGTTAATAAAATATGATTACAGTCAATATTACGTGCCGCGTGGTCTCCCAGAGACCGCTTCATCTGTCGACAAGCAGTTATGATCGCGCCAATTAGTCGTTATTTAACAACACACCTGACTGGAGGTCAAAGGATAATTGATTCAGCCAATTCATAACAGCTGGTTATTAATGTTCAGAGCCGCGAGGGGCCATACATCACTGTCAGAGGCGCGTTAACGGACTTCAGCCCAAACCACTGAGGTCCAGTTAACGTTAGCTCACTGGACAACACAAGCTGACCATCACGGTCCAAACTGAATCTTTAAACATGATATATTTCACTGTGAATAGAAAATTGTTTGCAAAATCAGCGCGAGTATATCTATGTTGTGTATCAAACAGAGCAGTGCATTTACCTGACGGGCTTTCCTTCAAATTTCTGGTCGATTTGTCCGTAGTGAGATTCGTCTGTAAGCTAGCAGGCTAGCTCTTCCTGTTGGCTACGAGCGCTGCTGCCATCTGCTCCTGATATCCCCATATTCCATGATTTAGACGTTTCTGCTGCGGATATATGATTTTTAAACCGGAAAATCGACAGTCGCGTTGAGGTGATCTGGGTATGATACTAGCATTAATTTTTCTATACTGCGTTTGTTTTCGAACGTAGTAGAAGTCTCGTCCTGGAGGTGAATTCAACCAATCCTTGACATCCAGAGTCGCGCTCCTATTGGCTAGTGAGATGAGTGGCAGGGATCTCGGCGTTATTCCTCTCACCCTATTGGCTGGCTAAGTTACACGGCGTCGAGATTGGCCAATGGGAGTGCAGATGTAGGAAATACCTCGCGCTTCTACTAATCAGCGGCCGAGGAAGAAGCCCGCTCCCCGCCTCATCTCTTTAACCGTGTCCTGTTGACCTCCTGGAGTTATGCAATATAATAACAGGCTGTTTGTTAGGCAGAATGCATGATTGATGGGATTAAGGTTTTCTGGTTATGTTCAGTAGATGTTTAAATATTCATTACTCTCACTGTGTTCTTTGTACTGTTTAAATGTAATCTTTAAATAGCGTTCTTCTGTTTGTTGCGTTGAACATTCTTTAGAAGCAGTATGGATTGGTTTTATTATATCTTTTGTATGTGTTATTTGAGTGCCGGTTTTCAATTAAAATATTTAAGATTTTCAATGCAAATTAGCATTTATAATTATTTTAGCCCATGTATGAATAAACTATATATAAAAAAAACTATATAAATATAGAATACACTTCCAAAACCTTTCCCATGGGAAATCCTTTCCAGGCCTGGAAATTATGCTTCAAGGTAGGTATTGTTTTATTGAATAATTTTCAGCTGTGATTTTAGTATTTATAATCTTTACACTATACCTATCTCCTCAATTTGTCTAATATAGTTTACTAAAAGACACCCTACTCAAAAATGGAAAATCTTTCTCATAATACATCAAGATATAGAATGAATATTGAAACAACCAGTACAAATACACTGTTTTATTTTTGTTTCCGGTAGCTGAGAAACAGGATTTATCATTGGAAATCAAATTGCACTGGGGAAAAAAAAAAAAAGAAAGAAAAACCTTAAAACCATTATAAAAAAACAAAACAAAAAAACTCATAATTGGTTTGTTTCTCATTATGATACAGTTGAAATCATATACTACAGTGCATTAAGGAAAAACATCCCTGATTGCTTTAGAAGAGAAAAGAGGAAGAAAATCACATCATCTAAATAGCCTACTTTCTGTCAGTAAAACAAATAAAAGTACAATTATATATTGATAAACAACAACAACTTTACTACTAATAAAGTCTTAATCTCAGTGTTGCTGTAAAGCAAATATGATGTGCACGAATATAGCCTTGCCGAGTTTGCCATCAACCAAATTAAATACATTTTTTTTTTTTTTAAATTGCACATATACTCAGTTCAAAATCCCCCCGAAACATATACAAGATCTATCAGAAAAGAGTGATATTATATTATGGCATTTATGATAGACTTTGAGACTGACAATCAGATGCCAGATGAGCAATGGCATAGATTTCTCATGTTTTGTTGCCACCGTTATGTTCTGTATATAACAAGTAAAGTTCTGATGCAGGAAAGCAATATAAGAGTGTAGGAATGCAATCACTACACTTATTACTCTGATTTTTCAGTGCTAGTCTCCTATACTGACCAGAAAAGTTACGTCAACAAAGACAAACACACCTTGACCTGAAGACCTCAATTATGGTATGTCGTTCTGAGCATCTAAAGCATAGTTAACCCCCCTCCCCCTCCCTCAGTCACCTCACCTCTCCTCTCAAAACTAGGTCAGCATATAGAATAATAAATATTATCTTTGTCAAAAATTTTAAGACATTAAGCTACAAAAATTAAAGGATGACCTGCTTGATTTAAACCATTTTGGATATCACTACTCTGTCTTAAATGACAAAAATATTCATCTCAGAACATATAAAGCAGGGCACTACAGGAACTCAGTGTGTCTTTGAGCCAGCAGAGGACACTAGTGTATTGCTTTGTAGTATTCTTATACCTTACAAACACATTAAAGTGTGAAAGTGAGTTTTGTGAAGTGCGCCATCTGCTGGCACCGGTGACTGCAGTTTGTGTGGCAAGCAGAAGAATTCTTAAATCCTAATTACAGTAGCAACTCCTCTGAGATTTAAATGGATCAAACTTTAAATCCTGCCTGACAAATCAAAACACAGTTTGAAATGAAGGGAGGGGAATGAAAAAGGACAACAGATCTCTAGAGGAAAAGGACAAGTTGAGCTGGCAAAGCAAGATCTGTAGCTGGGTGTGACACCCAACACTAAAAACCCTAGATAATGCTAACTAGTAAAGGGTGGAGGAAGAAAAAAATAAAATAAAAAAAAAGCATAGACAGACCAATAGGACAGATAAGAGTAATCATGGTTAAGTAATTAAAAAGGTTAATGGAAAAGCATAACTGGAAGGCAAAGGGGAAGGAGACCGAGTTGAGAGGAAGCACACAGAGAAAGAGACAGCAAGCAAGTTGGAGACAAACAGAAAATGATTAGGTGCACAATCGCAGTCCTTCTTAGCAAATGTCAACTTTGGTCAACCCTGAAAGACTACATTCAGTCCTCTTCAGTCAAAATAGAGAACAAAAGCGAGAACAGGACAGATTGACAACAATAAACACCTGAGGAAGAGAGTCGTAACTTGGGAGAACTGGACACAGTAAGATAGATAGTACAGGATGTTTAAATAAAGTTCTCTTTATTGATAATTGTCTTTCAAAAAAGACACTAAAAAAAACACACATAGTAAGCAAAGAATTTCAAAGCTTTTGTTGTGATCCATCTACAAAAAAGTAAAAAGTTCCAACATGATTGTTTGTTTTAAATCACTGGATCTCTAAATGGAAATTATGCACCTGTGACAGTCTCTCTCTACCTCGCGCTTTCTCTGCACATCCATTCTCCCTGCATGTGTGTGTGTGGTGCGTGTGTATACATTTATCACATTTCACTCAGACTGGCTCTCTAACTAATGCAGTTAATGTGCAAGTTCTGTGTTTGAAACAATGCAGGGACATAAACAGTGAGGGGGGCTTGACCCACACCTCTCGACCCACCCCCTTGTGACCCCTCTGTCTGTCTCAATCTTTCCCAGAGCCTGGCTGGGCGTTTACACCGAGGCTTCCTGACAGAGAGACAGGTGGAGAGATGGGGGCAATGAGCGGTGGAGGGGGAGGGAAGGATGGGTGGAAAAACGAACACAAAGAGCGTAACAAACATAACCGACACTCACACACGCAGTCTCATATATAAACACACATTTGAAAAGGTGCATGAGGAAAAAATAAAAAGAGAAAGAGAGAGAGAAAAGGAATTCAACCCTGGGTACTGTTTTGCTTTACAGCTGTTTGGAGATGGAAAGAAAGAAGGGAGGTAGAGAAAGAGTGGGGTCAGAACAGGGAATTTCGGGAGAGAGGACGTTGGGGGTGGAGGGGCCATCCAGCGGGTGTTATTTCTTGGCTTTTCCACCCTTGGCTGAATTTCGTGGCGGGGTGACTGGACGCCCAGAGCCCATTCCACCTCCTCCACCGTAGTACAGCTTCTTATCGGCTGGCTTAAGGATCTGAGGGAAAGACAAGAGGACGAGTGTAAGCAATGGCGCACAACAGCAAACACACTTCCAAATATAGACATGTCCGCCCACAGAGAGAGAGAGCGCACTTCAATGCATGCTGTGAGCAATGCAGAAGCTCCGTTTCAAAACCAACTGAGCTACTTACACAGGGACCATCCTAGCTGTCATGGCCCCTCATAACTGACCATTTTAAAAACACTCCACATAGGCAACAACTCTGTGCGGGAGACTTGACTAACAACTGATTTCAATACAGTTTAACATTAGCAATACTGAGCTGCCTACATAGGAAGCTGCCTTCTAAGGACACTCAACATGAGGCACTTGACTCACAACTGACAACAACATATGCTAATGTGAATTCAATCATTTTAAATAAATATTGGGTATTTTTTAAAACTCCATAAATCCTTTATAGAATTGGATTTCATTTAAAAGTCAACTAATTTAAATATCACAAAAAAATGGTAACACTTTACTTAAAGCTTTGTGAAATGCTTTATACAGGGCTATTAAAGGGTATAAAATTATCTTGTCGTAAATAATTATAACTGAATTTAAAAAGCATAGGGTAATAATGAATTTATAAGTGTTATAATGCATTAACTGCTGTTACAATTATTTGTGAGATTGTACAATGCGTTATAAGGTGCATTACAAGGCATAATTAATGCACTAAAACTACTTTTAATGCATTATACATAAAGGCTTTAAGTTAAGCGTTACCAAAACAAATGACAAAATTGGGATTTCCCCCCCACTGATTTTACTACATTATATTATAGGGTTTCTTACACCGCAAGGCTTTTTTTTAACCATTGTTTGGCTAATTTTCAGACAAAATCCAATTATTTCTAAATGTATTCAAGGGAAATGCCCAAATTATTTCCCCACACAGATTTCTCAACAGGGCCAAGTTGGTCTATAAAATTACAATTTAGAATTAAAAATAGAAAGTAAAGATTTTCCTGAGATTAAAAACCTTGTTACAATATTGACAAAGGACAGAGCTTCTTTGCCTGTGTTATATTACTGTACATTTAGAATGAGGTATCTTACATGGCAGCATGATTAAGGAGCCAAGCTTTTTTGGCTTTGTACTGAGAGTAAAAAGCATCTGTAGGCAGTGCACTAACTTTTTGAAACAGGACAACAATGTCACTGTAGAGAACAACCTTCAAAAGATGATCTAATGCAAATCTACAGAGGAAGTTGGCAAGACCCATTACATGCAAGTATGCTTGATGCATTTGCAGAGAAACTGGAAAGCCTTGTAATCAGGTAAGGGCAAAAGAGAGGGAGGAAAATGACAGCTCTTCTCTTACCTGGAAGGAACACATGAGTGTCTCATCCACACTCATCATGGCCCCAGCGTTATCAAACTCGCCACAGTAGTTAGGAGCGGAGAACAGGGTGACTAACTGTCTCTTCGCGAAAAACTCATAACCGTCCTCCACCACCTGCACAAGAAGATAACGTCACATTTTGTAGAGTCTTTTAATGCTGCAATGCTTTATGGAAACATTCCTACCACCGCAGAGCATAAACTAACCTGATGTGCCCTGCATATTAGGTCCATGTCATGTTTGTGAAGGAATTTGGCCACCACGTCTGCACCGAAGGTGAAGGACACGCCACGGTCATTCTCTCCCCAACCCAGTACGTCTTTGTCTGGGTCGGCCCAAAGCAGGTCACACAGCAGCCCCTGGTCAGGTACGTCCGTGGGCCGCATGACGCGCCGCACCTGCTCCATTGACTGCAGGTCTGGAGAGAGGCCTGGAGCGGAAAACAATTCATTATGTTTCAGAGTGCACTTATTGGGAGCAACTTAAAAATAATTTGCCAAGCAGCATCCAAATGCTGTGGGCTGTGAAACAGCACAAGAAATGGCACTAAATCTGTAAACAGAACATTAACAAGATGAACAAAAAAAAAAAAAAATTTAATAAAAAAATAATAATACTTAGTAATAATGAAACAATCTTTCATCAGCATGAATTGGTGAGAAAGATAATTGTAATGACTTAAATGTTGTCTGCAGAAATCCTAAAAAAAAAAAAAAAAAAAAAAAAAAAAAAAGAAATGTACTAAATTTTAAAATGTATAAAGATTACAAAAATTGAGTAAACATTTCATATAAAAATAGTATTAATATTTCGTGCTGCAATACATGTCTGAAAGTGAATTTTTGTGGTTCAATAAGCAAGATAGATGTTAAATTTATGGGATTTATTAAAATAAGTTTGTTTTTTGGTGAATCGGACTAGTCACACTGCATTTCCTGCATTGTTTTTGAGTGCAAACAGTAAAGGCAACTCAATTCAGACTGCACATTGAAAACTACAATATGATTTCTTCTGCTGCGGCTATGGCAGATATGCACTGCAGGAAATGCTGGTTTTCTAAGTCGTTTCCACCACACATGCATTCAAGACATAAACAGTTCTAGTGAACACCTCACATTTAAGCTGCTTGAAGCAATAAAAATAACCTCAGCATCTTTATATGATCACTCCATATGGGCTTTTGTGTTTGCAGCGGTCTATATTTACTGCATTTCATTCACTAAGCAGAGCAATTATTTAAGGATATGATGATGGTCACCAAAATAAAAAACAAGATAACACTATTTCAATAGTCCACTTTAGACATTCTACTAACAGTAAGTAACTTTGAAACTATGTGTCAACTAGCAGTCAATAGAGTATTAATAGACTGTCTGCTTAAGATCTTCTAACACTTTATTTTGATGGGTCCACAACATACAACATACTGACTATAGGAAACTTTGCAAGCATGTCAACTTATTCTACTAACCCTAAACCTACCCAACTGAGAGTTATTAGACATGTAGTTGCAAATTAATGAGAATTAGTTGGCATGTAGTTCCAAAGTTACTTATACTTAGTAGAATGTCTAAAGTGGACCATCGAAATAAAGTGTAACCAAAAATAAAATCAATTACACTTCATTTCCAGAGAAGATTACTCCCACGTCTTCTGCAAAACCACACTGCAGTTCAAATGAAGTGTATGCTAAACCCCGTTTAGTAAGTCCCCTGGTGTGTGCCAATCAAATCAACCATACTTTATGGTCTCCCAGTGACATGGCTATGAGCAGCTATATTTTAACTTCTCCAGGGAAATTGCAAAGTCAATAGAGGAGTTATGACAGAACATTAAAATCATGCCATGGGGACAGAAGACCTCTGCCTGCACTTACCTCCATGGCAACAGAAGATCTTCTCATCTACAATGGCAGCCACAGGTAAACAGTTGAAACAGTCTGTGAAAGTCTTCCACAGCTTAATGTTATACCGTCGCTTACCTGAACAGATAGGGAAAAACCAGCTTATTAGCATTCAAAACTATGAAATGTGTATATGGAAAGGTGTCATTAATGTAGTTGTGGTAATGTAGTTTTAAGAGATCAAATTCTACTCACACTCATCATAGAAGCCATATATACGGTTGATGGAGGCGCACTCATGGTTGCCACGCAGAAGGAAGAAGTTTTCAGGATATTTGACTTTGTAGGCCAACAGGAGGCAGATGGTCTCTAGAGACTGTTTCCCTCTATCCACATAGTCTCCCAGGAACAAATAGTTGCTCTCAGGAGGAAAGCCGCCATACTCAAAGAGACGAAGGAGGTCATAGTACTGACCATGAACGTCGCCTGCAGAGACAACAGAACAGTTTTGCTTAATACAGGATGCGCCACAAATTAGGACATCAATTGCTTTTTCTTCCAGGTTTCTATGAAGGTGGGAAGCCTATAGGACAAACATACTCACCGCAGATCTTGAGCGGTGCTTCCAGCTCCAGCAGAATTGGCTGGCTGAGGAAAATTTCCCGAGATTTGAGACAGAGGCCACGGATTTCGCTCTCTGTCAGCTGTACGTTCTTGCCTGGCCTGGAGCCTTTAACTGGAAAAACACAAACAAACAGAAGGGACAAAATAAGAAAAGCAGGAAATAAAGCAAACGAAAAAGCAAATGTGCCAGATTGGACCCAATAAGTGCTTTAAAAACTAGGAGGAAGTAAACTCGACTCAAGAGGCTCTCTGAAGTGATGGGATGTACAGACTAGTGACGCACAGACATCAGTGCACTTTAACTCCACATGATGCGTCTCTGCTCAAGTACGCACGCCAAAGGCATTTACAGAATTTAGCAGGTTGTTTAAGCATTCGTCAAATGCACACCAACACAACCGCCGCACATATGGCTTTTAACAACCACAATACAGTTTAAAGAGCTCTCCTCCGAGTAATCTCTGACCAGTTTTGAAGATCATGTGCAACTGAACTTCAGACAGAATCAAATATTCATGACAAACAAAACAACCAAACATGGGTCAATAGATTCTACACTTATCCTTGCAGTCTCTTAACAAAAAAATAAAAGTTGAGCTCCAAAGAGATTTGCTGCGGTGCTGTGACAGAAGGCTTGCAGGATCTAAACAGACTGTCATCTCACACACAACGCAGACCTGCGGTATTATTCAAACATGCCCTTTTAGACTGGCTGCATGACACACTGTTCAGGGGGTTTAGCTGGCAGCAGCGGATGAAAGAAAGAGCATAGGATGTATCTGGAGAGGAGAAATATTGCAGTCTCTTTGGAGAGGGCTGTAAATGACGTCTCCGAGGTCACACTGGCCATGCATTAGAAGTGGCGTATCAGTGTATGGGATGTTCGGAAAGGAAAGATAAAAGACCCAGAGGCAGCCCCGCAGTTGTATTCAAGCAGTTGCTGGGTTTTAAATATACATTTCACATGGCTGGCTTCAGGCAAGAATTATAGTACCGAGCGTATCCCGGTGACTCACATAATCGGGCAGTTATGCAAGGATTTTAGAGATGGCTTATTTGTGCACATTCACAAAATCGATCCAACCAGCCCACACCTCTAAATAAATGTTTATAGCATGAGGTTTCACACAGATTAACCAAGGACACAAATAGTCGACGCTGAAAAAAAAATGTTATGACAAAACAATGCCCACTTAAAACAAACTGAACAATGCGACTGCCAAAATAGTTTCACGGTGCAGGACAAACGCTGGAAAACAAAACATGCTTCTTTGCATCCAGCCATCTCTACCAATTTAAATCAGCAGCACAGAAGATGTCTCAATTAATGTGAAGGTCCACAGAGAGAAGCAGCTGGCTGACTCGATGTTCATCCACTCTGAATACACATTTGCGCAGCTGTTTAAAGACATTTACCGCACAATCCTTCACAGTGAAAAATACATGTAATCAGTTTGTCATGCGTTACTTCATAGCAACAACTGGTATATTTTTAACATACCAATAATATAGTAAGGAACATTCAATTAAAATGTGAAATATTAATAAATATTGAGACTTAAATTATAGCAAATCACTATTCACCACTATTATGCATTTGCCCATTCATGCATGTACACTTAAACATGTTAAATTATTGCTATCGTTAAATTGGCTGATAGCAATAGTAAAAACATTATTAATGTTACAAAAAGACACCCATTTCAAATAAATGCTGTTCTGAACTTTCTTATTCATCAAAACTGAAAACCGTGTCAAGGTTTCCACAAATTATATAAAATTACGCAACAGTTTTCAGGATTAAAAGCAAGAAATGTTTCTTGAGCAATAAATCAGTATATTAGAATGATTTCTAAAAGATCACGACACTGAAGACTGGAGTAATGATGCTGAAAATTCAGCTTTGCAATCACTGAAATAAAATACATTAAAATAAAAAAAATCTATTTAAATTGCAATGTTTATGTTTTTACTGTATTTCATCAAATACAGCATTGGTGAACATGAGTTTTTTTTTTTGCATTTCTTTTCAAAAAACTCAACTGAATCAATTTGACACTTATAATCCTGCGGAAAGACTTGTATTTTGTATTATAAATGTTTATGGAAAGTATTGTTACTTTTCCTTTATTTTAATGTACGTAGTGCTGAATTAATGAGTGTGTGTTTGAGATCCATACCGTGCTGCTCTATATTTATCTTGCCTCAGGTTTATTGTTTGTGCACACTTATAATGGATAATTGTTTGGTTGCTACTGCACTGTCACGAACAGTCTATGTTTGCATCCAAGTCACCTGGGAAGCTACATTTCACTTTCTGCCTTGCCCTGTTAAGGAAAGACAATAAAGAGAATTTGACTTCCATACCGTGGAACCACCACTTCGCATTTTTGGTAACTGATAACTGACGTTAAATACCGCAGCTTCGTTTTAACAAACAAATCAGATGCCGCAAACACCAGTCTAACAGTTACGTGGGGTCACTTGAAAGAAGGCCTTTAAGGTCTCAGGCAGCAGATGAGAGATCTGAAGGCCTGGACAGTGACCGGAAGGCCATCGGATCAGTCAGTGAAAAGTGGGTATAAATAGGATCCTGCCGCTCGTCACTTTAAACCCAGATTAAGGCCGGCTAATGCCCTAACAGCACTTGCTCTAAAGTTAGTCACGGGGCCAATAAGCATCACAGAGCTTAGACCCAACACAAGGGAGGGGGTGGACCTATAACAAACAAGCAAATAAACCACTCAAACGAGAACCAGTAGGTGTGCGAAGTTAGGTGTGCTAAATTCCATAAATAAGTATAAATAAAAGGTAGTGCAGGGAATAGTTCAACCGCCCACAAAAATGGGGGTGTACTTGGTTGATAAACAATCAAATAAACCTCTCAAATTGTAGCTAGTAGGTGTGTTAAGTTTCTTATCAAAGAGAAAGCAGGGCAGAGAACAACAAAGGCAATCAATCACAATTAACTACAAGTGTGCATTTAGCGGTGTCATGCTATGGGGAAATACATGAAATGTCATGCCAACAGTAAAGCGCTTAATCGGTTTGGCACGCACATGCTCGTCACACGGACATCCATGTGTTTTGCCTCAACGCTTCAAGTTCTCAGAGGTGATACCCTCCACACTTAAATCCAATGAAGGCAATGAGATAGAGGGACAATCTGAGGAGAAGAAAACAACTTATTTGTGTGACACCTCAACATAACGACAAACGATAGCAGATGCTGGGCAAACAGCAACCAGCAAAAAAAATAAATAAAAATTATAAAAAAGCCAACGGTCTATGTGCAAAAGTTTACTTCACGCCACCTGTAATCAGTACAATTGATTTTCCGTTGGTTGACCATGAGGCTTCAGGCACAACAGCGTGGCAGTACAGAACAGCATGAACCGAAAGGTTCTAGACTTAAAAGCTAGAATCTCTAAACATTCCGCAGAACAAGTGTTGGGATCTTAATGATTAAAAAAAAAAAAAAAAGGGTACTACCTGTCAGAAGAGGCACCGCTGTGTTCATTAAAAGTGGGGATTAAGTTATGTAACTTCTTGTAATTATTTCCAACCCACAGGCACAGTAACCCATGTACACAAAAAAACTTTGGTAAATAGGACAACACTCCGATTCTGATTCATTTACTGTACTGCACTTGTGCCTTGAGTGCAACCAGCCTGCATACAGAGACTGACCATCCTTGCAAGGTCAGAGCAATGCACTTTTTTCCCACCCTAAAACTCGAAGACAAAATAAGTACAAATACCTACATATATCGATATCTGTGTAATTTGAAGAGCAGCCATCAAATAAAATTAAGATCCTCAGGAGAATCAGTACTTTGGATGGAGGCATCAAGCTCTAAGTGAAAAAAGGACAGCAGGAGATATAAATACAACTATTATCAGGCTTGTTTGTGTAATATATATATATATTTTTTTTTTACTGCAATTTGCAGTTTACACAGCCATCTGGACCTAAAGCCAAAAGGTAAAAGGTCTAGTGTATGTGGAAATCTGTTTTCTTTGTAGGTCTTTGTGACTATATTTAAATAGTGTGTGTGTGTTTCTTTCCCTTTTCTCACAAAATACTGGGAAAATTAAATTCAGATTCTTTGCAAGTAAATAAAGTCTAAATTTGGTTCAGCAACTCAAATGACCCACGAGCATCACATCAGGCCCACACAGAATTTGTAAATGCATGTAATTTTGTGAAATGGATTGAAGTATGATAAAATCCATTAAACTGAACCAAAAACATTTATTAAGACAATACACAAGAGGTGGAGATTTGTATACGTTTTATGAATGATAAATTCTGTGGAAACTACAATGCCCCGTGGGCCTGCTTATGCCCTTATGCACAACTTCCTTTGCTACGGAAACGGCTGGAAAGATGGTACATAGTTTGGAAAGACTAAAGCATTCATGTTATGCAACACATGCTTGATGTGATTCAGATATTTGATCAACTGCTTGCTTAGGTTTATTAAGCCCATCTGTGCTAAGCTTCGCAATGTTTACCCTCAGTAGGCATCAGCAAGCATTAAGTGCAAAAGACATTTCTAGTGCACCTAAAGGGACGATATGCAAAAACCTGTTTCCAATGTGTTAAGAGGCTACATCCTTTTTCCAAACCTTAAGCGTCTATAAAACAACTGTTCAGTATATTTAATATTTAGTATCTGCAAATAGTATACTTCCACTCAGTAGAAATCAACTTCGAATTGTAAATCATAAGAACATTAGAGTGATGAAAGGGCTTCCAAAACGATGAAACTCTGTGGCACCATCTAACATGATATTACTCTGTAAATTAGCCTGGATCGACCACGTCTACAGGACTATGCAATTAAATCTTTGCAATTAAGTCCCTAAACATGCAATAAAACCAAACCCAGTAATCATCATCTACCATACAACAAGCAGGACTCTCAGGAAATCCTATCTAAGGGCTGAAGCATTTACAATCAGAGTAACTGCAAATCACTAAATGTTTATATCATGCACAGAAAATGTAAATGTTTAAATCCAGACTCTCTCAGCAACATTGAAAATAATCACGTCTTCCACGGTTTATGCCATGTTTTGAGGGCCTCTATTGTGAAGATCACTTGATACTGCACCTCCACTAACTACATCCTCATTAGTTAGAGTAATCCTATTGCTGCCGATTTTAATTAGGCACAGGACTTCCCCTGCTAAAATGGAAGGTATCCAAACAGCAATGGTGAACTGAACAGAGATAGAAATATAAATCACTTAAAGCACATCAGTAGTCACTGAATGAAATACTGGCAGAATTTTCGCTCACATCGGCACATCATAACCTTAAAATAATGACAATATGAAAAAAAGAGAGCATGCAATTGTCAGCTATATCGATTTTTGTAATGATAGCTGTGAGATTCTGGCTATAAAAACTCACGGGCATAGTTTTAGTAAATTAGTATAGACTGGTTGGCTAGCAACTGCTAATTCGCTCCACTTCCCCCGGCTTTTTCTCCGAACACAAATATGCTTACAATTATTATATAATACGACACATATGCAATACAAACACATATATACACAAGTATTTGTTGGTTTTATGTATTTCGTTTCAGAACAACAGTTAATAATTAAAAGATACGCAAAGAGGTTCTCACCTTCCAGGAGACGCTGTATTATGGAGTCAATGTTTAATTTGTCCGGCTCCGCCATTTTAGTGGATTTTTGTCGGGTTTATTCAAACAGGTCGAGTTAGCCGTTTTCTGCTATCTTGGTGATTGGTCAAAAATTAAGGCCCCAATCCGAATAAGCAAAGCGTATAAAAGATATCGTTATGGAAATGTGGGTTTACTGGCTATATTTCCTTTGTCGTTTGGTTGATCGCTAGCTGCTAACACCGTTAGCCTGATGGCGCTAGCTATTGCCTACCCGTATTTAAACACCAGGAAACGGTTAATATGATACAAAAACTCCCAGATATACCCCTTCGCCTCTTATTTTGATTCTCTTTATGCCCCACGAGCATCAAAGATATTCAAACTATCCCTATTTTCCGTATCCTCACAACCCCCTTTCTCTCATCGTCTACGGAACTTTAAAAAAGACCGTGTTGTTGAAGAGCGAAATCAACGGAGGTTGACAGGACCCGCCTCCGCTTGTAAATGCAGGGAGATGATTGGCTTACACCTCACATTTGAACTGAGGGTGTGGTCGCTCATTGGCTAGTGTTCACACACATCTTATTTCCAGAGCTCCGCCCCCGAGTTGTAAAGTAATGACGTCAATGAGGTGAAAAAAGGAGAGGGGATGTTCACGTACTATGAAATTGCTGGCGCTTATAATGTACTTTAGGTTTAGGGACTTTAGCATTATGATAAATAATAGCTCAAGGCCGCATTATTATATCGAGGCGCTCACGGTGTCATTAACCGTTTGATGACAGGTTTGTTCACATTTTCCCTACCTACAGGATAATTTTCTAACACAGCAGCGCCCTCTATAGACCTTACTGAACACCGCACCTCCTATTCTTCAGAGTTTCCCGTCTGCCATTACAAACACACATGCGCGATAACACCGTAAAATTAAACATATTAAGTCTGGTCAGTTTCAGTCTAGGTTTCATTTGGGTCATAAAGCTTTAAAGTTAAACCAGACAAATGTCCACTAGTACTGAAATTCTGCTACATAACGTGATTAAATGAGACAAAAGAACTGTTTTGCGGTTCCTTGTTGACGACATCAGCTTTAAGCAGTATAAGCTGGTTTATTGTTTTTTTCCAGGCTGGTTTAAGTGAGGTTTTTTGGGGCACTTCTCAACTGGCCAGCTTTTATATTTACCAAGACCAGTTTATTTATTTTTATTTTATTTTATTTGCTATATTTTGGTATCTTCTGGACAAGTCATAGCATGTCTTACCAACATGACCTGCAAAGAGGTTAAAAAATGTTTTTAAAATAAAGTTTGTTTACTTTATAGGCCTATTTTATCAATCAATACATTGCCAGGCATAACTAGAACTCTATCATTAAGTTTGCATATGGTTTTTTAAAATCTTTTAAATGTTTAGTTGTTCTTTGGTCAGATGCAGCAAAAGAATACGTTTTATTTTTGTTTGTTTTCCCAAAAACTGACAAAATAAAAGACAAATAACTGGAAAACTGAAATTGTTGTCATTGGATTTTTTCTTCATTATATTCTTCTTGTCCAGCATCAGAAGTGCATATAGCCTAGTAGCGTATTATTTATCAGTGCCTCAAGTTCACAAAAAAAAACCTGACAAGAGTGACTCATCTCGTGATCTTTCTGAATGATACCCTTGATTCTTCTGGCTCTATTTAAAAAAAAAAAAAAATGGCCCTAGTAAAAAAACAAAACAAAACTATACCATAATTTATTCAAAATAAACTTATACAAGTATACTTCAAATCCATTTATTGACATATCACTTAAGACTTACTGATTTCAATTTAATTAAACTTTATTTAATTATTTCTTTATTGCACAATGCACATTTCTTAATATTATGCCTAATGTGTTTTAATATCACTCTTAATAAGGATTGTATGATCTCTGTATAATATCAGTCTTTAAATGCAAGATAATTCAAATGTATCCTTGCAATAGTTCCCCTTTAGCACAATCAAATATACTTCAGTATATCTTTAGTTGGACTTCAGCACTACTGCCTCACAAAATTAGTTGTTCCAATTTAGCAGACTTTAAGAATACCAGTTTAATACACCAAAATCACAATTGCATGGGATTTTTATTAAGTACATAAGTATGTAAATGTATTTGTAGTATATACTTAGCACAAAATAAATGTATTTCAAATATAATTTAGTATTTTTTTTTATTTTTTAGTAGGGCTCTCCTATCTATTTTGTCCAATCTCTTATACATAGTTTTTAAATGAATCAATCCTTGCGTCACACAGCTGTGGTATTATTGTGTCTCCCAGACGTGATGTTTCACAATAAAGCCCACCCATTCTAACTTGTAACAGTATCTATTCATCATGTGTGGTTTCGACGGTGACTGGGCTGAGCTTATGAGGAGAGCATATGAGGTTGTTTTTGAGATGCCATTATGATGATGACAGAAGTTTCAGAGGCTTTATGATTCATAGTATCATGATGTCCGACCTCCAAAAGCGAATATTTCCATTCAGTAGCATGGTAACAAGTGATGATAATATCAGTGTACATTTATTTTAACACATCAAAAAAAAAAATAAAGACAGACCTTCTCTATAAAAACTTTAAGAAGGTGAATTAAAAAGGAGTAAAGAAAGCAGCAGTGAGAAAAAGAACAAGTCCAGTCTAGCCTTTTCCTCTTTACCAACCCGCCTCCGTCTCATTTCTACACCACCCATTGCATTCCTCTACAAAAGCATCCTCATATCACACCACCTTCATTAGAGGTAACGTTTGGTAAGGTGGGCGACTAACTTAAAGAAAAAGCAAAAAGGCAACGTCCAAAAACAAGAAACTTACAGAGAATTTTCTTCAAAGAGCTACAATAAAAGGTAAAGTTCAAACTTTTTACTCTTTGCAAAAATTGGTCCATTAAAACAAACAGCGAGGTTATATTAAAAAAAAAAAAAAGATTTAAAATATTAAATGATTTGTTTCAAACAAATCATACAAATCAAATTCAAAATATATTTTATGTGAAATTAAAAAAGTAGAATAAAAAGTAGAAAAAAGTAAAGCAATAAATCAGACAGCTTATTACATGAGGTTAAAGGGTGGTGCCTTTTTGTTTTCAGACGTCAAATAAGTATTTCGAGGAAGACCTAGCAGATATCAATGTTTAGAAGGGCATTGACCTTATAATTTTTTAAGTGTACAACACTGTTAACATTTATCGTGTTGCCTTTGTATGTAACAAAACATATAATTCATTACGTTACAAAATTTCTTGAAACACATCATATTGTAAAGTGTTGGGATTCACTATGGACTTCTAACTTTTTGTTAATTGTTAGAATATAACTGAACTGAATCCTGGACAGCATGCAGACATAAAAAGCCGAATTCCTCACTCATTGATGATTTTAACTCAGTCTAGTTTTCAGAGCAGAATTATCATTGCGTAGATGGAAAGAATACAATTTTGGAGGAGCCGGACAGCATGTTAATCGCTCAGAGAGCTGCTGAATGATTCACCGTCAACTAAAAACAGCCACAATTACCGTTAGTCATTTTGCTGGTGCCCACGCACCACCTGGTCACCTTCTCTCGCTCCTCACCGATCCATTGTGCTTTGTTAGTGCTGAGTAGGAAGACAATGCAGTGCACTATAGTGGACAACGGGGTCTTAAGTGCAGTCCACACATTCTAACAGTAGTTTTATGAATCAGCCACGAGCAAACCCTGAGGAGATACAAGAGAAGTTCAGTGAGATCGATATAAATAAAAAGACACAGGCATTTGAGCGTGAGTGTGCAAAACAATGAGCAGTTCACTGTTTTTTTTTTCTACAAATGAAATTAAAGAAGAATAGAATAGAATTGAATAGAATAGAACATGCTGTACCCGAGACCCCTCTCAGGGAGTGGCAGTTACATAACAAATGTAGCTAAAAGCAGATTTTAGGACCTGTTGAGACTTGAGGCTTGCTTCATGATGTGGGTTTTCTTAGAGATGTTATTTTTCCCGCTGTAGCCCTGAGATATAAATTCCTGTATGGGCCCGTCTAAAGGGAGGAGCCATTGAGTTTAATGCAAACACATAAGAACTAGTTTGGAATATGTCTTACAAAATATACCATGACACAAAGAGGAAGGATTCAAAACCATCTTCACCACTACTGCAGAGTGTGCATTTTTTCCAAACTGAGAGCATCAATAATATTTTTCTAATCTATTATTAATATTATTAGTATCTAATCTCCTTTATTCCTCTTTCAGAATGGGCTCGTCTGGTGTACAGATCGTGTGTATGGCACTGGGAATTTTAGGTCTCATTGCAGCGGTTGTAACCATTGCTGTTCCAAGATGGAAGATTTCTGCTTTTATTGGTCAGAATATTATCACTGCACAGGTAAACCATTGCTGCAATTTCAAAACGTTCACTTCAAAGAATAAATGTGTATGTGATATAAAACTTAATCAGAATTTACTCATTTGTTTCCAAAACTAAATCTTTGACAGAAAAGTAAATCTTTGCCAGAATATATATAAGTACATCTTTGACAGAATATCTGAGGGTTAGGGTCCGTCAAGCTGTAAAAATGACACAAAACACCATAAACATGGTCCATGGGACCATTCTAAAATCTCACAAAGCCATATAACAGCTTTATACATCGGTATTGTTAATCAAAAAATAGTTTTCATTGATTGAAATAAAGCTAAAATGTAAATATAAAGTGAAAAACTTTAACTTTAAAAAGTAAAATTCCAAAATAAATAAAAATAAGTTAATGCTAAAATATTAATATAATTAAAGCTATAAATATTTAAAAACAACTATAGGCCTAGCAAAACTATATATTTATATATATATATATATATATATATATATATAGCCGTTTAATAGTCTACCCTTACAGAAAGATGGAGACTGTAGCACGATTATTACAGCGACATTTTGCTTTAAATATTTAATTTCATGTTCCACTGTAGAAAGAAAATTCTTTAAAGGATGCTGATTAAATTCTATGGATAAGAAGGTATATTTCATATGTTTCCTTTGCCACACAGGTTCAGGAAGAGGGCTTGTGGATGGAGTGTGTGGTTCAGAGTACCGGACAGCAGCAGTGTAAATCCTACGACTCGCTGCTCATCCTGAGCTCTGACATCCAGGCGGCCCGCGCCATGACCATCATCAGCTGCATGCTCACGGTCCTGTCCCTGCTCGTTCTGTGCGCCGGCGCCGAATTCACCACCTGCATCGACAACGAAGAAGTCAAACCCAAAGTGAGTCTGGCGTCCGCCATCGGGCTGATCATCGCGGGCTTGTTGCTGATCATCCCCGTCAGCTGGGCCGCTAGTAATGTCGTGCGCGACTTCAACAATCCGCTGATAAGCCAGTCTATGAAGAGAGAGCTGGGTGCCTGTATCTTTGTGGGCTGGGGAGGAGGAGTCCTGCTCCTGCTGGCCGGAGGCTTGCTGTGCTGCTTCAGAAGACCCCGCTCCGGAGGATCCGGCGGAACCGCAAAATACTACAGCAACAGCGCCTCTGCACCAAGCAAGAATTACGTGTAGATAAATTGGGTAAACTGAGCATTTGTCGCAGAAATTTAAGCTGTAGTATGTGAAATATGTCTATGTTAGTCTTTATAGTTAGCAGGTAATGAGAATAACATAAACCAGAAAAGGTCAAGATCTGCAAAGATGTAAATATTACTTGCTTAGAGCTAGTGTCTTTACGCTTTTTAATTAGTTTCATATAGTTTACTGCTGCGATTTTTTAGAGCAGCTAATAAACAATGCACATGTTTTGTAAAATTCAGGGATGGGCCGAGCTTGTGTCCAAAATACTTTCAGGTCATTTTATCTGTGCCAGTCCTCGTTATTTCAATAATGCTACTGAATAACTGAACTCATTATTTTTGAGTAATTCAGAACAGATATTTTTTTCAAGAACTTTTTAGGATAGGGGAATCTACTTTAATCTGTGCAATTGTGTGTGTGTGTGTACTGGTATATATGGTTTATGAGGACACCAATGTGTATAATAACACGGGTACTACAATGTGAACATGGTTTGTGAGGACACTTCCTGTGTCCCCATAAAACAAAAGGCGGTCCCACTTTATATTAGGTGGCCTTAACTACTATGTACTTACATTTAAATTAATCATTTGATACAATGCACTTATTGTGTATATACACGTTTTTATATTGTACATACTATATGTAATTACATCTGTAATTAATTTCTGTAATTACATTTATAATTACACTGTTGACCCATCCCTTACACCTTAACCCACCCTTAAACCTACCCATACCACCAAACCTGTCCCTAACCTTACCTGTATCCCACCTCAATAACAGAAGTGTTCTGCAATACAATATGAACACAATAAGTACATTGTACTTAGTTTTTGATGTAAATACATAGTAGTTAAGGCCACCTAATATAAAATGTGACCCAAAAGGCTTAAAAAACATACAAAACGGTGTTTTATGAAATTCAAAAATTGCCCGTAGTTTCCTGTAAGGGGTAGGTTTAGGTGTAGGGCAATAGCACATACAGTTTGTACAGTATAAAAACCATTACGCCTATGGAGAGTCCCCGTAAACCACATATACCAGACTGTGTGTGGGGTGGGTGGGGGGAGGGGGTGTTTGTATTAGGTCAAAATCATTTCTGTTGCCTTTCTGTATTTTCAATAAAACTGACTGATTTAAGACATTTGTGTGTGTAGAATGAACAATGAGTTTTTGACACATAAGTAAATCTTTGTTCAAATAACACTGGCATTTATTTAAAATCCTACAAAACATATATTAAAATGGGCTTCAAACAAATCTGGTCACATTAAAAAAAAATTTTTTTTTTTTAAAAAAGGAAAAGGAAATCCCTGAAGAGCAAAATTTGGTCTGAAATGGACTGTAAAATGGTCTCCCATGAAAAAAATTCACATGATTCAACAAAATGTTCTTTCCAATGTACACCTTTTACGGATTCATTATTTGCATATCTTGTACATGTCCAGTTGCATTTTTCTTTTCATTCTACTGGGGTCTCTCTTCAGCTACTTGTTCTCCAGTTCGCTCACTCGCTTGGTCAACTCGTCAACCATCTCTCTCAGCTCCTTCACCTCATTCTGCAAGGCCTGCACGTCCTGTATATGAAACAGAAAGAAAGGCAGAATGAGTTTATTTGTGACAGAAAGGTTAAATAAAACACAATAAACAGGCAGAGGATTCCTGTGTTCTCTTACCACATAGTCAGACTGTCGGTTGCTCGAGGAAGATGACGTGGTGGCCATCAAGCTCTTGATGACTTTGAACTCTTTGTTTTTGGTGGTAGCCACAAAACCGTCTTTCAAGGAGATCAGGATTGGTTCCCCATTTTTACCAGAAAACCAATCATCTGCCTCCACTGATGGCTCTGGACCAATCGTGTCGGGGTAAAGGTCTTCTTGAAACAAGTCAGACTAAAGCAAAGAAATGATAATGCCGGATTAAGAATAAGCAGCACTTAATAAACAGTGTGGCATTAATAAACTACCATTCAAAATAACTGGAGGCGGTACAGTTTTTTAAAATGTTTTTGAAAGAAGTGAGTATAGTAAAACAGTATTATTGTTAAATATTGCTTCAGTTTGAAAATAACTATTTTCTCATTTTAATATTTTAAAATGTGACTTCTTCCTGTGATGGCAAAGCTGAATTTTCAGAATCATTACTTCAGTCTTCAGTGTCACATGATCCTTCAGAAATCATTCTAATATTATGATTTGCTGCTCAAAAAACATTTCTTAGTATTATCGATCCTTAAAACAATTTCACAGCTTAATAATTTTGTGGAAACTGCGATACTTTTAAGGATTATTTGATGAATAGTTGAAGTAAACAGTATTTATTTGAAGCATTATACATATCTTTACCGTCACGTTTGAGCAATTTAATGTTTTATAAACCTGTTAGTTTCTTTCAAACAAAAAACTTTTACTGACCACAAACCTTTAACAACAATCAGATCGTTGACTTTGGCAAACTTACCTTACGAGGCACAGTCATAACAATAGGTTCACACTTTCTCTCGTGGAGTTTATAGAACCTAAAATAAATATGAAATAATGCATCATTTAAAATACTGACCTTTTTGTATGTTTGTGGGAGAAAGCAAGTACACTATAGGCCTGGCTGAAAGGTTGAATGTGTTTACCTTGCAATCTCACACTTGTTGACTTCCAGGCCTCTCTTGGGCATGTAGCCCATGCCCTTCTGACTCTCTTTACTGCTGTACATGGAGAGATAGTGAACGTATGGGGCCTCGTCTGTCACCTCAAAGTATCTGATGCTGCTGTCACCCTGTCAAAACAAATTCACTGGTTAAAACATCCAACTTCATGAACAAACAACTCTTCATGACTATAAAATCTGAACTTGGTTCAAAACCTGAATGTCTTTCTTAGTTCCTTACCTTGCCACAAAGGTAGACTATACCAGTGTCAGGGTCAAAGAAAGGTAACAGCACCCCACTGCTGGTGTCCAGCTCCTGCAGGGTCAAGGGCTCACCAAAGTTTTTCTGCAACCACAAACAAACTTTTGTGAGTCACTTACTTGTGAAACTACAGTAGTCAACCTTTCATCAAAGTTGTCCTAAAACCTAAAACCAAAATGCGTTCTTGTCTTAGGGCAACTTTGATTAACTTTTCTGATCCACTTCAAATGTTGACTACTATAAAAAAAAAAAAAGGAGAGCTTCTGAAGCACAAGATGTACTTACAGGATCCCACAGTGCCACCTGCCGCTCACTCATGCGGCTGAAACCGGTGGTCAGGATCTTCCCATCAGACACAAATATAGCTCTGACAGGCCTGGAGCCTTCATGAGGCTTGTCCTTCTCCTGAACACACATATACATAGAAAGAAGTCATATGAGCAGCTGGCAGAAAGGAACATATAAGAAAGAGAAATGTTCATGAAAATGTTCACAATTTTAAGTAAATGCTTTCACTGAACTTAAAATGTTAAAATTAAGACACAAATGTAGCCACATTTACTGTTTTGAGTGAATTTTCACCAGCAAAATCCAGCTGTTAAAAAAGAAATCGATATAATTGAGAATTTTGCACAGATTTCACAGCAGGTTCAATTTGGTAACGAGGATTCACCGCATTTTTTTTTTAAATTGTGTCTGCATTTTAAGAAAACATTAAATTAACATCAACTGTTATTTACAATGGCTTTAAATTATTCAGTATTATGTGCTCCATCTAGAGTTTTCTGAATACTCACATGATCATTCAAAACAATTGCCTCAAGACTACATGAAAACCAACAATCAACTAACTGATCAACTTTTCATCAGTCACACCACAAGACAAGAACTTTCTGGATGCGACAACAAAATCAATGTGGCGAACAGTAAACAATGCAACCGTATTAATTATTTATACCCCATGCATTCTTTTTTTATCATTATTCACACTATTTTATCTTTCTTTTTTTTACAGTGAAGGCATGCACGTACATCAATGACGGAGCCCTTGCGGGGGTCTAGCAAGCGTAATTTCTTGTCCTTGCAGGAAGTGAGGATCTGAGAGCCGTTTCTGTTCCAGCAGGCGCTGTAGATCAGATCAGTGTGCACTGAGTCAATGCGCAACACTGCCTCTCCACGAGCCACGTTCCACAGAATGATCACGTTATCACAGCCTGCAAGAAGAAAACCAGAGAAAGAGAGGGACAAGGTAAATGAAGTACAGTATATAGGTAGACAGAGGGGGAGAAAGGAAAACAAAATCATGTCAAATTTACGATGAACCTAAGATGTGTGTAAAGAATTGTGCATTAAGGATCAGCAGAGGGCGCCATCGTGACATTTCAACTGCCTCTATATTGTGTGATACTCTATAACTGAGTGCATACATATACAGTATAGGTGTAGCTCTAGCCTGCACTTTTAGCTATTGAGTGGGTGTCTAATGTTGGTTTACCTGCACTCATTAGCACATTGTGGGCAGTGGGGTGCCAGCTAAGGATGCCCACGCGTTTAGAGTGACCGTCCAGCTTCACAACTGGGTCCTTCAGTGGTGATACGAGACCTCCATCTGGAATCTCCCAGATCTATAACATAACAACATTGACCTTATGTTATAATAAGTATTATGAGCAAGACTTGCCGCAGTATTATATTTTTCACACCAGTACGGTGGCTGTGTTCAAACGATAATATACCAGTATTACTGCTTGTTGTATGCTAGGTGGTGCTAAGGGGTCATTTTTGCTGCACAATTGGGGTTCTCAAGGGGCTCACAGGGGTCCCCAAACGTTTTTGTTAACTGAACCCTTGAAGTACCCCCTGAGAATAAATAAATTAAATTTCAATAAATTAAGAACAAATTTGCATGCTCACGGTTCTCTGATGTCAGTTAATAGTCACATAGCATGCAAGTAAACATAAAACATTTAATCTATTTTTGAGTGTTTTATTTCCATTGTTTTCATTTTAAAACTACACAACTTACAATTAAAAATTATATTGCAATTTATTAATATATATTGTTTATTATTACTTAATAATAATACATTTAATAATATATTATTTGTTTGTTTTAATGAAATATTTTAATGCAATTTAAAAATAAAGTAAGTTAAATTATTAATTCACACACTTAAAACATTAAACATGTTTCTAATGTATGAAAAGTACCTGTAGATATGAGAGTGTCCACATGAGTGTTATTTAAGGCTATTCTATTTGTTATGGGATATACTGTATGAACTGTTAGTACATTTTGTTAATAATTTTACCCCTTTAAACCGGCATAAATTTCCATATCAGCATCACACTAGCAAGCCTAGTATGACTTGTTTTGTACACATCATTTTATCATTTAAGTAATTCATTTATTATTAATTACATTTATTTTGTTTATAATAATGTGCATGGCACTGGGCAGAGAATTGTGAATTATACTAGCATTTTCACATTAGTGCGACCACTGTTCAACTGTTTTGGTGCATAAATGTAATTTGATTAAACCATTAGGCCAAAGGCCCATAGCGCTCACCATGACACTACAGTCTTCAGAGCCACTGGCAATGATGTTGTCATTATGTGGGCAGAATTCGATGTCCAATACGGGTCCAGTGTGACCACAGACAGTGGGCAGGGACATGTCAATGCGACCCGTCTAAAACACAAATCAAAGGGAGGAATGAGTTATTAAGGAAAACATTGGTATCGAGTGAAAAACATAAACATACACAAATAAACCCATTAACGAGACCTTCAAATGACTAAATATAGAATATCAGCTGAAAACCTCCCAAAACCTGACAAACAGAGCAGAAAGAGCATGAGAGATCTCAGACAGATGAGGGGGGCTGTGTCAGCTGATCTCAATTTTACAGCTATGCCTTCAATTATGCCTAATAACTACTAACCCGTTTAGAGAGGATAGTGCTGTGCAGGAGTTCCCATCATGCACATGGAGAGCACATTCACTCTGCCAAAATCATATTGTTAAATGTGAGTGTTGTGTGCAATCTATAAATTATTATTGCAACAAGTTAAGAAATACTACAGTGATTTATGACTGGACTAAAGCATTGTTGTTCTTAACTTAAACTAAAACCACTGTTAATTTGAAACACAGCTCAACAGAAAATTTGAAATGTTGCCTCCGCAACTAACTGAAACTAACTAAAATTACTAAGAGTGAAATAATCTTTTTTTTTTTTGAGATAAATTTTAAATAAATGTAACTAATAAATTAAAACTAAATACAAATATTAAAAAGTAAAAACTAATAAAATAACTTGTTTTGTTGATTAAAACAAATTCAAATGAAAACTGAAAATATAAAATTAAAGCTAATTCAAAATAAGAACAAATAGTATAGAATTATAAAATAAAACTAGTCTAAAGATAATTTAATCATTGTCAGATCAAGTGACGGGTGACTGACTTAAGTTTACAACAAATTAATCTTGTACAAAAGAGTCTTACTTCTGGAGCAATGGGGTCCAAATGTTTGATCTAATTTAATACAAGAATACAAATTACAAATTATATTATCAGCATGACAACTTGAGCTAAAAGTGTACTTAAAAAAATTAATGTCAGTATTTCTATAGTATCATGCACCCCCTTGCTGACATAAACTCCACAAGGTTGTGCAAAACCAGATGATCATGTTATCAGTCTCAAAACGGAGCTTTCAAAACTTCCTCAAGCCACCCAAACGAAATAAAAGGGCTTGACTCGAATTCTCGTGTTCATTGGGAAACAATGGCTGGCATTGAGCAAAGCACAGAGTGTAAGATGCACAGCAGATTGAATATGACAGAACTCCCATTCATTCTCTGGTATAAGACCCAGGAGTGCAGACAGAGCAACATATAGAATCAGAGGAGCAGAGATGATGGACAGAGAAGATGAAAATAAAAGGCGTATGAAATAAACTATGCAACTAAAAGAAGAGGAAGGAAGAAAGAAGAAAGTAGAAAATGTTTCCACCATCTCTCTGTAAAAGATGCAAACATCCTCTGCTAATTTTTGAAAGGCATTTTGAAAACGTAGCATTTTTCAGTCAAAGTTTTGTGAAGTAAAAAGTACACATTCAAATTTTAAACCAAGCTGATCACTCGAAAAAAGCAGGCACATCAAGCCTAAGTGGCAGCTGTCCTTTTCTCACAGTTTTTGTCACTCACTCAATCTGCAAGCTGTCACCACATCCTGTGTAGAGTTGACAGCAGCGCACTCCAAATATGGCAAAAACAAGATGCAAGAGAGCATAAAGAGAAGAGATGCTACTTCTGGTGACACGTACATATGAAACTCAACCTTGAACTTCCTTATTTAGACAAACACTGCATGTCATGTCTACAGTTCAAAATTCAAAGGCCTCGGAAGATCATTTAAAACAGGTAACGGCTTGAAACTATCAAGACCTAAACCTAACTAACTAACTAACTAACTATCCAAATTAATCTTAATAGTGGCCTTTATAATACATACAATACTACCCTTCATCAAAGGCTTGTTTTATAAAGCTTAATGAGTCTGACACGCTATCTGGATGCACCTTGCTCAGGGGCAGGACAATGAAAGCTCCTCCACCGCTGGCATCCACAATCATGGCCACAAACTTGGGGTTGACCGAGCAGAAGTTGCTGTCCCAGGTCATCTGGGAGATCCTGATGTCATCATAGCACTGGTCCGCCTTCACCGCCTGGCCGAAGACGTGGCGGAACTTACTGGTCCTGACCACCTTCCTAGACATGATGACCTGAGGAAAGACAGAGAAGGAAGAGACACAGGGATGGGGGGGGGAAGCATACACATGAGAAACAATAAATATGGTTTTCATCATTTTATTTCATCGTTATGTTTTGTGTATCTTAAAGTTCATGCGTCTTATAGGCTACAGAATTTATTGAATTGGTGCATTTTTTTGATGAGGCTTAAGCTATTTGTGATTTGTGGTGAAAATGGCTGACTCCATTCCAGCAATAGATGGTGATCTTAACTCATTGCTGTGGTCAGTATGCTTGCGCTCTAGTTGTATTCTTAAATTAATACCGAGATTCTCTTAAATTGCATGAATTCTTGCAAATGAATAGTTACAGATAAGAGACCAAAGGGGTGATCTTTTTCAACTTTCTATGTTTAAAACTGCGTTTAGGCAATAAGCTCAAAGAAAGAGGAAGGAAAAGGAAACTAGTATGAAGTGACAGAGAAGGAAATGCTCGGGCAACTTCAAGTCGTATGCCATTTTGTCTGCAGGTTTTTAGTAATAAAGCATTTTGCTTCATGCACCCTTCTCATCTATTTCTCTCTCTGTTGCCTAATTTTTTTCCTTCTCATCCCTATATCAAATGCAGTCTTGTGCATATGCTTAATTAGTTGACTAAACAAATGTCACTCTCATTTGCAATGCATCACTGATACCCTCTGTATGCTCACAGCACAAATAACCTGAAAAATGAAAGGTGCATTAGAGCATTAAATAGACCGATAGAGGAAACTCGTAACTGGACTAGCACCACAGCAAGTGTGGGAGCGCAGGAGAGTCAGTTACACCACATCCTTCCACACAAAGAGTTATTTCTACCTGCTTCAGAGATACTGCAAAATGTTTTCATCATGATATAAAACAGTTAATGTATCACAATGGTTATTATATTCAAAGTGGATGCAAAAGGCGTAATTAACTGCAGGTTGTTCTAAACCTGTGACTTTTTTTCTTGTTTGGGACACAAATGGAGATGTTGGGCAGACTGTCAGCCTCAGTCAATCACCATTCCTTTTCATTCATATGTTTTTTCATCCAATGAAAGTGAATGTGACCGAGATTCATTCAACCTAACATCTTTTGTGTTCACTGGAAGAAAGTAAGTCATGCAGGTTTGGAACTACATGAAGGTGGGAAAGTACAATGACAGGATTTTCATTTTTGCAAGAGCTAATTCTTCAAGTTTTATTATTATTAGCCTACCACTATTATGTGGGCTTGAAATATTTGTTTCCTTTATCTTCCAAGCTCATTTAAGATACAAGAGCAAACTCGTAGCTATATCGTCTGCACTATTTTTATACAATAATATGCAGGACTCAGTCAAATCACCTTCATCTTTATCTGGAAATACTGTTTAGTTCTCTTACTAAACTTCCTCAAATATTTAACCGTGCCTTGCCACAGTTCAGAAAGGCACAGCTCGACACATGTAGCAATGACAAAACATTAACATAAAAGCAGTACTAAACTGAGTACAAACTGAATTTATTATTAACGAGCAGAACAGATTAGGGCTGTGTTTCCAAATCTTCTTATCTAAACAGCATTTTAGGCAGCGTTTAGGCGCGCCCAGAGTGCTGTCTAGTTAGTCAGCTCACTAGGTCGCAGATAAAGATGCAAAGTTATGAAGTGTTTCCAATCACAGTAGCACAACACACAAACACACAGTACGATGATGGGACAGGGGACTGTACCTGAGAACTGTGGCTGGGGAGGGACTCTGGCTCCTGAGGCGAGAGGATGAAGCGCTGGACTCTGACAGATGGAGAGGAGTGGGGTGAATGCCAGCAGTTGCGGCCAGAGCTCGCTCTAAATCAAGGAGGAAGTGAGAGTTTGAGATGTAGATGCGAATGGGAGGTGTCCTCGCTTTATGTTTCCTTTTAAAGTGATTTACGTTGCGTGAAGCTGCTCCTCACTTGATCTCTCAACTTCGTCGTGGCCATAGCAACACAAACGTGACGCGCGCTCGCTAAAGTTTGCGGTTTCGCCCACATGTTTATCTCTCTCTTGAACTTTTCTGTTTTAAAACTCAAATTTCCTACGCTTTCTTTTGTAACAATAGGTAACTAAACACTAAAGCATTAAAGTAAATGCCTTTAACTTACCATGACAACCATATTTTCCGCCAAAATGTCGTAATATTGTTAAAGCACTTTGGTAACAGTATTAGCCACCACTTTTTTTTTTTCGTCTTAAATAAATAAATATTGTGATTGAAAGCTTCTTAGACTGTTTGAAAGAGGTTCATTTATTTGTTTTGTCGTGTTTTTACAGTATGTAGTTTGGTGGAAACTAGTTCACCATTTATAACCTTTTTACCCTAAAATATTTGGGTTTGATGATTTTATTTGTTTACTATAAATAAGTTATATAAGTAAATAAACTACTTGTTATGTTTTTCGACAAGAAGACGTGTACTTTTCACATTCAATTGAATGCCTCAATTAAGGCAACCCTAATTTTCACATTTAAATTTCTGTTTAGGGTTAATTTCTCAAAAGTGATCAATTTAATAAATAGAGGAATATAATACAATATTTTTTTAAACACCCACAGTCACACAAGCACTTCACTACACCTGTGAGAATAAATAGGCAAACATGAATTACCAGAAGTGGAGGTCAAAATATAAAAGCGTTTCATCAACATCATTTAAAAAATAAAGGGAGTCAAACGAGAGAATTTTAAAAATATAAACCTCAATTTATTGCACAATTGCTGCAGGCGACCGTGGGGTTTGGAAGATCTGTCTTGTGTGCACAAATGTAATTGTGAACACACAAATAGACTGAGAGAGAAATATAGGCCCATAAAACAAACCAACAGAGACACACGCTCGTAGATAAAACCATTTACAACAAGAAATATTTATGTAAAACCGAAGTTATAAATAAATAAGTAAATTTTGCAATAAATGAGGACACCAAATAAAACAACAAAAAACAAAGATATACGGCCAGCAGGGCTCAGTGCGTGACCTGTGACAGACTTTCATCCAGAAGGTCAACACGGTTTATTAACTGAACATCATTTATGCTGCTACCAACTCATAAGAGTCAATAGAGCGCTGTGGCCACCAGATGGTGCCAAACAACAATCAAATTCAACAAAAACACACAAGCAGGAGCAGAAACAAAAAACGACAGATCTTTCAGAGACCTCCCGTCTTCCTATGTGCATTAGTATTCTCAGCCTTTGTACTTAAATTAAGATTATCATTGATAGTGGTAACCCATCTCAGAATAATAGCAATAATAACAATATATCCATTATCATAATAATGCAAAATGTAACTAATGATGAGTAGTTTTTAAATTATCATTAACAGGCTATCCAGCACCTGCATACTAAGAAAAGAAAAAAAAACAAAACGAAAAAAAAAAGGTTATTATAGTTTCATACATCATGTCATTATTTTTTACCACAGGACATTAGAATATACAGACAGGAGAACATCATCCATGAGAATATCATCCTTGTTCCTCCTCTAAAACATGGGTTATGATGCAATCCATTTCCTTTAGGGCTCAATGTAACATGCTCTGCACATTCTCACATCACCTAACTAACTACATGAATAAACACATTCTTGATCAGCATTTACGGACACATTCGGCCCCACGAAGGCAATATGCATCAAGAAGGACGCACAGTCCAAATGCCTGATGACTGACAAGCCATCGCGACCTTTGCCCTTAAAAACATACAACTGTCATCATTTTTTTCAGTCTTCGATTTTAACCAGAACAAGCAAAGACGACATGACAGGATGAAAAGAAAACTGGCCCGAAATCAGTTGTTGAGGTCACTCAGTACAAGTGAGCACTGACAGGGCACCCTGAGAAGAGGAAACCCCAGGATGGCATGGTCTGAGCAAAACATGTTGGTGTGAACACACAAATCTGTTTCTTTTCAGGACTGGTAAAACATCTTGTTTTTGGAATTCACATGTACAAACATGTTTGTGTGTGTGTGTATATATATATATATATATGTACATATTTCGATTATGCATAGTTATCCAGTGGGTTTCAGAGGTAATAACATATCAGGACCCCCGTTTTCCAAACCAAAACATCTGTATGCCCCTCTGTACTTTTAATGATGTAAAAAAGAGATTTTACCAACCGAACTATATTACAATCCCTTCTAAACAGTTTAAAAAACAAAGACCGTGTTAATGACATTATGACATCATAGTAGTACAGACATATTATTATGACGTTAACCCTACTAAATAATCTAACAGCATTGTTAACTCTCCTGCCAGGCCTGTCATTGTGATATGACAATTTTAGCTTTTTACAGGTATAGAATGATCAAATCACTGCTGCCTTTGAAATGAAATCGGACAATCCATATTGAGTGTCGCTCTCTGAGATGAAATACGCTAACATTCGATATATTTCCAAATAACATTGTTGCTTTATATATTAATATGAATATATAAAAATGTCGGTATGTATGCCTCTTGCATTTTATGCATATACAGTCTACATACAGGTATTTACATTACCTATATGGACTTGTAAGTTCTTAATTGGTTTTCACTTTGATCCAAAGCCCTTTTGGTAAAAAAATAAACAGTGCAGTTAATTACTTGATATGGTTGTATTGCCTCTGGGCTGCTCTCTTGATCTCATTCCATTTCTAAAGACAGATATATTTGATGCATTAGCTCTGTTACTGCACATTAAGCACATATGTCAGAGGTTGCATTGCACAAGCATTAGGAATTGCATGTTGTGTTTTAAGGGGATTGGTTTACTAGTACTTACATGCACCACTTGATTGCAGAGTCTAATGTTTATCATTTAATAGCATTAAAGGGGTTGGGGTAAACCTTCCCCAATTCTGAGGGAATAGTGGTTTGTTTTTAAAACCACCCTGGTCTGCAAAGATCAGGACCATCGTGCTCGACACTTGAGGCCCTAAAACATCTAATTTGGCATAGAGTATGTGTAAGTGTTTGTCAGATACATCTGATCGACATTCTACCTAACATGCACTGATTCTACACTAATAGGTCTGATCTCTGCTAGAGGATATTAGAGTACTGTGGTTGTTTACAGATATGTGATCCCCAACTGGTTAAAATAATATATACATATAAAATAAATAAATAAATAAATAAATAAATAAAAAACAGTAGTAGTTGCATTCAAATTAAAAACATCTTCAAACATTGCCAAATGTCAAAACAACATCTTAAATATAATAAATATAATGCCAATGATACGGATAGTGAGGGTAATTGAAATGAACGGCAGGCCTCACTGGTGTTTGTTCTAAAAGCTATATTGTGTCAGTGAATCTCTCACATCGTGTTGTTTGTTTGTAAGTTCTTTAAAACAAGTGAGGTTGGAAGGGTTAAGAGAGTCATCCTTGGTTTGTTCCGCTCAGTAGTGCATAAGCGTGCTAAGCTAACAAATCCAAATGTGCAAAAACTGCACAATACAGCCCATTTGGAACAATGTGAACATCTCCATAGTGCAATCTGCAATAAGAACTGTTTTAGTTTACAGTAATCACATTCTAAAGTAGATATAAAGGAGGCTGATTGTTCAGCTTTAGTCACAGTAAAAAGCTCTGTTAAACCTGAAGTCATGTGGCAACTTTTCTTAAATCAGAGGGGCCATTATGAATTATATCCAATCAAGTTCATCCCATTACCACGGACTTAGATAATCCGTATATATAGCATTAACTTGGCACAAGTGAGCAGTACCAATATTCCCCTAGTCTTCACTGGGGAATTCATAGTGTATTGGCATGTGTAATATTGCTCCATTCTGGAGTCTAATATTCATCTGCCTCGTCTGATGAGCGGGAACATCAGGTGCACAGTGGGCGAGGATGGCCAGCAGAGAATTAAAGCCTTTGTGCAAACAGCACGCCATTAAGAAAATAATTTGCCTTGTCTTGAATCCAAGGTTACATGGATAATTGAGGTTAAAGGTCAGAAAGAAATTAAATCTAATTTAGAGCGGTACAAAATCCAATCTTCCAAACTAAAGATTAGGATATTAAAACTGTAAGTGTACAAGGCTGAATCGACTGTTCAGCAGCACAGCAGAGAAAATATCTTCCGCAGGTAACGTAAAATGCTTCCCAGGGTATTTTTAAAGTCATGCTCCTGCAAAAACCGCATTGAATAAATGCCTCTTAGATGTTAACAAACATGATCAAAGTCACAGAGGGCACTAAAAAATAAAATGGCCACTCAGCAGCTTTAACCAGCCAGTGAATGTATAAATGACAAGGCTGCAAACCAAGGAATGACCCCTTCACCCTTCACTTACAGGTATCGGGGTGAGAATGTGGAAAATGTGGACCTAAACAGGGAGATGAGACGACACAAAAAAAGAAGAAGAAAAAAGTGATAAAACAAGTAAAATCAACTCAAGTATTTCCAGTAAATGTTGCTGTGAGACTGAGCATACAGTACGTGTGTGTGTGTGTGTGTGTGTTAGCACTGATGTAACATCTGATACGCTGCATAGTCTGCATTAGAGTATTAAGTTGAAAGTTGGAGGTGCATACATCATTTCTGCACCGGTGATCTTTGTTTGTCACCAGCAAAATTGAGAATAGAGACAAACTATAATTATTTTTCATAAAAGCCATGCTATTTTGCACAACGAATTTTAGATTACGTGATGCGTTAAATCTTACTTTTCGAGAGCCAATCATTTGAGGGCTCGATCATGTCTTTTACTGTTCAGCTACAACTAAATTTAGAGGTTATTTATTAAATGCTTTAAACGCTGGTGAACACATGACATCAAATAATGTCAGACCCCATATGTGCGTGTGTGTGCGCCTATAGAACGTGTAGGTCTCAAACCAAAAAATAAATAAATAAATAAATTGCCTTTGTTTGAGCTAGCAGGTCTAAACAGTGCCATGCACAGACAATGTTTATGCAAACGCAGATATGTACATTCTGGCTACTGACGGCACAAACAAGCATGTGTGTCAAAGCTGGCACTGGTGTCTCCTAAAAAACATGTAAAACACTTCTTATGGACTTTCGTGCACACATTTATATACAAAGCACAACAGCCTCCCCCCACCCCAAATCATTCTTTGCCCAATTACGTCGCATTACCAAACATCTCATTACTAAAAGAGGTCCTCACGCCCTATTACCCATGAATCCAGACTAGCAGGGGCCACTGTCAGTCTGAGGGACAGTGATACGTGTTGATCCACAGTAAGTCGTCCAGCACCCCCCAGTGTAGGTACAGTATGGACACCACCACCAGCACATGCATGATCTGATGGCTGTTGCACCAGTAGTCAAAGAGGCCTGGGCGGAACCGCTCAGGGATTCGTGATATTGATGACACCGCCCAACACCGCTAGTGCATCCATGGTGAGAAAGTGACGCAGTGAGGTGGGACTTCCTCCACCCACACCTACCCAGCGCAGAAGGAAAAACGAGAAGCGGAAAAGCGCCTGCCAGGCGAAAGAACGCAGACGGCGCACTCTGCTGCGCGCTGTGATGGCACAGTAGATGGCGTAACTGGAGAGCAGGATGTACATCAGCAGAGCCACTGTGCGGGTGAAGGGGTAGCAGAGAAGAGTGCTGTACACGATGGGCAGGGCTCCTGTGAACCAAAACACAGTGTTACTAGGATGACAAGTAACTGTACAGCTCACATCATTCAAGTATGTTTGGTCAGCAGATACGAAATTCCACAAAAAAGGGTGGATTGCTTTACGGCACCAGCAAATGCATGTGTGCAGCTATCCACTGTATTCACAACAGTAAATTACACTCACTTAACTGTACAGGGCTCCAAATACACAAAACTACATATAGTTGCTGTAAAGCATTTGCTTACCACTGAACATTGTAAAAAGAAAAAAAAAACCCTGATATATATATATATATTTTTTCGGATATAATGACAATGTATCCCCCTACTTGAACAACCAAAATCTGAAAAAAAAAAAAAAAGGTAAAATAGAAGGCCACAAAAATCAGAGACGGTGCACAGTTTGTGCCATACACACACTAAACTAAAAAAACAACATAATGTACAGAACTGATAACAAATATATTAAGAAACTGTGTAAATAAATAAAATAAAAACAATATATTTAGAGGGGATGTGTCATGCACAAACTTATGGGATTGTCCTTTACATTTTTCATAATAAACAGTAAGTTGACTTACAAAAAAAATATAATAAATAAATGAAAGAGAAAAAAAACAATTGTAATAACAATGTTACAAACATACAAGCATTTTCTTCGAGAATATTTTCTTCACCATAAATTATATATTATGACTTTAAATGATATATTATTGTATTAAATTATATTATAACATGACATTTTAATTATATGTAATTTTATATATTATATTTAATTATATGACATTTTCTTCACTATAAATTATATGATATTCTGTACTTCAAAAAAAAAAAAAAAAATTTGAAGCAAAATTACACACGTGGTCAGAATTTTTGGCACCCTTGGTAAATATGAACAAAGGCGGCTGTGAAAATAAATGTGCAATGTTAATCCTTTTGATCTTTTATTAAAAAAAAATAATAATAATCACAAAAATCTATCTTTCATTGGAGAATAAGAATTTAAAATGGAGGGAAATATCATTATGAAATAAATGTTTTTTCTCAAATACATGTTGGACACAATTACTGGTACCCCTAGAAATTCTTATGAGTAAAATATCTCTGAAATATTGAATATAACAATTTTGAGCACACCAGCGTGATTATGAACATGAAATTATCCAGCCATGGCTTCCTGTTTCACAGAAATATAAATAGGAGGGAAAACAAAGCCCAAATTCCCTTAATCATCCATCACAATGAGAAAAAACAAAGAATATTTTTCTGATGTGCAGCAAAAGATAAACTGAGCTTCACAAATTAGTGAAGTGGCTTTAAGAAAAGAGCTAGAGCAGTGAAAATTCCCATTTCCACCATCAGGGCAATAATTAAGAATTTCCAATCAACATAAAATGTTACAAAACTGCCTGGAACAGGACGTGTGTCTATATCGTCCTAATGCACGGTGAGAAGGAGAGTTTGAGTGGCTAAAGACTCTCCAAGAACTACAGCTGGAGAATTGCAGAAAATAGTTGAGTCTCGGGGTCAGAAAATCTTTAAAAAAATTTGTCAAACAGCACCTACATCACCACATGTTGTTTGGGAGGGTTTCAAGAAAAATTCTCCTAGCTCATCCAAAAACAAACTGCAGCATATTCAGTTATCAGACATGACTGAAACTTCAAATGGGACTGGCTTCTATGGTCAGATGAAACTAAAAAATGAGCTTTTTAGCAGCAAACACTCAAGATGGGTTTGGTGAACACAGGAATAAAAAGTACCCCATGTGTACAATGAAATATACTGCTGTATTTTTAATGTTGTAGGCCTATATTTCTGCTGGAGGTCCTGGACATCTTGTTTAGACACATGGCATCATGGATTCTATCAAATAACAACAGATAAAAATTCAATAAGTGACTGACTCTGTTAGAAATCTTATAATGGGCCATGTTTGGATCTTCCAACCGTATAATAATTCAAACACAAACCTCAAAAACAACACAAAAATGGGTCACTGAGCACAAAACCAAGCTTCTGCTGGCCATTCCAGTCCTCTGACCTGAACCCTGTAGAAAATGAGTGGGTGAACTGAAGAGAAGAAGCACCAACATGGAGCTGGGAATCTAAAGGGTCTGGAGTGATTCTGGATGAAGGAATGGTCTCTGATCTCTTGTCAGGTGTTCTCTAACCTCATCAGGCATTATAGGAGAACATTTAGAGCTGTTAAACTGGCAAAAAGTATTGAATAAAAGGGTGCTGTTAATTGTGTCCAATGTGTATTAGAGAAAAACATTTACTTCATAATGACATTTCCTCCCATTTTAAATTCTTATTATCCAATGAAAGATTTGTGTGAATTTTTTCAATAATAGATCAAAAGGATTAACAATGTAATGATTTAATTCCACAGCCTTCTTTGTTCATATTTACCAAGGGTACCAACAATTCTGACCACGTATGTATACGTAATGCGCTGTTAAACTTAATAATATATTTTTTATTTATATGGTCAGGAAACTAAGGGTTAACCAAATAACATGTTTTACTGTATAATTTTTATACGCTATCAATTACAATTATTGACTTATTTACAAGAATGCCATCTATTGCACTGAAAAGGTATAAATCCTAGAATATTAGAACATTACCTCAATATGCCAATATTCCTAATGTAATTAACACTATCCTCAAAACCATTTCTGTCTCACCAAGCCTAATTCACTTTTACAATAAATCAAATTAAATTAGTCAAAATGTCCTTTTTTGACTCTCTACAAAACGTTCCTTTGTTGTCCAACTAAATGGTGGATAATCATAAAAACGAAGAAAAAGCACTTTAACATTCCAAATGAGATCTTTATCAAACAAACAGAGCAAGAGACAATGGAAGTGCAGTGAAGCAGTCTCGTCACTGCTGCTGTACATGTGTCTTGTAAGGCACTTCAATGGATTCTTCATTGTCTATTTCTCTTTTGCTTTCTCTTAGCTTCTTTATTTCCTTTGTTGCAACACTGTTTTCTTGTGCAACACTTCTCCTTTGATAAAATGTTGCAACAGCCTAAACTACCACTACAAATATAGGAGAAATGCACATTTGACTAATTCACTGGGCTGCTGAGACACGGGTCTCTAATGCACACCAGCCTGTTTTGATGATCACCGCTAAACATGATGTGATGACCGACCACTTGATCTGGTGACCTCATCAGGTATGAACAATACAAAAATATCAAATGTGGGGTGTCCAGGAAAAAAAAAAAAAAAACTTGAATCAGCACGGGAAAACAGAGAACAGAATTGAAAAGAATACTAAGAGATAATGTGATGGAGCACTCGGATAGATTTGACACCAGTTTGAGATGCTGACCTAGCGTGTTGATCATGCAGATTCCACACATATCTAGCGTGAGCAGGGTTTTGTAGACGGGCTCGCCGCCTTCATGGTTCATGAAGAGGTGGTAGACCACTGAGCCCAGCTGCGGTGACAGGCAGGCCAGGAAATGCACCACGCCGAGCCACGTCACGCTGATCTGTGACCAGGGGATGTTGAGCGGGAGCAGCACCAGGAAACAGAGCAGAGGGATTCCTGAGTGGAGAGAAAGAAACAATGAGACAAAGAGGCTCAGGAGAGTCATTGTACACTGAAGAAGTAGTTGAAGCGCTGTTGAAACACGTAAGGCCTGTGAAGAGAACGAGAAGGTCGTTATTTGGCATTATGCTCAGGCAAGCCCTGCAGTGTTTCATCGTGTCCCTTGAGTTGAATGCTGCAGCCTAAACAACACATGGATTTATGGAGGCCCAGGGAACGGCCCAGCACAATGAGGGTCTCAGTGGCTTCGCTGTGCTAATTTTAGCAGCAGCTGCCAAAATGCAAACTACACACTAAAACAAAGGTCTTTAAAAGTCTTTAGCACTGAATGACAGTCAGTGGCTTTTTACTAGTGGCTCAAAGTACATGAAAAGACAATCTCGTTGGACAATCTTCTTGTTGTTTGTGAATCTCTTTTTCTCTCTAAGCCCCTGTCATTCCCCCAGTGTCAAATGATTTATCCTAGTCAGGTATAAGCACCAATGCCTTCTAGCACATCTATTTTGAGTGAGTTATCTCTGTTGGCTTAACACTCGCTCTGATAAAGACACTATTGATAGAGAACATGCACTCTGCCCAAGAAAAGTGAATGCATTTGAGGTGCACCTACACTTTGTACGTACTGTAAATGTTATATTAAAGAAACAGTTTCACTGGCAATGATGATATTTCAAATTTAAATCATTCCAACCACGTTAGACAAAATAATGCTTTGATAAATTATAATTATGACATAAATTATATCCAAATTATATATATAAAAAAGTAATATTCAAGAGATGAAAAGTCATAATGATGTAAAAAGTCTGACTTGTCATAATTTCTACTTTTCATACCCTAAATGACTTTTTGTCATAATTTCAATTTATATCATAATTAAATTGGCTTGAAAATGTTCATCAATTTTACTACAATTTTCATCATTTAACAAAGCAATGAAGTTTCTACCACCATTTCTTACCCTTATGTCCTTCCAAACCTGTATGATTTTCTTTCTTTGAACACAAAAGAAGATATTTTGATAGATGTTGGGCCATGCTGATATTTATTGTGTGGACAATTAAAAAAAGGGGAAGAAAAGAGACATTTCTTAAAATAACGTCTTTTGAGTCCCACAAAAGTGGTTTCGAACAGCATGGGAATTAATTTTTCAGTGAACTGTGCCTTCAATTTTGTGGTGTATGTGCAAGTGTCAATTGTTTTTTGCAGAAGTGTGCAATCAGATAATAGAACATTAGTGGCTATACAAACAGCATGAGGGTTAAAGGAGCCCACAGACCAGAAAAACATCAGCAGAAGTGCACAGAACAGAAACAGACTAGTAATGATTATTAGTCATAGTCAAGTGTCAGGAATAGACTGAATTATCTTTAAACAGCAATGTTACAGGTAGAAACCTATGAAGAACTTCAAATGTTGCTCTGAAGACATGGCGTGCAAACATGGGATACAATTGTGCATACATATCATGCAAAGTAAAACACAAATACTTGAACACAAAGCAAAACCCTGTGAAGGAACATGCACCTCGGATGCGTTCATACGCAAAGAATGGAAATCACCCTATGTAAAAATAAAAAATTTTAAAAAGTGATGATATATGCAACAAATTTTCATTCATCAGTATTTATTTTCACCTTGTCTTACAAACTCCACAAGGAGGTATTTTTACCAATTCAAACAGTACAGACACAGAATAAATGCCTCTTTATTTCAGCTTAGAAAAGGTGCAGGTGCAGCTCCCTACAGCAAAGTCATCTTTTGGGTCAATTTAAGCTGTGTCACTTATTTCAAACCTCTCATTTCTGCTTACTGGACTACAGTAGGCCGGAGAACACGCTCAAATATACTCTGAACCACAGCATTGGCTTGAGAACACACTCTGAGAGTGCAGTGCTCAGATGCAGTGTTCTTCTCAGGTTTTCAGTAATGCACATCAGTGTGAATGTGTCATTTGCTATCAAAACAATATAATATGATGCTAACAAAGTTTTAATAGTCCAAATGGCAGTTTCTTGGAAGGAAAGGGTATGTACGACAGTACACCTGCAGGCAACCACATGACCCAGCTTGATGGTTCCACACAGTCCTGCAATTTAGAAGCATTTACAAGCAGAAATTCCTTTGGAGTTGACCTTTATGCCTGATTTTACATTTGTTAAATTTTCACTCAGCAACTGTTGCACTGGAACGCTTGTCTAGATACTGCTCACTTGCAGCTCTGATATAAAAATACAGCACAAATTACTTAAGATAATAACTCCTTTTGTTAGTGCAATTAATTATGTATAGCAAACTGCAGTATATATAGTGATGTACACAGCAAGAGTAGAATGGAGAGTTTCGTAAAAGATGCAGTTCTTTGCATTTCAAGGTGTAGCTGTATAATCATTTAAATGGACAGTTTTCAGAAAAAAAGAAGAAAAAAAAGATAATTCTGTCAATTTAATCATCCTCATGTCGCTCCAACCCTGTATGATATAACCTTCTTTTGCGGAAAACAAAAGGAGATATTTTGAACAATCTATTGGTCTGTATTTTCCATTTAATGGTGATTGAAGATGTCAACATTCAAAAAGGACACAAAATCACTTTAATCACAGCAGTACTCCACAAACTTATACACTATATTTCAAGTCTTTCAAGTTCATGAGAGAAGTAGCAAATTTGCTTAATGATTGAATGATTCATTTGAGTTCACTTCTCACAAACTTTGCCACACTTTTGAGGCTTTTTCAGGCTTGAATGAATGGAGAAGGCATCGCTGCATGAAAAAGACTGACAAGGACAACTTAAAAAAATTTTCCTTTGTTTTCCCCAGAAGAAAGTCATATGTGACCCTGGATGACAAAACCTTAAAGTGTCTTAAGTGTCAATTTTTCGAAATTGAGATTTATACATCATCTGAAAGCTGAATAAATAAGCTTTCCATTGATGTATGGTTTGTTAGGATCGTACAATATTTGGCTGAGATTGAAAATCTAGAATCTGAGGGTACAAAAAAAACTAAATATTGAGAAAAACGCCTTTAAAGTTGTCCAAATGAAGTTCTTAGCAATGCATATTACCAATCAAAAATTAAGTTGAGATACATTTACGGTAAGAAATTTACTAAACATCTTCATGGAACATGGTCTTTACTTAATATCCTAATGATTTTTGGCATAAAAGAAAAATCGATAATTTTGACCCATACAATGTATTTTTGGCTATTGCTACAAATATACCCCAGCGACTTAAGACTGGTTTTGTGCTCCAGGGTCACATATGTATTTAGACCAACATGACTGTAAATAAATAGTTTTTGGGTGAACTATTCCATTAACATGTAGTTTTATGAAAAAGCCAGTAAGGTGTGCAGTTTACAACACACAGTGCTTAAGAAGGAAATACAGACCATATCCAGTGTCTGGTGGTACAGCAACTGATCATTTGGGATTTAGACTATAGCTATGAATGGGTAATACAAATGCAAATACTGGTAAGACATAAGCAGCCAGGCTGGGCAAAACTCATACCGACATGAGTGAAGTCATGCAATTTATTAATACTAATTCATTAGAATTATTAGTTAAAAAAAAAAAACAATGACACATAAAACGTGAAGCATGTTATAAGCACATAAAGAGAGAGGGCACTGTCAGCTTCCTCTTTTGAAGCAGTAGGCTCTCACACTCACCGTGTGTGTAGATGTTCCCCAGCTCATTGTGCAGATAGAAGAGACTCTTGATACACTCCTGGACGGAGGAGATGGGTCTATAGCCAGTCAGGACATATTTGTTGAACTGTAAGTGTGGAGGAGAGTTTGCCCAGTCCAGCAGTCTGGGGCCGTTTAAAAATGCCATAGCAACCAGAAACAGTCACGACGACGACGACGCTAAAATAACTACGCTATACATCTACACTCGCACGCACAACACAGACTAAAAAAAGACCCGACACCGTAGACATTAGTCGGAGAAGTGCAGTCCGGTCATGTGCAGCCAGCTACATGGCTAACAGACCCGCTGCTCTTTAGCCGAAACAAACTATTTTAAAAAGCAACTTTTGCCTCTTCGACGTTTTGTTTTGGAACGTTGGCGGCGGCGGCGTCATCCACACGGATTGACGTAGAAATTCCAGGCTGCGTTCATAGTGAGCTTCGCTGTTCTATACAGAGCTGCATGTAACATTTAAACAAAGTGCGGTCACACCCTTCTCCAGCCTTTCAAACTAACCCCACCAGCTTCTGTCAGCTCGACTTCAGAGGCGACCCGAGGAGAGGTGGCTTTCGTTTGCTGCTCATCAAACAGCCGCCGGCTAATTTCACCATCGGGAACGGCAGGGGTTTCGTGAACGCGAAGCTGTGTGCTCGGTTCAGGGCAGCTTCCTCATATTCCCGTAGAGTGAATCATCACCATCATCATCTGTCCGTCCGGAGCTTTGGCATCCACTCTGATTTTTAAGCTACCAGCGCTCTGACTGTGAGACCCGTGTGTTGCAAGAAACTGATACAAAAGACTCATTTAACGTACAGGACCTGAACGAAGCAGGTGTATTTTTCTCTAAACGAATACAAGTATGCACTTAATAAGAGTGATGTTACGACAATATTGCTTGGCACCGATCATAAGTAGTCACTAATATACAGTAGCCTACGGTGCCAGAATCGACACCCCACGGGGTTTAGGGGGTTAATGTTAAAATATTCAGCTGATTAAAAAAGCACGCGAGTTTGATATGTAATTTTATAGTTGGATGTGTCAAGTTTTTTTTTTCTTTCACCAGAATGTATCAAGCATCTCCTGGCATCTGCTCCTTGTCAGCGACGAGCACTGTTATCCAATAAGGAAGTGCACGGTGCAAAGAAAAAGTGCACAGGCTTATCGTGTGCTCTCCTTTTTCATTTAATCAGTAACGATATTTCGATGTCAAACGCACTCGGTGCGTTTTCTGTTCCCTGTCTCACAGTAACCGGATAGCTCGCGAGCTAACGGGCTAGCTGCCGTCACCTTGATTGTGCTGACTGCAAAAACACACGAGCTTCACAGTCAACGTTTTAGCAGCGGTTAAACATCACAGCCGGTTTCCCCAAACAGCAGCACACACATTCCCGCGATCCCCCATGCTCCGACTAAAATATCTCCATCCGGAGGCTTGGCATTTGTCATCCAGCGAACGGAGGAATGTACGGTGCTCAGCTCACAGGAGCACGTCTCCCCTGTGCTGCCAAGTGATGTTGCTGCTAGCTTGCAGTGATTTCATCCAGCAGAGTTTTAAACGAGCGCTTCGCTGAGGAGATCCGTTTCTGATAAGCGGCTATGCCAAAGAAAGGTTAATATCCACTACATTGCCCGGCGCATTTCTTACTGGCTGACTGATGCCGGTGTGCGGGAGCATGCGGCTGGTGGAGGGGCGCAGCGGCCCGGCCTTCACTCCTGATCATCCGCTGATGCTGCAGCGCTCTAATCCAGTCTGGACCAACTGGGACGAGCCGGGGGTGGCGCGAGGACAGGAACGATTTGATTTGTGCCTCTTAGATATTTTTTCTGTTACAATATATTTATTTATTTTTTTAGAATGTAGCCTAATATCAAGATTACATAGTCTATTTGTGAGTCATTGTATCTTATATTGATAGTATTCTTTATAATGATAGCTCAAAAGTAGCGATGTCCGATTCTGAACGAGTCGGATCTTTCCCATGAATTTGTTGAACAAAACCGAGTTTGAATGATTCGCTTACGAATCGAACTGAATCAGTCCGACTGAATCTTATCGAGAATCGACTCTTGTACAGTTCGCAACGAGCCTGCTTGGAGTGTACTGAATATTTAGGCTTGTTCGAGATGCACTACACTAGCTGCCACCGGCTGGAGACAGCAGCCGCATGCAGTCGGGGCGGAATTAAAAATCGGACACTTTCTGCTCCCGGTAGTGAACGCTCTCACGGTGTTTGCACAGATTAAATTAAATTAGTAAATTAAAATGCTGTATTTTTCAAATACACCGAAATGTTTTCATGAGCAACAGAAACACTTTTTATGTACTGCTTAATACAGCGCCATCTGTTCATGAATAAAGTTCAACATTTACTATTTAAAAATACCAATAAAGTATGGGTATATATGCTTTTATCAGTGTTTCATTGATAAACGTGATTCAACAGTGCGACTACACTAAAAATGCTTTTACTGTTAAAAAAACACAGATTTGTGAGCATTATTGGAATTGTTACAATAAACACCCAACACACCTAGTGCTTGTCATCACAGAATCTGACCAATGAGAATAAAGTGTGTGGTCATCAAGGCTCTCGCAGCCGATTTTGAGCAACTGCAGCGCCTGACCTCGGCGGCTGGTCTCGTTTTGCTCTCGCGGTACTTTGATGGCACGTGTGATCGTGAGGCGGCTGAAGCGCCGATCGAAGTCAGACAAGTGTTTAACCAGAATGCATCGCTTTTATCAGGCGGCAGCCGATCTTTGCGGCGCCGCATAATGTCGAACGCACCTTTTGATTGATGCGACGCAAAATTAAAACAAATAAACAAATGTTACGACGTAGGCTACTGGACGAGCTACTACTTGTAGGATTATGACAGTTTAACGTAGGCCTACATTTTATTAAAATTCAGCCAAGACATTTAAATGAATTTTAGTAGCGTATAGTTTATTGTAAATGCAAATTATAGCCTATTTAGATTCTTAAATTTTAGTTTAAATTGCGGATCATGACTGCAGCTGAATTGGGGAACATTGGGGTGTTAATAATGGTCATTTTAGATGACCTTTCGGATGTATTTAATTATAAAACACTTTATAATCTATAATAACATTTATTAACAATGTATTTAATATTTTCTCTAAACTTTCTTGTATATTTAGACAAGTACCTGCAATTCTGGCCAAATTCCCAATTCTGGTTTTGTTTCTCTCTCATATTGTCCCCTTGTTTCTGGGTCAACATATCTGCATGGCCAACATTGTCTTTCTGCTGAAAATGTGGGCACAATTTCTGATGTATGATGCTTGTCCACGTTTAAGTGGACATATTATGTCAAAAATTCTATTTAAAACAAAAATATGAGTTGTCATGATTTTGGAGTATATACAGCGCCCTCCAAAAGTATTGGAACAGTAAAGACAAAATTGTTCTGTTGGCTGTGGAGTCAAGACATTTACAAATATGATTAAAAGATGAATATGAGACAGAACTACAGAATGTCCCATTTTATTATTGGGTGATTCAACACATAGAGGTTTTACCAGCTAAGAAGTTCAGCACTTTGAGAGTTTTATCCCTCTATCTGATGTGAGCATAAGTATTGGAACAGTTGCCTCGCAGGTCTTTCTAAGTGTGTCCTGTTGCATTAATTCTTCAGATATTAAAAGCAGGGAATGTGTTGTATCAGTTATATCCATTACTTCTGCATTATGAATCTTGCATTTGATGATGACACACAAACCAGGATGAAGATGAGGGAGCTGACTTTGAGAGAAAAGCAAGCAATTTGGATGCTAAAAGAAAAGAGGAAGTCAGTTAGAGCTCTAGCAAAAACAAAGGGCATGGAGAAATCAAGAGTTTGGAAACCACCAGCGACACCAGCAACCAACAACTACCTGATCGGCTGAGAAAACAACAGTAGATGATGACAGACAAATCATAAAGCTGTGAAAATGAATCCTAAAAGACGTGTCTGTAAAATCATCAACAACTTCCAGAAAGCTGGGGTGATGCTCTGACAATCTACTGTCCTCAGGAGACTTTGACACAGAATTACAGATGCTACACATCAAGATACAAACCTCTGACCAGCTCCAAAAATAGAAAGGCAAGATTAGAGTTTGCAAAAAAGCACAAAGGTGAGCCAGAAGAGTTTTGGAACTGTGTTTATGGACCGATGAGACAAAGATGAACCTTTATCGAAGTGATGGCTGCCTCTGGAACAGACCCTCTCAACTTTACTGATGACTTAATGTATGATGACAGTAGCAGAATGAATTTGGAAGGGTACAAAACCATCTTGCCTACCAATATTCAAGAAAATGCCACCAGATTCATTGGGAAGTGCTTCATATTGCATCAGGACAATGACCCAAAACACCCTGCCAGTTCAGTCAAGGAATTTATCAGGGCAAAGAAATGGAAAGTCTTAGATTTCCCAAGTCAATCTCCAGATTTAAATCCCATTGAACATGAATTTCACCAGCTGAAGAGGAGAGTAAAGGCAGAAACTCCCCAAAACAAGCAACAATTGGAATTGGCTGCATTAAAGGCTGGGAAAAGTATTTCAAAGGATGAGACCAAGAGTCTGGTGTTGTCTATGGGTCACAGACTCACTGCTGTGATTGAGCGCAAGGGATCTGCAACTAAATAATAGCTTTTAATCTTTTATATCTGCCTTATGTTCAACTGTCCCAATACTTATGCTCACATCAATGAGTGGGATGAACTCTAAAAGTGCTGTTCTTTTTATTTGGTAAAACATATATGTGTTGAAACGTCTAATAATAAAAATTTGACATTCTGTAGTTTTGTCTCATATTAATCTTTTAATCATATTTGCAAATGTCTTGACTCCACAGCCAACAGAGCAATTTTGTCTTTACTGTTCCAATACTTTTGGAGGGCACTGTATATTTACTGAAACCATGAATATTTTATATTGTTTCATTAAAATTATTAATAAATGAAGCAAATAACCCTGTAACAATGAGAAATACATGTATTTGTGATGGGGTTGAGTGTGACGGGGTTGTGGCCACTGCTGCTCATGTAGCATAGGAGAGTAGACCATATATGGCAGCAATAAAATCAACACATTGTATATACTTATAAATGAAAATAAAATGTTGTAAAAGTAATAATTTTCCATCTTAATTTTATATGACGGGGTTGAGTTGTTAAGCTTGACAGTACCCTCCCTGACTATAACATGCCTCAAAAATATGAATAAAAAGTATGATACCACTAACCATTTTCTGCACCTCTATTAAAGAGACCTGGATGAAGTCACATATGAGTGGAGACTAAATTATTATGGGCGAAGAATGGTTAGTGTGACGGGGTTGAGTTCAGACTGAGAGACGTAACTTTACAGTCTGTTTTTTTATCAAATATTTTGCATTTTTTTTAGAAAAATATTTTTTACAAGAAAAGAACACAAGTATATGCTTACATTGTTGCCAAAAATCACAGACACTATGCACATTTTGTTAATAATTTTAAAGTACAAACTCAGGGACATTACAAAATGCTTGGTTCAAGATAGATATAAGACATTATTTTATGCTAAAAATATAAAAATGCAATAATTAATTAAAATGGGCATCCCAAAGTTTTGTGAAAAGCTTCTAACAATTCATTTTGGTGAACCACCACTTTAGAAACTCTGGGGGACTGAAATATTAGCGAATCCCAGGAATGACCCAGAAGTTAACCTTCCTATTGATATTTGACTCCTTAAAGTTTTATTTTTTAAAACCTTTGTAATGCCATTTTTCTAACTTTATTAAATGTGTCATCTTTTGTGCCAAAAAAAATAGATTTATAAACTTTTATCAAAAAATTTAAACTAAACAATAAATTCAATTAAAATAATAAGATATAATAATAACACTCAGGAAGAATAAGTTTCCAGTCAAATGAAATCAGCATCAACAATTCATCTTTGCATGGCACAGAAGAGCACAAATGTGGCATTAAGGAATATTTACAGAATTTAAGAAATTTTGACAAGACTCAGAGGTGGCATTAATGCATCTCATAATAACAATGTTATGAGATTAATGTTTTAAATATATAAATTTCAATGAATTAAATGACTCAATTTATACTTTAAAAATGAAACAGAAACTGCCAGCAGGTGGCAAGTCACTATCTTTGTCACTGAATCATTCATTCAATCGATTCGTACAAACGGCTGATTCATTTAGTTAACGAAGCAAGTGACTCTCTTAATGAATGGGTCATTGAATCATTGACTCACTAGATTTGTTCATAAACGAAACAGCTCTGTGTCAAAGACTTGCGCAGATGCTCAGCTGTGACTTTGTTTTTTAACTATATTTTTGTTGACGAAATAGAGCAAAATAGACAACAGTGTTCCTAAAATGTAAGTCACTTAATATTAACTTTTGTATAAAATCAAAAATGTATAAACTGTTGTATAAATTCAATTTCACATTTGCAAACTCTCTATAATCATTAAAAAGCTGTTACCCTCCGTTCATCGCTCTCTCACAAACTTCTATTTTAATGAATGAAGCTCTCTACACTGCACACTGAATATATTCATGTTATGAATATATACATTCCCCATTCAATGAGGTTATGGATGACAATTTATTTGTGGTGCAAGTATTTCTGAATTATTCTTTATAATTATATCTTTGTGTAAGTGGAAATAATTTTTTGCATAGGCTAAATCTGTTTTATTGTATAAAAGATTCAGTAACATAAAGCTGTTCACATGCTTAAGCCTTAAGTTGTTTTGTAAAGAGTTAATTCATCTACTGTATTTTGTACATTTATTTTAGCACCATGCAACAGTACTAATCAGAGTTGGCGAGTAACTAGTTACATGTAACGGAATTCCGTAATTTAATTATAAAATAAATGTAGGCTAACTGTGATCTGTTACAGTTACTGAGAAAAATGTGTAATTAAATTACAGTTACTTTTGAAAAAGTTAACAATTACAAAGGGGGTTACATCTGAATATTTTCACACACAGATTTAATTAATTATTTTCCCAAATTCCATCAACTGCTCTACAATATGAGACACCAATGTTTCAGGAGTTTTTGTATAGGATATGCTTTATTTTTGAAGATTTTTGAAGATTAATTGTAAGGTTAACCCAGCCTGCTTTAAAAATGTTTTAAAATGAATTACAGTTGAAAACATTCCTTAATTACAAAAGTAATAAAAAAAAAATCAAATGTAATTAGTCACATTACTTTAATAAAGTAATTGAAATAGTTACACTACTTATTAAATTTTAAATAGAGTAATTTATCTGTAACCTATTACATTTCCAAAGTAACTTTACCAACAATGACTATAATGTATGCAGGTTAAAATCTTTCTCATATTTTGTTTTTTACATCCATGTGACTACACAGTACAAGATAACACATACACCACAAGCCTAAATTAAAATTTCCAACCGCTATGTGAAATTTTTTTTTTTTTTATGAGTCATAAAACCAGCCCAAACCATGCATACCACAGTCATATTTGACAACTTTATCTGCATCTGGGCCTGTGACCTCTTTTGATTAAATCTGCAAACAAGTCGTTGTATTTTTAACACTTCATTTAAAACAAACTAGTGAACTGAGGTGATAATGTTCAAAATGGCTAAAAAAAATTAAACTTAAGTGAAGTTACGTGACCGAAGATACGCAGTTTGCCTTATACATTCATTTTAGCTTAAACACATGCATTATGCATGCATCAATATACTGTTTGTATTATTTACAGCTCTGAGTCAGCAGTACACTCATGCTAACAAAAAACAAAAAAAATGTAAAGCTTTAAAAACGAGTAAAAGAACTTCCATCCTGAAAGGGCTGATTTAAGTGTTAAACATCTATGTTTAGAGTTTGATTTCTATCAGGTTGCTTTTCAGGTCATTCATTTTTGCATATAATTACAGTGGGGCAAAACAGTATTTAGTCAGCCACCAATTGTGCAAGTTCTCCCACTTAAAAAGATGAGAGAGGCCTGTAATTTTCATCATAGGTATACCTCAACTATGAGAGACAAAATGAGGGGAAAAAATCCAGAAAATCACATTGTAGGATTTTTAAAGAATTAATTGGTAAATTCCTCGGTAAAATAAGTATTTGGTCACCTACAAACAAGCAAGATTTCTGGCTCTCACAGACCTGTAACTTCTTCTTTAAGAGGCTCCTCTGTCCTCCACTCGTTACCTGTATTAATGGCATCTGTTTGAACTCGTTATCAGTATAAAAGACACCTGTCCACAACCTCAAACAGTCCAACTCCAAACTCCACCATGGCCAAGACCAAAGAGCTGTCAAAGGACACCAGAAACAAAATTGTAGACCTGCACCAGGCTGGGAAGACTGAATCTGCAATAGGTAAGCAGCTTGGTGTGAAGAAATCAACTGTGGGAGCAATTATTAGAAAATGGAAGACATACAAGACCACTGATAATCTCCCTCGATCTGGGGCTCCACGCAGATCTCACCCGTGGGGTCAAAATGATCACAAGAACTGTGAGCAAAAATCCCAGAACCACACGGGGGGACCTAGTGAATGACCTGAGAGAGCTGGGACCAAAGTAACAAAGGCTACCATCAGTAACACACTGCACCGCCAGGGACTCAAATCCTGCAGTGCCAAACGTGTCCCCCTGCTTAAGCCAGTACATGTCCGGCCCGTCTGAAGTTTGCTAGAGAGCATTTGGATGATCCAGAAGAGGATTGGGAGAATCAGATGAAACCAAAATAGAACTTTTTGGTAAAAACTCAGCTTGTCGTGTTTGGAGGAGAAAGAATGCTGAGTTGCATCCAAAGAACACCATACCTACTGTGAAGCATGGGGGTGGAAACATCACGCTTTGGGGCTGTTTTTCTGCAAAGGGACCAGGACGACTGATTCGTGTAAACGAAAGAATGAATGGGGCCATGTATCGTGAGATTTTGAGTGAAAACCTCCTTCCATCAGCAAGGGCATTGAAGATGAAACGTGGCTGGGTCTTTCAGCATGACAATGATCCCAAACACACCGCCTGGCAACGAAGGAGTGGCTTCGTGAGAAGCATTTCAAGGTCCTGGAGTGGCCTAGCCAGTCTCCAGATCTCAACACCATCGAAAATCTTTGGAGGGAGTTGAAAGTCCGTTTTGCCCAGCGACAGCCCCAAAACATTACTGCTCTAGAGGAGATCTGCATGGAGGAATGGGCCAAAATACCAGCAACAGTGTGTGAAGACTTACAGAAAACGTTTGACCTCTGTCATTGCCAACAAAGGGTATATAACAAAGTATTGAGATGAAATTTTGTTATTGACCAAATACTTATTTTCCACCATAATTTGCAAATAAATTCTTTAAAAATCCTACATTGTGATTTTCTGGATTTTTTTTTCTCCTTTTGTCTCTCATAGTTGAGGTATACTTATGATGAAAATTACAGGCCTCTCTCATCTTTTTAAGTGGGAGAACTTGCACAATTGGTGGCTGACTAAATACTTTTTTGCCCCACTGTATGTCTCCATTTCTGTGTTGGAGATTCAATGCTTATCAACTTTTTTTCAAATTCTGGTATAGGCACTTAAAGAAGATAATGAGTCGTCTTTTTTGAGGTCTATTTTGCTGAATTTAAACCACAACCCTTGATGTCATGCAACACCTTTTCACAAATATTCCATCCTTTTTTCACACATGATGAGTCAGTGACCATCTAAGTGTGAATGTTCTTGCACCTGTCCATTGCAGTGTTGGGACACATGTAGTACATAAATATGAGCATAGAACTTCTCAGTCTACATTGGGCGCTCTCAGTTGATGATTAAAAAGACCTTGCAGGTAAGTGAAAAAGACTTAAAATTCACTTAATTGTGAATTAGAGTTTACTGATAATACCTATAATAATATCTTCAATCAATAAATATTTTTTTTGTCACTAAACTCTGCTCCTGTAGAAAAAAACAAATGAATAAATAATGATGCTGAAGCACTAACAGCATTAATATTGTTCTTGCGATTTTGCATGTGAAAAATGTCATAGTGAAAGTTAAACTGTTAAAATCTAGCATGCCTATATAAAATGATACATTCTATAAACATTACAATTTATTTCTACCTAAGAGAGCTACAGCGCGAAACAGAAAATATCTGGTGCGGACAGAAAAATGGAAAAAGGTACCGAAATCTTAAATGGACATTTTTATTTTAAACCTCTTCCACACGGTGGAGTTGATAGAACTAAAGCTATTTGTAACCACTGCAAAGCTGAATTGTCTTATCATCGGAGTACTTCGAGTCTGAAGTATCACTTAAATGCAATGCACACCGTTGAGGCCAGCAAATCACCCACCCAAACAAACAGTGGAGGAAGGCTTCGGCAGACTACATTGGATGCAGCATGTGGGAGAACTATAGATAAACAAAAGAAAGACAAGCTAACAAATGCCAGTACGAACTTTTGTTCAGCAGTACTTTGAAAGAATAAAATTATGCAATACACTACTTTTGATTTCATTATTGAATTTTGCGCATGCTGCGATTAATTGCGATTAATCACAGAAAATCATGCGATTAATCGCGATTAAAATATTTAATCATTGCCCAGCACTAATATTAACATTTGTGACCCTGGACCACAAAACCAGTCTTAAGTGTAAATTTTTTGAAATTGAGATTTATGCATCATCATGAAAGCTTTCCATTGATGTATGGTTTGTTAGGGTCGGACAATATTTGGTCGAGATACAACTATTTGAATATCTGGAATCTGAGGGTACAAAAAAATCTAAATATTGAGAAAATCGCGTTTAAAGTTGTCCAAATGAAGTTCTTAGCAATGCATATTACTTATCAAAAATGAAGTTTTGATATATTTACGGTAAGAAATTTACTAAATATCTTCATGGAACACGATCTTTACTTAATATCCTAATGATTTTTGGCATAAAAGAAAAATGGATAATTTTGACCCATACAATGTATTTTTGGCTATTACTACAAATATACCCCAGCGACTTAAGACTGGTTTTGTGGTCCAGGGTCACATTTGTACCGAGGTTAACAGTATTAATATTGTGCTCTAATAATCAGATTTGTTTTCTTTATTTCTGATTTATCACAGCAGATTAACACCCAAACTCGCAATGATTCCTCTAGTTATCCTGTGGTCTGGGCTTCTTCTGTACCTTCCTCCTCCAATCAGCCCGGCATGCTTTCTGGGTAAAGAAGCAGAGTGTCAAGATGCGAATTTTGTGCCAGGATCTGACTTGGCTGGAGAGGGTTTCGACATAACTAAGATGCAGCGCCTGGGGACTTTTGTCATCGACATGAGTAAGTGGGAGCTCAAGAACAGCACGTGTAACCTGTGCAAAAACCCGTTCATGCAGAACAAAAAGCAGAAGCTCCCAGTGTCTGTGATTTACTGGAGGGCCACCCAAAAATGTAAAAGGTCATTATCCAGCTCTGTTTATGAGTCCAGCGAGTCCCTGGTCAGTTCCAGCACCTCCTCCGTAGAGAACAACTGGAAAGTTGGCCTGGGAATAGGCAACAAGCTAAGTCAGATGTCGCTGATGTTGGCTGGAACAAACTCCAAGCTCGCTGAGTATTCAATGACAAAGACCAAAAAGGACAAGTTCAGCTTCATCAAGCAGTCTACATCCTGCGCATACTACGGGTAAGACTTAACATATATTAGTTAATTGCTGTGATGACTGTCATGTTATATGGGTTTTAATATGCAGCACTATAAACTGCTGTCTTCAGATACAGCATTAGCAGCCGCTCTCCTCTTCATCGCGAGCTAAGCTATGAATTCACAAGGCTTCCAGAGACGTATGACAATCAAACAAAACAAAGCTACTTGTCACTTGTTGAAAAGTTTGGCACACATTACATTATCCAGGTAATCCAAAATATATCAATATCAACGTGTGCTATTTCTCTCAGTCTATCGCATATATGTCACTGTTGCTTGTATATGTTAGGTGAAACTCGGTGGAACAGTGCAATCTGTGACCAGTGTCAAACAATGCATGGCTACTCTACAGGACCTCAGTACGGATGAGGTCAAAACATGTCTGGACGTCGAGGCATCTGCAAGTGTAATGGGGAGGTTCAGCATAGACACTGCGTACCGTCACTGTAAACAGAGCGAAGACAAAAAACTGAGCAAGCACAGTTTTGCTAACAGTTTTGCTGACAGGTTTGTGCTTTGACTTGGCAGAATGTGATTTAAGACAGACACTGAATTATCAGCTAAATTATTAGTTAAAAATGGCTAAACAATACGGTCTGATATAAATATTAGTTAAATAAATATTCGTTTTGTGTGTGTGTATTATAATAGTTTATCATTAGTTTTAATTTAATATTTTTAAATGCATATTTTAATTTATAATATAATACATTTTTAATTATGGTTTATTTTTATTAAATGTTTACATTATTGTATTTTTTAATATCTAATAAATACATTTATTATTTATTCTATTCTAAATTTTAATAAATTATATTTAATAAATGTTAAAATGTTGTGGGATTCACAGTTTAATATTTTCCTTGAAAGGTAGTACATTAATATAATATAATAAAAGACAAAAATACAACAAGTGTATGTTATTATTATCATCATCATTGTTATTGAGGGAGGGGTTCAAGCTTTATTTTCTTTCTTTTTTTTTCACAAGGTTAACTGAAATCACTGGTGGTCACGCTCAAGACACAGCACTTCTCTTCTCAGCCAGTAATGACCCTACTGCTTACAATCAGTGGCTCTCCTCAGTGCCAGAAAAACCAGACATGATTTCCTTTTCACTGAAGCCCCTCCATATGCTGCTGCCAGTCAAGAACCCAAAACATGAGCAGTTACGCCGAGCCATTCGTGACTACATACTGCAGAGGGCCCTTTGGAAGAACTGCTCTACACCTTGCAAGGCCGGTATCGCAACTAACCCTAAAGAGCCTTGTGTGTGCAGCTGTCATAACAACCCTGGAGTAAAAGCAAACTGCTGCCCTGCACAGCGCGGACTTGCTCAGATTAGTGTAACTGTGATGAAGGCGACGGGTCTGTGGGGAGATTACTTCACACAGACCGATGGGTATGTCAAGGTCCTAAGAAATCAGAAGCTCGTTCTAGGGGAAACACCAGTGATTTGGAACCAAAACTCACCAACCTGGAACTGGAAGTTTGATCTCGGCAATTTCGTTCTCTCTCAGTTTGGGGAGCTGAGACTAGAAGTGTGGGATAGGGACAACAAGTGGGACGATGACCTCCTGGGGGCGTGCAACATACAACTGAAAGCCGGCGTAAAAGAAGACTTCTGTCGACTTAACCATGGTTTGCTGTACTACAAGATGGCTGTAACTTGTGCTCCTAGTTTAGCTGGCTCCTCATGCACAGAGTACTTGGGCTCTCCGATGGCCTCCCATCTAGAGAAGGTATACGTGTCACGACATGCCCGTCCCATCCCGAAAGATGTGCTAGTGAAAATGGGGGTGCTTTTAGATGAGCGCCGCTTGCTGTTCAGTCAAACCAGTGATCCTAAAAGCAAAACGCAGACTTTGTGAAAGCTTATCATCAAAGCACAATCAAATAAGTAAAACGAAAAAATTTTAAAGTTCTTAAAATAAAATTTAAATCATACAAATCTGTGTTTTGCATCTCTGCATTAAAAGAACAGTTCTCCCCAAAACGAAAGTTCTGTCATTAATTACTTAATAGACCTTCATTCATCTTCAGAACACAAATCCGAGAGTTACTGCAATGTGTTAAGGTCCTTGCACACTTGAGTCTGAAGTTTTCGTATGCGTCGTATTCGTCATCCTTTCCAATCAAAATGCTTGCTACAGATGCAAAAACGCAGAAAATCGAACCTGATATAAATTTTTGTAAACGTGATTGTTTTTTTGTTTTTTCTTGCAGCTTTGTAAAATTACGAAGGACTATTTTAATGATGTCCTTACTATGTTTCTGGGCCTTGAGCATGTCAGTTGCGTTTTTGTCTATGGAGGGTCAGAGAGCTCTTGGATTTCACCAAAAATATCTTCATTTGTGTTCTGAAGATGAACAAATGTCTTATGGGTTTGGAAACGACATGAGGGTGAGTAATTAATGACAGAGTTTTCATTTTGGGGTGAACTATCCCTTTAACATTTTATTATTGGTGTCAAATGAGCTTTTTATTTTCTTTTTGCTATTCAGATCTTTGATACGATCTGTGGGTGTTTTCTGTATTCTCTCAGTATGCTTTGCACTTACTTGCATGCAGATTTTTGTGGTTAATAAAACAATTACGAAAAGCAGTTTGTGATTTTTTTTCTAAGTGATTCATGTCATTTTTGGTTGTTAGGTTGGCGAACTGTGAAAAGTGTGTAGGAGGTTTAACACCACAAGAGGAACTATGTGACTAACAGCAGCACTTAGGCACATTTAACATTTAGTCAAGTTCTGATTTGACAAGTTTAGTCCTACGGTCTGGCTCTGCATCTGCATGTTTTAACAATGCACAGGTCAACGTGTAAATGAATGCTCACATGTTCCACTGACTTGTCGTTTAGACCCCATTTCACCACAGTGCATACTCAGTGCTGAAGTGGCTATTCGAGACCACATTCGATTCCTCTGAACTGAAAAACGTATCCTCACTCAGCCCACAACGGAGGAGTGTATTTTTTATTGGTAGCAAATAACGGTAAAGCCCACCCACAAGCTAGCATCTATTTCCTACATATAGCCCCTTTCACACATCACTCACCAATGCCTGCTAGACAAACAGAGTAGTTCAAGGTAAGAAGAGAATTTTACATCACCTTTTAAAGAAAATAGTGCGTTTTTTCTTGCTGCTTAAGTTTATGTCATGTCTGTAATGTAATGCAAAATAAATTTGTTCTTTTTTAATAATATTCTTCATCCACTAAATTGTCATAATCCTAATTACTATACAATATAATAACGCTTTTCCCATCATGTTCATGCACAACACACTGTTATTAAAAAACCTGCAGCACAGGTTATGACAGTCCTGTTAATATTTCAAAATTAGTTACATTTTGGAGACTTGAGTTTAAAAGTAAGGCATTAACCTGTTAACCTGTTAATCCCAAATTCTTTCCAGACATGAAAATATCCAAATGATGTCATTTGTAACCCTTTGAAATAATCAATAATTTTTTTTTTTTTACTTTTTTTTTTAAAAAGTGGGTGAACAATTTTTTTTATGGTCGGTCACAATTGTGACCGGGGGGATAATGTGTATACTGAATTAACATATTTCTGCAGTCATAAAAATTGTTTTATATCTTAGGCCAGCTATTTTAAACAGTTTGATCACATTCTAGGGTTACTGTTATGCATAAAAAACTCTTATACGACACTGATAGTGATACTTAGATAAAAGACAAAAAACAACATATTTCAAAATTGCTACTTTTTTTATTGTAGTGATACCAGTATTGCAACATCAATATTGTAACTTATTTGTAACAGTTGAACTTTTAATTTAGTGCAATATTTTGTCATTGCAACATTTTAGTGCAATTTTCACTAACAGTTGGATTTATATTGTTCACTGTTATCCCACTGGTCACTATTGTGACCATCAGGATGTTTACTCATTTTATGACCACAATCAACAAAACTGAATATATGTGAATTCATATATTAATACTAGACACCTTAAAGATAACCATCCTTTTTGCAAGGTGCAGGAATTAAACTGCTTTGGTCATGTGACAATTTGCACTAACCGTGTGAAACTGCACATATTTAATTAAGACCCTTTATTTTTCTATATTGGCAGGAAGTGCACTAAAACATCAGTCAGTAAGGTTTTTAGAGCTTTATAAATGAAAACCTTTTGGGATTAAATAGGTTAAGTATGTTGTTTTGTTTTTTTTACTTCAGAAGTCAGTTAAACATTACAGTTCTATACATAATAGTAATAACAATTTAATTAAAAACTAACTGAAATTTGTTCTTTTTAAATATTCCTTATGATCCCTGTAGCCAAGATCCACTAAATTGTCATAATCCTAACTACAATACAATATAATAACCTTTTTTTAGCGTGTTCATGCGCAACAGGTTGTAATTAAAAAACTTGCGGAACAAGACATCCATCCTGTTATGACAGTCCTGTTAATATTTCAAAGTTAGTGATGTTTTAGAGACCAGACTTTAAAAGTATTATATAAAGTATGTATTTTTATTATTTATTTTTGTTAATTATTTTTCATTTTGAAGAGAGAAAGTGGTTTATTATTTTATTTTATTTATAATAATTTAGAATTGTGAGTGTGAAGGTTTGAGACTATAATTTTTGTAATTTAGTACTTTTCTGTATTTTTTTAGTCACCATTGACTGTGCAATTTTGTACTGTTATTTCAAGTTTCAATAAAAAGAAATAAATATATAAATGAAAAATAAACACTCATGCACACATAACTGTCATGTTTTTTCATAGGAAAGAAGAGCATCCATACAACCTTATCTCAAACCATTTTACAGGAATGTGGGCCAGGCTTGTTTTTTACCTCTTTCTGCCCATTGTGCAGTCATGCACTAAAGGTAAACCGAATGAATGTGCAGAAGCAAACTTCGCCCCCGGGTCCAACCTGGCCGGAGAAGGATACGATGTGACCAAGATGCAGCGCAAGGGAGCATTTGTCATTAACACAGAGGTCTGGAGGCGAAAGGATAAATCATGCACTCTTTGCAGGAACCCCTACATGGAAGGAGCAAATCAAAAGCTTCCCACATCTGTAGTAGACTGGAGATCCAGCAAAAAGTGCAGCATTCAAGTATCAAGTTCCCTGTTCCAGTCCAGTGAAGAACTGGTCAGCTCCAGCACTTCCTCCATTGAGAACAACTGGGGTGCAAATTTGGAAATAGATATTCGCCAAAATAAAGGCTCATTACTTTTGGCTGGAACTAACTCGAAGCTTGCAGAGTACTCAATGGAGAAGACCAAAAGGGACAAGTACAGTTTTGCCAGTCAAAGTATTTCTTGTTCATTTTACAGGTGCGACATACCAGCTTCCACTGATTCATGCCTTTCTTGAATACTGAATACTTTTTATTCATGATAAAGGAAATTAAAGAGTATCCTTCTCCTATCTCTTCTAACATTTGCATGTCTACCTACAGCTACAGGCTCTCCAACAAGCCTGTTCTCCATCCCGAGTTCAAGCGCTCTGTGAAGGAGCTTCCCAAGACATACAATCTTGATTTCAAAAAGCGTTTTTACAAGTTCATCAACACCTATGGAACCCATTACATCACTAAGGTATTTCTAGTTTACAATTTACTCCACATGTGGATTACAAATGCCCAAAATGCTTCAACAACACAATACACCGCGAGCCAAATCATTAATCAGAAGTGTGCCTGTGTTACTTTTTTGTTTTGCCAGGTAACTCTTGGAGGAAGCGTACACTCTGTGACCAGTATCAGACAGTGTGAGATCGCTCTGCAGGGCCTGAGTGGAGATGAAGTGAAGGCATGCTTGGACGTGGAGGCAAGTGCCAGTGTTCTTGGCAAAGTAGATATGAAAGCAGAAAGTAAGCACTGTAATGAAGACAAGGACAAAACAGAGAGCAAAAGCAGCTTCTCCAGCCGCTTTAATGACAGGTGGGTTTAAATTATGACGTGTTTTGTAATTTCTAGCTTTTCATACATATGCTGTGCTGGACGTCCCCTATTTTTACATTTAGATTAGCTCTGCCATCATCTAATGCTTACTTAAAGTAAATCTTTTAATAATAACACGGTTAAATGTAATCTTTATAATCCTTTTTCATACTGTAAATTATAATGTTGTGGTGCCTAAATTCATTTCAAACAAATCATTTTAATTTGTCTATTTGCATTTTATTTATTTAGACAAAAAAGTACAGAATTTATTATTTTTTTTATCTCAGTCGTTTATCTGTTATCAGCCACATTGTAAAAAGTTGTAAAAAAAACTTCTTATTTGGTAGTTTTTTTCCAGTATAAATATCTAAACATTCTAAAATTAGCAGACATTTACTCGAGAAGCATAATGACGCAAGTCTTGTTTTCTGAGAATTTTAAAAATGTCTTCTTAAAACAAGAAAAAATATTAATGGGGTAAGAAAAATCAACTTAATCAAAAGGAAAACATTTGTATGATTGACAGACATGTTTTTCTAAAAGTAAATGTATCTTCATGTAATAATATTCAGATATTTATACTGGAAAACATGACAAAAACACTGAGAAAGAAATTGATTTTATGAAAATAATTTCATGTTCACTTCAAAAAAGACTTTTAATATCAATGCATCCCTAATCAACTGTTTTTTTTTTTTAATTCAAAGGCTGACCGAGGTGACCGGAGGTCACACTACAGAGCCTGAGCTCTTTTTCTCAGGAGGAAAAGACCCATCAGCTTACAAAGAATGGCTGGAGTCCCTTCCACAAAACCCAGACGTGATCTCTTACTCTCTGGAGTCCCTGCATGAACTGATCCCCACCAAAGATCCAGTGCGCAAGCACTTGCGCCACGCCATCCATGACTACATCCTGGAAAAGTCCCTCTGGAGGAACTGCACCGACTCTTGTAAAGATGGCATCAAAACCAATACAAACCAGCCATGTGCCTGCACTTGTCGCAACAATCCTGGGATCACACCAGACTGCTGCCCATCTAAGCGTGGACTTTCTCGGGTAAAGGTCACAATTGTGAGGGCTCAAGACCTGTGGGGTGACCAAACCACAGCGACCGATGGGTACGTTAAAGTGTTCGACAAACATAACATTCAGGTTGGACGCACTGATATGATCACGAATAACAACTCACCCCACTGGGGGAGAACCTTTGATTTGGGCGATGTTGTCCTGGCGGAGGATGACAAGATTAGACTGGAGGTGTGGGATGAAGATAGTAAATGGGACGACGATTTGCTGGGAATCTGTGAAGTACCCATTAAAGAAGGTCAGAATGACAATTTCTGCAATTTAAATCACGGTCTGCTGTTCTACAAAACAGAAGTGACATGCGCTCCAAGTTTGTCTGGCCCCTATTGCACAAACTATGTCGGTTCCCCTATGAACTTTCATCTGGAGAAGGTATACACATCGCGAAATGCAAGACCTGTGCCGGCAGAAATATTGATGAGCAAGGGAGTACTTCTGGACAGACTTTATGTATATCAAAATACAAATTACAGTGCTAAAACTATTCTGTAGTCAGTTTTGGCTTTGGATCTGTTTATGTGTCTATTCGAAATATAACTTGTATTAATCACTATTAGAAAGACATGTTTAATATAATCCTTTAATATTTCTCAACTTTAGAGACGATGCGCAATACGTATTTATTATCTGCTGTCTTTATCGCAAGATTTCTATGCTTGCACTGGCAATTTTTCAAAAACACATCATATACATTGTACTATGTTATGCTCTTTCAGTCTAAACTTGGTATTATTTAAAAAAAAAAAAAAAGGTTTATTGTAAGTAGCATAATTTCTTCACAAGTAATTTTGTGAGTCACTACGACAGTATTTTATTGTGTGTAAAAATAATCTATAACTAAAAACGTAATGTTCTGTGTCATTAAAGACTATAAATGGTCTGCTTGGAGTTATATTTCTTTTTCTTTTTCTGACCCATCTGGATAGTTCAAAAATGGCATAATAACAGTTCGGTCACTATTTTCTCACTTTCATGCCGTTACAAACCTGTATGACTTACTTTCTTCTGAGGAACACAAAAGATGATATTTTGAACAATGTTTGAACTGTTTTTGGTCCATAAACTAAGTAACGGGGTTGAAAACAACACTGGACACCACCACTGACTTTTATTGTGTAGACCTTACAAAAAAAAAAACTTGACACATTTTGAGAAAGAAAGTATTTTTCAGGTTTCAGGAATGACACAAGGTAAATGATTAAATGATGACAGAATCTTTATTTTTAGGTTAACTATCCCTTTAACAATGGCTCGACTCGTTTCCTCTTAAATGTTGTCTCATGAGTGTGACACAGGATGCTTGTTATGTGGTTTTCCTGTAGACGGATGAGAATTGAGAGCTGTACGTTTACCCATATGAGAGCTAATTAGATTATGACTGTTATGTCATCTTGTTAGCGTTTACTTTAAGACATTATGTAATGTTTCATTTGATAAAAAGTGACCTCACAACAGAATTCAAAACTATCTTTTAGCTTGTTCTGATGCTAATAGTTCAGTATCAAACCCCATAATTGCCATCACTGTGCCCTTAAGCAGGACTGAGCAGTTTTTTTTTTTTAAACCCTGAAATCCTCATTGATCATATAGTTGTCAAAGAAACACTAAGGAGTCAGATTAGGAGGTGGAATATTTAGTGTTTCATAAGAATTAAAATAACAGCCAATGAAGTGCTTAGCATGTTTTAGTTAGATACAGAGACACACAAGGGACATGAAACACTCCACTGGACAAGACAAATAAACAGACTGGGGGAACATCCACAAACATTAAAGAACAGAACAATGAACATCAAAACCACACCAAACACACATGCCCACACAAATGGGCACAAAACTAACACTAAAACAATATGGCAGACAAAAACATGTCACAGAACTACACAATGGTGAGGAACACTAGGCATAAAGGGGCTAAAAAACACTGATGAGGTTAACAGCATGGCCTTGGAAATCAGCCTAGACAGAAAATGAAGATGAGAAGAGATGGATGAGAAAGGTAAAAGACACAATATGCTGAGTTAAGAATAAAGATCTTCTAATATCATCTACCTTTGTACCCATTCCCATATATGCCACTAAGCTTGCTTCCATCCTTCTGTCCTGTGGAAAAAAAATAAAAAATAAAAATTAACAGTGAAACTAACCACACATTAGACCTTAACAGATGTCATTAGGTTTAGAAACTTGCTAGCTCCTCATGTCACTGATTTACTCACCACCATAGGGCCTCTGCCCACCAGTACTCAGTGCAGCTGCATAGCCTGTGCCTGAAATGATCAGTCACCACACTGGTTATTAGTCAATTTATGTATTTAGTCAATGATGCGAGTCTGATGTCATTCCATCTCGTCTACTTAAGGAAGTGTTTGCAACCTTGAGTCCGGCTGTAACAGCCATCACTAATAACTCTTTGGAAAGTGGAGTTGTACCGGCTAGTTTTAAACATGCTATAGTTCATCCTCTGCTAAAGAAACCTCATCTTGACCATTCTATTTTCAGTAATTTCAGGCCTATTTCCAAATTACCTTTTATCTCAAAACTATTAGAGAGAGTTGTCTACAGTCAGTTGGATTCCTACATTAGTATGTCCAATGTTCTAGACACTTTCCAGTCGGGTTTTAGATCACTACACAGCACTGAAACTGCATTGCTGAAAGTCAGCAATGAACTTCTGTAAGTTCTTGACACTGGTTCTTATGCGGTACTTGTTTTGTTGGATCTTAGTGCGGCATTCGACACAATTGATCATAGTATTCTGTTACAGCGGCTGGAAAAGTTGGTGGGTATTCAGTGTGTCGCTCTGCAGTGGTTGGCCTCTTATCTTGAAGATAGAACCTTCTCAGTGAGTATTGGGAAATTTTCTTCTTCATTGGCTCCTTTGTCATGTGGCGTGCCCCAAGGTTCCATCTTAGGCCCTCTTCTTTTTTCACTATACATGCTTCCTTTGGGTGCCATTTTTAAGAAATATAAAATCTCCTACCACTGTTATGCTGACGATACACAGTTTTATCTTCCAGCAAAAACTGACAGCGGTGGCTCTTTGGATGTGCTGTACGATTGTCTTGAGGAGATAAAAGGTTGGATGGCTGATAATTTTCTACAGTTAAACGAAAGCAAAAGTGAAATTTTGATTTTAGGTCACTCTAGAACTTCATCCGATTTTAATTTAGGGTCCCTTTCCGCTAGTGTTCAACCTTATGTAAGAAATCTTGGGGTTACATTTGATTCGTTTCTCAACTTTGATAAACAAATTAGTACAGTGGTAAAGGGCAGCTTTTTCCATCTTAGATCCATTGCTAAGTTGAAACAGTTGTTGCCTCAAAGACCTAGAGACTGTAATACATGCTTTCATAACATCTCGCCTGGACTACTGTAATTCCCTTTATTGTGGACTGCCTCAAACGGCGATTTCTCGTTTACAAATCGTCCAGAATGCTGCAGCAAGGCTTCTTACTGGAACAAGAAAGAAGGATCACATCTCTCCAATCTTAGCATCTTTACATTGGCTTCCTGTAAAGTTCAGAATCGATTTTAAAATAGCTGTTTTGTGTACAAGGCGTTAGCTGGCCTTGCACCAAAATATATCAGTGACCTTCTGATTGCTTACTCTCCTCAAAGAGCTCTTAGGTCCAGTAATCAGTTTCTCTTAACGGTCCCTCGTTGTCGCTGTAAAACCAAGGGTGGCCGGGCTTTTTCAGCTACTGCCCCGAAACTTTGGAATAGTCTGCCTGTAAATGTGAGACTCGCTTCTTCGCTAGCTAGTCTTAATTCTGCTCTCAAATCTTATTTGTTCTCCCTGGCTTTTGAATAATGGCTGCTTAAGGCTCTGTTGCCAATTTGGCTTAGATTCTGTTTTATGTTTTTAATTTCATATGATGTTTTTATATATATATATATATATATATATATACACACACTGTATTTGCTGTATTGCATTTGTATCTGTTGTACAGCACTTTGGCGCAACTCTGTTGCTTTTAAACGTGCTATAGAAATAAACTTTGAATGATGTCTGCTAGGTTTTAGCATGTTAGTGGATAAATGAAGATGAGAACGCAGACCGGTGGTCATTTGGCATGCATGATACATCAGTACCAGTTATCAGTCAGTATTAAAGATGATTCAATCATTTAATCAGTCGATATTAGATATTTAATTCATACACTATTGTTCAAAACTTTGGAGTCATGTTTTTGAGAGAAGTCTCTCATGTTCACCCAGACTGCATTTACTTGATGAAAAATACAGCAACAAAACTATAATGTTGTGAAATAATATTAAAATTTAAAACAGCTGTTTTAAAATGCAATTTATTCTTGTGATGGTGAATTTTCAGCAGTCTTCAGTGTCACATGATCCTTCAGAAATCCTTCATATATGCTGATTTGATGCTCAAGTTGCATTCTCATTACTATCAATGTAGAAAACAGTTTTGCTTCTTAATATTATTGTGGAAACTGTGATACATTTGTTTTTTCAGGACTCTTTGATAAATGGCAAGTTTAAAAGGACCAGCATTTATTTGAAAGAAATAGAATAGAAATCTTTTATAACATTATAAATGTCTTTACTATCACTTTTGATCAATTTAATGTATCCTTGCTGAATAAAAGTAGTACTATCTTTCAAGACAAAAAAACCCAAACATCTTATTAAAGGGATAGTTCACTCAAAAATGAAAATTTGATGTTTATCTGCTTACCCCCAGGGCATCCAAGATGTAGGTGACTTTGTTTCTTCACTAGAACACAAACGAAGATTTTTTAACTCAAACCGTTGCAGTCTGTCAGTCATATAATGTCAGTCAATGGTACCCACGGCTTTGAGAGTAAAAGAAAAACATACACAGACAAAACCAAATTAAACCCTGCGGCTCGTGACGATACATTGAGTTCTTAAGACACGAAACGATCGGTCTGTGCAAGAAACTGAACAGTATTTATATCATTTTTTACCTCTGATCCACCGCCATGTCTAACTGTCCTCAGCGCGTTCACAGCCGGTGAGTGACGGTGTAAACAATGAGTGACATATACGCATGACAGATCGCTTCCACGCATGCGTCTACTATGCGGTGGATCAGAGGTAAAAAAATTATATAAATACTGTTCAGTTTCTTGCACAGACCGATCGTTTTGTGTCTTAAGAACTCAATGTATCGTCACGAGCCGCAGGGTTTAATTTGGTTTTGTCTGTGTATGGTTTTTTTTTTCTCTCAAAGCCGTGGGTACCATTGACTGACATTATATGACTGACAGACTGCAACGGTTTGAGTTAAAAATCTTTGTTTGTGTTCTACTGAAGAAACAAAGTCACCTACATCTTGGATGCCCTGGGGGTAAGCAGATAAACATAAAATTTTCATTTTTGGGTGAACTATCCCTTTAATCCCAAACTTTTTATGGAAGCGTATTTAATAGATATGTATTAGATGTATATGAATAAAACAAAACTGCTCATATTCTCACCATATTTGGCGGCTGTCTTTGTAGCATCAGCACCCAGACTGAGCTGCTCAGCACCAAAAGGATGACCAGCATCAACTGCAGGTAAACACATTTACACCGGTGTCACAATCAGACAGTCCATGATATTCTGTTTTTCTCTTTTTCTTACCAACTTACCATCAACCCCAGCTGCAATGACTGGTGCACTGTAAGGAATCTGGCCTATCGCTCCACCTGCAGCAGTAACATTTTGTTTTCAGAAAAAAAATTACTTGAAATATATTTCCTAAAAACTCCACAATATTACCTGCTAAAGGCTCCATTGCTCCACCTGTACCACCTGATAGGAGACAGATCATCTTTACTTTCTTTCTTATAATAGTTATCTGATCTTTGTAATCATGTTTGGATTATTCTCACTATACTTTTCTATTCTCTATACTCCTTATTCTCTTGTTTAAATCTTCTTTCTTTTCCTCACAGGGGACATTCGCGTTCAAGTCAAATCCTCAGGCAAAGCATCAGGATAGCCGGAAAACTGAGATTTGCATGAGGCATTTGAATAACGAACATGTGCAATGCACGTACCCAAAGAAGTGTCTGGCCCAAAGGTTGCTATTCCTCCATACGTAGTTCCACCATAACTACCAGTCTTGCCTTGAGGGCCAAGTCCAGCTGAGACCACAGGCTGGCCACCGTAAGGCAAGGATCCGGCAGCTCCAAGAAATCCACCTGCCCCTTTAGACAAATTAAACCAGAGGTATTATAGGATTATTTTATAATTATAGGACCACATTTGTCAATAGCAGGTGAAGTAGGAAAATGCTGTAATCTGTCAGAAAGATTTTTTTTAAAAGAAATTAATGCATTAAATTGATCAAAAGTGACAATAAATACATTTACATTGATATAGCATTTCTATTTTAAATGAATGTGGTTTGCTTGAACTTTCTATTCATCAAAAAAAAAATAAAAAAAAGATCAAGAATCAACAAGATTATAAAGCAGCACAAATGTTTTCAGCATTAATAATAATAAGAAATCTTTCCTGAGCACCAAATCAGCATATTAGAACGATTTCTGAAGGATAATGTCACACTGAAGAAAATTCAGCTTTGTCCTCACAAGACATTTTTAACATAGTCATTTAAATTGTAATCACTTTTCAAAACAATACATTTGCTGTATTTTTGATCAAATAAATGAAGCCTTTGTGAGAATAAGTGATTTTTAAAAATGTTAAATGTTTAGTGTGTTTAATTCAATTTATTTTTATTTAACTGTCATCTTCAGATGACTTTTCTTACCATATTTTCTAGACTTGGCATCAGCACCCAGGCCAGGGTTCACTACCAGCCCTGGACCTCCAAGGCCTCCAGCTCCAAGACCTGAAAGAGCAGACATTGACCTCTGTGATTTCATGCAGATGATGTTGCTTCTAGTTAATGTATGCAAAACACTCGGTTTACCATTTCCATTAGTAGTATTCTAGGAGCATATTACAGTCTTGCTCAGATTACCTTAGTATTAGTATAAAAGCAATTGCACAGGCAACAGCTGATTGCTCAGTGGTCAAGCTATTGCGGTTCAGACACTTCTCCCAGATTAGGCTGGAGGAGGTTATTTTATACAATCTTGAGTAAAATAATATTGTGTATAATCACAGGACAGAGTGAATTAAACACTGGATGAAGTGCTGACATTATTGCAGGTGTTTTGAATCTCTTTAGTGTGAATGCAATGCTGTTGGTTACACTCATAACCTTCAACCTTACCAGCCACACCGTTCAGGCCAACATTATCAGCTAACATTGATGGGTAGGCAGGTTCTGTAACATAATTATAATTGTCACTCAATTATAATTATGCTTATATGTTAGTGTGACATTAGGACATGCTTCATCATACCTATCCGGTCCAGACTCACCTGCTCCATAACCGTCTGCTGTGCCATAAACCTCACTGCCGTATCCATTGCTGTAGCCTGCTGAGAAGACATTATTCAACTCAACACTGTGCAAGGTGTAAAAGTAACACAGGAAGTACCACTGCGTTTCACAGTCAAAGTCAACCACTTTGCAACAAAGATGATTCGGAAAAAAATGAGCATAACAGAGTGTGAAATTTTGGGTGTTTCTTGCACAAACATGTTTGTGCAAGAACCCAAATGCAGAGGTCTTAAAGGAGCACTTTGCCTCTAGAGCAGCTCTTGGCTTTGTGCTGAAGCAGCAGGCTGCTGATCGGACCACACTTGTGCTTAATGCATCATGCTGCAACAATGTTATGATACTATAAAAGGTTTCACTTGGGTACTAACAGAGACAAGAATAGAAAAATCATTAGAAGAAACAAAGGACAATATTTGAAATATGTATATAGAGGAGAAAAGGCCTAAAGTAGTTGTCACAGTTTTTACTCCAGTAACTATTTTTCAGGGCAGGTCTATATCTGCATGTGTGACAACTTATGTGTGACACAAATGTGATGTGTTGTTTACTCAACAGCTATAGAAAAGTGGACAGAATTCACAAAAATAATCATAAAAATGTATCTGAACCAGGTGTTCTGGTACCTTTAAAAGTCTGGGGTCTTTAAGATTTTTGTTTAGTGTTTTTGAATGGAGTCTCTAATGCTCATGAAGACTGCATTTATTTGATCAATAATACAGTGATAATGTGAAATGTTTTAAAATAGCTGTGTTTTAATGCAATTTATACCTGTAATAGCAAAGCTGAATTTTCAGCATGATTAATCAAGTCTTCTGTCACACGATCCTTCAGAAATCATTATAATATGCTGATTTATTGTTCAAGAAACATTTCTTATTATCACTGTTGAAATAAGTTGTGATGCTTAATATTATGCAGAAAACATGATACATTTTTCCAGGATTTTTTGATGAATTGCAACTTAAAAAGAACAGTATTCATTTGAAATGGAATTTTTTTTTAACACTACCAATGTCTTTACTGTCACTTTTGATCATTTTAACGTGTCCTTACTGAACAATTTGTTTTACTAAATAAAAAACCCTACTGACCCCCATCTTTTGAAAAAGTGTACAAACCACTATAGAAAACACACCTTTATGTAATTAGACTTTAAACTCAAAACCTTACAGTTGCTGATATGCAGCCCTTGTGACAACTCGCCCAGTCTCCTCTATATAATGAATAAAATAGACATTATTTACCAATCTGCTTTCCTGCTCGAACTCCCTGTGGATATCCACCTGCCCCTAGACCTGTATCAGCAATAAAATAAAATAAGGCAGCTTTAGCAAAATATGAATATTCTAGAGCTTGTATTAATGATACTGGAACCTTTGAGAGAGAAACAATATTTCACAATTTCTTTACCTGCTCCATAACCGTCAGTCAAACCAGCTCCAAGATAACCAGCAGCACCAAGGCCGTATCCTGTGAACAAAATATGCAAACTATGAAACTTTGGCCACTAGTAATAAAAATCACGGCTATCACAGAATAATGTGATCGTTCAGGGGCCTGTGGGATCATGCAAGACGAATTCACAGTGTGACTGGTCCATACATGTGGCCTGTGGGAGAGAAATAATGCAGCATGCATTGGGCACACATCAGCACAAAGGCAGATATAAAGATAAAGGCTCAGGTGAAGCATATAAAAAGGAAAGAGAACAGCCCCAAGAAATAGATGAGGCATTAGTCCAGCACGCACACACACAAACCTTTCTGAACAGCTGTGGTACAGAAAAGCACTTATTCATAGACCTGCAGCTGCAATGAGTCCATGATGAGGGGTGGATTTTCCAGTCCACAATCATTAACACTCGAATGTGCAAAGGCCATATATTCATTTAATTGGATGACGGTTGGAGACCTGTATAGATTTTAGACTGGAGAAAACACCACCTCGTGACATGCATTCAGCCATAAACCGGTGACATTTTAATAGGAAGACGTTTACCCATATTGGATGGTTTGGTGCCCTGTCCGTTGGGCAAAACTGGTCCTGTATTGTATTACAACAGTGGTTTATCTCAACACAGAGAGTCCAACATAGTTCCCATCACCTCTATGCTTATGCTTTAAAAACAGTCTTTTTGCATGCATTGCCTTTCACACTACCTTTACTTTCAAAGAATATAAACATATTAATTACAGAAACGTTTTACTACAGATAGGAACAGATCATTTGTTTGCTACAAAAGGCGATAAAAACTTTACCATTGTTTATAATTCCTCGTCCATTAATCATATCTGTTGCTGGACCGTAGCCTACAGATCATAACAGCAATTATCTACACAATGTACACGATCTTGTACCAGTAGTTTTGATTCATAGACATCTATACTAAAGTTCAAAAGTCTGGGGATGATAAAGGTATTATAAGGTAAAATAACATCTCATGGTTTCTACAAAAATATTAAGTGGCACTACTGTTTTCAACATTGATAATAATAATAAATGTTATTTGAGCAGCAAATCAGCATATTACAATGATTTCTGAAGGATCATGTGACACTGAAGACTGGAGTAATGATGCTGAAAATTCAGCTTTACCATCACAGGAATAAATAACATCATAAAATATATAGTAAAATATAAAAAAGTTGTTTGAAATTGTAATAGTATTCCACAATGTTTGTTTTATTGCATTTTTGATCAAATTAATAAAGGCTTGGCTAGCATAAGGGAGAAACTTAAATATCTTAACAACCCCAAACTTCTGAACGGTAGTTTAAGACAACAAAGATAAAAATTTGAAATAGAATTGAATTTTGTACAGTCTGATGTGTTCTGGTTGGCTTTAATTCAGCTGTTGGAGTGTGTTTACCCTTAATTTGAGCTCTCATTCCATTGGTCACTCCTGGTCCTGAGGGGAAACCTAGTGACCGCAGCCACAATTACTATATTAGTCCCACAGACATTCATGACCACATTACTTTAAACCCAAAATTAGGACTTGCCTGTGCCTTTAGAGGACACTGTACACAACTGTATACTAACCATCTGCTTGATAAGTCTGATGTCTCAATTCACTGTTTCCGATGTCCAAACACTCTAGCAGATGCCAAAAGCAAACCACAAGTAATGGTAATATACACTCACGGTGAGCTGTAATACTACCAAAAAAAATTATGATCCTAACCTTTATCTTCATAACTAAATATCAGATGGCCATTGTTTATAAATCCTTAAATATCAGTGTCCAGGATGTTATGAGCTTGGAGATTGTAGTGTACGCCACAAGTTTTTAAAAGTTTAACTTAAATGTGTCATATGAATACACAGTGCTCATAAACAGCTGTTGAGATTCTCAACTGAAATGAGTAGAGGCTTGGACACAGAAACAGTATTTCTCATGTCACGACTTAACAAGCGGATATACACTCCACTATATACTACAACTATGTCAATCATATTATACAGCAATTGATCTTTCAAATATGTTTTACCATTGGATATAGCACCTTGTCCATTAGGGACCCCTCCGTGACTGTAACCTAAACATCAAAACACCAGTTAACATTCACCAAGATACTATCAACATAGCAGCTGCTACTGTTGCAAGAGCATAAGAGATGCTACTCTGCTGGAGAGAAAAGCAACACATTTCAGGATAGGCATGTATTGTATAGTGAGATAACAGGGAGCAATGTGCCACTCATCATGCAGTGTAAAAGACTAAAATATCGTAACTAAAAATCCAGGAGAGCAGATTGAAAAAGCTTTAAAAAGCATGAAAGCCACACATGGAGGTACTGAGGTTTACCATTGCCCCTCTCTCCCTGTGACACGGGCTGGCCACCTCTAGGCCCAACACCTGTGAATACAGACACATCAGCTGGAGGCAAAGATTTCAATGGTGAGAATGATAAAAAGCAACATAATTGTAAATGACACTTATTAGGGGTGTTAACTTGACCATGATTTGGTACCGAATCAGCATGCATTCTAACTTCTCAAACATCTTTGCAAAGTTGCACATCAGGATAGTGATTCCTGATGTGAGAGACAAACATCACAACAAATATCAAATGCACAACAGGATCTCTCTATTGCGTCACAGCAAAATGACAGAATTACACAATAGATGCTCACAGAAGCAGGCACACAACATCAGAAGCAGGTACACAACCACCACATGACCAAAAATGTGGTACTGAATGAAACTGCACAAACCTGCTTCCTACATTATCGGGAAAAAGCTACAAAGCTGTCACTTGGGCAGTACCCTTTAAAAGGTACTGATACAGTCCTAATCTAAAAACAATATTTTATCCAGTGGGTGGAACAGCCAGTACTTATGGACCTATACTGCTTTTGTTGGTGAGCAACTAATAAATGAATGAATAATATGATTTATACCTGCAGTAACTACCGATTCAAACATCTACTGCATGTTCCTCAACATTTCCTCTAATCTTTTTGCATGAGCAAAAAAATTTGCCCCCTGCTGGCTGGGCAACTGAACTGAACCTCAGACCTGAAACTGATAATAGAGATTATCCACTAGTTTGAGACCTTTTTGTGCTCTAACACTTCTTAAACCTTCAGCAAAGAGGCCCACACTGACTCAAACAGCAACAAAAAATCCAACAAGCTAAAACAGCCTATATTTTGGATATTAAGCAAAAAGGGTTGAGAGAACAAAACATGATTACAAATTAAATTAATACTAATACACAGATTAATACAGCTACACAACAATAAATGCACTGTAAAGAAAAATAAAAAATACTAACATACAAATTTAAAAAATTTAAATAAAAAGAATATCTTCCTTAATATTTTTGCCTTTTTAAATACACATAGGCCTATAAAAACATTCTTAAATCAATATACATTTAATTTAAAAGCAAAGTACTGTTTTCTGACAAATTGATCGATATAAAGTGACTTTATGCTTTGAAACAAGAAAACTGCCAATAAAAATAAACTTCATTTAAAGGGAAAATATTTATTTGTCTTAGCCTGCTTGTAGATATTTTTTTTCTTTTTTAAAGCATTAAGTCACCACATTTTTATATACATTAATTTTGATACATTTTTTAAGACCACATTACTTATTTTATGTAATTTTGTTTCTCAGGTAAATGTATCTTGATTTAAGAATGTTTAGATATCTGTTATTTGTTGTGTGGTTACGTTTTTTTTAAGTCTGTATGTCTCATTTCTGTGGTTTCTGCAGTTAAAAAATGAAAAAAATGCCGGTATGAATATCTATGAATTTTGATGATCTGCGAACCAGAATCAGCCTATTCCTAAAGGAAATGCAAGAATGAGTCAGAGATTGGAGGGTTTACCCAGTTTTGATGGTTTTGAGCCTTGCCCTGTGGGTGTGCCAGCTGGTACACCATATCCTGAAGACCACAAAATCAATGTTAATGTCAGTTTCACAGCTTTGATACACCAAATCTAGATTAGCCTTTCGTTCTTCGACATGATTTGTAAGAGCATGCACATTACAACACTGATTTAACATTGGCTCTAACATAGGTCTTCAACCCTGTTCCTGGGGACCCACTGTCCTGCAGAGTTTAACTACAACCCTAATCAAACACACCTGAAGCACCTAATCAAGCTCCTCAAGATTGCTTGAAAATACAAAGGCAGTGGGTCCCCAGAAGCAGGCTTGAAGACATTGACCAGCAGACACAACTGCTGCTGTGCCATATCACAAAAATCTGAATAAGCTGTTACTCAACCCATAATGCTCATTATAGATGCAAAACACACGTTTACTGCAAGATTACTGCAATTAAACAAAAACAAAGATAAGATCATCCAGCAATACTTGTCATAATCATGTCTGCTTAAGGTAAACATTTAGACTAGAGATCACACATAACTTTTCCAACACGACAGCACCCATGACAAATACTATGTGCAAACAAACCTTAATCTTATCATTAGACATTACTGACACTCTATCCTCTAATTTGATACTGTTAAGTGCTTTGACACAATCTGTATTGTTAAAAGCACTATATAAATAAAGGTGACTTGACTTGACAAACAACCATCCACATCCACCAATATGAAACTGATAGCACAAGACATCTGAATATCCTCTTACAACTCACTAGCTCATCCACAACAATACACCATGTGACCAGTGTCACTTTTTCCAAAGCAATGAATTGGCTTTGAAAGTTTGGGTATGCAAGTACATAATAAAACAAGGATAAAAGAATATAAATGATTCTGCAAACAATTAACTGTAGGCAAACGCGAAACAAACACATATAGCTTGTTGTCCCCAGGGTTGCCAGGTTTTCGCAACAAAAACCGCCCAATTGCTACTCTAAACTAGCCCACTCGCGTTTCGAGGGGGGTTCCCCGGTAAAAATCGCGTTCCATGGGTTAAATATCACGTGATCTTTCAACCCGCGGCAACAGTGTTAAAGTAGCCCAATTTGACTTGGCAACATTGTGTAGGCGCGCGCCCTCCTGCAGCGCCTATCAGTGGCACATTGAAGTACTGCAGTCAACAACTGAAAAACTGATTATTTCATTCAGCGTGTAAAAAGTAAGGCAGTAGCTTGTAAAAGGCACTAATAAAAATAATATTTATTTACTTTTAATTTTTATTCAATACCTAGTTATTTAATCAATGAAACCGTAGCATGCAACGTCAAAAGATTGCATTTAAAATCTAATAGCCTATGTAATTCTTTTAAATACTGCAGGTTTATTTTTAGTTTTCTGCAGATTTATGTAGTTTATGAGAATCCCTGAAGACTTAACTTATATTTTAAGACTTCTGTCAGTTTTGTTGAAGGCAATTAAGTCAATAGTTTTCCAATAACTGCTGAATAAATCAATAGATTGGGTTAGAATCCCTCCCATCAAAAGACCATAAAAGAGCTTAATAATAAAGAAATGCCACAAAGGTTTAAATAAACACAAATGTGGTGCACAAAGTGTACCTAAATACTGCTAGCCTATATCAGCATTGAAAAGAATGTTTATCTTGCTTCTGGCGACAAATTTTCACTTTATCACTAAAACACCCAATACTGCAGAAATCTGAAATAAAGAAAATATCATGGGGGGAAAAGATCCAATTGTTTCCTGGAATAAAGTGGATAAAGTTGGTCAGTTGAGGTTGCTATTGCAACCCGAGTAAACAACAAAACCGTGTTCAGACCCCTGAGTTGAAACACACACATTTTCATAATACTTTGAGAAGGAGAGGTTACATACCGCGTCCAGCGGTGGGGTATCCTCCTGCGCCATAACCTGGCAACAAGAAAAGAGACATGCCAAGGTTACAGAAAGAAGAAATAAATGCCTGTTTAGCGGAAGCCTCTCAAGGTAGACACATTAAGTTCCACTCCCACACATCTTCTTCAAAAATATGACACTTATTCATGGCAAATAGACAGCATATATCACTACGTGTGAAAGATTTTAATCACAGCACAAGGTCGAATTTTGATTGGTTAGATCAGATCCAATCTGCTACACAACCTTCAGGTCAGAAAGAGATGGCATTAAACTGGAATGTGTCATTTAATGTTTATTGATCCGGGTCGTTATGATGCACACACTCACCTAGCTGTGCTCCGTAGCCATTACTGGCGTAACCTAGAAAATGTCAAAATCAAACAGTGAATAAGTGTTGCAAGAGTTCTTATGAATTGAAAGCAAATGAGCAGCTCTCACCTCTTCCTCCGAGCTTCCCTGTTGGATAACCTAAGGCTGCTCCCAGCCCGTTGCCTAGGCCATACCCTGCGCCGAATCCCAGCCCGGCAGCCCCGAGGCCAGTTCCAAGGTTTGCAGCTAAGACCAAAATAGCAGGATCATGGTGATGAATGCAAGAATTATAAATCCATCAGACGTAGAAATTGATATCTGCCCATTATAGTTTTAGGAATGACATACCTCCTCCATAACCGAGTGTTCCATATCCTTGTTTCAGGCCTCCTCTGATCGCAGTGGGTCTGTATGCCGCCCCTAACAGACACCATACTCATTACACATACTACACACACACACACACACTATGGTGTCCATATGCATGGCATTATTGCACACACATGAGAACAACTGCTTGTGTGCATTTTACACTAACGTTCAATAGTTTGGGGGTCAGTATATGATTTTTTTTTTTTTTTAACTATAACTTTATACTTTTATTCAGCGAGTACACATTAAAATGATCAAAAGTGACTGGAAAGACATTTATAATGTTACAAAAGATTTCTATTTCAAATAAAAAAATTTAACTTTCAATTAATCAAAAAAGTATCACCGTTTCCACAAAAATATTAATGTTTTCAACATTGATAATAATAAGAAATGTTTCTTGAGCAGCAAATCAGAATATTAGAATGATTTCTGAAGGATCATGTGACACTGAAGACTGGAGTAATGATGCTGAAAATTCAGCTTTACCATCACAGGAATAAATTACATCACAAAATATATTAAAATAGAAAACAGTTATTCTAAATTGTAATAGCATTTCACAAAAATAACTTTATCAAATAAATGCAGTATTGATGAGCATAAGAGACTTCTTTCAAAAACATGAAAAAATCTTACAGACCCCAAACTTTTGAACAGCACATTACACAAAATAAAAAGCAGAATAAATTTACCTCCAAGATAACGGCCAGCTGTTTGTGAGAGAAAAAAAAACAGAGATGGTCGGTTGTATGACAGAATTCAAAAGACTAACATTCACTTCATGTATATAAATAAATATAACACCCCAGAAAACTGTCTTGTTGACTTCCTTTTTCAAAGTCAGTTCTGTGTATTTTGGCATGTGTTTAGTCAAAGGTTAATTATAAACCTTTATTCATTGTTTGTACTTATTTTCATCTCAGCTTCATGAGAGGTTAATGTCACTTACCACCTGTTTTTCCTGGCTTGCCTGCCCCATAGCCACGGGCTCCAAGAATACCAGCCACCGGACCTGACAGTACAGAAATGAAAGAAAGATAAGATAACCTTTGTACTCACATAAGCAAATTGCTAATTGGATTCAGCAGCATCCATCAAGTTCAGGCAGTCAGACTTACCTCCAGACTTTACACCGATACCAGGACCTACAGGGAAAAGATAGAAGGCCAGATTAATGAAGAAACTCATTATGTGACGTAATGTTCTGACCTCTAACCCTCTGTAATATCTCACAGATACACTGTATATACAGAAATGAAAAAGCGCAAAATACCTCGACTTGCCAATCTTCCCAGAGCTCCATTCTGTGGCCTAACTCCTTAAAAACAAGGAAATAAAAAACTGTGTAAAAGCTTTTAGCCTAAAAGAAAGAATACCGTATTCAAAAATAAGAATACCATAATTTTGGAGATTTACCATGGTAATCCCATGTTTTCTGACAAACCTTCTATGCAAATACTTATTATGGCCAACATAATAATATCTGATAATATTACTATACTAGTAACACCATATGTTTTTAAGGGCACACTGTAAAAACAAAAGAAAAAAAAAAAGTTGGGCAAACTTAAAAGTTTAAGGCAACCAGCTTCAGCAGATTTTTGAGTTTTCTCAACTTCTTGTTTTAAGTTTATACAACAAAAAGTTGAGAAATTTCCTAAAAAAATAAGTTGAGAAAACTCAAAAATCTGCTGAAGCTGGTTGCCTTAAACTTTTAAGTTTGCCCAACTTTTATTTTCTACAGGGCTCATGAAGGTCATAAAAAATACTTCAGCAGAGGCTGCTCAAACAGACTTTTGGTACTTCTCGGTTAGTGAGATGAGCTCCTGTTTGAATTCTTAGAAATCAACCTAACTTCCATGGTTGAGAAACTATGTCAGTTGACGTAGAGAGATTAGCAGTGTGAATTTCATTGAACTAACCGCTGTCTCTGCATATTTGCAACAGGCCTCCATTGATGCCCAGAAACTGTAAGGACAAAATGGGCTGTGTATTGGCCGTATAAAGTCCGGACTGACAGAAGGTCGACAGATTTTGACCACTGCTGCCACTTCAGGCACTGGGTTTTGATCTTCAGACATGAAATACGAGTGTTTAAGTTGTGGTCAGCGTTATGGAGGCTGGAGCATATCCAGGCAAACTCAGACAGGTCGAGCCATGACTCACTTCCTGAGGTGTTTTTCTCCATTTATCACAGCTGTCAGACATTTAACATTGAATCGTTATGTGCATTTTATTACGTAATTTTCTAGACACCTTTTAGTCTGACGAACAAACATCTGTGACTATTGTGTTGGCTGAACATTTGATGACGCAATAACGCCTCAAGATGTCTGAAAAGACATTGTGGCCTGAATTACTGAATTTTTTTTTTTTTTTTTAAAAGAGGTTTTGTCTGTCAAGTATTGATAGGTGACATATGATTGTCTCTACAAGGTGCAGAAAAGTAGAAAATAAATAGCTTGCGTCAGATATGGACAGATATGGATGTTACTTTTCTCATTGTTTGGTTCCTTCCTCACTGGCACCAGATAAAGAAAAGCACCACTCTTCAGTAATTACTTCACCTCAATGTTGCATTTCATGTCAGTCACCAAATGACTGGCAATATTATATGGGGAAAAGGATTAACAGTTATAAACCTAAAATTTGTATTTCTGTTTAATCTAATAGTGCACTAGCAGTACGTTTACATAAACACATGGTTAAAAACATTTACAAACCTTAAACAAACTATAATTTTTTTAAATTTCTTTTTTTTTTTAAAGTTTTTGAATATAACCTTGTGTGTTAAAGTTTAAAAAATACAAATATGTTTTAGCAGCACAATAAAAAGTCTATAAAATAGGGGCTGGGTGTATTTAACAACTATTAACTTTCCAGGCACTTTTGTTCAGAGATCCAACTCATATTTTGCTTCAAATGGTATGCAAACTGATTTCAGATACATGCATTGTGACATATAAAATCATAGTGGGTGACATGTAACCTATAAAAAAGGTGTAAAAGTCTAAGCAGATATAAATATTTCCTCTTCTGAAGTTCTATTTTATTGAATTCTCAATTCTTTAATGTATTCTATTTATTTATGCAATATATATTTCAACTGGATTCCCAAACGTTTTGTAATCCGAAACTCTTGGACCTAAAATCTTTACTTAAAGTACCCTGTGAGATTCCCTTATGAGTCCCCTAAATTCCCTTTTTTAAAAACCCTGTGAGTTGCTGTTCACATGACATGCAGGTAAACAAATAAAATATTGAATCTTTTTTAATAAATGTTTTACTTTGCTTTTACAGTTCAATTATTCATTTCAATTATACGTTTTTATTATTTAATTAATTATTAGCTTTTCATCAACACACAAACCTCCAGCATATATTAAGCAAACAAAGATTTGTAAAGCGGTTGAAAGAGATTTAGTCATTCTTTATTTAATGTGATTTTTATTTTTGATCTTTTCATGCATAAATGTTTATTTAATCACTAAACTGCTGCAATCTGTCCACATTATTAGACATTCAATGTGGTATTCAGATAGAAAAAGCATTGAATGATTGGTCTCTCCACCTAATGATGCATAGATTCCCTCTAACTATTTCTCTGCTTTAAAGTGCCAGTTTAAATAAAAATGTCATTTTCTCAGCAACCAAACATAAGGGCCTCCCCCGAGGGCACAATGGAGGGCTTGAGTATATGGGTCAGCCCTACCTGGAATTAACCCCACAACCTTAGCGCCACTACATAGATTCTTTTTTTTTTACAATGATTTGTCCCATTTTAGATTAAAATAGTTTAGTTTTAGTCATAATTACAATGATTTGGTGGCCCAATGAGTGCTCCAATATCATAACAAGCCACTGCCCCGCTTTCTAACCTCTCCTGCATCACAAATTCTCCTCATTTCTCTTTCTCACCCTCAAATCTCTACAACAAGCCCTTTAGAAGACACGTCTAACTTACCTCCTTGTATGGTGCTCTGTACCAGCCACAGGACCAGTGAGGTCTGCAGGATCGCCCGAACCAGCATGTTGGCAGACAAACAGACAGACAGATAGACAGACAGATAGACTTGGTATTAGCAAATAGCTAAAAATGTACACAGGTGAAGTGAGAGTCAAGTACCCTCAGTTGAAAGCAGCACCACTGGCCAATCTACCCGGCAGGCCTTTATTTATTCTCTGGACGCCCATGTCTCTCCTCTGACCGGCCCTGCCCTCTGCTGTACTATTGGGCACACCCTAACAAAATCACATGCCCTTTCTTTTCTCTCACTCCTCGTCCCATTCTACCACCTCCTTTTCTCATGCTCTACCAAGCCTGAAGAAGACAGCCGGCTTCATCCAGATTTTTGTTGTAATATGCCCCTATAGATATACATACACTCTTAAAAATAAAGGTTCTTTATTGGAACCTTGAACATCCATGGAACCTTGCAAATGCAGAAAATATTCTTTATAGTTGAAAAAGGTTCTTTAGATTTTTAAAATTTGCTTCAAAATGGTTCTTTTAGGACCTGTTCACTGAAAGCTTCTTCTGGGAACCAAAAATGGTTCTTCTATGGCATCACTGCAAAAACACCCTTTTGGAGCTGTTATTTTTAAGAGTGTATTTTCGTTTTGCCCATGGCGTCCCGGTAATTGAAAGCCATCTCTCCTTTATCGATTATAGGGAAAATTTCCTCAAAGGACTTCAGTATTACGGTAATATTGTTTTTAGGCTGATTGTTTTGTATGTTATACGCTATTAAAAATAAAGGTTCCAAAAAGGAAGGTTTTACAGTGATTCCACATAAAAGAACCACTTTTTTTTTCTTACTGTAAAGAACATTTTTCTTTATTAAAAGAACATTGGTTCTTTATGAAACCATAGATGCCAATAACCTTTTTTTTTTATTTTTCTTAGTGAGATAATATACAGGTAATATTATTAAATAAATTCAACTAAATCAATACCATATGTCCATGTATTTATTGGTAGGATATTGAGTAGTCATGTAAAAGGTGATAATGTACAGCCAGTTGGTCATATATATAAAAATAATAATAATATAATATAATATACTGTATAACTATACTATAATATAATAATAAGAAGATATGAACAGTAAACTGCAAGTCTCTCTAAACAGAGCTACTAATTTGCTTTTTGTTGTCTGTATAAGGGCTAAGCATTGACTCAAAGATCAGTTTCTGTCAGTCTGCTCACACACATTGGCCTGACACTCGAGACAGGGCTCCACCTCACACTGAGAATCCAGTGCTATGATTTATAGTAGTAAAAACACCATGTGAGTCACTGCAGTAGCTTCTGTTTGCAATGATTCAGAGAAAAAATATATAGGTTATGGGTGTTCTTTTTGTTTTCATTAACTTTATCCTCAGATGTTCCATTGCATCCCCTTTAAGCCCTCAAAATACCCGAGCAACCCCTTAAAGAGTTTATAACAAGATCCCATTTTCCTGATGGACATAATATATGAATATAATATTAAGAAGCACAGAAAAGGCATTAAAGGAAATAAAAGCACACACTTCATTTGTTAAGAAAAAAGAAAGTATTTTAATATTTAGATGACTTTCATACTATTTCGTACTGTTCTGTCTGAGACCTGTGATGAAAAGAGCCAAATGGAGGAAGGACAGGGCCACTCTGTTGTGAATAAGTTGAAGGTTATTAAACTAAGTTTAAGGTCTGCTTGTTAGTTTTCTGTATAGCTTGTGTGACTTTGTTTTATTTACAAACCGTGTAAATGTCCTGCTAGTGAGGATTTGCAAATATAAAAGAGGAATAATACAAACCAGTGTAGGATGTGGAGAAGCAAAGTTCCACATTAAGCATTTATAAAAGCTTGTTTTCAACAAGAGGACAGTCACTGGCAGAAACACAGTCCAGTGAAGTCATATTTGAACAGCCATTTAAAGCCTCCGCTACGACGTCATCAGCAGTTTATTTCAACCTTTGAGTTTATTTCGACGTTTTCTGTCTGCATTCGTTCTTTTACGCCGTTTTGTTTTCAAAAGGCATGAAGAACCACCTTGCACTGAACACAGAACATGCACTGTAAATCACAGCAGCCAGGTTCACGCTTTTCACTCACCCCTTTTTCTTGGACAATCTATTTGTTTTATCATCTTTAGCAATACAAACACAGACACTCATCAGACAGAATGCACACATAAACAGGTGTAAAACTAGACTAATTACTTTTTACCATCCATCCATCTCCAATCTTGTTTATATGAGTGTCCTGTCTGATGGGTGTCTATGTGTTTGTGTTGACTTCATATTATACAAGTGTGTGAGTGTTATGAATGATGAATATGCTCATTAAACACTCAGTATGCATGTTTGGACAATATTAACTCGGCTTTTCCCTCTGGAAAATGCTTTAGCAGAGTTAATTTTCTACAGTAATATTCTTGTCTTTACTTTAATAACTGACATTTAATATTGTTTATTTACCTTTTTTTCTGTTTTTAATAGATGTAGACAGCAGTTCCAACACAAAGTCTGTTCCAAAAACCTAGGAAACTTCATTTGTGCCGCCTCTTAAAATACCTTCTTTTGGCCAAATTTTAAGTCAGTGATGCAATGCAATGGCAGAATGCAATGAATTTAGCAAAAAATAAATAAATAAAAAATTTCTACACAATCTAAGTTGACATATGAAGCAGCAGAAATGTTAATATTATGAATACAATTACAATTCAGTTGATTCTGAACAGTATTGCTTTAATAAGATAAGTAACTGAAAATCAACCATTTTAAATTAAAAATGAAAAACTAAAATTTTCACCAAAAAATGAAAATTATGTCATTGTTTACTCAAAAAACATTAACACAAGTATATATATATATTTTAAAATATGTCATTTGCAACCAACTTCCATTTTCCCCCCATCATTTGCTCAAAAACACATTATCACACACACACACACACACACACACAAATACTAGTCAATGGGAACTGTATAGGTACCACAGTTTTCCAAAATATCATTCGATAGAAGAAATAAAGCCGTTCAGGTTTGGAACGACATGAAGGTGAGCAAAAGATGAATTTTCAAGTTTGGATGAACTGTCTATCTCTAAAAGTATTGTTTCATTCCACTCACACTAGGGTTTGGAACAATGCTAATGTGTTGCAAACATGTGCACAACCAGTGCGCTATGAACTCAGCTACCTGCTTAATTTATTAAAAAGATCTCATTGCAGACAGCACGCAAACTAAAACGCCAGATAATCATGATAAAATCACTGATGTTGTTAAAGTTACAAACAAAGAAAGATTCAAACTGTGTCACTGAGATTATGTGCACACAACACTAATACAAGTGTAGAGAGAGATTTGGAATCTTTGGGCTCTGTTGTCCACTTAAATGGACACCCAGACACTAACCACAAGCCACCCAGAAGCTTGGAGCAGAAAGGAACAGCATAATACCTGATAGCTGGTGTCAGACCCATTAATAAGCAAATTTACCATTTCTAAATATACCACACACACAGTTTGAGGCCCGCAGGAGTTTGACTGTGTGCCACCACCACAGAAGAGGTGAAGATAAATAATCACAGAGAAATTCACTCTTTGTGAAAGCTTTTGCACGTAAGTGTAAGAATGTGTGTGTTTTGGTGTAAATGACAAAGCTTACGAGTGTTTATCACTTTTATTGCACTGAAACAGTCTTCTGTGCTCATGCTGCATAATAAACTCTTGCAGAGTAACTCTACGCACACCTAGTACTTCTGTGGCACGGCTCTCCATGTCACTCTGCCTGCACCTGTGGTGGTGCTGTGTTAGCGTTTCGCTCCACAGTGTGTAGCATAAATGGTGGGAACACACACTGAACCACAGAAACATGCTCATTTTTTATACCCTTTGTCCCTCATATCAACTTTACAAAGCAATTTGGACTTGTTTGTCAAAATGTATGGTTAATCTTAGTCGTCGTGGTTATCTGAAGTTAAGGGCCCAGTAAAACTAAATACTGTAAATACACCGTGTAATTGACAAAAGTAAAAAAATAAATGTCATAAATGGAGAGACAGACAGACAGAGAAAAGTGTAGGATTTCTCCATCAGTAATATTCCTGCTTTCCGGTATCCCGCTGACACAGTCAGACAGGGACAATATTAGTGGCGAATTCCTCCATGTCAAAGATTTGCTCAAGAGTCTACAGCAAGATGTCTTTACTAAAAACAGACGAGCACAGTCCTGTCCTGGTCCAAGACACACAGAGAAATGAGACAGCAACAAAGGGGGACATGGAGGTCAAAGACAGACAGAAATTTAATATTGTATGTTTTTAAGTTAGAGAAAGGATACAACTTGTTTCTTTATAATAGTGTTTCAGAATCTATTATAGATGTAGCCTACAATATACACCATCTTTCAAAATTCTGTGGTTGGTAAGTTTAAAAAAAAACATTTTTTTAAAATGTTTCTTAAAGAAGTCAAGGTTGCATTTATTTAATAAAAAATACACATTTACATTTATGCTTTTGGGAGATTTACATTTATTTTTATTTTTTTGTGAGTGCCGAGCTCTAATGTTTGAGCTACAAAACAGTCATGTTACGAAATATTAACACAATTTAAAACTATTTTCCATTGTAATGTATTTTAAAATGTAATGTATTCCTGTGTTGGCAAAGCTGAATTTTCAGCATCATTGCTTCAGTCTTCAGTGTCACATGATGTTCAGAAATGATTCTAATATGCTGATCTGGTTCTGAAGAAACATTATTACTATCAATGTTGAAAACAGTTGTGCTGCTAAATATTTTTGTGGAATCTTTTGTAACATTATAAATGCCTTTACTGTCACTTTTGATTAATTTAATGCATCCTTTCTAAATAAAAGTAATTCCTTAAAAAAAAAAAAAAAGCACAACATGAAATGGTTCGAACAAATCGCTGCCTTGTCTTCTGTATCTCAGCACCTGAACTTTCCGATCCCGTCCCAACATCTCTGCAATGCCTTGCCTTTTTTGACATTCTCTATTTTGATCCGTTTCTTTTCCTCTGCCGATCTGCCTGCCAGACGGACATACGACAGTGCCCATTTCACACAGGAATCCTCCATCCCACCTTAAAACCTCTGACCACATAACAATGTTGAGTTCCTTTATCACAGCATGTGCAGCCAAACAGACTGGAATTAAGGCACATGCATGACCAGTAGGTAAAAAACACAGTGGCTGTGAAAATATCGGAAAGAGGAAGATGGCGGCGAAAAAGAGTCTCGTAAATTCCTTCCAGTGCCGATATTAGTTACATCCATCCCCCCTGAAAACACTGGCCACGGGCCTCCTCAGAGGGTGGCTGTGCCAGTGATGATATAGTGTCATGTTTCTGACCAGTTTCATGGTTAAAGATTTCTGTAGTTTTTACTGTGGATCCAGTCAAAACCAAAGAAATCTTTACTACTCTATTTATACACATATTCAACTGTGTTGAGTCTACATGTCTCCTGAGACTAAATAGCATGCCAAGTTTACAGAAACAGGTGTATGCTAGATTAACCCCAAGAACACGAGAGAAAGAAAAGTCATTCTCCATACAAGCTTGTAAAATTCGGGCTAGAATCCAGAGCTTGTGCTGATACTTCTGACTTGTCTATCTGCTTTGGTGATTGTGCATATCTGCTTTGGTGATTGTGCCTGTGTAAATGCAGCAAGACGGCGATTCTGCCCACAAAAACATCAAACCAGACGAACATCCTCGATGCCCGGCTAGCCTTTCCCAGCCTGGGCTGTAGGATGACTTCATGCCTGGCACTACTGTCTGTTTGTATTGCAAACATGGAAATGGAAGTTGCGCAGACAGCGATGTTCAGACGACTCTGTAGAATGAGATTCACACATTTAGGCTGCACATACGTTGCAATGAGTGTGAAAAAAATATGCATATGCTTTTCACACTTATTTGTGCACATACACACAAAAAAAAAAAATCTGATTCCACACCACAACTATATTGATAATGGCACGATATCATTGAAATTCCTTTCAGAATTATTTTTTTACAGCTGATAACAATAAAAATATTGACAGCCAGTCATAAACCATTTAAAGAGTTTGAACATTTCCGTTTGCAGACAACAGAACTGCAAATCATGCTTATAATAAGCAAAATTATATTGTGTGATGGTGTGGAGTTAGGGCCTACTCACACCAAGAACAATTACTATAATGTTAGTGTCCACACCGATGGATTCTGATTGACTGTTTTTTTTTCAGCTGAAAAAATAAAAGTGATAAAGATTTTGCAGTAACACTTTACAATATAGTGACACAAATATGCATTAATTCATGCTTAACAAATATATAACTCACAAAGAACTAAACCATTTATTAACAATTACTGCATCAGCAACAAATGAACATTCTATATGATTCATAGATTAAGTAATCAATAAATTGTTATTAGTTAAGTGTGTCATAAAGTATTAATTCCCTAATGACATATTATATTAACTAATAGTGTAAATTCATGTCTTAATTACCACAATGGGTTCAAGCATGCATTTCAACTTCCAGCTGTCTGCTTTAATTAATCATTAGCTAATGATTTGCACGGATATCATTATGGTGTGACTTTACTTGAGGCACATGACTAACTAACCAATTCAAAATCTATAGCCACAGTGACATATTACTTAACAATTAGTTAATAGTTCTGTGCCTCAACAAGTAAAGTCATAACATAATGATACCTTTGCAAATCATTAGCTAATAATTAATTAAAGCAGACAACTGGAAGCTTAAAGGCATGCCTTCGACCCAATGTGGTAATTAACATGAATTTACTTCATTACTTAATAAAATAATTTATTAGGTAATTAATACATTATGACACATTTAACTAATAACAATTTATTGATTACTTAATCTTTGAATCATATCGAATGTTCATTAGTTGCTGATGCAGTAATCATTAATAAATGGTTTAGTTCATCATGAGTTATACATTGATATCTGTGCATTAGTTAAGCATTATTTAATGCATATTTGTGCACCTGTATTGTAAAGTGTTACTGATTTTGTTCCTCTTTGTTATCGCTATATATATAAAGTATATACAGGTGCTGGTCATATAATTAGAATATCATCAAAAAGTTGATTTATTTTATTCAAAATAAATTATTTCATTCAAAAAGTGAAACTTGTATATTATATTCATTCATTACACACAGACTGATATATTTCAAATGTTTATTTCTTTTAATTTTGATGATTAGAGCTTACAGCTCATGAAAGTCAAAAATCAGTATCTCAAAATATTAGAATATTACTTAAGACCAATACAAAGAAAGGATTTTTAGAAATCTTGGCCAACTGAAAAGTATGAACATGAAAAGTATGAGCATGTACAGCACTCAATACTTAGTTGGGGCTCCTTTTGCCTGAATTACTGCAGCAATGCGGCGTGGCATGGAGTCGATCAGTCTGTGGCACTGCTCAGGTGTTATGAGAGCCCAGGTTGCTCTGATAGTGGCCTTCAGCTCTTCTGCATTGTTGGGTCTGGTGTCTCTCATCTTCCTCTTGACAATACCCCACAGATTCTCTATGGGGTTCAGGTCAGGCGAGTTTGCTGGCCAATCAAGCACAGTAACACTATGGTCATTGAACCAGCTTTTGGTACCTTTGGCAGTGTGGGCAGGTGCCAAGTCCTGCTGGAAAATGAAATCAGCATCTCCATAAAGCTTGTCAACAGAAGGAAGCATGAAGTGCTCTAAAATTTCCTGGTAGATGGCTGCGTTGACTGTGGACTTCAGAAAACACAGTGGACCAACACCAGCAGATGACATGGCAGCCCAAATCATCACTGACTGTGGAAACTTCACACTGGACTTCAAGCAACATGGATTCTGTGCCTCCACTCTTCCTTCAGACTCTGGGACCTTGATTTCCAAATGAAATGTAAAATTTACTTTCATCTGAAAAGAGGACTTTGGACCACTGAGCAACAGTCCAGTTCTTTTTCTCCACAGCCCAGGTAAGGTAGCTTTCCTGTAGCTCAAATAGTAGAGCATGGCGCTAGCAACGCCAAGATCATGGGTTCGCAGGGAAAGCAAGAGCTGATAAAATAAAAAAATAATAATAAAAAAACTGTAACTTGAATTGGATAAAAGCGTCTCGTAAATGCATAAATGTAAATGTAAGATGCTTCTGATGTTGTCTCCACTTCAGAAGTGGCTTGGTAGCCCTTTTCCTGAAGACGTCTGAGCGTGATGACTCTTGATGCACTGACTCCAGCTTCAGTTCTCTCCTTGTGAAGCTCTCCCAAGTGTTTGAATCAGCTTTGCTTGACTGTATTCTCAAGCTTGCGGTCATCCCTGTTGTTTGTGCACCTTTTCCTACCCAAATTCTTCCTTCCAGTCAACTTTGCATTTAATATGCTTTGATACAGCACTCTGTAAACAGCCACACCTTTCAGTAATGACCTTCTGTGACTTACCCTCTTTGTGGAGGGCGTCAATGTTCGTCTTCTGGATCATTGCCAAGTCAGCAGTCTTCCCCATTATTGAGGTTTCAAAGAACAAGAGATACCCGGAATTTATACTGTAGGGATGGTCATTTATTCAAACTCAAATGTAAATATTCTAATATTTTGAGATACTGATTTTTGACTTTCATGAGCTGTAAGCTATAATCATCAAAATTAAAAGAAATAAACATTTGAAATACAGTATATCAGTCTGTGTGTAATGAAAGAATATAATATACAAGTTTCACTTTTTGAATGGAATTAGTGAAATAAATCAACTTTTTGATGATATTCTAATTATATGACCAGCACCTGTAAGTGTGGTGTGAACCCTATTCTCATAGAACTAGAATACATTTTAAAATGTTATCTTTATAGTTGTTGTTCCTGGTATGAACAGACCAAAATATTAAATGACTGTCATTCTAAAAAAGTTCACACACAGTTTTCATCACAAAGCAACCATACAGTATATTGATTGCTAGTTAGTGATTTAGCTGGCCAATTTATCTTTTAGTCAGTGCCTCTATTCAAAAGCAACATTTGTATGCCATGGAATATTTCTAAAGGTTACTGCTGTTGTTCAAACAACATGCGTTTAAGTTGAAGAGTCAACATTAGGAAATTTTCAAAGGCTATTCTTGGTTTATGGTGGGCGAATGCATGCAAACTCATTGAAAATATACACAGAACATCATTTCATGGTTCATGGAACAGCCCTGAAATAACAAAAGAAGACACAGTCAACGTGCACACACACTTATGGACAAAACATACTTACATTTGACTTCACTTTACAAACCGTGAGGCTAAAGTTTATTCAAGTGGGAGAAATCATAAATTTAAACAATGGCCTCTCTGATTATGATTTTTGTTAAGGTACAGGCATGCTCATGAAGGAATAACTTATTATTAAGATGGCAGAAGGATTTCAAACTGGCACCACTAACTTACTAAAAAAGCCAGACCAATAAACAAGCTTTTTTAAATTTATTTATTCTTTTTTATCTATCGGTAGGGAAATTGTAGCAAATGTCAGCCATATGACTAATATAAAGAACATTCTAAACAACAAAATGCCTTATAATACAGTTTGGCCAAAGACAAACACTTAGTGCACTAATATCCATATTATAGAAGTAGCTTAAGGTTTATAGAAAGATTGTGTATGATAATATGTAATACTACATACAGATTAATGAAGATTTAATTAGTTAACAATACTAATTAGCTACTTAAAGGTAACACTTTTAACAGTTAGGCCTACAACATTTGAGATATTTCTCATCGTTGTAATGCAGCTGCAAGCAATGCAAAACTCACAGCGCCACCTTGTGACATGTAAGTTTATACTACATACAAACTCTTAGTTCGACATTGAGCACTTCATAAAAATGATTAGAATTACTTATTTCTAATCAATGAACAACAGAACAAAAGGGAAGGGAACAGAAGGGAAACCACTAATTAATATGAATAGGCCTATACAATGTAAATAAATAGCTAAATAGTCTGAAATAAAATTAGAACGAATTTACAGTCATGGCGTTTTTGTATTAAATATTTACATTTAAATTCTAAACATGCTACTTTTACAAAATCGTGCTTGATAAATAACTAGAAAGGTTTTCCACGTTGTTTCTTAAACGACCGTTTAAACCAAACATTCGATTCTTGAATTCGAATTAGCAATTCTATTAGGCTACTTATGAATAGTAATATTAAACAACGAATGTTTTTATGGCCGCTTACCAACATACAATCACACAAAATATTCATGAGCCAAACAGTTACTGTAGTAGAGGAATTCGCCAGAGCTACGGAACTGAAGCGTTTGTCGAAAGAGAAGTGTAGTACTGAACATATAAAAACAACAAGAGAAAAACTGCAAAGGTGAGGTGACATAAGGTCACTTACGGTCACTTAGTCACGTACACACAAACACAGAAACCCAAGCCGTGTGTATAACTCCTATAACTGTTAACTCTCGACTGAACAGCTACATTAACTACTTCATTAAGAGCATTTGTCTTTTTTACATTTCTTATCTTTGAGCTGACATTTTCTGACATTTTCAAGCCAGTTTGATTTTTGTAAGTATAGCTATTCATTGCTCCCCCTATCTCTTCATTACAGATCTGCCCATGCACTTGACCAAATATAAACTTCATGATTCTTGGCAGACAGACAGATTTTAGTGGGGAGGAGTCTCACGGTTTAGGCCAGGACAGACCAAAGGACAAACAGACAGAGGTGTAGAAAGAGAAAGTGGCTGATAACTGAGAAACAAAGAACGAAAACACCTGACCACCCTCTTTGGAAGCAGAGTATGTAAGTGTCCTTTGCATTAGATGTATGATTTTAGCTGTTTTGAACTGTAGGCGTAAAATATTAAGAGCAATGGAGGAGTATTTCATTCTTTAACAGCAGTAATGCAACACACAACCCATGACGGAGCTTGTTTGTCCTTGTGCATGGGACATGAGCTTTATTCATCAAATCAAAATAATCTCATCTAAATGTATGACAGTTTTTCTATTAATGCTACATGTGCATAGTTTCAAGGGGGTTTAAGAGTTCAAATAGCATTCTGCATCGAAGGACAGAACTTTTTATTAAAGGGACGAGATACACAACAGGCCACAGCCTGGCTAAACTGTTTAAAAATACTTATTACTTTTATTTACACAGACGTATAGCAGAACATTTATGTAACATTTAACAATCAACAGAATCCTTCTCCTCTAACTGTATAAGAAGGCCATGCAAAGTTTGCATGGATATAATGGAGATACACGTCAGGATTGGTCATTATCTGACCTCAAACTTTGCATCACCTTTACTTTAACTACTGTTCAAACCCACAGTAAATGTGCAGATAGGTGCATGACTTCTCTTTCTGCCATGCTTCAGTTGTCACCTTGACTCTTGCTGTTGTTTCACGGTTTGATGAAGGCACTATTTAAGTTTGTGTTGACAAATAACACTGAGACTTACACAGCTGACATTTCACGGGTTTGTGAACAAGTAGAAAGTTGTTACATTTGACTTTTGGACAATTTCTCTTGCATAAAAGAATCTTTATTACTTTTCAGTTGATATATTTTGACTGTTTTAGAAATGAATAGTATTATTCATTGAAGGATGCATTAAATTGATAAAAAGTGACAGTAAAGACATTTATAATGTTACAGATGATTTCTATTTCACATCAATGTTGTTCTTTCTATTCATCAAAGAGTCCTGAAAAAATGTATCATGGTTTCTACAAAAAATATTAAGCAGCACAACTGTTTTCGACATTGACAATAACTGTTTCTTAAGCAACAAATCAGAATATTAGAATGATTTCTGAACATCATGTGACACCGAAGACTGGAGTAATGGTGCTGAAAATTCAGCTTTGCCATTACAGGAATAGGTTACATTTTGTATTATTACATTGTAATAATATTTGACAATATTACAAATATTCATTTATTTGTAATCAAATAAATGCAGCTTTGGTGAACACAAGACAAATATTACAGACTTATAATCTGCTCTAAGTATAAAAGTGATAATAATCTTCATTGTTGCTTACTGTCTGTGCTTCAGAGATGGCGATGTCTCCCACTGCTATGGTGGCCCGCCGGGCTCTTGCTGCTGCATCACAAGGGAGCCATGAAGGAGGAGGTTTGAGATGGGGTTTTTTTTAGGGTGGGCTAGATGAAACAGGGTAAAATAAGTAGATGTTATCCAGTATGGATAGGCAAGTTCTCATAAACCATTATAAAATATTACTTTATTACCTCGGGTTTATATTGTAAGCAAATAGTTTAGTGAATTAATGACTTCACATGTCTCAAAAATCAAGAATGTCAAAAATATTAAATGATTTTCAGGTTATTTAGATATTCACACAGTAAGAAAGAAATACTGACACAAATCAGATCATTTAAAAACATTTATGCAATAATCAATGATTCTAATAATAGATGTACTAATGATTTGAATCATATACAGCAAAGACCTGGAAGATCCTGTCCTTCGTATTAGCCCTGCCCGGTGTGAGTGTCTGCATGGCAAACGTTTACATGAAGATGCAGGCCCATTCTCATGATCAACCTGAGTTTGTGCCATACCCACACCTCCGTATTCGAACCAAGGTGCCAGATTCTTGGGTTTTTCAGTCAAAGTATGCATAATGTGGACTTCTCTCTGATTCCTCTACAGGCATAGAAGAAAAGTTTGATGCCTTCACTTTGTAAAACATCCTAACAACATTGGACATGACATGAATCATTTTCAAACAGCTTTGTCTTTCTTTCACAGCCATGGCCATGGGGTGATGGGAATCACTCCCTCTTCCACAACTCTCATACGAATGCTCTGCCCACTGGTTACGAGGGACCTCACCACTGAGCAGGACGCCCCCTGCTGTCTCAACTGTCCGTCCCCTTAGATGCCAGACAATACTGATGGACAAGCTTCTAACATTTTAACAGAAATAAACAGTTTTCACATTAATTTTGTGTGTGTGACTGATTAAGAAAGGTCCCAAACAATACATGGTTAAGACTATTTTAAGTATTTACTTAATTCTATTTAGAATTGACTAAATTTGCCATTTGCCAAATAAAAAGTCCAGGACTGAAATGAGACCAAAAAAGAAAAAAAAAGAAATTGCTCAATCCAAATGAGGCACAAATTCTAGAAGAAAACCATGTAGACAACATTAATGCAGAGCTCATTTATTGAGAACCATCCTCTGCCTTCCACCAACATTTGGCCATTTCCATGATTCAATTTCTCATATATATAATATATATATATAAAAAAAGATGGCACTCCAACATACATCAGATAATCCAGACTTCTATAAATGAATAAAGTGGCATATACAAAAAGAAAAATATAGCTAACATAAACGGCTCTCTCTCCTTGGCATATTATTCACATAACATACTGTACAAAATCATGTACAACATCTGGATGCACTGTGATTACCATGGAATCAGCATCAAACCCTTTTTTACAAAATAAGATGAATAAATGAAGTTAAAAAAAAAAAAAAAAAAAATACGTATGTACAGTTGGTCATTCTACTCCATATACAAACACATCTTGGGGAAAAAAAACGTGCACATGAAAATAGTAGGAATTAGAATGTGCTAAAGTATTTTTCAAAATATTTTTGCCTAACTGAAGTTGAATGAAAATCTTGACACATCAAAACATCCCAAAAATCCAGTATTTCCCATTCCCTTTCTGTGTATTCTGTGTGCATTAAAGCAGCTATTAAATTTGTTTACACCAACAATTCATTACATTCATTTCACTATCCACTACTGTTTGCCCTTTAGCTGAGGGCTGTTTTGATGAGGTTTAAGATGTCCTTTCTCAGACCTTCGGCGCAGTCCGCCTCTTGCGCCAAACGCAGGAAGCAGTCAGTGGAGAGGGAGGGGTGAAGGGGTGCAGGATGGAGCCCCTGAGGCCGCAGCAGTATGGACAGACAGGCCTGACCCAGTCGCAGGTAAGAGTAGCGCTGTGAGAACCAGTACACTTGTGGCAGCAGAGACCTCAGCCAAGCTGCCTCAGTGTCAGAAGATGATGATGGAACCTGTTTGGAACTCTGAGAGGATTTAGAATGTTGTTTGGAACACTTTGACACTTCAGTTTTAGTCAACAGTGGTGATCCTTCAGGACCCTTGCAGACTGACCCTGCATCCATTCTATCTTTCAAACAGCAATGTTTGGTCAGACTCCTTATTACAGAGTGGAGAAGGTCCACACTTAGGTCCTCAGCTGACCGTTGTAAACCAGGTACTAAAAACCTACAAGCCCCAATCATCACTTCAGCCAGTGGGGTTTTCTGGAATTCCTTCTCCTCTGCCAAGCAGGATTCAACCTCGTCCGGTGGTCTAAGCAGCCCATGAGAGGCTAGAGAGGACAAAACAAGACAATTTGTTTCTTGCCTTGACATCTGGTCTTTGTTTCCGTCAGTCAAACGACAGCCATGTAAGTAGTGAAGAACTGGTAAAAGCATCCCACTGTTTACGTCCTTGATCCGGATGGCCTCACCTTTAGCTTTCTGGGCCTCCCCAAATCCTCCCATCAAGAGGGCTCTAAAATACTCAGACCCAACATCTTTGGCTCCCTCTTCCCCAGTGACAGCCTCGTGATTGGCTAGTAGAAGGGTTCCATCATCGAGGAGGAAATTTAGGTCATGAGTTGCCTTTAAGTAGGGACATGACTGGTTTTGTTGCGGTTGGGATTTGTTATCCAGAACTTGGGTTGTCTCTGTTCTGGTCTGGCAATCTGCGCTACAATTCTTTCTGTCCTCCTTGGAACTTGACAGCAGACTGGAGAGGCAGCCAATCAGAAGAGAGATGTACAGGGATTTAAATCTCAAAGAGGACGGTTGTTCAAGAGGATGCAACCAGCCAGCAAGAAATGCCCAACATTTGTCAGATTGTCCATCATCATCATCATCATCATCATCATTTCTGTGACAGCCAATCAGGTCAAGAGCTGCTGCCAGCCCTCCACTATCCAAAAGCAGCTTCTTCAAAAGAACTCTGTTGCTGCAGAGGAAAAAAACAAAGGTGGTGGTCAAATCAACTACATGGGTCAAGAGTGACATTCATTTTTTTGTTCTATTAATTTATTGAAAAAAGACATTAAAAACACAGTTCTAAAATATTAAAATTCACTTAAGTATTTTTGGGGGATGGCTCAATTTTGCCTTTTTATGACAAGTCAAGCTCAGTTAAGGTTGATGCAGCTCCCAAAAAACTTGATATCCATGAATTACTAGAGTGCAACAGTCACAAGTAAAAATCCTAGGCAAGGCAAGGCAAGTTTTTAATGACAGACATACTCTAAGCAACAAGGTTGTTAATCAATGGTGTAGCTTTTGTTGCCATCAGCCCACATTATTACAACTTTTTTTTTAAATTCTGCTCAACAGCAGAATTCATGGTGGTACGACTATGATTCAGCAAAGAAATCTCCACCAATCTAATAAACAAAACCAGCAAAATCACACCAAATGTACACTTTAGCACCCACCCATTTGCACTTCTTTTGCTTATTAAAGCTGTTAGGTACAGAATAAAAAGTACCTCTATCTTGTTGTCTGATTTTCAGACACTTTTTGCTTCAAAAGAAAATCTGTAAGTTTAATTGGTTTGGCCAAAGAACTACAAAAACAACATATAGTTTACTTTCCTATGAACTTGACCCATGGTTTAAAATCGCTAACACTCTCGTTTGTCATTGACCCACATATATTATGCTATAAAAGCATTAGAAATAAACCCTGAAAGTCAATTAATCATACCTGTTAATCAGAGGCAGAGAAAGGACACAGTACAGCTTGTCAGATTCAGAGCCTGACAGCATGATATGTGTAAGAACTCCAGTGCCAAATCCAGACTCGCTCTGAACCTTCAGATTACTGAGCAGACCCAAACCTGAGGAGCCAGAAACATTTTAGCTTTGAATAAACAGCAGTCTTAAATATAATATGCTTCAATATCGTATATTAATAAACTCACAAACCTAGTTGTGTGATTTTGCCTTTGACTTTCTCTGATTGTCTGTCTGTTACTCCTTTGCATCCCCTGATCTCCTCTCCTCTCACACACAGTCTCTGTTTGATCAGAGCCACGGCTCCAGTTCTGACCAAAGCCTGGAAGCAGTTTGGGTTGCAGCTGAGGCGCCCAAGCATCCGAAAGCATCGCCCGCTGGGGTCATGGTGCTGGGTGAGGTAGTACAACAGCCCCGAGAAAACGGTTTGTGTTGATGAGCGCTGTGCTGGGGTCTGAGGCGTGGGAGAAGCGCGACAAGAGCAGAAGAATGGGGGATTCTGGGGCCCAGGCCTCAGGGTGATAAGGATGATGGTAGACTGGGGTTTTTGACAGCACCGGGGGGCTGTCCAGCATGACCACACTACAGCGAGAGGAGGATGTAGAGGAGGATGAAGAGGCACGGAGCCTCTTTCTGGGAGGAGAGGAGATTTGGAGGGGAGATGAGGCAGGTTTTGTCACTGAAGGTGGCTGCTCAGATTGAGGGGAAGAGGCACAGGAGGGCTGTGAAGAGGAAGGCGAACCTGGTACATTTCGAGGTGATATTGGAATGGAGGAGAAGGAGGAGGAAGAGGAGAGCCGGATGAGTTTGGAGCGGGTGGAGGGAGAAAAGTGGGGCGGACGCAATGTTGAGCTTTGTGAGATCTCAGAGCAAGGTGACGATGAGATGGAGGATTGAGGGCTGCTACCAAAGACTTCACTTCCACATGGGGATTCAGTCAGCTCACCCTCAGATGAGATCAGACCCTCAGAAACCAGCCAAGACCTGGAGGAGGCACACAGACAAAACTGAGCAACATACAAGCAATTTTTCCATAAAACATGTAGATCAATGTGGTTTACACATCAAATTGAAACGGATCACAATTAAATTATGATTGGCATGTTCATACTTCCAAAACGTACTCTCAGATTTTGGTCATCTTTTAAATGAAATGACTGAGAAAAAGGCAATTAATGAAGGGTCATGACGATGACTAGGCCTAATTGTTTTAAATTAAAACATTTTGTTAATGTGTGGCAAGAAATCAATAACAGCAAGATATTGATGCACTAACAATGTTTTTAGAAGAAGACATACTATAATATAAAAAAATAATGTCAAATTAATGTCAGGCTTTCACAGCAAGGACAGTTTTAAAACTTCAAACTTGTTTAGATTTTTGAATGTTTGGTTTAATTTTCTAATCAATGAAAACATTTAACATTTTGTTGGCTAAAATTAGATCGTAAAATTGCCTACTTAATGATAACATGAAAAACTGACTTAAAATTTAAAAGCAAAACAAGAACTCTAAAGAAAAAAAAAAAGTGTATAATTTAACCCTGCATCTCATATTACTGATCAGTGCTCTGTTAGACTGCCAAGTGTGAAAATATGTACAGGATTTTTTCATGTTCTGCTTTTGGTAAGACTATGAATAGCTGACCTAAGGCTGAGGAAGCTGGAAGATCCTGACGTCTGGTCTTTGCTCACATCCTCCCTCTTGTTCCCTTCAAGGGCTGAGAAGTCAAACGAGTCAAAACATGAGGTCATCAGTTCAGAGCATGGAGAACTAAAGGACAGGTTGGTGTCCATCTTTCCTGCAGTCGGTTCTTCTCCGCGAGCAAGCTCAACCAACCGCTTGATCAGCAGCGGCACCAGCCCGAGCTCCTGCAGCTGTTCAAGAGCAGATTCATCGTAGACAAAGTCCACACAAGCTAGAACGGCGAAACGCGTGAGCGGATGGTTTTGATGGGCAGATAAAAAGCTGATCAACACCTCCAGTCCCCCGCTCTCCTTTACTTTAGCCCTGTTCACAGCCTCTCTGCAGCAGAGGCACAGGGCCTTGAAGAACACACCCGACTTCAGAGGATCCTTCTTCACTTCCTCTGCGAACTTCTGAATGACTCCCAAAGAACCGACCAGCGGCCTCAGGCAGCCTTGAGAGCACAAGTTAGCCAGAGTCTTCAAAGCTAGCTCTTCCAAAGGCCGACCACCTTCTCCTGAGACGAGGACCCCCAGCTGAGTCAATGCCCCGGACCTGGACATCTCCCTGGCACACTCTGCACTGCAGCCTCTGGTGAGCTCATGAATGGCACGAAGGGTCGCCCGTTGCAGACCTAAAGGGTACTCTGGAGCAATGAACAACGCGAGAGATGGAAGAGCGCCTTGTGAAAGCAGCAGAAGCCGGTTGGCAGGCGTGTCAGAAAGGTAGACAAGTGCCCGAGCAGCAGACTGGACACATTCCACCTTAGGAGCACAGAGTTCGGGGGCTGGAGTCAGTGAAGAAGGAGAGGATGGAGGTGGAGAGAGAGACAAGCAGATCAGGAGAAGTGGAACACCACCTGAGTGAGAGAGACAGAAATAAAATGATTTTAAGGCTCAGAGCACTTTACAGCCTGTGACTGTATATAATGGAGGAGAAACATAATTATTATTATAATAATATTACTTTAAACATATGAAACTCTGGGACAAACCTGCAGAGTGGACCTCAGCAGAACCCTCTGGATCCATCGCGAGATTTCCCAAAGCACGTGATGCTCGATTTTGCACCGTCTCCACAGAGACATTCCTCTTGAGGACATCCACTACAAAAATGAAAAATCATAACCATTTATGATCATGACTATTTATGCAAATAAGTAGCATTTTTTGTAGTGATACAAAATCTGACAGAAAATCTGAAAAGTTTTCAAAAGAACCATTTTTGCTTAGTGTAAGATTTAAATACTCTAAAGAAACTTTTCTTCTATGAAGAACCATTTGCGCAATTAAATGTTTCCATGGACGTTAAAGGTTCTTCATGAAACCATAGATGTCAATGAAAAAACTAAATTTAAAGACTTTATTTTTTGATGTGATCTCATGTGAGTGATAGGTTGCTGGGGATCCTCAGAAAAGCAATTGTCATTGCAAGGGGGAGGGAACTTATTTTGATTAAAGATTACTAGGGCACATGAATTTATGACTTATGATGGATAAATAATAAAGACATGCTCTGATAAATAATTTATAATAATGACTGCAATATTCCCAAAATAATAAGAATAGTCAATTCTGTAATGACTTTAAGAAGTTCATGTTACGGAGTATAAACATATATTTTAAAAATGTTGAAAACAAAAAATCTGGATCCATCTGGTCTTAACCATTCAAGACCCATTATGAAATTGCCAGTCTTATCAAAAGTATTGGAGAAAGCGGTTTTAAATCAGTTTTCCCCTTACTTAATTGGGAATAATAAATTGGATCCTTTTCAGTCTGGTTTTAGATCTAAATGTAGCACTGAATCAACCTTGTATTTGCGGATTCTGGAAATTGTGCAGTTTTGGTATTGTTGGATTTAACTGCGGCGTTTGATACAGTGGATCACTGCATTCTTTTAAATAGGCTAAAAACCGAGGTTGGTATCTGTGATTCAGCCTTAGAGTGGTTTGAGTCCTATTTTACTGGGAGGAGGTTCTCTGTGGAGATAGGTCAGTTTTATTCATCACCTGCTTATTGGGTGGGGTGCCACAGGGCTCCATATTGGCCCGATTTTATTTGCCTTATACATGCTCTCTCTTTGTTACATTTTTGAGTTTCACAAGATTCCATATCACATTTACCCAGTTGTACCTATCAATAAAACCTGGGTCAAAGTCCTTATCTGATTTGCTAGCTTGTGTAAATGACATAAAAAGTTGGATGGCTGATAATTTAGCTGTAGCTAAATGAAAACAAGTCTGAAGTCATTCTATTTGGCTCCTCCTATTTGGTAGACGGCCTGAACTCTATCTGCAAGCAAATATCCACACTCATTTAAAGAACCTGGATATTGTTTTTGAATAGGAGTTAAAATTCGACAAGCAAATATACTCTGTTGTCAGAGCCAGCTTTTTTCCAACTTTATGGAAACAGAAATCTTTTCTATTTTTAATTTTTTTTATTTATCTAGATACAGTCATTCAAGCCTTCATTTCAACAAGGCTTGATTATTGCAAAGCTTTATATGCTGGTGTCAACCAGTTTTCCCTTTCACATTTGCAGCTGGTTCAAAATGCTGCAGCTCGCTTCTTAAAGGGAAAGAAAAAGAGTGAGAACATCACCCCTATTTTAGCACTTCTACATTGGCTACCAGTTGAATTCAGAATTGATAACAAGGTTTTGACTTTTGTATTAAAAGTCTTGCACAATCTGGTTCCTGTTTACATCTCAGACCTTATTCGTCCATATTCCCCCAAAGATCTCTTAGATCATCCTCTGACAAACTATTAACCGTCCCATTGTCCTGCTTGAAATCTAAAGGTGACAGAGCATTTTTTTTTTCTGTATTAGCTGTGGAATTCACTACCTCAATCTGTTAGGTTATCCTCCTCTTTATCTGCATTTAAATCATCTATGAAAATGGATTTCTTTTCTCAGGCCTATTCATAATTTTAGATATGTTAGTCTTAGGGAGTTAAATTTTTAGTCTTGAATTTTTTTTTAGTTTTATGGTTGTTGATTTAATTTTCTAATCTCTGTATTTTTTGTATTGTGTTATTGTGAAGCACCTTGGTCAGCATATATATTTTTTAAGGTGCTATATAAATAAAAATGACCTTGACAACCATGTCAGATGTCAGTATGAACAGGGTATAAAAAATGAACTGATCTTTAGGAAGCCTCGAGTGACTTACCAACAACAGATATGCCATCAAGCTTTCTTACCTATGAGAATAACAACAATAAAAAAAGCATTAATCACATACAAAAAATGAAAGCTGCATGTATGTAATAAACGCAAGCTATACATTAGAGCAGCATCTTTCTTACTTCTAGTCTTGTCTGTTTTTCAGTGCAGCAGTTGGCCAGGATGCTAAGTGCCAGGTCCAAAAACTTCCTGGAGCTTTCTGGTCGCCTGAGGAGATCCAGCAGAGGAGGAAGTCCTCCTCGTGATTGGTAGCGGGCTATCCTGCTACCACCTCCTTTAATGTGCTGCGTCCGAATGGCCACCAATGCCCTCCACTGACCAGCTTTCAGTCTCTTGTCTGCATCCCTGGCTTTGTCACCTCCAGTGACGATCTTATTTTCTGCTCCTGTCAGTCCACTGCTGTGACTGTCTGCTAATGTGCGTGTTTTGGACAGCTGAGCCAAACACCAGGTCAGAGAGGACTCTGGGAGAGTGGCGAATGCCTCTGAGGTGCTGTTCAAACCTTTCGAATGTCGTTTAACTCCTTGTTCTGGAGGTGTAGACATGATGAACCAGGAGTCCAGAAGCACCTCCCCACCACCACCCCCTGTTTTGTAACTTAATTATTTTATCTTCCTAATAAAGTAGGGTGCAACAATATTTCAGTGGCTTTAAATAACTTAGCAACAAACACTTATTCCACCAAGAAATAAAAAACGAAAAATAAATAAATAAAAGAACACAGGAATTACTACAAAGTTCTCCTATGATTGATACATTCCATTTACAGAGAAACAAGCATTCGAAAAACTACAACTACCATGTTCATCAATCAAAGCAAGCCCAGAGCAATGACTTCTGGGAAATGAAGTATTTTAACCAATGCGATATATTTCATTACGGCCTACAATGGGAGGTAGGCCACAAAAAATTAAATCCTTGACAGTGCTGCCTGAGAGTACTCTATTTGGGTGTATTTTGATGTTTCGATGAAGAGTGAGAAGGCTTCGTTAACTTTTCATCTTACTCACGTCAAATTTCCTACGCGCTACAAAGCGCAATCGCCTCAGATTTTCACTGGCGCCATCTTTAGCAGAGCGACAAACAGGAGGGGTTTTCACAAAGGGAGGGGTAATCGTAAACTCGGCCTCTTTAAAGCTTATGGGAGTTGTAGTTTCTGGATAGCTCAATTATTGACTTATTTAATACTTAAGATAACGACGCATTAAAAACGGTATAAATTAATGTATGCAGATATTTATTTTGCCATAATGAAGAAACAGCCTGTGCGTTTCGACGTTCTACCTTTCGCGCGATACGCTTGTAAAAAACAATGGCAAGCATTTCCCACAATCCCCTCTCATACGCTATGTCCACTTCCGGAAAAAGCACAACAACACCCTGCTCAGCGCTGTCTGGTGCAAACGAGGTCGTTGTTATTATCATCGCTGTTGTAGACGCTCGGTAAGAGCTCATCGCTGGAGTTGTTAAAATCCACGATTAGTCGCAATAACGCTTGACGAGATTAATAAGAATTAAATGCAACATGGAGGTTATTGAGTCAGTTGTCACAGACGCCATTGAGGTGGAGGAATCAACAACTACAGTTACGACTTTGGAGACCGAAAAGTCAAAAACAGGTAAGATGTGAGTAAGTCAATGCAGCAGTGTGTGCACCAGGCATCGCCAGCGAGGAGGACACGATGAGGCTGATGCTACAGATTGGCCTTCCCATCAGTTTTAGGTTACTTAGAAGAGCTCCAGACCCCCAAAACAAAAGATTTATTACGGTATATTTTAATTAGCATACATTCCTAACAACCGGTTTTCTAGAATATTTTAATTGCGTGCAATATTTTAGAATATGCAACAATAGTAAATAAAGTAAATAAAAGTTTTATTTTTTTTAAAAAGTCATTTAAAAAAATATATTTTTCATATAACCTGAGAGATTTCTGTCCCTCCATTATCCTTACAGACTTATGCTTCAAAAAGTTCATAAAGACATCAGAAAATCATATAAATTGATCCTAGTCTAGTATTCATTTAATTAGTTCATTTTATTCATTAGCCTAAATTAAATAAAGAGTGATCATGTTTCTTCAGAAAACTTAAATTATACACACACACACACATATATATATATATATATATATATATATAAACTGAATTGTGATTTTTTTTTTTTTTTTTATGTTTTAAATTTTAATGTTCCAGGTTTTAAGTATTACATTTCCTCCTAAATATTTGATTATGTTCTTGTTCTGTAATAACTTGCGATCTACTAATATTCTTTTTCATTCAGAGTTTGTGTGGACTCTGCAAGCTACATGGCATCTCGTCCACGTTCGTTTGGACATGGACCAAGAGTTTGACCAGCCTGTGTGCAAGAAGAAGAAGCTGTGGGAGACTGTGGCCGAGAGAGTGACTGCAAAGCTAAGAGCCGAGGAAGGCACAGATGTTTCAGTCAAAGCCTTCGAATGTGACCTCAAGTGGAGAAACATGTTAGCGACGTATCGCAAAAATGCTGAGCGAGCCAAAAGACTGGGAACCAACAGTGTTCACTGGGAGTTCTTCAAGGAGATGCATGAAGTGCTGGGAAGGAGCTACGAGGAGGTTGAGGCTCAGCGCAAGGCAAAGCTCAATGGCACCAAGCTGGGCAAAGCCATAGCCAGCAAACGATTTACCCCGATACTGCCCACACCCACAGCTACAGCGCCACAGTTACCCAACGCCAGGCCTCCTCAGGATTTGCTGCAGTTGTACCTGGAGCTGCAGGAGAGAAAACTGAACATGTGGGCTCAGCAGAAAGCGCTAGAAGAGAGGAAGATCGAGGCCATTAATAACTTGGCACGTGCCATAACTTGCCTGTCCCAGAACAATACCATGCAAATGCCCAAAGAGTGTCTGTCGGACACCCCTGTTACCCAGCAGTAGTCTTTTCAGATAAGAAATGCATTTTTATTTTTAGAGAAATGCCTGATATATTGAACCCTTTTCAGAAAATTAAAAAGACTTGAATTGAACAGCAATTTGTTGAAAAATGCTTGGTTTTCCTTTCCTTCAGTGTGGATTGCAAAAATATAACTGAAGTTAAAAATGTCACATTCATGTAAAATGAGTACAGGACAAGTTGTACATAGTATTTTTGTGTTTTAATAAAAAAAATCATACAAAATGTTTATCGTGTTTTCTGCTAAAGCTTTTTTCATACCACCAAATATTTATCAATTATACAAAGAATGATTGGTTTTGACATGAATGGGCCAGTGTTATTATCATCAACTTAAACTAAAACCCATAAAAAAAAAAAATCATTACTTGAAATATAAAATATATTTAAATAACTGAAATAAAATCTCTAAATTTTTGTTTTTAATTTAGTTTAAGTTGCAGTACTAAAATAAAAACTAGTATAAATTGTTGCATTCAGTATTTTTGTGATTTAATAAAAATACAAAATTTGGTTACACTTTATTTTAAGGTGTCCTTGTTACAGTGTAATTATACATTTAAGTACTGAGTAATATTAATTAACTACATGTACTTACTATATGGTTAGGGTTAGGATTTGGTTTCAGTCATTATTTACATATTCCTTAGTTTGTGACTGTGTTTTGTTTTGACTTGAATAGAACAGTGTTATTATCATTAACTTAAACTAAAACCATACAGACATTAATTAATTAACATAATTCGGGAAAAAATGTACTTTTCTCAAACATAAGTTGAAGTACTGAAATAAAACAAAGTTTTTTTTTTGTAATACTTATATAAATATAAACAAAACTAGTTTAAATTGTTGCATTCATGTAAAATGAGTAATTGTATTTTTGTTGATAAATTTAAAAATAAATCACAAAACTACACATTGTTTTCTGCCAAACTTTCTTCATATCATCAAATATCACAAATTATGACATTTTTAATGAAACCTTGCTCCATTCCATCAAAACTTTGATGGTTCAAAAAGTTCACTTTTTATTTATTTACACTATATCAGGGGTGTCAAACTCTGCAGAGTTTAGATTTAACCCTAATTAAACAAACCTGATCCCACTAATCAAGTCCTTGAGGCTCCGGCCCTCCAGGAACTGAGTTTGACACCCCTACTCTATATGAAAAACATTTAATTGATGATTTTATTCATTTGCCTTAATATAAATCTGTAATAAATTATATAAAGCAGTTGTTTTCCTTCAGAACACGTAATGCTCTTGATTCGTACATCTCTTGGTTTATGTTTAAAATGTAATTTTTTACTTTTTGATGAGTGAAAGTTTTGGCTTTGTGAAATTTGAACGGATGGACAAAAAATGATAAATTGTGTTCCAAAGAAGAATGAAAGTCACATGGGTTTAGAATGAGGAGTAAATGATGACAATTTCTTTTTTTGGGGGTGAACTATCCCTTTAAATATGCAAATCAGTGTGAAAATCTCATTTTGGTGCTGCTTCCAATGTGCTGTAAAGCAGGTTAACTACAGTCTCTCTCATTTTCACCCCAGCAGCATCTTCGTTTACCTCGTCCACACCTTCTGGAGTGTTTCTCTCTAGCAGTCCCTTTGTCACGTCCCCCATGTCCAGAAAAACATTGTGTAATATACAAGCAGTCAGAACCACCGCTTTCGCCCTGTCGTAGTTACCCATATCCAAGTATCTCAATTTCTGGAAACGCTCTTTTAAGTCCGCCACAGCCTGGTTTATTCGGCCTAAATGGCTCCCCACCGATCGATTGTAGAGGTTTTCCTGCGGGTTATGACCTGTTGAGAACGGAGTAAGTATTTGTTCTGTGAGCGGGTATCCGACTCCGGCTATCAGGCAGGTCCCTGGAGGCAACATCTCAGGGTTTTGCCGAATCCTTTCAGCCAGCGTGCTTCCTCTGTCTTTTTCTGATCCTTTGCTGATGTGGCAGTAAATGAAGCGACCTTTGTCATTGCAGACCAGTTCCAAGTTCAGCCATGAATCTGGATGTGGTTCGTTCTTAGATTTCTTGGCTTCCGGAGCGTCACTCTCGCTGTCTGGTTTCCCAGCAGGCAGGCGGATGGGGATGCGTGTGTCGCCCAGCACGCCGAGCACTCGAGGGAGACCTCGCTCTTCCAGACCCTCATTGCGACTCAGCCAGCTGGAGAAAGGAAGCAGATGTTGTAAGGCCTCCTGTCCTACAGGGAGAAAGGAGAAAACAATGCCTAAATCTGCCAAGTAACTTAAAGTATTATTTTATTATCATTGATATACTATTATAGTTTGTGTTCATATTTTGAATTAGATTTCATTTTTATATTTTAATTTTAAATTTGTTATTTTTTTCTGTTTTTGCCATTTTTATTAGTTTTTAAAAAAAATGCTTATATTAAAAAATTAGACTAAATGAAAATGCAAAATTCTTAGAGAAAAGTCAAGTTTTTCATATTTAATTTGAGTTAGTTCATTTTAAAGTAATGAAATTGTTTTTCATGTTTTAATTTTAATGATATGAATTAATGCAACGTGAACACTTATACTGTATCTTAAGCATTTTCATTTCCTTTTTTTATTTCGTTTTAATTAATAAAATTACGTTTTTATGAGTTTATTTACAGTGATGGACAAAGTTAAAAATGGTTTTAAGCCAGTAATTTCTAACTTTTGCTGTAGTGTGTCAGTAGGAAATATCAGCTTACATTTCCAAACATTCATTTTGCCATTAATTGTAATAATCCAGTGAGATTTTTGTCTGACAACAGATCTGATCTCACCATCATCCAGTCTGTCTGGAATGACACGAAGAAACAGAAAAAACTGAGACTAAATCCAGAAGAACATCTCCGAGAAACATCTTCAAGAAACCTACCTGCAAAGCTAAAGCACTGTTAAATGTTTTAGGCACTTGTGTAAAAATGCTGTAAAATGAGGATGCTGTCAAAAATAATGTCATAAATAGATTTTCTTCATCAAATAACTTTTATTAACTAAATTAAATCAACATTTGGTGTGACCATCCTTTGCGTTTAAAGCAGCTTTTGCCCTCGAAGCACTTGCACAAAGCTTTTCAGGAAGCTTTGCAGGTAGGTTTCTTGAAGCATCTATTTGTAACTGATTTAATCGTGTTCCTGCCATTAAAATAGCCATAGATAAAATAAAATAATTGTGTGGAACTGTCACAACTCGTACCTGTAGGCCACTGAATGAGCCGATCCTTTTGTGTGATCACTTGATCACAGAAAGAGAAGAAGATCCTGTGAATATTCCCCTTCTCCAGATGGAAACTAGAGGACACGCTGCGATAGCTGATGCGTTTGGACAGGAGGGTGAGGGACAGGAGGACAGTGTGAGACAAGGACAGTCGAGCTCTTCCAGACAATCGGTTCTTGCTGTAGCCCGTGTTGGAGCTTTGCAGAAAATTTGTCACATACTGTAAGAAATAACAAGACGATGAGAATGAGGTAAAGCAGTGGCTCTCAACCTTTTCAATTCTAAGGCCCAATGACTTTTCCAGTTGTTCCAAACCTTGCTGGATTAAAGGGGTCATGTGACACGATTTCATGTTTTCCTTTGTCTTTGGAGTGTTACAAGCTGTGCATATATATGATCTGTAAAGTCGCAAAGACTAAAGTCTCAAACCCAAAAAGATATTCTTTCTAAAAGTTAAGACTCTGCTCATTTAAACACGCCCCACATATCTATGTCACTGTGTGGGAAGATTTGCATAACACTGTGCAAATGTATACACAAAGGCGCAACTTTTGTTCTATTTTATTCTTATCTTTTATGGTAGTATTATTTTTGATTCAAAGAATCCTGAAAAAAAATTGTCTCTCCACTCAAAAACTTTTGAACATTGATAAGAACCACTGATCATTATTAGTAACTGTACACTAATAATAACTGTGAAGCAAATCATAATATTAGAATGTTTTCTGAAGGATCATGTGGCACTGAAGACTGGAGTAATGATGCTGAAAACTCAGCTTTGCCATCACAAGAATAAATAACATTTCAAAATATATTAAAACAGAAAACAATTCTTTGAAATTGTTATAATATTTTACAACACTACTGTATTTACTGATCGAATAAACGATTGAGAGAATAAGAGACTTCTTTAAAAAAAAAAAAAAAAAAAAAAAATCATAATTATTCCAAACATTTGACTGGTACTGTACATGTTTCTAGATATTATAAGCTCTAAAATATTTCATCAGGTAGAAATGGAGTAAAAACATTAATAATTCATTAAAAAATAATAATAATAATAATTTTGATTACCTTTCCAGGTCTTTAAAATTAGGCAACCTCATATATTCAGGTTTTTACAGGATTTGAGTGAATCCTGGTTCTGGGTTATTTTAATTCTTGCTTTATCTTATTTCTAACCTAATATTTAAGTCATGCTGATGCCCCCTGGTTGAGAACTACCATGTAAAGCGAGAAAATGAATCATGAAACATGACTTAAACATGAAGTGCATGAGCTAGCAGACCCACCTGTACTGTAGGATTTGCCTCCATGGCTTCGGTAGCATGTGCGCGCTGCAGGGCGGACTCCTGAGCGCTCCTGGACTCTGACGGCTGGCGAGTCTGATCTGCTGGCGATGAATCCTCCTGTTGAGAGGCTTGCTTCGACACAGAGGCTGTCTGCTCCTGGACCTGGGCCACCAGGTCAGCCTCTATCATTTCCTCCACCGCTCGGTCCAGTCGCTGGTCCAGCTCCCAGTGGGACAGCGGCTCCCACTCCGCCTGCACCGCGTCCATTATCACGCGTCCTGCGGCCGCCACGCTCCACTTACGAGCCTCCATCTAGACGCAGGTCGGATTAATGTGGGAGTAAACGGATGAAGCTAGCCAAGTAAGTTTGTCTCTCCAAAAACATACGTTAAACGTTGCTTCTACAATAGATTAGGGAAAGTAACTGTAGTAAACATCTCACGTTAAGCAATAATGAGGGTAGAACCAGTTAGATGTGTCAGTAGATACTACTGCTGTAACTTTACCGTGCAAAATGAATGAACCGAGTTACTATGGATAGTTCACATGCATGGTGATTGAGTTAACATAGAGATGCGATTTTGAAATTAAATAAAAATCTTAAAGCCTAAAATACGTAGTGGCACGCCCATATTAATTATAACCTGAAAGATATTTGAATTAACAGACCTTTAAAACAGACGATCCTCTCTTTCCATTAGCTTCTGTTGCTAGATAGATTGATCTACTGCGCATGCGCCAATTCGACAACTATGATTGGTCCAGTGTGATTTCAATATAACATCCATCTGTTAACTGTCGATAAACCCATTTATCAACTTTTTCTCTTTTAATTTGTTCTCTACTACATTTGTCATGTTTATAAAAGAAAACTCTAAATTGATACTAGTAGCGAGTGACTGGAGATCCGATCTCACATCTCAATATGATTTGGATTTTAATATTTTATACAAGAATGTTTATTTCAGTTTCATGTTGCAAATAATTTAAACACATTCATTACATTTACATTTAGCAGACGCTTTTATCCAAAGCGACTTACAAATGAGGACAACATGCGACAAAACTCAACAAAAGAGGAAAGACATGCGAGTGTTAAGTCTCAGTTAGCTTAACGCAATACACGTAGCAAGTTTTTATTTTTATTATTATTATATAATAAATTGAAAACAGATTGAATAGAAAAAGAGCTTTTTTTTTTTGCTTTTTTTAAATTGTATAATAACTAAAAAGAAAACAAATAGAATACAAAAAGAATAGAGAAGCTATAGTGTTAAGTTTTTTTAAAAAGAAAACAAGCAGTTAGAAAAAGCAAGTCTTAGAATAGAATAGAATTAGAATAGAGAGTGCTAGAGGGTCAAATAAAGATGGAAGAGATGTGTTTTAGCCGTTTCTTGAAGATGGCTAAGGACTCAGCTGCTGGGATTGAGTTGGGCAGGTCATTGCACCAGGAGGGAACAGTTAATGAAAAAGTCATTGAAAGTGATTTTGTGCCTCTTTGGGATGAACAATAAAGCGACGTTCACTTGCAGAACGCAAGCTTCTAGAGGCACATAAGTCTGAAGTAATGAAGTGGTGGTTTGGTAGGCAAACATCAATGCCTTGAATTTTATGCAAGCAGTTATTGGTAGCAAGTGCAAATTGATAAACAGAGGTGTGACATGCGTTCTTTTTGGCTCATTAAAAATGAATCTTGCTGTCATTTTCTGGATTAATTGTAGAGGTTTGATAGAACTGGCTGGAAGACCTGCCAAGAGAGCATTGCAATAGTCCAGCCTGGACAGAACAAGAGCCTGAACAAGGACTTGTGAAGCATGTTTCAAAAGAAAGGGCCTGATCTTCTTGATGTTAAATAAAGCAAATCTGCAGGACTGGGCAGTTTTAGCAATGCGGTCCGAGAAAGTCAACTGATCATCAATTATAACTCCAAGGTTTCTGGCTGTTTTTGAAGGAGTTATGGTTGATGTGCCTAACCGGATGGTGAAATTGTGATGAAACGATGGGTTTGCTGGAACCACAAGCAGTTCTGTCTTAGCCAGGCTGAGTTGAAGGTGATGGTCCTTCATCCAGCAAGAAATGTCTGTTAGACAAGCTGAGATGCGAGCATGCGAATATTCATATGAAACCTATAAATATAATTAGCACATTATAATAACAATTCTCATTTCTAAAACTCATCTCTTCTTCGAAAAGAATCTAAGGAACGATTTAATAAAATACTATTTATTCCGTATACTTGTTGACCATGTCGTAAACATATTTCCAGTGTGTAACATTTCTGCTATTCAGCTATTAAAGTAACTTGTCTCTTACATCAGTCAAGTCCTCATATTCACTTCTAGGCTCGTTACGAATCGGGTCTGAATGAGAGACGGTCTGCGTCCCAATGTGCATACTTTTCATCTTAAGTTCTATGTGATATTAGTAATTTTCAATACTATTTAGGGAAGATAGGATGGATAGTATGCATATTGGGACGCAGGGATCGTTCTGGGTTGAATGACTCCAATCTTAGTCGTTCAGGTTTTGTGAACCGGTTGAACCGATTCTTTTAAAAATTCCAGGGCCTTCTAAACCCTCACATTTTACAGAAGTATTTGGGGAAGGTTTGTACACTGATGCGATTGTGTAATGTTTTCCTAATTTTAGAAAGTTGCATTTAGTTTTACTTATACAGAAACTGAAATTAATCTTAGAAATCTTTCACTTTTAAGTTTCAAATGCAAATTTTCCCATTTCAAGGCGTTTCTCCATTAATTTCAATAGTATTTTTAGATATAAAGTGATTTAAAATACTGAGATGCGGAAAGCACTGTCTTGCTTCTCCTGTTTCTTGTTAATTTTCTTTCTCCTGTCTTTTGTTCCTCTTTTCTTTTGTTGCATTGTTAGTTGTTATTCTGTCATATAGCAATTATATCTCCACATTTATAAATAATAATAATAAAAACACTAAAACCCCAAAAGCAACACCGTTAATAAACAGACGTTGAACATTAGACAAGGAGTGGAAAAGGGCTGATTTTAATTAATTTAAATGCAGTTACAGATACTGCAGCATGATTTTCTTTTCTGTTTTTAACTCTTTGTTTGTTTGTTTTTGCAAGAGCACTGTGAAGGAACACTGCCATCACTGAGAAGAATAAGGGTGAGTTCGCAAAAACATTAGGATCCGTTTTTTGGGATGAACACAATGTCAGCATTTGTGTTAAAGTTAAACATTCACTTGTTCAAGCAACTGTGCCCAAAGGCTTCATTCTTATTGATCTTTACATTTTTACTTGATTCTTTCCACTATTTTAAAATGCCACACACACACACACACCCACACACACAAAGAAAAACAAAAAACGGATTAGCATTTACACTCCCCTTTGATTTAAATACAAAATCAGGGACTTAAATGTCAATACTTCAGCTTCCAAACAAATATTCAAAAAGAAACAAGCGGACACCACTACACTCCTCCAACAAAAGAAATGTAAAGAAAAGCAAAACACACTTCAGGAAGCAACAATGCGAGTGGAAAAATGTATTTACAATGAAACCACTGTATGTCAGAATTCACCTTAACCATGTGCTGTGTATTCATTTGCAGGCATCCATGCCCACTCTGATGTTCAGTAAGTTCCATGTGCATTTACACTATATTAAGTTGGTAACATAAAACTGTTCAGCCTATGGCCTTTTGCACCCCAATAAAATTATGCAGGATCTAAATAAGAATAATTATATCAATACTCATTAACACACAACAGCATACTGTAAATGCGATCAGTAAAGTGGGCATTTGTTAAACCTTACAGCCACAAACACAAACCCACCCCGCCCCTATCAGATTGAAACACACAAAAAGCACAAAACGTTTATAACTCTCCAAACATAACATTTGCGTGAATTAAATAAGAAGCACGGGTTTAAATACTCCGATATCTAACCACCTCTGAGAGGTGACTAACAGCTGTCTGACAAATGAGCAATTCATCCAGAAATCAAGGGAAATATTACCAAATCAAAATGTGCCTGCGCCAAATGGGACGTTGTGATTGGTGGATTAACCTGTAGATGAGCAGACACCGAACATTGGAAGGGTTTGCGACAATACAGTGAGAGTAAGTTGCTAGTGCTCGATGGGACATGAGGAGTAACAGGGAGAGCGATTCAAATTCTCAGCAAAGTTACAATACCACACAAGATCACTCTCACTCATGCTTCCCCCCTCTTTTTGTAACTCAATACGCACCACCATCTTAAAACGCACGTGTTTTGCTTGTCCGCTGTTTTGGACACTCTTTACCCCCGCTGTCTCACCCCCCACCCTCCCCCCCAACCCTTTATCGTCAGTTCCTCCTTCACTGCACGGCTTGTTCGTTGGCAGTGCTGCCCGAGTCTTGAGGCTTCATGACATCGGGGAGCTCAGGAGGGCTGGAGAAGGCCTCTATTCTTAGAGGCTCAAAAGCATCATCTGTGGTAAAAACAGACACGGTAGGAAAATTCAGATCACCAAATATCACATAGCGGGATATGAGGCAAACGACTGAAACAAGAGCTCACCACCGATGCGAAAAGCCAGTCCTACTGTGGCCGGAGCCTGAGGCCTGGCTGTCTGGTTTGTGAACCCACAGTCTCCAAGGGTCTTACTATCTTCTAGCAGCATGTCATCCTGGGGGACATGGAGAGATTGTTTAATAAAGCGCATAATATACTCAAATCACAACAGCCTGTGTGTGGGTCATTCAGAAACTGGCCATTATTTTATGCAGTACAACATGTATTGACTTATTGTCTTAAAATACTGAAAGTATTAAACTCACAATTTTTTTTTTAAAGCATGGAATATTATTAGTTTGTTGTATTTTATCACAAGGTCACAAAGTAAACACAAAGTGAGTTTGAGCAGACAGTTTAAATGTTTAAAACAAAATGTGCTTTTGAGGATGCTGTTTAAAGTCATTCGTTTTTCGTCTTGTAAATCTACGGGTTAATAAACCTCTTAGATATAATTTGTGGGTTTTCTTACCTTAGGGGGTTTGAGCTAGTATTAACAAAAGATTTGATGAATTCTGTGATGTTTTGTGGTATTAGTTTGTGTTACACACACTACCATTCAAAAAGTCTGAAGACTTGCATGTTCACCAATGCTGCATTTACTTAATTAACAATACTGCACAAACAGTAATATTTAAAAAAAAAATCAATACAATTTAAAGAACTTTCCTATTTTGAAATATTCTCAAATGTAGTTTATTTCTGCGACGGCAAATGTGAATTGTCAGCATCCTTTAGAAATCATTCTAATATGATTTGCTGCTCAAGAAAGTTTTTTGTGGAACTGTAATATTTTTCTCCAGGATTCCTTGATTAATATTAGTTCAAAGGAACGGCATTTAAAAAAAAAAAATCTTTTCTAACATTATAAATGTATTGACTGTCACTTTTGATCAATTTAATGCATCCTTGTTATAAATAAAATAAGTATTCAATTCTCTTAAAAAAATCTTACTAGCTCCAAATCTTGTAACATAGTGTGAAATTACATAACTTGGAATGCTTTTATTTCTACAAAACAGGAATGACCCAACTACATACAACCTTTAGGATACACGAAAAGAGCTATAACACTAATAATTAATAATCAACATCATCATGAAACTTTCTTTGCTGACCTTATAAAGTCTCTGATCCTCTGGCGCTCGCTTTAGGATGCCCTCCACAATCCGCTTCAGCTCGTAGACTGTGGTAGACTCCTTAGCATCTGTGAAGATGGTTGTCTTGTGACGTCTGATCATCAAAAAGACATCCTGAAGAAAAACAAGGAGCATTATCAACACATCTCGATTCATACAGAGTTCAACCCTCCACAACCTAAACTCATGGCTCATTTCAACCTTTACAGAACATTTCTTGTCCTTCACACAACAAAATGAAACATCAATCATCTTAGAAAAATAATCATAAGCATGATAACAAACCACCATACCTATAACCTATAACTCTCAACTCCAAAACCGTGCTTGTTGTAATTCACAGGTAGAACAACCACTGGCTTTTTAAAAAATAAAACAATAAAGAGAAAAGCAGATGGTGAACAGCTGAAACATGTCAACTGCACAACTGCAGTGCTCTCTACACAAATAAAACGCTGACAGCTGCAGTTGTGTTAAGTTGTTGTTGACTTAGTTACTGGCAACACCTAGGAAATGCAGCGCGTCGCTGTGCGGTTTGTTTACTGCAAACAGCTAAGCAGCATTGCGAGAGGATGAAAAATCAATTATACAAACCGTAAACGCGGCTAAACAAAGTATAATTAGCGCGAGTTATCTTTTAAAAAAAATGGACGCGCAAACTGGAGCTAGTAACAACAGCAGGACAAAACATGTAGCAACCCATCTAAGCGCGATAATCTTTTAATGATTATCTACGTTTATTGTGCGGATAGATTAAATGAGTAAGGTTAGATGAGCATCTAAAAAAGGCACAGCCCAGAATGATCAATGACAGGACCAGCCCGTTCCTACATTACGGCGCTGTCACGAAATAAACAGCCCCACTTCGGCTACAGAGGGTGCGCAGCTAACATACAAATAAACAATACAAAACTGTTTGCCCATCTGTTTTTAATATTGGCCGACCAGACCGGTCGTCGAGCGCAATGTACTCCCAATCTAATTAGTAACACTGTAAATGGGGCGGATTTAGCGGTGAATGTTAGCCGGGCTGCTAAAAATATTGCGAAACAAAGAGGACTGTGTAAAGGCTGCGTTTACACGCGTTAGCCACTCAAACCAGCGGCTAGTTAGCGTATAATCCGTCACGGTAACCTTTTCAAACTACAAAACGAATAAATACGTTCGATCTGGGTTTGATTTGCTTCCTCACTCACCATTTCTCTACGACTGTTTCGCTGACTTCTTCCACTATCCCACGCTGCACTGCGGAAATCAAAGCGCTCGAGCCAGTCCTCCACAATCCCAGATGTCTTTGCGCGAGCGGCGTCAACTCTTTTCTGTGCCGGAGACGCGCCCTAGTGGCCTCACACAATTCAATGCATTTTTATTTTTTTTGGAACTAATACTTGTTGCTCAGGCACAAACCATTTTTTTAAATGAAAAGTTTAATGTACAGTTTTGGCTATTTCTGTGAAAAGTAATTCTAGTGCATGTCGTATGCGAATGCACTGTATGGCGCGGCTTTAACAATTGTTTTCACTGGGATTACTTACTGGCCAAATTTGTGCATTTGAACGGTGCACATTGTAGAATGCATCTGGGACTGCGTGGCTTCCAAATGTGACCCTGGACCACAAAACCAGTCTCAAGTCGCTGGGGTATATTTGTAGTAATAGCCAACGATACATTGTATGGGTCAATATTATGAATTTTTTTCTTTTATGCCAAAAATCATTTGGATATCAATTAAAGATCATGTTCCATGAAGATGTTAATTTCCTACCGTAAATATGTCAAAACTTAATTTTTGATTAGTAATATTCATTGCTAAGTTCTTCATTTGGACAACTTTAAAGGTGATTTTCCAAATATTTTGAACCCTCAGATTTTCATATAGTTGTATCTCCGCCAAATATTGTCCGATCCTAACAAATACATCATTGGAAAGCTTATTTATTCAGCTTTCAGATGATGTATAAATCTCAATTTCTAAAAATTGAGCCTTATGACTGGTTTTGTGTTGGCCTGTATGTAAATACATATACGAAATACACAAAGACACGGCACCATCAGGAATATGAACAGTTTATTCTGAGCAAAACCTTGTGACGGAATAAACTCCCTTACGAAGATTAACCATGGTTTTACTATAGTAAAAGTACAGTAACCATGTTTTTTTTTTTTTTTGGCTTATTACCATTTGTATAATCAAAGTTTTACAATAAATACTATGGTTAAACTATGGTTAGTGTAGCAAATCCATGGTTAATTTGTGGTTGCCATAGTTTATTTATAGTAACCATGTTTTTTTTCATTTGTAGTAAAACCATGGTTAATTTTCGTAAGGGCTTTGATGTTGAGACAATATTATAAAAGGTTTATTTGAAAAGAAAAAACACATTAATCATGCACACTTCATTTCAGGCTACCACAACATCCTTTAGGATTGCCTGCAACTCACAGGAGTATTTGTGGATTTATTAACATTAGATTATCTATTGCTGGCTCAATCGTTATTTAAAAATACTACAAATGACTAAAGAAAACCATGTCTCTTCCCACTCCTTTCCAAGTATTTTCTTTTACAGTTAGTACTACTCTCTTTAATACCTTTAATGGTATGTACTCACAATGCTGCAAACAATTTCAATATGAAAATCACAAATAACATCTCAGTCTGGGTCTCTATGACTTTAACGGCTCATTATTTTTCATCCTTCGCCCAAGCAGTCTGTACTGCGCCTCTTCCTCACTGGACCTTCAGTTTGAAGTCACACACCGGTTACAACAGGCACACTAACAACAGAGGAAACAAAATACCCTGTTGGTTTAGTAGCAGCAATTTTTTTTTTTTTTTTATGAAACTGAATGACAAGGTACAACAATCTCTCTATGCAGTAAAAACAGAACTGTTCATTCACACTTACCTGTTTTTTGTTTTATGAAATGACAATGCAGTCTGCTGATTCTCCTGTGTTGACAAAAGTTGAATGATAATGACCACAGATGTGAAGGAAAAGACGACAGGTAAACTGAGATTTGGATACGAGATGATCACACTCACGGAAAATTCGTTTTAGTGCCTCAATTTCTTTTAAAGGGTTTGGTTTCTGGATTTTGAAGGTGTATTTTGCAAGGTCATCTTCACTGAGCTTGATTTGGACAAAAACAAAACACTCAAATTTAATAATATACTTTATGCATACACTACCATTCAAAAGTCTGAGGTCATTAAGATATTTCTCGAAATAAATTAATACTCTTATACAGCAAAAAGTGACCCTGGACCACAAAACCAGTCTTAAGTTGCTGGGGTATATTTGTAGCAATAACCAAAAATACATTGTATGGGTCAAAATTATAGATTTTTCTTTTATGCCCAAAATCATTAGGATATTAAGTAAAGATCATGTTCCATGAAGATATTTTGTAAATTTCCTACTGTAAATATATCAATTTAATTTTTGATTAGTAATATGCATTGCTAAGAACTTCATTTGGACAACTTTAAAGGCGATTTTCTCAATATTTTGATTTTTTTGCACCCTCAGATTCCAGATTTTCAAATAGTTGTATCTCAGCCAAATATTGTCCTATCCTAACAAACCATACATCAATGGAAAGCTTATTTAATTTCGAAAAATTTACCCTTATGACTGGTTTTGTGGTCCAGGGTCACATATAAGAGTGATTTCTGAAGGATCATGGGACACTGAAAACTGTAACAGCTGCTGAAAATTCAGCTTTGTCATCACAGAAATAATTTACATATGAAAATACATACGGTTTTTGATGAGTATTAAATACTTCTTAAAAAAAAAAAAAAAAAAAGAATCACGAAAGGAAATTTTACTGCATTTGTCCATATCTATACAAAAAGCAATTCCGCTGCTGATTCTTGACAATCATAACCAACAACACAATGGTTTTGGGCTGAACAAAGCTGCTGCAATATCACAATACATACTGGCTGATCTCTGGGTGATGTATAAGGTTTAGTTCCCTCACTGCGATGGAGTGACAGAGGTCTGTGTTTGGTTTCTGGATGCACGCTGCAGTTGAAGCGCAGCACGCTGACAGGCAAATGAACATGCCAACTGTCTGGATACTTCTTTACCAGATTTTCCACCATACTGTAAAGAAACCATCCCATCGTTTTTTCAAAATAACTCTATGCTCTGTAATATTGTGATTTAAATCCAAACAATTCTAAACTCACTTAACAATGTGGTATTGTGTGTGAGGCTCAAGCTGCGAAGCCTGGTGATGCCGAGAGACGAGGGAGTTGTCCTTTATCATCAGAATATTATTGAGTGCTCTGTTAACCTTGACAAAAGAAAGCAAAAAGGGTAAATATCAAAAATTAAACTCTATTGAGACATTTAAATAACGTTTCAGCACATTTAAATGAATAAAAATACAATTATAAATAATTAAACCTGCACTAATTGCTCTGACATCATCCATTATGCCATGGTCTGTCTGAATACTCGATTCTGATTGGCTGGCAGGTGTTGATTAAATTCGTTGAACTGCACAGGTAGTTCCAGGTCAGTTTAATCACGTTCTATATTAATGCGCTTCCTATAAACATCGGTAACCATAGTAACATACAGTTACAGTTGAATAGTAATACAGACGAAAATAACCGTCATTTTTATCGTTCCCGTCAAATATTGCAGCCCAGATATTATTAACATCTTTAATATGTAAATGCTGCGCGTCGGGTGGTTCTTCGCTTCCATGTCGTGCATTCATATCGTTTAATGCACAGCTAGACGTTGATTATCCCTTACGTGAACCATGACTTACCGTTCTGACCTGAATCCCTCTAGCACCCCAAGGTGTGAGAAATCCCAGAGGAAACCCGTATCGGGAAATGGCATCACACATAAGCAGGGCAATGGAATCAGAATTAGGCTTTTCTGATGGAAAGATTTCAATCCACTTGGTGTAATAATCACAGATGACCACGATGTGGCTAAAGGGGCCTTTGCTTTCTTGAAAAGGCCCTGTTATATCTATACTCAGCCATTGCCATCTCTCTGTCACCTGGATGGAAAAATTAAGATCAAAGAATATCAAAAGTTACCGGTTTAAATGACATTTCACTTTCATAACTATTATGGCTACTATTTCATGTCTTCACACAGAAATTACCGCTGTGATACAGGACAAAAAAAAAAAAAAAAAAGGACAAATCTGTAAAAGGCATACCCGGATAAACTGAGTGTTTGGATTTTCAGGTGTTTCAAGAGGTGCATCATCATAGGCAACATCATTTCCGGGATCCTGCACATACATACAAAGAATAAAATTAAAAAACAATGCTAAAACACCATTCAGGAGGCTATTTTCAGATCTGTAGGGCTGAAGTTTATACATTTACAGACTGTAATAATGTAAAGGTCTACATACACTAGCATCATCTTCATCAGCCTCGTCATCAGCCTCTTCATCAACCTCCGAAAGCTTCATCCAGTGAAAGCTCTGTGAAAACACACTGACTGGTGTATAATGTACAAGTGTATAACATGCTCTACAAAAGACAGACAAAAATCAACAACTATTAACCTGTGGTTTGCAGTAGTCATCGTGGAAGCTGCCAGCATGCAAGTGGCCAAGGCTGGAACCATCAGAATCCACAGGCACACGAACAAACTTCCCCTCAAGCCTATCAAACCCATGAATAAGAGATAAGTAGTGAGACAACTAGAGAAAATTACTCATTTGGCAAAAATTTTTAAAAATACACTGGCTAACAAACACATTACCGTGGTGTTACTGGTGCTGACACTGGTGTTGGTTTTGGTTTGATAGGCACTTCAACTGGCTTACGATTCTGAAAAATGCAAAACAAATGAATAATGCGTTTAGAAATAAACTTTCTAATACAGCTTTAAAACAAAACATTTGCATGTTCACAGTTCGTTAATTGGTATCATTACAAGTGTTTTATTTATTTATCTATTTTTAAATTACTCAAGTTTACATTTCCATGATTAATTATTAGCTTTATATCAAATCATGAACCCCCTGCAATTCACTCACACACTCAAAACAGTTCAGGAAACCCTGCAGCAGTGCATGAAAACCACTGAATCCTAAATCAAAGGTTAATAAATAATCAAACGTTTAGTTTATTAATATTACCATAAACTGCATAAGACCTATACTACACAAAATATTTACATGACAGAGGCTGAAAAGGAAAGCCAGCAATTCTGGATTATTTGGAAATGCCTTGATGTAAAGAACCACTGCTTTCTGGAAATGTATTTACTAAAATATTTACTTGATATGATGAGGAGTGATTCATCTAAACTCCCATACATACCAGAGATCGTCTCTTGACAGCTGGCACCTGTGTGTGGACATTTAAAAATAAAAATCATGAAAAGAACACATGGATTATAAGCAGAAACGGAAAAAAAAATTATAATAAAAAGGGATATTTACATACAAGTCAAACATTTTAAAGACATGCATAAAACTGTTCTGACTTGCCTTCCACTGCAGATGTTTTGGGAAATTAAAGATAGTCGGGACAGCATTTTTGCGCAGTCGTTTGTGACTGCCCACTTGTTCAAAGCAGTCCTTCTCAAAATGATCCGAGCACAGGACTGAGTTTCCAGTTGGCCACCAGTTCTGCCATCTCATCCGACGGAGCCACTCTCTCACTCTCAAGCCGTCAGCTAGCGGGAATCTGGATGAGACACACACACACAAGTGTGTTTATACATGCATCACAAAAACATAATGCTGGACAAATATGCGTGCATTTAAATATACATTACATAACGTTAGGAGGTTATTTGGAGGGGGGGGTTGTTTGAAACTTTACGAACGTGAGACATATAAATACACAACTTACTTGTGAAAAGAAAACTCGCCCCTGTTGTATGGCTCTTTATACTCTCTATCTGAACGCTTCTTGCACTTATAGGCCGAACACACTGGCATTTCTTATTCAATTTCAGTGCAATGCAATGCTAAACACACATCTTATTTTGTATTTCCGGAAACTGTTCTTCTGGTGGGATTCAATGGCAGATTGAACACTGGGAGTACTGCCACCTAATGGACACTTATAATCATCTCCGTTGCGATGGAGCCCCGTCTGTTCTGCTTGTTTGCACATTTCTCTGACCCTCCTTATTTTCCAGCTCTGATTGCAGTATAAACAAACAGTATTATTGATAAACCCCCAGTGGTGCCTCAACAACACATCAGTGCTTCAGTGAAACGTTTATTTATTTATTTAAGTTAACGAATCGTTCTCGGTCACTTAAAAGCAAAAATTTAAATTCTGTCATCATTTATTGACCCTCATGTAATTCAAAACGCATTACCTTTTTGTTCAAGTCTTGACAGAAACTTCTCAGGTTTCATTAAAATGTCTTAACTTGTATTGTCTAATGGGTTTGGACATAAGGGTGCGACTGAGTAAATGACAAAATGTTCATTTCTGACTTTTGAACTATTAAGTCTAATTCTGAATGTCTGAAATGTAACGACATTAAGTCTTTATTTAGACTACTGTTGTCTGTTTCTATAGTTTGATGAAGCCAAGGTTACAAAAATGATAACTCACCTACCTGTATTCATGAAATTTTAAATACAATACCAAAAGAGGTTACAAAAAGATTTGAGTTGTCAAAGACTTGTGTTTTAAATAAATAGTTTGAGTGAATGACTCACTAATAGTACAAACAGACATTTGTCGCCGTGTCCAGATAACATGCGAAAAGAATCAGTAAATGAATCATTTTGGTTCAAAAGATTCGATTCACTGGAATAAATGAAGCCCTACCGCTACACACCACACAGAACAGCTCCTCAAAAATACCACACAACACACACAAACACGTTATGATGACAACAGTACCCTAAATGATTACATTTACAATACTTTAGAGTTTGTAACTGCATTTGTTGATTACACACACACACACACACACACACACACATAAGAACAAACATACAAATACGTCTGTAAATGTGTGTTGGCAAAGCTGTAGCATGTCTGATTAGCAGCTACACAATATTAAAACATCTGTCATACATGTGTGTATGTTTTGATTAGGGGACTAATACATCTGAGGATTACATGAAACTTGCAACACTTGCAACAAACATCTAAAACTTACGTGTGAAAAGAAAAGTCGCCCCTTTTGTATGCCTCTTTATATGATCCATCAGAGCGATTCTTGCACTTATAAGCTGAACAAACGGGCATTTTTCTAACAGAATGTGTTACTGCTCCATTCAATTTCACCAATTTCGTCGCACAGGGCAACTGCAGTAAGCCACTGTGACTGTTTTGTATTTCCGGATGCTGTTATTCACTGAGAGACCTGTTACCGCCATCTACAGGACACTATTTGTTACTGCAGCCGGTTTCACGAACGACACTCTAGTCTAGTCTATGCTAAAAAGTGTGGAAGGTTTTGGAAAGACATTGACTTTATTGATCGATCGATTGATTGATTGATTGATTGATTGATTGATAGTTCGATCGATTGATTGATTGATTGATTGATTGATTCATTCATTCATTCATTTATCTGAAAGGAAACGAGAGCACTGTGCATTAATTTTATAATTATTTTATTTTTTATTTTGGTGCAATTGAACATTCTTGTTAAAAAATAATAAATCAATTTAAATTATCATAATTATCTTTTAATTAAAAAAAAAGATAATTATGTTGAATTTAAAATATGATATAGGCCTATTATAAATGTACTTTAATAAAAAACCTTTCACTTATTTTAAAATAGAAATAGGTCACCTTCATACTTCAGTATCAATAAGCATTAACAACGCAAAAATGACTATAAATTATTGTAAAGCCTTTTTTATCATGAATATTCTTATGTTTATTTCAGTATTTGATTTGCTATAATTGCTGATTTTTAATGTTGCCTTTGATTCATTGGTTCATCAGAATGTTGCATTTAAATAATTGATATATTTATCTACTTACTACTTACATATTTACTTACAAAACCGAATTACATGTCAAACTACTAAGCACATATGATTTTCACAGCTTTGTTATTTATAGATTTTAAAAGGTCTGTATTGTTTAAAACAAATTTCAAATATTTTATTGTTTTACTAAAAAGATAAATAAATAAATAGGCTACAAGAAGGGAAAAAGGATAAAGAAGAAAAGTTTTTCTTCATTCATTTTGATCCTCCATCCTCCAGTCCAGTTAGTGGCAGCAATGCGTCAAAAGGTGGCTTGACAACATTACAAGAATAAGACAAATACAACAACGCAACCCAGTAAACGACAGGTTATGTCCCTGGATACTGATTTCAAAACACAAATTTTACCATCAGACGTCTTTTGAGTTCATAGCAGAAAGACAAATAAGATTTAAAATTAAATTCAGTAAAACGCTAGAAATATTGGCGTTATCCTTGTTATATTAGCGCAATAAGGAGCAATATATATCGAGGTGATATGCAACTTTAAAGATGATGTTTATTAAAGAGGAGAATGATGACACATCTGATCCAGAACCCTGCAGAACAGAAAATGAGCACCAAGAAGGTTGGTGTCTATTTTTTATTATTATTATTACGGTATTATTATTTTAATTGTTGTGGTGCATTGATGTAACCAGTTAGAGCTTGTTAGATCTAACAATATGATGAAAAAAAAAAGGAATCTCTGTTCTTTCCTGTTTTTCCTGCTTGTGTTGGTTTTTAATAATTCATTGTTGTCATTTCAGGCCTGATGGAGGTGAAAGAAGAAAGTCAAATTCTGAATGAAATGGAGGAGAAACGTCAGCATCACAAAGCTCATGATGTCCTCGCTGGAGAAAAATCATTGATTTGCTCCCAAACTGGAAAAAACAATTTCTCACAAAGCAGCACTCAGACAACAGCCAAAAAGCCTTTCACCTGCTCTCTGTGTGGAAAGCAGTGTGCCCACAGAGGCCACCTGAACGATCACATGCTAACTCACACCGGAGAGAAGCCGTTCTCTTGCCCTCAGTGTGGAAAGAGATTCTCGCGCAGAAGAAGCCTCAACGATCACATACTAATTCACAACGAAGAGAAGCGTTTCGTCTGTCCTCAGTGCGGAAAGGGTTACAAACGCAACGAACACTTTCGGAGTCACTTACTAAGTCACGATGGAGGCAAACCCTTCACCTGCTCACAGTGTGGAAAGAGTTTCAGTTATAAACGAACCCTTAACGATCACATCAAAATTCACACCGGAGAGTGTCTTCACACGTGCCTTCAGTGTGGAAAAAGTTTCCTGAATAAAGGACACCTTAAGGATCACTTAAAAATCCACACTGGAGAGCGACCTTTCGCTTGCCCTCAGTGTGGAAAGAGCTTCATCAGTAAACAAAACGTTACCTCTCACATGAGAATTCACACAGAGGAGAAGCCTTTTAAATGCCTTCAGTGTGGAAAGGGTTTTGCATGGGCAAGCTGTCTGAAAATCCACATGCGCCACTCTCACTCTGAAGAAAGAGAGTTTACCTGCGAGCACTGCAATAAAACATTTGTTTTAGAGTCTTACCTAAAGAGGCACTTGAAAATTCATCAAAACGAGAAGCCTTTCGTCTGTTCGGTTTGCGGGAAAAGTTTTTTATGGCTGCTGTGTTTCAAAGCGCACCAGAAAATTCACGAGGGTGTGAAAACGCATGTGTGCTCAGAGTGTGGCAGAGCCTTTGCTACAGCCGATTATTTGATAAAACACCATAAAATCCATTTGGGAGAGCGGCCGTACGTGTGCTTATATTGCGGAAAGAGTTTCACTAAGAAAGCAAACCTGGTAGATCATGTAAGACTGCATACTGGAGAGAAGCCGTACACCTGCGCTCAGTGTGGAAACAGTTTCACCTCAAGAAAAGGTCTGAGCTATCACAGAGAAAAGCATTGTTCTAAAAGCGTGCCAAAGTCATGTTCAGTTGAAATCCAGATAGTGTCGGATATGCCTAAAGATTGCGTTTCTACCAAACAAGCAATTACATCTACAACCTTTAGTGGTGAATAAGCTCTCATCCAATGTAAATGGCAGCAGAAAGTTTGTGCATCTAGCACTTAATTTTAAATGAAAATTTAAGGGAAGGAAATAAAACGGAAAACTAAGGGAGTGAGAGTGGAGTCTGGAAAACTACATATTTTATAATACATAAATGTAAATGTAGACCTTATGTAGCTCCGCCCCTTTTCAGCGCTGCACTCATTGTCTTCTGTCTTCCATTTTTATTTCCACAGTGTGAAGGTCAGGTTGTATGCATTTCTGAATGAACTGTTCGTTTTAAAATCTACTGACGTTTCTAATGACATCTGCTTCAAACATTACAATGCACATGATAACTTTCATTAAATCTACAACAAGTAAATCCACTACACCAAGCTAATTACTCTTTAACAGTGATGAGTGATGATAGACTCCTTATTTTTCAACATGGAAGTAAGCCTTTTTCTGTGAATGTGCGAGACTTCCGGTTTCCGAAAAAACAACATGCAGTAAACTGTAAAACTGTGTGCACTACAAACCAGTGTGTTCATAATTATGATAATACATTAAAATAATATGGTAAGACACGCCAGTTTGTGATATCAAGCAGCAAAACGAGCTGTTTTGTACAGCTAAAAATAGCTGGACGCGAACGACATCGAAACCCAGACACATTACATTTACAATAAATTAAATTGTGTTTCATTAACATCTACACCAACCCTAAACCTACCCTTTACAATAATGCAAAAACAGTAATTGTTGTACAGTGTGAAAAAAATTACACTATATTGATGTGCGCATGCCCAGTAGCCACAGCTGTATCCCATCTGGCCTTAACCCGCTCTTACCAGAAAAATAAGGTGGTATACAGCTACTGCAGAAGGTTCAAAGACTGAATTCTGAAGATGGCTGTGCACTTGCTTCTGACGCATAAGCTTTATAGTATATTTAGAGAGGGTCAAGCATGTATAGACACCTAGAGGAATAGCCTACATTAAAAAAAAAAAAAGCATTTTTGTATTTTTTAATTAATGTTTCTTTTTTTTAATGAATTTTATTCCGAAGAAAAATTGTCCTGGTCAAAAATGTGTACAATTTTTGTTGATGATTCAATCAAGCAAATTCAAAGATCTAGCTAGCTGTATAGAAAATAATATACTGTGCATTAAAATGGGATTTTAAAGCATGTAAGAAACCAAAATAAATGAAACATGCAATTTGAATGTGACTTTCTTTTTGTATACTTTGATTTTATTCCTTTCACAATTTGATTTTTTCCCTTAATTTTGTGTTTTTATTTTGGTGCTAGACTTTATGGAACGAAACATTTAAATATAAATATATAAAATTAACATATTTACAAAATATGATTACTCATACTCTTTGGCATGCTACACAGAATTGCTCATTGTGTTTGTAAATGTTTACTGTACTGTAATAAAAACAATTGAATGAAGAGTATCATGTGTCTGCCTCATGCTAACAGTTGTAGGTGGTGGTAGTGCGCTATTTAAGTTTGCCAGCTGCTAACAAACTAACAAAAAGAAGCAGTCTCAAATATCATCGGCGCCTCTATCACCCAGCACAGGAATTCCCATTCAGGAAGCCTGAAAATGCATGAAAGAAATGATTGATTTAGTCAGTGTTGAAGAAGTTGACTGGTCTGCAGAAAGCCAATTAAGTCCTAATCCAAGCTGAACACCTCTGGTGTGACTTTAAATGCAGATCTTGAGCCAAAAACTCTTTACCAAACACCAATGACTTGTACATATGGGTACAGTCATTTTAGACACTTCCAAAACTGTTGCAACAGAGATGGAAATACAATTTTTAAATACATGAATTACGTTTCCATCTTTGTTGCCACAGTTTTGGAAGTGCCTTTTTCTGTTCTAAAGAAGGGGGTGTCCCAATACGTTTGTCCATATAGTGTATGTACAAGTCATTGGTGTTTGGTAAAAAGTTTTTGGCTTTCTGCAGACCAGTCAACTTCTTCCACACTGACTAAATCAATCATTTCTTTTTGAACCTTGCCTTATACACAGAGGCATTGTCATGTAAGATTAGAAAAGTGTCCAAACTGTTGCTTTAAAATTAGAAGCACACAATTCCCTAGAATATCATTATATGCTTGAACATTAAGATTTGTTCTCATGGAAATTACTAAAGTAGTCAAACCTGTTCATTAGAAGGGGGTGACCCAATACTTTTGGCAATATAGTGTATTTTTGAGAACCATTCAAACACGTCAAATGTGTTTTTTGGCATGGTTAATTGTGTAAAACTTGTTAGGATATGTCCTAGAATTTATTAGCCTATTCTTCTTCATAACATTTCCCCCGCTTTTAGACACTTTTAGGTTATTATTATTATTTTAAATATTGAGAATATTATCGACACGTTAACAGCCTACGTTCTTTTGCTTGTACTTTCAGATAAAAGTCTTGTTTTGGCGTTGCTACCAGCGCCCATTGCGAAACAGCAGGATCACAAGGCGGAGAGCGAAAATACCGTGGTTTTCAAATTCGTTTTATAGAGTCGTGTCATCTCTAAGGAGAACTGCAGTTCTGTCTTTGGGATGTGGTGAAGGCAATCATCAGATGACCTCAAACAAAGAGCGTCCCACCTGCACACCGACACCGTGCGCACGGGGCAAACGGCCAATGCATCAAAGCACACTGACTCTTGGCGATCAGACTAAACCCATTTATTCTACAACACACGCAGAGGTAAGGCTTAACATTGCATAATTGCATCTTTTTTTTCTTTTCTCAACAAGGCCCCTCGGAAGAACAAAAGCGCATTAGGAGCTTAAAACATTACACGTATAATGCATAGTCTTAGCAATTCAAGAGTAATTAAAAATGAGCCATTTTGTTCCATGAATGAATACTTGCTCACTTCACAAGGGCAAAAAATGTTCTGGGGTTATATGTGCATCACTTGTTGAACACAGTAGACAAATTAAATAAAGTCTGAAATGTGTGATTTCGAGTGTAATTCATACAAGTCAAATACTGCAAGAGATAGATCATAATATTGCATTCATAATGCTATTATTTCATCATTTTATATCTGAGAACTTTGCCACTAATAAGGCCACTTGAAAGTATAAAACTAAAATAATTTTGCTGACAGGAACTAACGTTGCAATTCTGTTTCATAAAAGAGTTTTTCTGGGAGAGACCTCGACGGTCGAGATCCATGTTATTCCTCTCAGCACGATGGAAAGATGGACCTCAGTCACATCCGTGTTTCACGAGGACAGACACACTCCAGAGATGTACATGGACCAAAGGACATCATACCAGTAAGTCTGAAGTGTTTTGTCTGTTTTTAATGCAGTAGCACATCTTCACAGTAGGTGGCTACTGACTTAAACCTACTGAGTATGTGAAAATATTAAAATCATAAATACATGTCTATAAATAAACCACTTTGAAGTACCTAATTATTACTAAGGATGTTATGTATGTGTACAGCATTGCATCCTACACCAAGTGGGGATGCAGAACAGGACACAGAACCGTGAGGGGTTTGTGATGAAAGAGGTCACCAACCCGGCTGAGGCCACACTGTACCAGACAACATATCAAACTGTGCACTGCACCTCTTCCAAAAGATATCAAACAAATGAAGCACGCGGACAGCCAGTCCCCTGGCACAGGCATAATATTATCACAGGTAATTTAGCCATTGCTTATGCACACAAAAGGGTGTTCAGTGAAACTCACTTCGTTTGTGTTGCAGTATGCAAGTGACTCTCATAAATGACCATGCAACGAGCCATTTTGGTATTTTGGGTTACAGGACAGGAGAAGGCAGCAGCTGGGCCTGGGCAGGTCAGAAGACGGTCTGGGGAGAGCATTCTGTGGGCAGCTCGCCGTTGGGAGATGCACAGTGACTCTTTTCGTTTGTACTAAACATGGTGCCAATAAACAACTAATAAAACATACTCAAAATGACTCGAGACACTTCATTGTGCTGCTTAGAACTCATTTTCTCCATCTAGTACTATATACACATTTTATTTCAGCTTTATCACTAAAAGTGATTTTTAATAGTTTTAGTTGACAATAACAATGATTTGGGGAAAAAATAGTTTTGAATCAGTTTATTGTTGTGCTGAACACACTCAAACACAAAATGACAGTTAAAAGAACAAGGAGAGAAGACAAACTTAAGACAAGCCAGTAGAAACAAAGAAATACAAGGAGAGAAAATGAACATGTATATACAGCCCAGCAACAGGTGTTGGATTGGGAAGTGGCTAGAGCTAGAGGACAGTAATGAGGTCCACACAGCACTAGTACAGCAGTACGGGTCTAAGCTCCCCTACACAAACACTCCAGTTCTGTTTTTCCAGTGCAATTTTCAGAACAGTGCAGAAATGCATGTTTCCAAGCCATCGGAGGAAGAAGACTTCTGATGATGTGTTCTGTGCATCTAATTAGCTAAAGTAAATGTTCGGTAGTTGCTTCATCAATTTAAAAATGAATTAGAAGAAATTAAACGCTCTTTATATTTTGCACAGACTTAACACATTTACTATGACATGCAAATATACATGATGTAAAACGGCTGAAATGAACGTAACATTTCAGTGTTGGGGAAAAAAAAAAGAAATACTTCTGATGGAAAACAAATGTATAATTTGAAGTGAAACCTAAAAACAAAACTTACATAAGAACCTCAAGAGATATCTGCGTACATTTAAGCCGTTTTCTAGATGTTACTTTTTACTATCAGCTCAGGCTTTACATTGGTCTGTTGAGATCTGACGTTGAGCGGGGCAGATGACAATTTTTAACACTTAAATTTATCAGATTTTCACTTGAGCCTAATCTTTCACTCATTCTTCTTCTCCTTCTGTTTAAGAAGTTTGTTGATCTCCCTCTTGGCCATGCCAGCATATTTGGTGATGATGCCATGCTGGTTAAGGCCAGGCAAAAGCAGAAGGAAACTCACTGTGGATAAAAAACAGAAAATGAGTGGACAATCACTAATACAATAGCCCTGTGAAGGTATGAACCCGCCACAGACACTGAATAAAGGTACTGCTCATTTTTTACAGTTCTAAATTACTGTCCCCCACGAGGCGATTTGTTCTATATATCATAAAATGATTCTGAATGATTGGAATCTTCATATTTTTAAAAAGTACCATTTTCTTCATAATGGATATAACACTTTCATAACAGATGCAAAATGACTTCAGAATATTTCACATAATTGGTATAAAGAGATTTAACAAACTTTGTGTGCAGGGAGGGTAAGTGGCAGCGTATTTCTGGATTGAAACTGTGGCTTTCCATGACCTAAATACAATGACCTCTTTGTTGCGCAGCCTAGTCACTGTTTGCATGAGCTAAGCTTTGATAAAGGACAGTGACTTCTCTACAGTTTGCACACTGTGGCGTGTCATAGATTCATAGATCTTATGACCTTTTTTCCGGCTAGTAAATCGCAATGCATTTGTGATGCAAGAGGCAGGACATGAGCAGCGCATTGCTCTAATGTTATACTCCAGCCTTTCATCAAAGGGGATTTCTTCAAGCAGTTTGCTTAACTTGGTAAACTTTTAGCCCATATAAACAGCGTACATACCGATCAGGTAGGTGAGGAAGAGGTTATGCACTTGTTGTCCGATCCAGGCCACAGCCACAAGACTGCTGATGACGGAGAGAAAATACTGTAGAGAAGTAAAACAAACGTGTTACAAGGAGTACACAAAGGAGAAGTCTATTTTCTACTGAAGTAACAATAATATACACAAATGCTTTCAATTGCACAAACTATTTGGTTTGAACAACATCCGATCAATAAATTTATATTTACTGATCACTGCATAGACAGCAACACAACTACCACATTCAAGGCCCAGAAAGGTAGAATGGACCTCAACAAAAGAGTTCAATAGTCCATGTGACATCAGTGGTTCAACCGTAATGTTATGAAGCTACAAGAATACTTTTTGTGTGCAAAGAAAATAAAAAATCACTTTCAGCAATTTTTTTCTCTTCTGCGTCATTCTCCACCTCCATTCACAAGAGCACTACGATGCATGAGACCAAAAATATCTTAATGTGTGTTCCAAAGAAGAACGAAGTAACACCATGAGGGTGAGTAATTAATGACAGATTTTTAACTATCACTTCAAGATAGTTTGAAAATGTGGATTCTTTGAGGGAAAGAAACAGCTCTGCTCTGGCTATTTTCTGAACTATTTCCATTTGCCAAATTGAGCAAAACAGATGATACTGACAATAGTGTCTAAAATTGACCAAAATTAAAATTATACTTAATATCACATTTGCAGTTGTACAGATAGTGAAAAGCAGCACTCTTGCTCAAGTGATATTGCTAAACTACATAATGAAATAAACATAAATAAGACAAAAACCCACAAAGGGTCATTTTTTGCCCTCATATCTTGAATTTCATGCTCATATAACTGCATTATAATAAGCTACATCATGCATTTTTTCAGGATTATAAACATTACATAAAAATGTTTTCGTAGGGACTCAAGTGCCCCTTAATTATGTATAAGTAGAGCTGTGCACTAGGGCTAGGCTCATGTTTGTTTGTCTGTTCTAACTGCTGAGCAACAGTGATAAAGCCAACTTAGTGGTGTGAAATGGCAGCTTGCTCCGAGTGTGAAATGCTTATGAGTCACAAGTGAATTCAAAAGACATAAAACAAGGAAGGTGCTGTCAAATGAGCATACCATTTTTGGCTTTTCTTCCTTCAGGGCAAACAGACGTTTCCACCATCCAAGCACGCGGCGCTGAGTCTTCACAAGGTTCCCACAGATCTCATGGAAACGCTGCTGCTGTTCTGTGGTCCTGTGCAGGAACAAAATAGTGCTCAGAAAACATACAATAAACAATGTCTTTATGGGTAACACAAACACATCATAAATGTTCACTTATAAACTAAGAGGGAATCTGTTTCCATTTCTGCTTAGCCATTGCATTTTATTTCTGGGCATAAAACATGACCATATTGAAGGCTTAAAGCTTAGAGCCACAGGAAGCTGCCAGATACTAAAATAAATGCCAGGGGTCTGATCTCGACTCGCTCTGCAGAATGTGAAGTGCATAGCAAGACCTCTCACTGCAGAGTGGAGATCCGCTGAGTCAAACCAACACTGTGCCTGACACTGGACACTCAGCAGCAACTGCAACCTGTCACTCAAAGACACCAGAGACCCCGGCTCCTGAACTAGAGCAAGGGAAGTTGCCAGGGGAGACAGAGCAAGAACATACATGCTGTGCAAATACCTATGTCTCTTCCCGGAGGATCTGAAGTGCTCTGAAGAGAAACATGCTATTTGATTAACCTCGCTAGTAGATGAAGAGATTGTTACTTTAGAGCCTGTGGCCAAAAGCAGGATTACTGTCGTCCCTTCACTCACCATTTGTTAGAACCAAAAACACGGGGGGCAAGAGTGGGCACCAAGTAATCAGCCAGGCACAGGATCATGACAGTGCAGGACAGACCAGTAAGCACAGAGGGGTCCAAGAAGTAGATTAGCCTGCCAATGAAAAAACAGGTCATAAACGCTTGCACTCATTTCACTTTTTGATGACTATGCAAATTGTCACAGTAAAAAACAGAGTGACAGACGATTAGTTCATAGAACAGGATGTTTCTTAAAGTAAAAGGAGGAAGAGTAAAAAGGAAGTCATTCTTCTTTAAAAGACATCACTATTAAGAATTTCCTTTTAATCTTTTTTTTTTAAAGCTGAAGCATCGTAGGGTGCTTTCACACTTGATTGGATTGCTCTTTTGCTTTAGACCATCTACAAATGTTAAATCTTAAAATAAAATGTTAAGGTTACTACCACATCTTTCTGAAGAAGAAGAAAAAAAATAAAAATAAAAAAGTGCAACGATTGATATATAGTTTACTTATAGTTATTTTCAAAGCTTCAATGTACTGTCATTATAAAAGAACTTCTTTATTATTTAAAGCTGCAGTCTGTAACTTTTTTTTTTTGGTTAAAAATGATCCGAAATCAATATTTGAGCAATTACATAACCAGCCAGTGTTCAAAACTATCGCCTTACTTTAGCCCGATTCACAACGGTTAGCTTATAATAATGTTTTCTAATTTGAGTGGTACGGGTAGGTTTTCACAGTAGCCCCTCACTGCAGAACACTAGATCCAGGGGGCATGGTTGTATCCACATCTAGGGGTGGAGACTTGTAGGTTTAGGGGTGTAGATGGGTGGGTTTAAGGATCAGGGGGTGGAGACGGGTAGGTTTAGGTAAATGTAAGGTGGGAGGAGTTGGATCTGGATCCAACCACGTCCCCTGGATCTTGTGTTCTGCAGTGAGGACCATCTCGGTTTTCGCAGGAAATTCGAGCATGCACTGCGTCATTACATCACATCTGTAAACAAAGAAGTTGTCCCGGCTAGTAGGTCATCGCATGTGAGGATCCTGCAGGTGGCGGATCATTTATAGCCTTTTCTTACAGCAGCTGGAATAATTAAATGTATAATTTCATAATATTCCAGTTTTAAATGTGCTGCTGATTACAGATAGCCTGGGATTACACAAGATTTCTTTTTTAAAGAAAACCAGTTCGATGGGAGCATAGTTTGCTTTTTGGGTTAAAAGAATTTATTAATATGAAATTTGAATGGCATGACAATTACTGTACAGAAATTGAGATCTACACGCTAATACACACTATACTCATAGTCACGCAATGCTAATGTTGTTAACATTGAGAATAAAGTATAATAATAATAACATGCACGGTTTGATGTGATACGAGCTAACCGATCGTTAAGATTTAATTTAAGAGCCGTGCCAGAGCACAACCCACGCAAGCAAGATAATTCTGCAATTCCAGGTTTTCAAACAGAGATGGCGACAAAGAGGCAAAACTTACGGACTGCAGCTTTAATTCTAACAATTAAGTTCTTGTTAAAAACTAACCAAAATTAAAAGTTATTTGGTTATAATTTCCACACAGGAGAGACTTGGTGTTGTTTCAAAACAAAAGGAAATATATCGGCATTGGCCAAAATGAGTTGAAAAATGTTGGTATATCTGCAAAAATCCAATAGCGCGCATCCCTCCTGGCAACATTATTCTAAATTCAAAAACAGTATTCTATTCTTCCAGAACGTAGCAATAATTCCACTGGAATTAATGACAAGAAAAAACTATTAAATACTTTAAGGACTTCAGCTTTCAATGTTTAGCCTTATCTGATTAACTGAAGTGAAAGATTAGGCCTTTAGTCAATAAGTAGCCCTAATGCACCGCAGACTCACATGAACAGGATTGTGGTGGCGCCCACTAATATTGCTGGGTACCACGGCTTCTCCCAGCGCAGGACCTGATCTCCAGCCAGGATCACCTCTCCCCATGCTTGCAGCTGCTCTTCCAGCTGACTCGTCTCTTGAGCCTAAAGAAGTGCTTTTAGTCAGTAACAGTGTCAAAACAATGAGTTCTCTTACGACAGATGACATGGCATTATAGGAAATTGTACAATGGGAGTGTCATGAAATCACGGGATGGGCACATCCAGCTGGAATGTCAAGAATGTTAAATGGACACCAACATAAATCATCATCTTACCAGGGATATCTTTTAGTTGTTAGCATATACGAAGTAAAAGAGGAGAACATAAATGGCTTTAAAGACAGCGACTGTGAAATCTTGTGTTCAAACCAGCAGGCCGTATTTAAAGGGTCTGCCTGGTTACTTCCTTTATCACGTAAAACTGTTAGTAGTTACAATTTTAAAGTGTATTTTAAAAGGCTAAAGCATAAACGTCAACCACAGATCTTGGTGGCTTTACAACTAACGTAACGTTAATCTCTTAAAAAAAAAATTGCAGGCTAGGATGTAACGTAAAGACTTTCGTCAAGCTTATCTCCAGCAACGCTCATACAAATTTTAAGTTACACATATTTATCAAAAGCAAATACTTGTTTAAAACGTAATATATTAAATATGTAACACACAAATCCATTATCCATAAAATCATTTAGTAAGACGCTAGATATATAGAGTAATCCGTTTCGTTAGCACCGAATTAGTTAGCCTGCTAACATCTTATCACGCAGTTCACATCCGTGGCGTTTACCTTCTATTCGGTGTTTTCACAGGACCAACATTTACAATATTAAACAGATTAAGCTTTGTGGTGTCCTGTTATGCCTTTGTTTAATCGGTTTAAGATTGTGACAGAAGTAGAAGCCCGCGTAGCATATTGCTAAAGAGGACAATATATTCATTTCGACAGCAGGCGAACTGCCTGTAAGACTGAACATTAACAGACCACTTACCAACAGATTTGCACTTTTATTATCGCCCTCAGCCATGGTTTATTTTGGTGTATTTCAGAAATTGTGTTGCTCGGAGAGCACGATTATATGAACGCGCCTCCCCTGTACTGCGGCAGTCTGTCAACCGACCGTTATTTTCAGGATGTTTTTATCTGAAACTCGGGACACAAGGACTCATGGGAAATGTAGTTCACTTACAAGGGAAACCCGTTCACAAATATGGTACAGTGCGGGGCCTAAAATGATAAAGAAATTTCCCCCAACAAATGAGCAGTGAAAGGTGCTTAAACTCTAATAGCTGAAACGCTTAAAAGGGTTGAAAATGTACAAATCAAGCTGTGGGCTCAGAAATGATCTAGTTTGGAATAGACATTTGCCCTAAATGAAAAGAAAAACAAAAATCCCATATTTTACCATAACTTGGGTAACACGGTTGAATGGCTGAGCTTAAAAAACGCATTACGTACAAACTACAAAATGTGTAAAAATTGGAGAAAACAAAGGGAGAAAGCTAAGTGCAGCCACAACATGGGATGGGGCTAAATGTTAGTTTCGGTAAATTAATATAGCTTATAGTTTTAAACTATTAATTTACTATTTTAATATATAATATAGCTTGCAGTTGTAATAATATAGCTGTCACTACAATTGAATATTTCAATATACTTTCAAAATAGTGTTTCATTTTAAAACAATCGAGGAGGTCAAATCCAAGCTATCATTTTCTGTTAAAGCTGCAGTCCATAACTTTTTTGGGTTAAAAATGATCCGATATCATATTTGAGCAAGTACATAACCAACCAGTATTCAAAACTATCACCTTACTTTAGCCCGATTCACAACGGTTAGGTTATAATAATGTTTTCTAATTTCAGTGGTACGGGCAGGTTTTCGCTGGAAATTCGAGCACGGCACTGCGTCATTACGTCCCGGCTACTAGGCTATATCACATGTGAGGATCCTGCAGGTGGTGGATCATTTATAGCCTTTTCTCACAGCAGCTGGAATAATTAAATGTATCATTTTGATGGCTGATTGTAATCCAGAAAGGATTGTGTGTTTATGAAACACATGTGAATGAAATTAAATCATTCCAGTTTTAAATGTGCTTCTGATTACAAATAGCCTGGGATTACACAGGATTAGTATTTTAAAGAAAACCAGTTCGATGGGAGCATAGTTTGCTTTTTGGGTTAGATGTGATATGAGCTAACCGATCGTTAGATTTAATCACCATTAGCGCAAATTATTGTAATTCTTTTTTCCTCAGTTGGTCAGAACAAACGTGGCAGACTTGTTTGTTACTTGTTCAGAGGGCAATATACGGTGAAAATTCTTATTTGGGTCAAATATTCCAAGACGTAGGCTAGAATCTGTGATTCCTGAGTACAGTATCCACACCGGTGCGGTGACTGACAGCCACACATTCACCTCAAAACATTAGATTCATCCGCACTGGAGCTGTGCCAGAACACCGGATCACAACCCAGCACACGGAAGATAATGCCGCACAGAGCTGCAATTCCAGGTTTTCAAACAGAAATGGCGACAAAGAGGCAAAACTTACGGACCGCAGCTTTAAATTGACAAGTAAACAAAACCTACATTTGCTAATAATTGGATAAAAATGTGTTATGCTCAAGAACAAATAGGCCTTCAACATTAGGTTACTATTAACCTCAGGTTAAGCAAAGTAACCTCACTTGTAATTATGAAAGGGGGTCACAACAGTGCTTTTAACAGTGGGCACTGAAGCCTAGTTCCTGAACAAGGTTAAATTGCAGTACAAAAGGTAGACAGTGTGAATTGCTGTGGTAAGTCTAAACAAGTTAAAAATGAATTTCAAGTACAAAAATTTTAAAAATCAGACAAACATGAACAAAAACAGCAAATGCTTTAATGAAGACCCAAGGGGTTTAATTATAGTTTTATTTGACCAACAAAGTGGAGTAAAACCATTAAGAGACAACAATTGTAACCATCACCACATCACTATTCCGTTACTTATTTCTCCCACTAAAAATGTAAAACTAGGTCAAGATCAGTAAAACGCAAGCTTTAATGAGGACATGTATCAGCGATGATGCATGTCCACAGGCAAGTCAAAAAAAAGGAGCAATCCAGACTAAATCCATACCAAAGGAGGAAAGGGAGAAAGAATCTACAATACACAAACAAGATCAGAGATGCATACTAAGAAAAAAATTATTTAGAAACTGATTTGCACATCTCACCATATTGAGCCTGGGTCATACTCAAGGATCAAATCAAAGAGACCTCAGACTGAGCACTTGCCAACTCCAAGCACATCATTCATTGTGCCAAACATTCAGAAACACGTGACCGTGAATGTTCCCAAAGCCACTTTGCGATTTGCCTTTTAATTGTGAAATCTGTGCAGTACATTGGTGGAGGAGTAAAAAGTTCTTTTTGCAGGGTTTGCTATATATATATTTGAGGGGAAAAGGTCTTTTTTGTGGTTAAGAATGAACTCTAAGGTCTGCCAATGGCCTTCTGGCTTCCAATGGAGTCCTTTGAGCCTTCCGGTCACACAGCCCTCCACACCCGCTCCAGCAGGAGACAGCTCAGCCGCAAGTCGTGCCCGACCCCGACCTATCCAAAAACAGAGGATCCCTCCAAAACCGGATCACCCTTTCCCTCCACTCTCGCACAAAAGTAGTCTAGAAACTTGCTAATTACCGCAGACCTTTGCTCTAAGAGTGGATAAACTGTCTCCTGCAAATTTTCCCTGTGGCAAATCCCATTTGTTTTGATAGTTGACAGACGTTTATTTTGTTGATGTTGTTGATACAGGGGTTGGTTGGGGGGGTAGTTCAAGCCGCGTGTGCCTTCCCCCCCCCCCCACCCTGCCTCCCCATCTTGGTGAGCTCCCCACACATCTCGGGGAGACAGTTGCAGACCCATTTCGTTGTGTTAGCTGGATCGCCGGATGTAGCTGTGCTACGGGGATCCGGTGTGGGCCCGAGGGAGGGTCTCTACACCCCCCCCCTTTCCTGCATGGTGCTCTGTGGCTCCATTGCCCCAGACCCAGTGGATTTTGGTGGATTTCTACCCTCGCTGGACCAAAGTGATCTACAAGGATCCCGTTCACACCCATGCTGTCCATCCCTCGTACAACTGTGCCAGGTTGTCCAAGTTTGTCGCCTCTTTGATGACATAATCCACCTTAAAGAGAGCAAAATACATGGCATTAACAAACGCACACAGCAGCAGCAGTAAGGTTGTATAGATAAGGAAGGACAGCTCACCTGCTCAGTGACACTCATTCTCCTGTTAGTGTCCACATCTCTACCTTCCAGTTTGGCCTTCACCCTCTTCCACACACTAACAGCGTAGGAATTCCTCTCTTGCACAGCTGGAGGAAAAACTGCTGATCAGTGATCTTAGCAAACTTCAAGTTGATAAAGCATTTCATAAGAGGACTTCAATGAAAGGCACCATTTTCCTTTAGAAGATACCATTATCCAAACAATCTATTGTCAGTACAAACTGTAATTTAAACGTGAACATTAGTGAAGTGCCTTTCCTACTCAAGTTGACATTGATCTATTTGTTAAAATAACCGCACATTGGCCCTTGTAGGTCAAACATGCAGATCTAAAGATTCTAAACAACTGTTCAAAGGTTTGAGGTCTTTAAAAGAAATCAATATTTTCATTCAGCAAGGACACATTAAATTGATCAAGCGACCGTAAATATTTATAATATTGCTAAATAAAAGCTGTTCTTCTGATTAAAAAAAATGTTTTCAACATTGATAAAACGCTTTTTTAGCATATTAAAATTATTTCTGAAGGATGTTTTGACACTCAAGTTTTAAACTATACACCATAACGGTTTTTACTGTATTTTTGTTTAAATTAATTGAGCCTTGTTGAGCGATAGACATTTAAAAAAATAAAAATAAATCCAATCCTAAACTTTTGAATGGTAGTGAATTTATCAATTGTTTATTATTATTAAAATGTTAAAACACGTTAAAACCGAATGCATAATCAGTTAACTTGATGAATAGTGCCTTTTAATCCTCATCTGTTAAAATAACCACATATTCACATATGGGTCGAACTCCCATACAGGCATGTAAAATTTCAACATATTAAATGGACCGATCTATGAGATGACATTTGCATCACAACTTACCTCTCCCAGTTTTGGGATCCCGCACGGCTCTTTTGGGGCTTGGGGCCAGTCCTTTACTGTTGATCATCAGAGTGCTGGGGGGAGTGTCCACCGGGGTCCCAAAGTTTCGAGGAAGAGCTTTGCGGGCATTCTGAGACATGCTGTCAGGCTGGGTCTTCACTCCACTGCAGCGCACTGCTATAGTAACAGACAAAGAGAGAGAGAGAGAAATCAAACTCAAATCGCCTACAGAAAAAACACCATGAAAGAACCAAAGCTACATCTTAAACTTACCAGCAGCAAAGGTGGTCTGGACTGTGGAAGTGGGACTTGCACAGTCACTTCCTCTCTCAGTGACAAGAGGAGAGGCGAAGCTCACCAAGCCATTGTAGATGCTAAAGGTAAAAAACAAAAAAATTAACAACAAAAACCCCCTTGAAGAATTACAAGTTGTGTTCTGAAGCCAGCCCAAATGCTCACCTTTGGCTCTGAACCTTTAGCTCCTTCAGGGTGGCAGGGATCTCCTGCAGCAGCTCAACCTGCTCTTGGCTGCGTGGTTGACCTGTAGCTTGCACTACCGTGAAAAGCACTATCTGCACATTATCCTGCCATGCTTTGTATTCTGACAGGAACTGACGCACACTACCTTCATAAGTCACTTCCTCTCCCTCAGTAAGGGCATTTTCCTCATCCTGCCAAATTGAAAAGCAGCCAACATTAGAGTGAACACAAAAGAGATAGATTTTCAATAACATGTAAAACCACTTTTTGTCAGTGGTTAAAGGTGGCCAATAAACTAAACACGTCAACCATTCTGCATCAGAGGCTTATATACCTTTGCCATGGCACGCAGGAGGTGCTTAACATCAGCAAGTTGGCGGTTGTGATTGGACAGGATGCCTTTAATGGAGTCTACCAGCAGCTGCAGGGTTTCGGTCACTCTCTCCAGCTGCTGCTCTCTTTCCTCCTGCATGGCTCTCTGACTGGACATCTCCTGGGTGAGGTGATTCTGTGCATACACAAGCCACTCAGGCCCACCAATGGACATATCCATGGCAGGACTCTGCAAAGACACAATCCAATGCTTTTCAATTAGAAACAGACAACACCAACAGATTATGGTGAAATGTTTTTTTGGATTCATAAGTAGTTAAAGTATTTTGCAGGAATGCACTGATAGTTTGATTAAATAAATGTGAAAAAAAATGCCAGAAACTACAATAAATTGTTTTTAAATCCTACAAGTAAAATCAGGCTTACTATCATACATGTAGAGTATAAAATGAATATTTAGAGATTAGCAGGATTTAAATTGTTTTTAAATATATACTCTAAAATGGAAGTTAACCTTTACGGATTCATTAAATATGATCAACAACGAAATGCACAATACTGATCGCTGTGCACTACAGTTCAAAAGTTTGTAGACAGAAGTTAAGAAACTGATAAAATGATAGCAAAGAAATTTATGATGTTACATGCTGTTCTTAAAAAAAAAAAAATATTCACCATTTTCAACATTGATAAGAAGAAATGTTTCTTGAGCACCAAATCAATATATTAGAATGATTTCTGACGAATCATGTGGCTCTTAATATTGGAGTAATGATGCTGAAAATTCAGCTGTCATTACAGAAATTACATTTTAAAACAATATTATTTTAGAGACTAGAGACGTTAGTAATATTGTAAAAATTACAATTTAAAATGTTTTTACTGTATTTTTAATCAAACTTTGTGAGCATGAGACCTTACTGACATTTGAATGGCTGTGTAGATAGAATAAAAAAAAAACATTTAAAAATCCAGCAAGACTCACCAGTCTATGCAGCAGCTGAAGTTCCAGAGAGGAAACGGAGGTGCTAAACTGAGCAGCATAGGAGCAGGTGGCCTGGCATCGTTTCACAAGTTCAAAAAGTGTAGCATCCATGTTCAAGGCTTCTGGAGTACGGGTACGCAGGCCTTCGAAGTTGAGAATGGTGCTGCAGAGAAAAGTAACCTGGTTGGCACGCTGACTCTCCTTCATCACCAAGGCACGGCGTTCTGCTATAGTGGCCTCAAAGTCCTGCAGTACTGGGGCGAGTGCAGGGTTTGCTCCACCGGCCCACTTCAGCCTCTGCTCTATGCTGCCCTCTAGACTTGCCAACTTCTCCTGCAACACAAAACCAAACACGGTTTAGATTAAAAGGTTTCCATTTCCCTTTGACATATTTTCCAGAATGTGCAATGGCTTTAACCTGGACGCTGCCAATAGAAGCTTCGTCCTGACTGAGTTTGTAGAGCTTCTTCTTCATGTTGCTCAGGATGATGGAGCGAGGCGGGGGACTGACCGTCATGGGCTGCGTCCTCGCACCAAGGATGTCCTCATGCTGCCACTGATAAAAGAGAGCAGAAGGTGAAGGCCACATTTACTGTTGCTTGCTAAAATTTCATGGGTGAATCTCAGTCAAATCCCACTCATGCTCAGATTTGAATTTGCCACACTGACCAACAAAAAGCTGCTTGATTTTAAAGTGAATGTAGTTTGTTACTTCTCTATGTTATTGACGATGCATATTGGACCTGTTTTTTTTGCACACAAAGTTACACTAGAATTTCACTAATGTGACCACACCTTCACAGCCACAATGACAATGTTTTTTTGTAAACTGAGCACCGGTTCTTACCTGGAACATGGTGATGTGAAGCTGAGTCCTCTGCAGGCTGACCTTACAGGCTTCAATGCTGACTTCTAGACGTCGTACCAGGTCCAGTTTTTTCCAGGCTGTGTCGTAGGAGCTGGCCAGCACTGTAGCCCTGTTGAGCAGCAGTTGGGATATCCGTCCTGCCTGCACCCCTTGCTCTACTGCTTTCTTGCACAGGTCATCCAGAGAAACCTTCCCCTCAGCGCCAAAGTCCTTGGCCTCCACCTGGGCGATGAGATCCATGCCGAGGGCACTGAGAGCGCTGCAGATGGCCAGACCCAGAGCCTGGGTGGGGAGCCCCATTAGCATCTGCCTCACAAAATCTGCTGTGAAGGCTTTAATGGGCCGCATCATCTGGTCCTCGCTCACTACAGTGGAGCCTCGGTATATGGGTTTCACTATGGGTACTGGGCCATTTGAGGGTGCAGGCTCATCAGTGGGTGTAGGACATGTTCCTGTTAGAAAAAAAAAAAAGAGAGAAGGGTGTCTAATAAAAATCCTGATTCTGCACAATGACATACTTATGTGTGCTACTTTGCATTTCTTACTTTATTCATGTGTCATTCCAAATATTGAGAAAATATCCATAATATATTGAGAAATTATCTAGTAGTTGTTTACCAGATAGCGTCTGTGCAAATGAACCGCACAGCCGGAAAAAGTCTCGGATGGTCTGGAGTCTCTTCAGGAAGAAAATCTCCTCCAAGACCTGCCTGGTCTGCACATTATCAAAGAAATGGACCTGTGTAGCTCTGGACTCCCTGATCACATCCACCTTTCTCCAGGCAGCAGGCACATCCATAGAGTTCAGCTAGAGGGGAAAACAGGATTCATTTAGACACCACTCTAATCTAATAAACACATCTCAGGCATATGATCAGCTAGGGACAAAAACAGAAGAAAAGCCTGACCACCCGCTAGTCACATGCTCTTTTTTATTTATCTCTTTCCACTTCAGTTATTTGTGGTCACAATTTGTTGCTTTCATGGAACACCATTCAATATGAACACACAATAATAATAGCATAAAAAAATATTGATAAAATAGGTTTTATTCTATTAAATAAAACAAAAACACAAAATAATATTAACTCAAATATATTGCTATCATAACTAGCGATGCAGCAAAATGATAATTCTTGGATGAAGCCGAACAAAGTGAAACACTGGGCCGAATACCGAACACGGATTTTCGCATTTTTTCCCCTCATGTATTTAGCAATTTTTTTTACACCATTGCATTAATTAAATAGCCACAATGTGCATTTTACTGTTCTGTCTTGCTTTTCAAAGCACAATTTAATTAAAAATAATTAATTAAGTTAGTAAAATTTTTTGGCCATTTTTGAAATCCCCTTTAGTATTTTTTTTACTGTACAAATAAATTCTGCCTTGCTGAGCAGAAGAGAATTCTTTTAAAACGTTAGAAAATATTACAGATCCCAATTTGAACACTGTGTGAATGTTATAATGTATTAATAGAGCTGTTGTAACTAGGGCTGCACGATATATCGTTTCAGCATCGATATTGCGATGTGCGCATCCACGATAGTCACATCGCAGAATGTGCAATGTTTAGTAGGCCTATACTGATCGTTATTATTTATACTGATCGTTTTCTTTGCTCACACACAGACTGCAACATCTAAAGTCTGTCTACACTGGACGCGACAAAGTGACCGTTACAAATCATTTGAACTTTGTGTCAGTACGTCATAAACGAGGCATCAGTTTACTGTCAGGGATTTGTCGCCACACGCCGCATCCAGTGTAGACACTTCCGTGTCTATATGTGAATGTAATGACACATACGCGCCAAATTATGTCAAAAGGCATGTCTCTGCAAGTATCCTTGTAAACACAGTTGCTTATGTCTTAGGTGAAGGTAAACAAGTGAGAAAGAAAATGGGGGTGTAACAGTATAGGTTATTGGTTCACAGAGGTTTAATGTTCCAACTTTGTGTCATGAATGTTAATAAAGCTACAAAAGTGATTTATCTCTGTTTTGTTAAACAGATTTATTGGATTCAATTTATACAGCGAAGACTATGCAGTGTTATTTTACATTTGATTATCAATTTTTGTACCTGAATACTGTGGGATTTACCTGAAAAATATAAAGCACTGTTTATTTCATTTGTATCTTTGTTCTATTATAATTTATCTATGCTTGTAATTCGTTTATTTTCTATGCTGATTTACTCCCCTATAATCACCCCAATCATTGATTATTTTTTCCAAGCAGAGCTAGTCAAGGCATCTGGTGAAATTTTTTTTTTTTTTTAGAAAATAAATCGCATTGTGAGTTTTTTCCAATATCGTGCAGCCCTAGTTGTAATCATTATTATTGTGTTTTTTATTTTACAGAACAACAGTAAAACAACAATACTAACATTTATGAATGTTGATGGAGTTCTTGCTTTTTCTCTGCTTTTATTTTGGCGGTAACCCGCTGGAAGACCTCAGTGCTGACAACAGCAGATTTATACTCTCATTGCGAATTTGGGAAGATGTTTGTCACACGCATCACATTACAGTGTTTCCCCATACATTGATTTATTTGTGGCACCTGCCACAATATCAAAACTGACTGCCACAAATAGATTTTCCAAATGGCTTTGACTTAGTTCAATAAACATGATCACTGCACGTTTCAAAATCAGAAACCGGTGCGAGTGTTTTTATATCACTGTAAACCGACTGTCTTCAGAAAATTTTGCATGTCATTTTCATTTCATCTTGCATGTAATGCCTGATAAAGCAGCTTTTGTGAGTGGAGCACTGCTTTGCACTGCCGGGGAAACCTCTATTTCTCCCGCTCAAAGCGCCTACTGCTGGCAGAGAATGAATTTGCATATATATGCCACCCCAAATAGAGTGCAAGTCTGTGGGAAACACTGCATTGTCACATGCCTTGTAAAAATTCATAAAAATGTTCCTGAGCAACTGACGAGTAGCAGTTTCAGTGCAGATTTTGCCAGTGCTTTGGACTTCAAACCCTGGCACCCTGAGCTTGTCATCGCTGTCAGAATACATACAATTTATTCACGTATTAGAAAAGTTGTTTAAGGCCATTTCGCAATTTCAGTCATCTTACAGTAACCAGCAACCACACTTTCCTCTTCTCATCGAAGACAAGCGATGCAGTAGTAAACAGTCTCTCACTGTTGGTGCATGTAATGATTTTTACGTCTTTCTCGGACCGTTTTATATGCTTCCACACTGCCGACGTGTTTGCTGCATTAGTGCGTGCCTCTATTTGTTAGCATCACGTCATTGTTTGGTACAATTTATTCAGTCTTGTCGCACCGAAAGAGATTTTTTTGCTATTGTCGGCCGAATAATGTCGGTTGCCGAACATTCGGTGCATCCCTAATCATAACTATACTATTATACTGTTAATGCACTAATCCATACAGCATTTAACTGATGTTTATACTTCTCAGACTGAAGAAAAAAAACAAACAAACATCTGTTGTGTGTATTCTTTGATACATAGTACAGGTATACAGAACATCTAAACTGTACAACAGACTCGGGTGGTCAAATATTAGACAATATTACACCTATCCAAACATGAATTACAAACTACAATATTTTACAAATCAGTATTTTTTACCTTGTCAATCAGAAGTCCAAAAGCAGTCTCCAGCTGTGCAAACATGCCATCAAAAGCTACCAACAACATCTGACCGGCACTCATCTTGGGTGTTTCCTGCACCGAGCTGTCCATGCTGCGTGGCTGGATCAGTTCTGAGTACTGGGCTCGCAGAACCCTGACACAAAACAAAGACACAATGTTCAGTCCATCCAAAAACAATAACATTACATACTGCTTAGTACAGGGGCCGGCAAACTTTTCGGCATGACGTGCCATTTTTAATTTTTCTGGTTAATCACTGTGCCAGTAGTTTGCGTCACTGGATATAGCCAGTAACATTTCATATTCATATTAAATGATTTGCAGCTTCATCTTACCTCGCTCTTTCAACGTTAAACTGACGCTTCGCGCTCAGAATCTGTGAATGGTAAACCCTGCCTACTTTGATTTGATTGACCATCTCAGTCATCTTGACATTGACGAGCGCTGTTAGACAGCTGAGGCTTTGATCTGAAGCGCCTAGTATGTGCAGCAGTCGTGCGCGCATCCGTAGACTAGTGCAAGTTAATTCTCACACTTTAATAGTATTTATAGCTCCAAACAGGCTGTGTGACTATGAGAAGTTATTAAATCAAAATGTACGTCAGTATGCAGTTTTCCCTATTGCTAGTGTAGGTTGCTGACCCCTGGCTAAGTAAATATTTCTATTGTCCATGTTACCTGGTGATATCCAGATAGTGGTCATCTGGATCCTCCTCCAGGCCCATGGCGGTGTTACGAAGGTGAGCCTGCAGAACTTCCCCCAGTCCCTGCAGTGAAACCCCATCTGCGCACTGATCGATCAGTGCGTCCAGCTCCGCTAGCATGGCCTCTAATGTATTTTCTCCCTTCAGCATGCAGCGCAGAGCCTCTGGGAAGATGATCTGACGGAAGTTTGTGTTGAGCTCCTTCAAATATTAATAAAAATGTTTGAGAGGGGGAAAACTATCACTGAAACCACTGAATACCATTACACACTGAGAACATTACCTGAAGGCAGGTGTAGACGCCATTGGCCAGGTAGACAACTTGCGAAGTCTCTGCAAGGCTGAGGATGTCCAAGTCATGTGACAGAAGCTGGCACTGCTGCAACAGTTGCACAAGGCACGTGATGTTTCCACTCATACTGCAGAGCTCTTCCAGGAACCAGGCACCATCACGGGACGTCAGCTCCACCAGCTGCTCTCCAGCACTGGCTGCAGCTCCCTCCATCACCAGGTTACGCCTGCAAAGCACAGAAAAACTGAATTCTTTAATCCTGTAAGATCACTGGGAAAAAAAAAAGTTTAGGCATGTAGGACCAGAAATTTATTTCGGCAACAAATGAGGTTTTCACAATTCTTGTAGGTTTTTTTTTTTAAAGCCACAGATTCAGACCTGGTGAGGGCACAGAGGGCAGAAACGATGATGTCAGCCAGGCTAAAGGACCCGAGCTCAGCGTCCTCATGCAGGAAGACTTTGATGCAGCGCTCGATCTCCTGCAGCTGCTCCTCACAAACGGGCACACCAGCGCCCTCTGCCTTCAGGCGATCTACCTGCCGCAGCAGCCGAGTGTTGGTTTCTGCTGCGTGGTGCTGCAGCGCCATCTCTATGCTAGACAGGAACTGGCATGTGGGAGGAGGGGGCTGGGGTGCAAACTGCATTTCATACCTAAAAAGATAATTTTTATGATATCTAATTAGAGGACATGGAAAAGTCAATTTTAAAAATGATTACAATTAATAAAAATGCATGACTGATTTTTCCAGGTTTTTCAGGGCATGCAAACCTTGATACATACACATTCAAAAAATTATTCAGTTTTTTGAATACTTTTATACAGCAAGGACACATTTCATCACAGAACAAAATTTTTAAAATCAAAAAAGTTTTAAATATATTAATTTTTCACAATATTACTGTTTCACTGTACTTTTGATCAAATAAATTCAGCCTTGGTGAGCATGAGACTTCTTTTAAAAACACATGCTTTTTGATCGGTAGTTAATTATAAAATGTTATTGTATTTTATTATTATGTGACATTGGACCAGTTACTGAAGAAAAAGCAGCCAAAAAGTGTGAACTGGAGACACAATAAGTAGATGCACTTACTGGTGATAGATGGTCTGGCAGTGATCGACGGTCATGTCACACACCAGCTCCTCCATCCACTGTTTCCACGTGTGAACTCTGTGCCTGAGCAGCACCGCACGCGGGTACAGCAAGGCCACGGTGGCATAGCTGTGCAGGTGCTCGAGACAGCCACGCAGCTGAGAGCGCCGCTGCTGTAACAGAGCACTCACCTCTGCCTCCAGTGCCTCACACTGGCTAATTAGATGTGCCTGGCCTGCATTCTGCAAGAAAGATGTTGCTGGCACGTAGCTAGGTGGACCTGCAGTTTACACGGACCAAAGGAACAAATTAGAAGTTTGCAAGTGGTCCTTTTGCTTCTCATTAAACTTCAGTTAATATTCTGTAAGAAACCCAAAATTATCTGCACCTAAATCAATAGGGCTACTGATCTCCTGGAGGAGACTGGCAAGCTGGGTGGCCTCTAGACTGGCAAAGGCAGCTTGATACTGAGAGATGCACTGATCCAGATCTGACAACTTCCCCTGAATAGCATCCTGTACAGTTCTCTGCCTGGACTGCAACTGAGTGTGCTCAGAGTATCTGGAAAGGGATGGGAGAAAGAACGACAGTGAGACCTTATCTGTCCCATTAAATCTATACTATTAAACGATCAAGCAATAATTGTGACCAGCTGAATATGATTCCCTTTAAAAAAATAAAAAATTCCTTGGTGGTCTCATCTGCTGACCTGTGCTCCAGGGAGTGGATGGGATGATCTGCTCTGGTGTCGGCTCCCTCCAGGAACTCCATCTCCTCCAGCAGCTTGCCCTGCACTTTCTCCACTTGTGTGAGCTGCTCCTGCAGGTTTAGGTACTCATCCACTGCCTCCTCCACCTGCGGCAGCACTCCAATCATCTCATCACGGTTCTTGAACCAGTTCACCTATTAAAAAAAAAAAGAAAAAAAAAAAAAGCTTTGGTTAGCAAACCAAGTCAGGGTCAATTTGAATTGTATAGCGCTTTTCACAACACATTGTTTCACAGCAGCTTTACGAAAACAATGTTAATGTGTGCAATATCTTAATAGCTTCATGCCTTACAATGGCATTTAGCATATTAGAGCTGGGCGATAACGGTTTTCATTTTGTGACAAATACAAGTACCAAAGCAGTTGGGAACTGCTATATAATCACTCCATGTGAGTATACTGCATGTATGCAGATAAAGTTGGGCACACCAGTAAATACACCTTTTTATAAAGAGTTGGGTGATAATAGTTACATTTTGTACAGAAATAAATCAGAGTTGAGATTTGCTATACAGTTCAAATCGCTCACACACTCAAGGTGATTTATTTCGGTACAAAATGTACTGTACTCATGCAGACAAAGCAGGATATTAGTGTTGTCACGGTACCAAAATTTCAGTATTCGGTACTGATACCAGTCAAAATCCACGGTTCTCGGTACCAATTTCGGTACCACATGCTAATTAAAAAAAACACACTATTTTTAATAATGAAGTCAAACAAAATAAAAAAAATGTACAAAAATCAATGCCATTCTTTATACTTTATTTAAATTGTGTTTCAAGTTTTCCCGCAAGTAATGAAAGTATGAAAAACAGTAAACAAGTTTCACCCAAATTTAATTTGTCTTTTAATTAATTAAATTTAAACACATTGTATTGTTTTGGTAAATAAAGGGGATTTACTATTAAAATTAAAATTAAAATAAAAATATGGAAGAAATATTGTGTGATTTCTTTAAAAAAAAAAAAAAAAAAAAAATTATTTATATATACACAGGTGCTGGTCATATAATTAGAATATCATCAAAAAGTTGATTTCACTAATTCCATTCAAAAAGTGAAACTTGTATATTATATTCATTCATTACACACAGACTGATATATTTCAAATGTTTATTTCTTTTAATTTTGATGATTATAACTGACAACTAAGGAAAATCTCAAATTCAGTATCTCAGAAAATTAGAATATTGTGAAAAGGTTCAATATTGAAGACACCTGGTGCCACACTCTAATCAGCTAATTAACTCAAAACACCTGCAAAGGCCTTTAAATGGTCTCTCAGTCTAGTTCTGTAGGCTACACAATCATGGGGAAGACTGCTGACTTGACAGTTGTCCAAAAGACGACCATTGACATGTTGCACAAGGAGGGCAAGACACAAAAGGTCATTGCAAGAGAGGCTGGCTGTTCACAGAGCTCTGTGTCCAAGCACATTAATAGAGAGGCGAAGGGAAGGAAAAGATGTGGTAGAAAAAAAGTGTACAAGCAATAGGGATAACCGCACCCTGGAGAGGATTGTGAAAAAAACCCATTCAAAAATGTGGGGGAGATTCACAAAGAGTGGACTGCAGCTGGAGTCAGTGCTTCAAGAACCACTACGCACAGACGTATGCAAGACATGGGTTTCAGCTGTCGCATTCCTTGTGTCAAGCCACTTTTGAACAACAGACAGCGTCAGAAGCGTCTCGCCTGGGCTAAAGACAAAAAGGACTGGACTGCTGCTTAGTGGTCCAAAGTTATGTTCTCTGATGAAAGTAAATTTTGCATTTCCTTTGGAAATTAGGGTCCCAGAGTCTGGAGAAAAAGAGGAGAGGCACAAAATCCACGTTGCTTGAGGTCCAGTGTAAAGTTTCCACAGTCAGTGATGGTTTGGGGTGCCATGTCATCTGCTGATGTCGGTCCACTGTGTTTTCTGAGGTCCAAGGTCAACGCAGCCGTATACCAGGAAGTTTTAGAGCACTTCCTGCTTCCTGCTGCTGACCAACTTTATGGAGATGCAGATTTCATTTTCCAACAGGACTTGGCACCGGTACACAGTGCCAAAGCAACCAGTATCTGGTTTAAGGACCATGGTATCCCTGTTCTTAATTGGCCAGCAAACTCACCTGACCTTAACCCCATAGAAAATCTATGGGGTATTGTTAAGAGGAAGATGCGATATGCCAGACCCAACAATGCAGAAGAGCTGAAGGCCACTATCAGAGCAACCTGGGCTCTCATAACACCTGAGCAGTGCCACAGACTGATCAACTCCATGCCACGCCGCATTGCTGCAGTAATTCAGGCAAAAGGAGCCCCAACTAAGTATTGAGTGCTGTACATGCTCATACTTTTCATGTTCATACTTTTCAGTTGGCCAAGATTTCAAAAATCCTTTCTTTGTATTGGTCTCAAGTAATATTCTAATTTTCTGAGATACTGAATTTGGGATTTTCCTTAGTTGTCAGTTATAATCATCAAAATTAAAAGAAATAAACATTTGAAATATATCAGTCTGTGTGTAATGAATGAATATAATATACAAGTTTCACTTTTGAATGGAATTAGTGAAATAAATAAACTTTTGATGATATTCTAATTATATGACCAGCACCTGTATCTGTGTATGTGTATGTATGTGTATGTGTATGTGTATGTGTATGTGTATGTGTATGTGTATATATATATATATATATATATATATATATATATATATATATATATATATATAAAATATATAAAATTATATTTCTGGCACAATGTCTTTAAGATAAACTTTTATTTTGACGGGTTGCCGTGAATACCTTTACATTTCTGTGTGTAGCTATATGATATGACGCTGGTTTTACTCAATGAAACGGTAAAATGCTCGCGAGGGGACTCTCAGAGCAGTTATGTAGATATTGTTTATGTATTTATGTCCTCATTGAGACTGCAGATGATGAATCACCGCGAGCGTCAGGCGCGCTTCAGTGTGTGTGTAGTCTCTGCCATTCATTCCCTCACACAGAGACTCGCAGAACATGCGGGATTCATATTTGAATCGACTTTTGCGGCTTAATATTTACAGATATTAGTCCACGTCGCGATTTGATTTAAGTGCAGTGACCTACTTTTGATTAATTCATCCAAACGTTGACAAATTCCGTGCTAAACTGTAAATTCCGTTTTTATAACTGGATTCCGAGATTCCGTCCGCGTTTTCTGCATCGCGGAAATCATCGGGCCGTACGCGTCAAGAACCGGGTTGACCGGGTACTCGGTACCACCGGTACTTAAAAAAAACTGGTACCGTGACATTTTCACTTTTTGGTACCGACTTGGTACCGAAGTACCGGGTCTTTTGACAACACTACAGGATATAATATACATTCGACTTTATACAGAGAGCTCAGCGACGACAGCTTAGGCTTACATTTTGTGATGATATAAACCAGTTTGAGTGTCATTTTTTGATGTTGTATCCAAGCTTAAGAATTAATCAGTAGTTTGGTTCCCCTAAAAATGTGATATAGCAACATGGCTCAACCAGGGGTAACAGTTTGAGGATGGAATACCTGCCTACCCAACCAATGTCATGCAGCAGGAGTGTTGAGAAATTCATTATTTTAGCATATTTTTCATATTTTGAAATCAACATTACTCACATTTAAGAGGCCAATGTACATTTATGTACTATTTGCACTTGAAATTCTCACCTTAATCTCAGCCACACGGGAAGAGAAGAGGCTACGGGTGATGTCTCGCTCCATCTCTCTCTTGCTCTGCTTGTTCTCTGCTTGCTGACCACCACCTCCATACACAGCCCCTGCAAAGCCCACCTCACCACCTGCTGTCCAGTCCACCAGAGGGTCATAGACAAACGCCTCCAAAAGTGTCAAGAGGGTCTCTCTACCACGTCGCATTATCTGGATGACCTGAAAGGAAAGGACACCGTTCAAATTTGTATGCATGTTCTAAATTAACATGCATACAAACATGCATAACAGTCATCCCATCCTCACCTGTTCACAGGACAGTCTAAAGATGCCCTCCACCCCTGTGACCCCCAAAGCGGTCTCAATGTTGTGTGTCATACGGAAAGGAACCTTCTCTGGTACTCTCAAGCTTTTTCCTGTTAGGATGAGGTATTTAAATGTCTATGCCAATGAAGCATGTTGTGAGTCATTCTCAAGTGGACAAGTACTCACCCTTCTCAAAACAGACGTTGTAGTCAATGTGTACCACCTCGCCAGTCGTCATATCAATCAGCACGTTGTCAAGATGACGATCTCCCAATCCAATGATGTATCCCACCATTGACATTACAGCAGTGGATCTGGCATAAGACTAAATGAGATGCATAAGAGATGGTTAATTATAGTGCAAGGCATTTATTCTAACACTGTGCCAAACATAGGTAGGACATGTGAACAGTGGTTCCTCTGACCTGAGTCACGCTCCACCACTCACTGGGGGTGGTACAGGAGCACCAGAGCTCCTTTGCCAACAGGTTAGGGGGTGTAGCCTCCATCAGCTCTCGGAGAACATCTCTCATGACACTCAACGGCCAGTCACGGCGCGACACATCCAAACTGAGCCCGACAGCCTTTAAGGCAGGACCGATCTTACTGTAATAGAGCTCACTGGGCCGTGGAACCATGGGAAGATTCTGAGGTTGCTGGAATGAGTCCTGTGCCTAAATGTAAAAAAGGTACACAATTTGGTCAATTTTTTTTTTTTAAATCTTCCTTCACCAAAAGTGAAGCCAGTCAATAGGGCTGCACTATTTACATCAACTGAAAATGACAACTGGCATTTTTCTCTTATATATTTTACTTTTATAAACGACTTAAATTTTTATGTAATAAATGGCCTTCGTTAACAACAAAAACCCTGTTATGTAAAAGAATAATTTTCAGAAGCGTTCTATGCTAATTTTCACTCTCACCTTCTGGGCTTGGACCACAGCCTCGCGCTGCTGCCAGCGTTTGTACAGGCCAAATAGTGGAGTGGCTCCATCCACCCACTGGATGAGGCCTGATCTGGTGCCCAGCGGTGTGACAGAATAATGACGGGCGTGAAACCTTGGACTCTCCTGCTGATTCACTTTAGTGAACATGGTGTTGACGATAGACAAGAACTGCATGATCCTCTCATCCAAATGCAAGTCCTCCAATCCTAAAACACAAAGATAATGTTTCCATGAGCAAACGGCATGTATTAAATGGGATGATTCAAACAAAAATTTAAATTGTCATTTTACTTACCCTCACGTCATTTCAAACCATCATCATATAAAGCGATAGGGTCTCTTCAGAAGAATTGGACTAAACTGCTCAATTTATATGGATTACTTTTACAATGCCTTTAATAGTTTTGGTGGAAATGGACTTTAAAAAGGGGGGACAGAAATCTCAAGTAATACGTTTATTTGTGTTTTTCGAAGAAGAACGAGAGACTTATAGGTTTGAAATGACATGAGGGTGAGTTTTTGGTGATGCTTTTAGCCACGTTAAAAACTCATACCTTTGAATAGGTAAGGATAATTTCTGCCATCAGAGCCTAGAAAGTAGAGCTTCTTGGGTTTGGTTTTAGTTGGCAGGATGGTGATGGTATTGCCTACACTCTGGATGGTGACTGCATCTGTAGCAGACACCTCCCCTGGCAGCGCCATCTCTGTGTTGGTCATGGCAGTCAGGCGGGGGCTGATCTCATCTAGCCGCAGGAGGTAACTAGCCCGTTTTTGTGCCCTTTGCTGCAAGCTCAGCATGATCTGTAACAGGACGAGGTAGAATTACAAAAGGTAAAATGCACAGCATGCATATTAGCATTTCACTTATGCACACATCTGTCCTGACCTGTTTGAAGGGCACCCAGCTGCTGGCAGGATTGGCTGGATTAAGAGGGCTCCTCAGTCTCTCTAGAGCGTTGTGGATGGCCTCTCCGTACGTCTCCTGAAACCACGCCTCGTGAGGAGTCTCCGCCGGAGCAGCCGTGATGCTGCGTACGTGATCCAGTGCAAAAACCACAGGCTTCATCAGAGCAGAGTGCTTCTCTCTCATAATAGCCACCTTCTCATCCCTAAATCACAAGAGATTGAGAATTTAAATGATTTTTCATGAGGCATGAGTCACTCACTAATGAAGTTTCTCCTTCTATATTGATTTCCAGGGTCGTGACTTACTTGCGCAGTGTGTTGTTGTTCTGAACTCTTTTCACCTCATCCTCCAGCTGTTGAATCCTGCGCAGAACGTGCATGTGTTGCTGCTGCAAGACCCCCAGCCAGAGCTCGTCCCAGAGCAGAGTGACCCTCCTCAGCTCGCCCACCAACAACTGCACCTGCACACACAAGGATCAACAAAACAACTCTTAAACACAATGGCCTTTAACACAACCAGACACTTATAGAATAGTTAAAAGTCCTTTCTGTAATACCTGTAGCACCATGGTGGGGTTGGCAGAAGAGAGCTTGTCTACGATCTTGCTGTAGCAGTCCTGCATCATGGCTTGGTCTTCGCTAGAATACATAACCATCTCTTCCCCACGGCTGCTCTCTTGAGAAGTCGGCCCGCTGCCCGTCTCGCTCTCACCTCCACAAAGAGCCTCTCCCTGCATGTTCCCAAGAAGGGTTGGCAGGGACGATGGCAGCTTGTTACCTGGCAGAGATGAAAACAATTTTTCTTCCCCAAAGAGGCTAAACTTCTATATATGATCACTAAGCTGAGAACTGATTGGTTGTTTAATGTCTCCATCAAAGCATAAAGCCAGAGCATTTTCCAATTGTCTTCAATAAAAAAAAAAGCAAGCAGAGTGATGAGACACTGACTATAACTTGTTTTACTGGTTGCCAAGAGTTGAAAAATGTTCAACTTTGTGTAAAGGCCATGACATACCAAGACTAAGGTCAACCAAAGTTAGGCTGTCGTTGAACAAGAGCCCAGTTTTTGTAGCGTGTTCGGTTTTAGTCTCTTTGGTATGTTTAAGCGCAATTTTTTCTCAAGCACCCCTAGTTTTAAGAAGAGCATCTGGTATTTTCATCTGGCTAAAAATGTTTATGTCCATGCTTCGGTGGACACATGGCCTAAGGTATGTCCTCGAATGAAAAGACAGTATGTACCTGCCGCCTGAGCCTCTCCACCAAGAGAGATAGATCCAACAATGGCAGGGTAGAGGATGAGGTGGGGTGAATCTTGGGCGACTCTGCACAGCAGGCTGCAGATGCTCTGGCGGATGTAAGCCTCAGGGTGATTTAGTCTGGAGAATAACTGAGGGATGATACCTAGAGAGAAAACAGAGATATTAATATTACATGACTAGAAATAACTATCTACATCAGGGGTCGGCAAACTACGGCAGGCAGAGAGATAAATCGCTGGCATGCTAGCAATAGGGAAAACTGCATACTGACGTACATTTTGAGGTAATAACTTCTCAGTCACACAGCCTGTTTGGAGCTATAAATACTATTAAAGTGTGAGAATTAGCTTGTGCTAGTCCACGGATGCGCACACGACCGCTGCACATACTAGGTGCTTCAGATCAAAGCCTCAGCGGTCTAACAGCGCTTGTCAATGTCAAAATGACTGAGGTGGTCAATCGAATCAAAGTAGGCGGGTTTACTGTTCACAGAAGCAGAAGCAGTGTGCAAAGCATCAGTTTAACGTTGAAAGAGTGAGGTAAGGTGAAGCTGCAAATCATTTAATATTAGTCAACTGTTTTACGATAAAAATGTTAAATGACCGACAACTATATACACGATGCAAACTACTCAAATATTTTTTGAGAGAGAGGTGTGTGAACTGTCTGTGTTTCTCTCTAGAATGAAGCTGAGTTTAGTTACTTAAACAGCGATTTTACCCCCCTTGTTGCTGAGAAATATAATGTAGCGATTCAGTATTGATTAGTAAAAGTCTCGTGGTAGCACTGACAAGAAGTTTATGATCTTCTGAATGTTACTTTTTGCACAGCGCGATCTCCAATCTCTGTGTGCGAGTGGTGTATGTGCGTGCTATTTGCATGAAAATCAAATATATATTTTTTTTACCGTATCATTTAAAAATGTTTATGTACTGTATAAATACAGAATGCATAAAAAAGGGGGTGGGGGGTGGTATTGGCACAGTGGTTAACCAGAAAAATTTTAAATGGCACGTCATGCTGAAAAGGTTGCCGACCCCTGATCTACATGTAAAGAGGAAAGTGTTCATTACTGTATTGATGTTCAAGTTCTTACCTCTCCAGGGTGCAGTGGGGGTGGATGCCAGGCCGTGTTCCAGACCCTCTCTTAATTCCCCAGCATGTTTCACAAGCAAGCGCAGCAGACGGAGGGTTGCCATGACAATGACATCATCACTGCTCTGTTTGCTGCTCTGGTTGTTCAGGAGCAGCTTGGGGTCGTCTTCATCGATGGGCACCTGATGATCAAAACACCAAGAAATTTGATCGATTTGTGTTCTAGAAATTTGTCCAATCACTCCGTAAACATTAGAGGAGGAATCCTGACCTGCCCAGCATTGAGTTTGAGGAAGGTGAAGTACGCTCTGCAGGAGACCCGGTAAAGGCTGAAGATTCGGTCAACCACTCTCCTCCACACCCCAATCAGCCCATCGGTCACAGTGTCCTCCACCTCAGACAGCCACGGACAGGCACTCAACAGCTGTCGGCCGATCACATCCACCATGTCGTCCTCCTCATCCTCTTCATTCTGCAAGGCCATGTCTTCATCCTGCAGAAACACAATGACAAATGAATACACAAAACGAGAACTATTCACATCCCACATTGCAGATAAATGATCATCAGCATTAACCTTGAGGCAGAAATCTACACGTTTATATAGACAAGGTAAAATAAAATCTCTCACAAGTACAGTTTAAATCAAAAGTGGCAGTAAAAAATTACATTCCAAAAGATTTCTATTTTAAAGAAAAAGTTTAAAATAGAAAATTAATTTTGAAGTTTTTTTTAAACTTTCCATTTGCCAAAGAATCCTGAAAAATGTATCACCGTTTCCACACAAATATGAAACAGCTGTTCTCAACACTGATAAAATGTTTGAGTCCCAAATCAACACACTAGAATGATTTCTGATGGATTGTGAGAAAGTGAATGGAGTGGAGTAACTTATTAACTACTTACATTTAGAAACAAATTTCTAAATATATTAAAATAGAAAAGTCATTTTTAAAGTGTAACATTTCACAGCATTACTGTTTTTTTTTTTTTTTTTACTGTATTTTTATTCAAAAAAATAAAAATTCAACCTTGGTGAGCATGAAATATCTCCTTCAAAAACACCAAAGGAAGAAAGAAAAAAAAAGAAAAAATGCACCAACTCTTGAACTACAGTATATTTAAATGAAATGCCTAGGTTTTCTAGTATTATATTTCCATAGTTCCATAGTGTGTAGTGTGCCACAGAATGAAAACCACTGATCCAGACTCATTTACAAACTATGAACTCCATAACCTGAATTCCTGCTGGGCGACACATGGCTTGACCCAAAATGCCGAAAATGGTTTCCTTATCCTCATCACTGGTGCCTGCTGGGAGCAAGTCCTCTATTTCTTTCTTCTCTCCAAGGAGCAAAGGAACCCCTTCTCCTTGACTATCGACAGACAGAATAAAAACAAAACATTAGTATGAGCATATCACCTTTTTTGTAAACTAACATTAGCACTTTTTATAGTTAAAAATACCTGGCATTGTCCACAACCTTCCTGCCCCATCTGTACGCCCAGCTGGCCAGAGCAGCCCATGATTTGGCCACTTCAGGAGCCTGAGTTGTTGAGAGCTGGTACAGCTGCCCAAGGACAAAGTCTGGCTCCCCAACACCAACACTGACTGTAGACAGAACAAACAAATTTTCATGGTCGTTACAAAGAAAGAAAAAGACAATATTAATCAAACACTAATACACATGACACTGTAGAATGAAATGCTATCATCATATTGGTCCTTAACCATTCATGACACAAATCACAAATAGTTTAATACATTGGCATTGTCACGGTTCCACTAGGGACACCCTCTAAAGTTCTTAAAATACTGAATGGAGGACGTTGAATGCCAGCTGTTACTTTTTATTTATTTTTTCCCAAGCCAATAAAGTGCAGAATGCTCACAGGTGCAAAAAAACATAAAAAGAAGTTCCATAGGGGAAAACCCCTTAAAAAAACAAACAAACAAAATTCAACTTCAAAGTACAGAAACAAAACTAATAACCTTGGTTCAGGTCTTACAATGATTCAATCAGAGTACTCCTCAATAGTTACAGCACCCACTGCACACCAGTCAAAGACTCCGACTTCTTAATTACGTGAGAATTTATACTCATGGGTTCAACCACTTCTCAGTAGCCGTAATATCACATGACCATACTATGAAGTTATAATCACATAAAAAGATTAAAAATCGACTAAACACCATTTCCTTCAATAAATCAATGTCAATAGCATAATATACCACAACTTCAATTCATCAACAATTACAGAAAGTCATGTGCAGGAACTCATAAAACAGTTTCCACCCCTTTTCACTCAGACTTGGTATCTCCCACTCCCCATGATGCAACACAGCAAAGGTATAGAACAACTGACAAAAGCCCTTTTGGGTCTTTTACTCAGTTCAAGATGGCCGCCACTATATATGCCAACACAGAAAATAGCAAACAGTTTATGAGCAAAACTTAAATGTCCAACGGGTTTAGTGTTCAGGTGGCCAGTCTGAACACAACGGTCTAGCTGCAGGGGTGTAAATGTATATGCATGTGTGTATAATCCATCCTTCCACCCTGCTGACACATCAAGGTAAATAAAGAGTTTTTTTTAAAAACCCAAGTATGTGTTCATGTCTTAATACCAAAAGGGGCTAGGCAGAGGGAACAGAGGGCAGCTCTGTGACAGGCATTAAGCTTACCTGTAGTCTCTGTCGTAATATGTGGCATTCCTTGATCTTCCAGCGGCAGCTCGAAGAGGCCAGAGATGTTTTTGGAGAGAGCTGAGAGGCTGGTAGAACCAGAGTTCCTCTTCACCACCATTTTGAGTTGTGGAGTCAGATCTTTCCAGTCGGCCAAAAGCCATTTGCACAGTGTAAGGACAGAGCGACAGGCTGCACGTTCACACTTTCCAGAGTGACAGTACGACAGTGCACAGGAGCTCAGCATTTCCATAGCAGATACGGACTGACCTAAAACGCAGAGAGAGGTGCTTAGACATTCACACTACAAAACACCAAGACCAAGAGAACTGGCCCAAATCAGACTGTAACAGCTTAAAAACACTTACCAGCAGCAAACAGAACTTTAGCCTTCTCGATCTCCAGCTCTGGTCCCCACTTCTCCCCAACAGTGCCCTCTAGTGACAGCTGTCTGAAGCTTTGCACCAGGTCCTGACCTTCAGAGTCGCTCACTGATGGCTTGTTGCACAGGCTCAGCAGACGTGTGGCCAGGGCGATATTTCCTTGCTTACGAGCAAATTTCACCGCAGTCAGACAAAGCTCCATCAGGTGAGAGTCCACTGGAGCAGACGATCCTGGATGAATCATTGCTGAGTCAACAGATGCCACATCACATTCATAAATTATACATAAGAGTAGGAGACCTTACCTTTGAGTTTTTGGAAGAGCTGCCGCTGGAAAGTGGTGTATCGGAGAGCATGTAGCCATGGCTGAACATCCTGCTGCTTGCAGGTGGTCAAAGCTTCACTGAAGAGCGGAATTAAGCAGTCCTAAAGGGAGAAAAACAAAGAACAGGGATTTCTTAAAAAGAAAAAGACACATGACAATGTATTTGCATGCTCACAGGGTTGATGTAGTGGCTCAAACCTCTGGGTGCTGGTTGCAGAGCGAGTTCTCCAGAGAGTTCGCACAGTGCAGCTGCAGTGTGCTGAGCGTGGGCAAGGAGTCAGACAGCGTGAGAGTGGAGAGACGCAGGGGACCCAGAGAGATGCGGCCCGTCTGTTTCAGGTACTTCAGCAGGGTGCTGAAGATGAAAACCAAAATGTAGACTCACCATCAATACACACACACAACTTGTTCAAATCTACTGTGTTCAGACTATTTACTCACTCAGACGATGCAAGAGCCTTCTGGTCCTGTTCGTGATTGGTCGCAGTGATTGCTCCAACAGCGCTTCTAAGGAGCTGTACCTCAATGGCCTTCTGGAGCTCTGATGGGTCTGGGCTCAACACAGCAGGAAGAAGCCTCTTCAGGTCTGTCAACACAAACAAACATTAATACATACCACACCAAATGGCTGATCAGTGAAGCTGTTCATAGAAAATGGATTCCACATGTTCTGACCAATGTAAAATAGATGATTAAAGGATTTTTAAAGATCCTTTAAAGCAATTTCTACTATAAAAAATTTGAGCTGAGCATTACTAGGTAAAAAAAAAAAGCAGCAGCTGCAGATAACAATTATTGTTTTTGTCGTCATGTCTTTTCCAGGCCTGACCAAAAAAACCCTACTACTTATTGGTTTTCCATGACTGTGGATAGTATGGGCTATAATCATACCAATCTTGTCCTTAGTTGTAGAGTTGAGAAGGCCATAATCCTCCCCAGGGAGCAACTCCAGCTGGGCACGGCACTCTGTAAAATCCCCCTCCTCAAACCTGCTCAGAGCTCTGGAGGGCAGACAGATTAAACCAATTATTTCAATGAACTCCTCACATTCTTACAGTCAGGAGGGGTTTAGTCAGAGTCAACAGTTCTACTGTTACACACCTGATGTAGTTAAAGTCGGTCTTGAGGTTGACACTTGAACTGCTGCTGTTCTTTTTGAGGCTCATCATGCTGGCCTGCCACTCCTGCACGGACTCCCAGTCGCTCAGGGCCACATAACACTCACAGGCCTTATTAGCCAGGAAGTTGAGCACTTCTGGAGAACACTCACTGGACTTCAACAACACAGTTTTCCTTCCATCTCCTATTAAAACAGTCATTACAGAAAACAATAAGAACCAAGACAATTTCTGCATATCAGGGGACATTAACCTCTGATATCATTAAAGGCTAGGGATGGGAATCCTTTGGAATCTCACTTTTTTTGTCCATTCTTACATGTATATTACTGAATATACACTATAGAGCTATTACCAACAAACTGAATTTTAAAACAATTAAGTTTGTTGGTAATATCAACAAAAAACATCTTTGCACTGCAGAGGTGGAGCACAAGCTGCATCTAAAGTGTTTATTCACAGACTTTTTATTGCAGCTCAGATATGAACAATGCATCTACACTGCAGTTTCATAAATACGACTATGATGTCTTAAAAATTAAACTAACACTGAAATACAAAATGACATATGAAACTAACACTCATGATATATGAAACTGCCAATAGCAAGTCCTCTTCATTCATTTGTTCAAAAATTCAGTAACAAAGCAAGTCACTACTGTATTTATGAATGAGTAATTGAATCACTCACTCATACGATTCATTCAAAACCTAATGCATTCAGTATTGAAACATCATTGTCTGTTGCTTTGAGATGCACAGCGGATCAATTTGATTCAAAAGAAGATATGAATTGAGATTCATATATGAATCAATGTATATTCAATTCAGGATTATCCTGCATTTCATTTCTAATGCGAGACATTTAGTGCAAATTTTGTAAAGTACTCACCACTGCTGGTGTGTTTTGGGCTGGAGGTGTTGGAGCCAGTGAGTTTTAACAGAGAGCGATCAAAGCCTTTAATGGAGCAGTCCATCCCTGTGACGGCACACAGCTGCTCTTGGTACTCTAACGCTGCCTTCTCAAACCTTGGGAACAATGCAGCATCAACATTTTATGAGAACAGAGCGACTAGACAAATTTGCACGGTGTAAAGTAGGTTAATTATTTTCAGAACACAAAACACTTACTTTCCCTCAGCCTGCAGTGCCACTGATCCCAGCCAGCCCAGGCTCTTGCCAGTGTTGGCCAGACTCCAGGCTGCCAGACCTTGTATGGCTTCAGGGCATCGCAGCTCACACAACGCCTCCACTAACATGGTGATTGGCACCTCCATTTCTGGCCCCTACAGGGCAAAGCACAAAGCAGAAACAATGAAATAAGGCTTTCGGATATTAAAGTCCAAATAGTGCAGAGCCAGTGCCTTACGATAGGAGCAATGTTGGGAAGATAATGGAGTAATAGTTCAAAGCCTTCAACCTATTTCACTCATCATTTATTGGCAAAATTTAAAATGTGTTGCAAAAAATTAAATGCGTCAATGGCAATGAAACATTTAGAATACAACCTAAGACTGTATTTTTGCTTAATGCATATTTTCATAAAATTATTTGTTGGAGCCTCTTTTGAACAACACTGCTTCAAGTCTTACCTGTGCACTGCTGTTCTTGATCTCAGTGAGCAGGTCAAAGCCATGACGGACCGTGACTGCTGGCTGACCTGAGAGAAGGCCCACCCTCATCAGTGCCAAACGAATTCTGGTTAGCCAGTCCTGGCACGTCTGTCTGTTTGTGTAGAAAAATGTTCTGATGCCCTAAATAAAGGAGCAAAAGAATAATTAAGCTGAAGATGAAAACATGGAATGTCAATGGTAATGCCATTAAAAGCCCTTGGAAGAATAAAGCTAGCATTTCATAGAGATAACGTGAAGGCTAGTTGTGTATATACAGAGGACAGACCTTTGGTGGTGCAGTGAGAGCGCTAGCACAGCCTTCATAAGCATTGTACATGAGTTTCTCCAGGTTTTCCAAAAACTGCAGAAGCAGAGCCAGGCGGAGCTGATTGGTGTGGTGACCCTCATCACTCTCTCCTCCACTCCACTGACTCAACTCCTGCTCTGTGTTCAGACTGTGAGCCGCCAGGCTGCGGATCATACCTACAACCAACACAGGGATAAAATCTTGATTCAAAAACGCAAGACACACAACACATTGACTTGTAAAATGAGTGCTTTTATTCAGCAAGGATGCATTCAATTAATTAAAAGTGACAATAAGTGTTATTCTTTTAAACTTTTTATTCAGCAAAAAATTCTAAAAAAAAAAAAAAAGAAAAATTTTAATGGTTTACACAAACATTAAGCAGCACAGAAGTGTTTCTTGAGCACTAAATCAGAAAATTCAGCTTTGCAATCACAGGAATAACGGTATTGTAAACAAATAGTGAACTGTGGCAAACCACATACATACATATACATATACTAGTGGTGGGCATATATTAATTTTTTTAATCTAGATTAATCTCACTGTAATCTTGGAATTAATCTAGATTAATCTAGATTAAAATGGCTCATTTGAATTCTGCCAAGTAGATCAGAATAAGTTCACTACTAGTAGTAAACAACTAGCAGTCATCAAGAATTTAATATTGATAATAACATTGAAGACATTGTATGATTACTCCTTAAAGATGAGGTTTTAATAGTTTTAGTAGTAGTAGCCTATTACGTTCTGCCCAATGTCTTCAAGTGAAACCGAACTTTTATTTTGACAGGTTGCCGTGAGGATAGTTTTTCTCAAATGAAACGCTCGAATGCTCATGAAGTGACTCTCAGAGCAGTTCTGGAGATGTTGTTCATGTATTTATGTCTTCATTTAATGAGACGGCAGACGTTAATATCGCCGCAAGCGTCACACGGTCTTCTGTATGAGTAAACAAACCCGCGCGAGAGACAAGCAGAAGTCATATTTAAATAGACATTTTGCGGCTTAATACTTACAAATAGGAGTGGGAGTGTGCTCACTTGTGTGTGCGCGCTTACGTTTGTTTGTGTGTGTGTGCGATACAGAGAGCGCGACCATGTAACGTAGAGATAGAAATGACTTGCCGATTTCCATTGGGAAGCTTCTTAAAAATAAATTTTCCCTGAAACAAACCCGGCGGCTTTATAGCTGCATCCATGTTAGCACGCATACACACAGGTTCGAAGACTCGTTCTCGCCCCCCTACAGTGCAATTCGGCTAGTTATACATCCGCGCTAAAATATCAAGGTGAAAGTCATCATAGCTTGCGTAGTATAGACCCAGCTCCCAACCCAACTTTGAGAATAGATTAACGGCGATATTTTTTTTTAATCGCCCGATAAGAGTCACACGTTAACGCAGCACGTTAACGCCGATAACGGCCCACCACTAATATGTACACACATATACATACATACATACATACATACACACACACATATATATATATATATATGCTGTGCACTCATAACCTATAAGTGGTTCCAGCTTTAATTCTTTTTAATACTTTTAAACGAGGGTCCTTTTAGAAGATTGTTCATTAAATTAAATGTAATTGCATGGAATGGAGAGGCCTGGGTGCATTTCCCAAAAGCAACTTGGATTGCAAGTTCCATCGTTACCATTAGAGTTTAACGAGGCTTGCAACCATAGTTGGCTAACAATGCTTTTGGGAAATGCACCCGAGCAGTCTTCAAAACATATTCACGAGTATCTAGAATGACAAATGAAAGTCATGCAAATTTTGAACGACATGAAGGTGAGTGAATAGTGTCAAAACTTCAATTAGGCAAACTATTCCTTTAATAAATCTTGGAATTTTTTGAGATCAGTCAAATTCCTAAATGGATAACTCACTAACCCTCTATGGTCTGGAAAGTATCCTGGGCTCGTCCCAGAGGCGTCCGGAGTTTAGAGAGAACGGTGAACTGAGCGGCCTCCCAAACAGCCCACTGCCACAGCACCGCTTCAGTCTTCAGCAGGACACGGGGCACCATGGCAGAGTCTTTCTTCTCCAGCCGCTGACAGCTGTGGTACAGCCGCTCCAACCAGGGCTCCTTACTGCGCATGAAACAATAAATATCTAATAAAAAAAAACCTCCAAAAGATACAACCCCTTCAAATTGCTTTTATTTCAGCTGTAGATCTTCTACAGTACAGGGTTTGATCAAATATAAAATATATTCAAATGAACAAACTGAAAATAAAGAAATAAACCTACTCACCCCCCACGGTGGACAGTTCCATATAGAATAAAGCCAATGAGATCAGAAAAGTCCTGTGGGTGAAATGTGTTGCTAGGCACTTTGCTCATGTGTCGGCGGATGGCCAGAGAAATCTCCTTAATCTCAGAGTGACTACGGGCACTGCTAGGAGACAAGCCGACAATTACCATCACATCAACTACAGCTGGAGGTAAAACTACAGGGTAGGTTTTATTGCTCCCTTCTGGTTTCTATTGTGTGAATTCAAGACAGGTGAAAAGGAGTCTTGCAAACCTCAATGCAACATGCATGGGAACAGATCTCAGCAATTTCCCAAAGGCCTGCCGGACTCGGACTGCTGAGTGGACCAGCTGAACTCGGCACACGTCCACGCACCTGCACAGAGAAGGGAGCCAGAATCAGTGCTGATCAAACAAGATGTTTTTTTTACCTCTGCCTCCAAGAGCAGGAGGAAGAGTTGCAGCACTAATGAATGTTCCTGCAGGAAGACAGCATCTAACAAGCAGAGGATGTGTGATCACCTCTGGAGAAGCTCTGTGGTCAAGGAAGATGACACAACCTGTAGACTGTTACATGCCTGCAGACATATGGTGGGGTCTTCATTCAAGGCTGCATAGAGGAAAACCGATGTTAAAAGTCCATTCACTTGGTCACCAGTTTATTATCCTAACCCATTACTTGTAGATCTGGAGAATGATTCTCTCTTTATAACATTGTTTCACCTTTGTGAACTAAAAATCCAGAAATAATAATGGGGATATTAACTCACAATTTGCCAGTAAGCCTTTGCAGAATTTGAGGAAGGATGGGAGTGAGAACAGAGGGGAGTAGGTTTCAGATTTCTTCATCATCAGAGACATCTCTAATGACCAGGTGAGTAACAACCGCCTAAAAAAAGGTTGTTAAAAAAGACAGAATAAATGTTAATAACAGTGGAGGCTGAGACCATACTAAAAATCAGTGATTAAAAATCTCATTTAAATCTTTAAGTAAAGTTTTAGGATTTGGAGGGGAAAAAACAAACAAACAAACACAAAACACTAGAAATAAGCTAAATGAGATTTGTGTGAATAAACTTTCCAATTCATGTGAAGATTCTTAATTCAGCTTTTATTTAAACTATTATGGCACTAAATTTGAATATTGAAAATACTTCTGTTCAGCATTTTTGGACCCTGCTGCATATTCACTAATTTCCTAAAATTCTCAACTAAATACTAAACTGTTGCCATATGCAAATAAGTAAGGAATTAAAAAGAAAGGTGCAATTACACCTGTCACTGTTTAAGTGATTATAGCAGCTGAAAGAGCAAGTGGTTCAGATTAATTAATCACAACAGGCCTCATTATAGACAGGCAGTGTGAACTCTGTACCTCGCCTCAGGGTTGAGATGATCCTTGCTGAGCAGCATACCCAGCAAATTAAGGAGCGTGCTGAAATGCCTTTTGGTTGCCGTGGTAACTGTGCTGATGACAGCACCGTCGAAAAGGGATGGAGACGAAGAGCTCAGGCTGCTTGAGATAAAGTGATCATGTCTTGGGAGAAATAAAGAGAGAAAGGCAGCAGTCTATTAGTTATAACGCCTGGAGTGAGAGAGCCTCATATCAAGTGAATGACAGTGTTTTTGACAGTTTTATGTACACTGCAAAAAAAAACAATGATAAAACCATATAGCACTACATAATTCATGAAACCACACTGCCACTTGTTAAACACAGTGTTATTCTGCATTTCTCACACTATTCGTCCAATACATTTGTAATTTTAATTTAATTAATTTTTAATTCAGACAAATTTACTAATTAATCAGACAGTAAAACAGCACTTTTGTGAAATAGTACTACAATTTTATTTAATATATTTATTTATAATATATTTTTCTAATGTAATGTAATTTGAAATGGTCACATTCCTTCAGAAATTATTCTAATGAGATTTGGTGCTCAAGAAACATTTCTTATCATCATTGTCAAAAATGTTTCTACTTATATTTATATATACACACACATACACATTTATATTTGTGGAAACAGTGACACTTTTTTTTTAGGATTCTTTAAATGAACAAACTTAAAGTACAGAATTTATTTTATTTATTTATTTTATTTTACAGTGTAATCATGTATACAGTGTAATGTATATTTTATTATGAAATATATATCGTCAATATAATGTGATATATTATAATAATATAATGGCCTGGAAAACACTATGACTGTGGAAGTCCTGAACATTTTTCAAGAAGCATCATCCAGGTAAGTAAAGTTAATGTTGCATTGTTACCTGGTGCAGTGAGAATAGAGAGTGTAGAGCACTGCATACTGGACAGCAGGGTGATGAACTGCCAAATCAGAGTGAACTACAACCAGATTCTGACTGAGCAGGGCAAACACAGTAGGGGACAAAGCCCACATCTGTAACAGAAAAAATAAGCGTTATTACACTCTTGTCTTTTACACATTTTCTTGTATGACCGGAAAAAATGCTTTCGCAGAGCCAAGTATGAATTCATGCTGACCCCGATGAGGGAGTTCTTGGTGTTGCCAATGGTGGTGAGAGCACTGAGGTTGAAGATAAGGATAAACTCTGCTCTCTCTGGGCTGAACTGCAGCTGGCTAAAGACAGGATGCTGTATGTTAGGACAGGCAGCAGGCAAACCCAGAGGGCTGAGCAAACTGTTCAGCGCACAGCCCATCTCGCCCAAGACCAGTTTATAAGCTGCCTCCAGGGTAGGGATGTTCTTTAGGCTCAGCACAGCATGATACACTCCGTGTGCAGCTGCCATCACCTGTGACAAACAAAAAAACGTTAACTCGTAGCTGTTGTGTGTGTTGAATTTATTAAAAACTGAGGTTACTAATCATACCTCTCTTTCTCTGTGGAAACGCAGCTCCAAGAGTTGGGAATTTGGGGCCAGCAACTTCTCTACAAAAGCAGCCGGGATGTTGGTGTTTATCTGGTCAACAATCTACAATCACACATTTAAAAAAAATTATAATAATGACTACACACGTAAAAAAAGTATTTCAAAGACAAAAATAATAGTGAAAAGGCCAAGGTGTGAACTACATTTATATAAATCCCACAAATTCTACTCCAGTCTGTTGATTATTGGATTAATCAAGTCGAGACCTACCAGCGTAAGCAGGGTGAGGACAGACATGCTGTATTCTGGTCCGCAGCACTGGCAGCTGTTCAGCTGGTCTAGGCCATAAGAGATTACAGCATCAATCAGCTGGTTGCCCAAGTCCGTGCTCACCAGCAGGACACACACACACTCATTTCCTGCAGTCAGCACCGCCTCAGAGAAGAACACCTGCTTGGCTGTGGTGACACAGGCTAAAACACGGTTCAAAACCTGCGAGCGAGAAAATGCAAACAATTTACGTCTGATCAGTAAAGGACGTGCGTGTGTGTATTCTCAAGTGTTTGTTGATCTATAAATGACAGCGGTTTATCTTAGATGATCTATTTGTATTGCAGTAACAGATATCTGAAGCAGAGGCAAAGCGTGTTGGATACTAACATCAGTGACATATGCTTCTGTGATTGGAGGCCCTCTGATAGGGTTGAATCGTTCTCCGATGCTGTGCACAACTGTACTAAAAACTCTCAACAGGGCTGCCAGTTTTGGCAGGGATACTGTAGGAGGGGGAATGTCCTCGTCTCCTGATTCCCCAGATACAACATGACTCAAATCCTATAAAGTAAAGAGCATTAGTAGCTTAGAAATCTCATAATAAATGGACTATCAGAAACCAAATTAAAACAATTCATGTTACCTCAGCATACGCCTCCATATCTTCCAAAAACTGACCCAATAATGTAGTTGAAAAGGCCAAATCTGCGACCCAAAACTGCTCCAGACTCTGTAACCAGCCTAGAAAGATATAGTGAGACAGGTTAGACAGGTTATTTCCCAAAAAAGGGAAATGAAACTAAATATAAAACAAATCGTACCAGACACTTGTACAGTAAGAGACTGTTTCTGTGTGTGGTCTATATGCCAACCTACTAAGATATCCACTGTGTCCTGAAAAACAAAAGCAGCAGCTCGTTTACAAGTTCTTTCCTTTCAGATTTCCAGATTTAAAATTTAAGACTGCTTGCACTGCTTACTCTGAAGTTGGTGCTGAATATGTGCGGATAACACCGGGCCACCAGTAAAATACATTTTACACTTTGGCACAACAGCTCAGGTGTGTCCAAGTTCTCCAAGATAGACTGAAGGCTGCTCATCACCAACTGAATGACAAAACGGTAAAACATTTCAGCCACAGCAAAAGATTATACAGAAGGGTAATCCAAGATTTAGCAATGGAGCTGAATAAATACCTGCATTACAGATGAAAAAGCCTTCTTCTCCCCTGCCGTTTCAAGTGCCTTGTGCACTGCCACCAGGTACAGAAGCTTCACTTCATCCTTTGTGGACACACTGAACTTGAGGAACATCCACTTGAAGATCCTCTCGGCTTCATAACTGAGGGCGGCGCAGAGCAATCCCAGGCAGCCCGCAGCCTCCTGCCTGAGCTCCTGCAGGAGCTTACTACTGTAAGGCCAAACAGAAACGTGTGATCAGGTACTGCATGGATTTATTATGCAATGATGACCAGTTGACTGTTCACTATCCTGCTCATTGTAAGGCTACTGTACATATATAATTAAATAGATAGATAGATATTCAATTTGAGATGAAATTAGACCAGATATTCACTGCATTTCACAGCAATTATCATGGCAAAAAAATAATCCATGATAACAATGGTTCTGAGTCTGACCCAAATGACACACTTCATGTGAACTTGTGGTCTTGTAAACTTACAATGGCCCCCGCATGCGCATCCATAAAGTTTCAGAACTATGCTTGTGAGTGTTCACTTTGCAGCCACCATGTGCCCTCGCCCAAACTGAAATGAGCTGAGCTTCTAAACTGCTACCTGATAATTATTACGTAGCATTGTGTCACAAAGTGTGGACCTGAAGAAAGACTGCAAAGGCTTAGGGTGCCATTAGGGACAAGGCCTATGTATTATTGCAATATCTATCAAAATTAAGGAAAAGCTATATTCAATTTCATATTTAACTTTGCTTATTATGTGCTCTCTCTTTTCTTTGGCCAATGAATCACATTCAAAATACAATCGTAGGGAGATATTGTAATTGTAACTGTACAAAAGCATACAAAAAGAGCTTTCTGTTGATTGGCATACCCTGTGTGGAGTAGGGTGTCTACCACCCAGTCTTTTTTTTTTTAAACAAAATTCCAAAAATTCCCATACTAGCAGGCTAATTTTTTTTCAGCCACGAAAAAATGCAATAATGGCTGGTTAAATTTTTTATGACTAGGACTCAGTAAGGCGTTCATAACACTTCACGAACAATGAAATGCTAAATATACCCACAATGGAGTGAATTCTGATAACCCCCCATCGTGTTAAAAATAGGCTGTGCATTCATACCTCTCACTCAAAATGTCATTCAGGGTGCTCAAAATGGAATCCAACTGTTTCACTAGGACCTGTAATGTATGAATACAAACAATACAGATTAAAAACAGTTCAATTCTATAGATACATAAAAATCCATTTGAGCATGTCAGACCATACCACTTTATTTTCAGAGTGCACAATGAACTCCCTCATTTGTTTCATAGTGGCCAGTCTGCGTTCCCGGTCATCCTCCCGTGACGCTCTCCGCAGAAGATTTGCCAGACGAGACTCCTCAGAGTGAGCCAACGGTCGGTCTGGGACATAAAAGAGAAAGTAATGCTAGTAAATAAATTAATTCAACAGCCCCACTTAAGCTCCAAGGCAATTCATTCCAAACAAGCAATGTATGAGCACTGAAAGGTGAATGCACCCTGTGATTTCCTCATGTCCTTTGTAGCTAAAGCACGGTTTCCATGCTGAAAAGTTGTTATATCAGTAGTCACATCATTGATTCTCAACTCTTGCCCCAGCGACTTCCAACCATAAGTATTTTCAGAGAGGCCTCCATCAGCGTCATACCCACCTAGAAAGCAAGACTACAGTCAGTTCCCTTCTCTAAAGGAATAACATTTATAATCTGAAATTCCTAAAAAAAGAAAAACCCACAAGAGACTTTAAAAGCATAAATTACATGTTAGAACATTGTGTCACTAAGGTAGGTTCTATTATAATAAGCAGGGCAAAAAGAAATGTATATGGTATAATCTAGTTGTAACTATTGTTTATTTAATTTCTCTCTATTAAAAATATGTATTTATGCACTTTTTAACACCATGCCAGCATCAAGGCTATTTTCATGGCGACCTCTGAATAAATTATTCAAGGTATACAATTAACAAAAGGTTATAAAAGACATTTCTCTCTATTAAAAATAAAGCAAATAACAAAACAATAGAACAAATATATTATATTCATAAAAAAATAAATGGGGATTTATTTGCACAAGGAAACTCTGGGACCTTCCAAAAAACTAAAACTAAAAACAAAGAAAGAAAATCCCTTGCTGACGTTACTTTCTATTTCTATAAACAGAAACCTTAATCAGGGTGACACACAGAAGAGGAATCAAATAATCATCAAACCCTCAGCAGAATGACACATGGTATTGATGTTGAAAACCACAATAATGCAGGTGAAAAACACTGGTGGATATAATCCAGCTGATTAAAGCCAGGCTAAACACAGGGCCAGATGAAGCACACACCTCCTTCTTCGAGTATGTCTGTGGCAGTGAAGGCGTCATTGTGCAATGGTGGGGTGCCAGGCTGGTCAGAGGGCAGAATGTCGAAAAGAACTTCTGAACCACGGTCTCTAGAGACACCGCTCTTCACACCGTCCTGGCTGGCTGACAGACTTTCGCCTCTGAAAAACATTTGATATACCATCAGTGGCTACAGCAACTAAACTGGCCATGTTCACATTGACCAGAGGTGACCAATTATTGTGCAACTGTACAAAAAGGGGTTGGTATTTACTCTTTGATGACATCATATGTATAATAACACCAAAATGTTTACACAACCTTACAAAAGTCAGTATCAGTAAGATTTTTAAGTTTTTGAAAGTCTCTTCTGTTTTGCAAGGCTACATTTATTTGATCAAAAATACAGTAAAAACTATAAGATCGTGAAAAATTATTAAAATGATTGTTTTTTTATTTTAATGTACAGGTGCATCTCAATAAATTAAAATGTCGTGGAAAAGTTCATTTCAGTAATTCAACTCAAATTGTGAAACTCGTGTATTAAATAAATTCAAGTAGTTTAAGTCTTTGGTTCTTTTAATTGTGATGATTTTGGCTCACATTTAACAAAAACCACCAATTCACTATCTCAACAAATTAGAATACTTCATAAGACCAATAAAAAAAAACATTTTTAGTGAATTGTTGGCCTTCTAGAAAGTATGTTCATTTACTGTATATGTACTCAATACTTGGTAGGGGCTCCTTTTGCTTTAATTACTGCCTCAATTCGGCGTGGCATGGAGGTGATCAGTTTGTGGCGCTGCTGAGGTGGTACGGAAGCCCGGGTTTCTTTGACAGTGGCCTTCAGCTCATCTGCATTTTTTGGTTTCTTGTTTCTCATTTTCCTCTTGACAATACCTCATAGATTCTCTATGGGGTTCAGGTCTGGTGAGTTTGCTGGCCAATCAAGCACACCAACACCATGGTCATTTAACCAACTTTTGGTGCTTTTGGCAGTGTGGGCAGGTGCCAAATCCTGCTGGAAAATGAAATCAGCATCTTTAAAAAGCTGGTCAGCAGAAGGAAGCATGAAGTGCTCCAAAATTTCTTGGTAAACGCGTGCAGTGACTTTGGTTTTCAAAAAACACAATGGACCAACACCAGCAGATGACATTGCACCCTAAATCGATACACACTGTGGAAACTTAACACTGGACTTCAAGCAACTTGGGCTATGAGCTTCTCCACCCTTCCTCCAGACTCTAGGACCTTGGTTTCCAAACGAAATACAAAACTTGCTCTCATCTGAAAAGAGGACTTTGGACCACTGGGCAACAGTCCAGTTATTCTTCTCCTTAGCCCAGGTAAGACACCTCTGACGTTGTCTGTGGTTCAGGAGTGGCTTAACAAGAGGAATACGACAACTGTAGCCAAATTCCTTGACACATCTGTGTGGTGGCGGCTCTTGATGTGAACTCCATTCCTTGTGAAGTTCACCCAAATTCTTGAATTGATTTTGCTTGACAATCCTCATAAGGCTGCGGTTCTCTCGGTTGGTTGTGCTTCTTTTTCTTCCACACGTTTTCCTTCCACTCAACTTTCTGTTAACATGCTTGGATACAGCGCTCTGTGAACAGCCAGCTTCTTTGGCAATGAATGTTTGTGGCTTACCCTTCTTGTGAAGGGTGTCAGTGATTGTCTTCTGGACAACTGTCAGATCAGCAGTCTTCCCCATGATTGTGTAGCCTAGTGAACCAAACTGAGAGACCATTTTGAAGGCTCAAGAAACCTTTGCAGGTGTTTTGAGTTGATTAGCTGATTGGCATGTCACCATATTCTAATTTGTTGAGATAGTGAATTGGTGGGTTTTTGTTAAATGTGAGCCAAAATCATCACAATTAAAAGAACCAAAGACTTAAACTACTTCAGTCTGTGTGCACTGAATTTATTTAATTTAATATATAATTTCACAATTTGAGTTGAATTACTGAAATAAATGAACTTTTCCACGACATTCTAATTTATTGAGATGCACCTGTATATTGATTTTTTTTTTTTTACTGTGGTGGCAAAGCTGTATTTTCAGCATCATTACCCTAGTCTTCAGTGTCACACGATGCTTCAGAAATCATTCTAATATGCTGAACTGAGAAAAAAATAATAATTGCGCCATTATGCCTTCACTGCCACTTTTGATCAATTTAATGCATTTTGCTAAACATTTTTTTATTTCTTTCAAATATCCATTCATGTGCAAAGGGAACACCTACACAAAAACACACATTGATCCTGAACAAACATGAATGTTTAGTTAGATCTATAACTTCAATAGTTGCCAGTTAAATGAACAATAAATCAACAGGCATCTACCCAATTATGTTACCCAAAACAGACACTGTCATTTATTTACCACCATGTCATGCCAAATCCATAAGCTTTTCTTCTATGGAACAGGAAACAATAAATTGGATCAGTCCACTTTGCAAACGGATCATTCAGACAAATGAAGTGGATCAGTCGCTGTGCTGATAAGATCAATAAATCATTGATATCAGCTTTCTTTTTTTTGGCCAATTTGGAACCTGACATCAATTCTCATTCACTTTCATTATGTTGCAAAAAATGGGGCTAGGACATCCTTCAAAAATGTAGCCTATATTTAGTGATCCAATGAAGAAAGCAAGCCATACAGGTTTGGAACATGTGCACTGACTGAATGAGATTACTTAAACCTCCTTAACTTACATTTTGAATTCTAACAGTTCACAGAAATATAAAGTTGATCATTTCAATCACCTGCGAAACTTAAAAATAATAGAGCTTTTCTAACATGGCAGAAAGTATTAGTACTCACAATTTAAACCATTAAATCGACAAAGACACAAAATCATATAATCACGATTCATGAATCTTCCCTGGCTATTCATAAAAATCGCACCTGCATCCGGGACTTATGGACAAGAAGTCATTTGACAGTCCAGCTGAGATTTCATTTTTCCACATGGTTTCAAATAATGCAACTCATCTGAACACTGTGAATGGTTATCCTAAATAAATGCATCAAGTAGTTGTTTCAAAGTTACTGAATGGACATTGGCTATTTGATTATGAGACTCGACTGAATTCAAACAATTAGCCAGTTTTCACTCTCGCAGTTCAATGTAACGTTACTCGTTGCCAATTCCTAAGCTTTTAAGACACACACAGGCACACTCGGCTGACTTTGACATTCAGTCCAAGCTTCACCTGGCTTGTCCGGTTTAAACTACGAAAACGTCCAAATTAAAGCGGTTTAAAACGACAAACAAAATTGTAAGGTCTGAAACTAGGAATCCGCTTCACAGTCAGCGGCACAACGAAAATAATGGAGCCGATTAGCAAAGTGACATGAGCGTCGCGAATTATTTGAGCCTCACAGGAGGAGTTCAAAAAGCATTAAACCAGTATGAGATGAATATAATCCCGTATGTCTGCAATATGCATACTACAACATAAATCGACTTACTAACTTGATCGCAAACGTTGAAATACTAACCCTATGTAGCTTGTGGCTAAACGTGTCAGACCACACGCGTGTTTTCCCTCACAAACCACAAATGAACGCCACGACACATCCGCGTGTTTGTCAAAACACACAAATCCCTACTGTTACACTCACATTTTTACTCAGTCTACAAACCAAAGCTAGCGAACAAACGCAAACATGATAAATATCGTCAGTGTTCGCCGATTGTTTGTGAGTTAGCTTATGCTAACATCTGCTAACCAACCTGAAAAATTGAACACGAGCGCTTGACACCTGTCGGTTTAACTATTCCCAAAGACTAGAGATCAACCTCCTTATTCTGCGACGTGATGTGAGATGAATGCTTATAAAAGTCTCTTCACGTGGAGATAGACCGCTGCTGTGTTTCATAAAGAGGCGCAGGTGAGCAAGGCCTCGCTGAAGCCTCGGTCTGTAGTGCGAGCGCTCGGCCGTGTGGTGCGCTACTGACCTGGGCTGCCAGTCATTCCAGTTTCGCTGCAGTTTGTGGGCGCTGCTCAGCCGAGACCCGAGGGCTTTGCGGCTCATTACCTTCGCGAAGACAGCATGACCCGTCTAACACGGGAAGAGTCCGCAAACAAATCCTACTTTCACCGTTCAGTTTATGTCCATGCACAGGTTTGAAATGCACTGAGTGTTTGAAACTGAGAGGCAGCGGCCTGACCCTCCCATCTATTTCTCTACTCTTTCCTTCAGCGCGGTTCACACGGCGGCTGCCCCATCTGTCGGTGGCTAGAAATAACTGCAGCTCTATTGTTATTAATGCAAATGCCGAGGCAAATACATTTCCCTTGGTGCCTACACGTACAATGGCAGAAACATGGACTTACTTAAAATAACTCCAAGGTTGTTCGTTCACTTGCAGCTTGACAAGTGAAGTGGAAAGTGTAGGTTAAGCAGGAAAAAGTAATCATTTGAATGTGAGATTTCACCTAAACTTCACTTGAGCAGAAAATACAAACATCTGTTGAGGTAGCCCGATTCACCGCGTGGTTGCCTAGTGACAACAGGATGGAGAAAAACGAAGAAGAGCTTCAAACACAGAGAAAAGAAAACAATGCAAGCCAGCATTCAGTGCTGTTTAACTGAAAAACATCTCGCTAAAGTTTCCCATTCATCATAAGATTCAGGGAGGCATATTATGTTTGGTTTTATATTTGGGACATTGTTATTGGTAGGTATGCTCACAACACAATTTCTGCAATTCGTCTCTGGACTGCAAAAATAAATAAACAAAATAAATAAATAAATAAAAATCCTAAATCAAGATACATGTACACGAGAATAGAACTGATATTAAGTCTTATTTTCAAAATCAAGCGATTTTAGGCTTACAACAAGAACAAAATAATTGGGCTAAGCAAAATAAACTTGAATTAAGTTTATTTTGTTTTTATTGTTTTGAACATAATCTCATTCTTTCATTTATTTATTTCAGAAATCATTTATTTCTCATGTTAATGTATTTTGGTTTAAGAATATGTAGATAATTATTAACTATCTTTATAATAATTATAACTAATAATATATTAATTATATTAATAACTATCTTTATTAACTATAACATTAAACATTTGGTTGATGCTTGCTTGATTTTTATGATTTTAAATGGATATGCACCTCCCCCATTATGCCAGTTTATAAGGCAGAAGAAGAATAAAGGCCGAGTGACAAGAGCAATTACTAGAGGAGACTGCTGTACAGTTTAGGGCCTATTGTACTTTAGGTGTACAATATTTGGACAGTCTTTTCAGTCAGAGCCATTAACAATTGGAATACTCTACCAACTGAATTAAAGAGTAGTACCTTTTTGTTTTTTTTACATTTAAATATAAATTAAAGAAATGGTTAAAAGCAAACTGTATTTGTAATCATGTGTAAATTTTTTTTTTTTATGATACTGCCATTATTATCTTTAGTAGTGTTATTGTATGTAATTGTAAATGCTATTGTATGCGTATGTGTGGAATGGAAATAAGCCGGAGGCTTTTTTGTGTATTTTATCCTCGACAGTTTCGAAATGTGTAAGAACTAGTCTTTTTGGACTTTTTTGTATTATGTTTTAAATTTTGTCAAATAAATAAACACACAAACAAACAAACAAAATGTGTGATAACTTACTGTGTTTCAGATTTTTAGGTTGCCTTTTTAAAATCTGGCATGGGGCAACAGATGAAAATTAGCCATTGAGGCTAACTCTGGCTTATTTACAGTATGTTACTGTTTATTGATGAGCAAAGTCCCTATTAAATAAAAATAAATAAACTGAAAAAGACGAACCCCATTGCAGTTTGCAGTATGAATGCCTCGTGTACATATTTTTTACAGTGGGTGTCTGACCATGTCAACATTAACTGACTTTAATCTTATCAAGTCAAGTCAAGTTGAGCTTTATTGTGCAAAAAACATTTAATTTTCTTTCTCAAGCCAACATCAAAGTTTGTCTTGCGATAATTATTACATAATATCAACACATTAATAAGAAGCAAACAGAGTTTGAGGCTATTATTTGAGGACAAACAATGTTTTTGCTTATCCATTCACCACACCCACATTGCATAATTGTACCACAAGATGGTAGCAAGGAGCTGAAGCAGAATTCATCAGCCCAATATTTTTTATCCTATATTTCCGTCATGCCTTGCAGTAATATCCAGTAACACTCAAACCATTGCACTTGTTCCAGCAATTAGAAAGAGATCGTCCACTGAAAACAGCCCATTCACTTTCACAGAGCCTTGCTGTGATATCATGCTTTTTGAGTCAACCTTGCCCACCTCAATGCATGGATTTGAAGTTGCTAAGCAACAATGTGCGCAATAAACACTGTAGCAGTACACAGAGATGACAGCTGGAGATTACATGGCTCACAGTGTGTTATTGCACCCTTTGAGTTAACTAAGACTTTAATTAAGACTAACTATGCTGCAAACCATTATTGGCCACATTTTTGTTGAGAAAAAAAAAAAAAACCTTAAGCACTGCAGAAAGCATAATTTTATGGAAATTTCTCAATGGAGGTCAGCAAAAAGCGCTCATAATTAACAATATGTGCAGCTGTTCGACTGTCCTGCAGCAGGAAGTGCTGAATGTCACAGCTGTTGCTTATCTAATGTGCACCACTATCTGCACTACACCTTGAGGGATTACAAACAATGTAGGAAAATGTAAGAAAAGGTAACCAGAGACATTTTTCTGGAATGAATCACCCCTTTTCAATGTAAAATGTTCAACGTACAAGAACATATTTTTGGGAATTCTACCAATAAAACAGGGGTGCTATGTTTCATCTCATGTCTGCAGATCAGCTGGCTTTGAGCTGACTCAAAATCAATACCAGACTCAAAAAAGATATTTTTAGCTAGCTCACACGTCTTAGTTCATCTTCCTCAAACAGATCATGGGTACGCCCAATGATGCACTGGAAATGTCTGAACTACTTTCTCATTGTTTGCTTGAGTGAAAACTCAGTGATCCAGGGAATGAATTTAGGAATGTGACTCTATAAAGATGGTTTTGAAAAACCCTAATGCCAGACATATGGCCACGAACACACTGTAAAGTTTCTGGAGTGACGATTGCATTTGAATACGGGAGTGAATCCCCTAAATTATAAGTTACAACCAAACTGAAGACCGCTATTTTTGGTATCCACTTTTTTTGACCAAAGTAAAATTACAGCAACCTTATGTTTGCTACAGCAAGACTTATATTTGGCGATTTTAACTAAGCCACTGTTATTTATGATCGGAAAGCTGCTTCTCAGAGCACGCTCTCAAAGTGTTGTCATGTCTGCTAATTTTTAAGCATCTTTAAGCATTCAGTTCGGTTGAACTGTGTACAGAACTGAACTACAAGGTGAACTGACAACCAAATTTTGGGGCAGTGTGCACATGGCTACTATACAGTGAAATAGTCCTACATGTAAACGATAATGAAAGTTTAAAAAGCTCTTTAAAGACTTTCCTTCTTTTATTGTACTGCGTGTTAGATATTATTTGTCTACACCTGGCAGAACGCAGCAAGAGGACATACAAAATGACTCATTTAGAGACCATATTTAGCAGCAATCCCGTCTGAAAATCTTAAATGGAGTCCTTCTTCAGTATAAGAATGAGTCATATCGCCACGCTCCTGCCCTTAGCTCTCATAGGCGGCAGCCCTCACAAAGATAAGAGGAATTCTGGGCCTTTAATAGCTTGGGCTCTGTAGGCCATGAGATAAAGCAGACATGCTATCAAATGCAAGACGGTGTCAGGGGAGACTAATGGAACTAAGCAAGTAGTGTGAAGTAGGTGTTCAATAACTCTGCAGACAAGCTGGACGTCATAATATTTCCAGCTAATTATTACGAGATTAAATGTTTCCATAGACTTGAAGTTAAACCATTTAACTGTTAACTTTTTCTTTTTTTTTTTTCTTTATTCTATTGGCAAACATGTATTTCTGAAGCATTTATCTTACTCACTCCAGGTTATGGCCATTCTGTGATGTTTGGGGACTGAATTTTACAAGTTAAAGGTTAATGAGGAATCACAGGTCAGTTGTGTTTGATGTTTCTGCAACAATATGAATTACAGAAGTGAGTACACCCCTCACATTTTTGTAAATATTCTATTATATCTTTTCATGTGACAACACTGAAGAAATGACACTTTGCTACAATGTAAAGTAGTGAGTGTACAGCTTGTATTAACAGTGTAAATTAGCTGTCCCCTCAAAATAACTCAACACACAGCCATTAATGTCTAAACCACTGGCCACAAAAGTGAGTACACCCAAAAGTGGGCCCAATTAGCCATTTTCTCTCCACGGTGTCATGTGACTCGTTAGTGTTACAAGGTCTCAGGTGTGAATGGGGTACAGGTGTGTTAAATCTGGTGTTATCGCTCTCACTCTCTCATACTGGTCACTGGAAGTTCAACATGGCACCTAATGGCAAAGAACTCTCTGAGGATCTGAAAAAAAGAATTGTTGCTCTACATAAAGATGGCGTAGGCTATAAGAAGATTGCCAAGACCCTGAAACTGAGCTGCAGCACGGTGACCAAGACCATACAGCGGTTTAACAGGACAGGTTCCACTCAGAACAGGCCTCGCCATGGTCGACCAAAGAAGTCGAGTGCACGTGCTCAGCATCATATCTAGAGGTTGTGTTTGGGAAATAGACGTATGAGTGCTGCCAACATTGCTGCAGAGGTTGAAGGGGTGGGGGGTCAGCCTGTCAGTGCTCAGACCATACGCTGCACACTGCATCAAATTGGTCTGCATAGCTGTCGTCCCAGAAGGAAGCCTCTTCTAAAGATGATGCACAAGAAAGCCCGCAAACAGTTTGCTGAAGACAAGCAGACTAAGGACGTGGATTACTGGAACCATGTCCTATGGTCTGATGAGACCAAGATAAACTTATTTTGTTCAGATGGTGTCAAGCGTGTGTGAAGGCAACCAGGTGAGGAGTACAAAGACAAGTGTGTCTTGCCTACAGTCAAGCATGGTGGTGGGAGTGTCATGGTCTGGGGCTGCATGAGTGCACTGGGGAGCTACAGTTCATTGAGGGAACCATGAATGCCAACATGTACTGTGACATACTGAAGCAGAGCATGATCCCTTCCCTTGGAGACTGGGCCGCAGGGCAGTATTCCAACATGATAACAACCCCAAACACACCTCCAAGACGACCACTGCCTTGCTAAAGAAGCTGAGGGTAAAGGTGATGGACTGGCCAAGCATGTCTCCAGACCTAAACCCTATTGAGCATCTGTGGAGCATCCTCAAACAGAAGGTGGAGGAGCACAAGGTCTCTAACATCCACCAGCTCTGTGATGTCGTCATGGAGGAGTGGAAGAGGACTCCAGTGGCAACCTGTGAAGCTCTGGTGAACTCCATGCCCAAGAGGGTTAAGGCAGTGCTGGAAAATAATGGTGGCCACACAAAATATTGACACTTTGGTCCCAATTTGGACATTTTCACTTGTACTCACTTTTGTGGCCAGCGGTTTAGACATTAATGGCTGTGTTGAGTTATTTTGAGGGGACAGCAAATTTACACTGTTATACAAGCTGTACACTCACTACTTTACATTGTAGCAAAGTGTCATTTCTTCAGTGTTGTCACATGAAAAGATATAATAAAATATTTACAAAAATGTGAGGCGTGTACTCACTTCTGTGAGATACTGTAGATGTTTTCCATCTATGTAAAAGTTAAAATTGCAAAAGGTTATTATATTATAACAAACATAATACTGACTTAGAACACTAATAAAACTGTTATTGATTTTAATTAATAAATTAATTTCCATTTTGATAAATTCAATTATTAAATTAAATTAAATCTGAAATAAAAGTGTAACGGAGGCGACGAGACGTGAGGCGAGCGGATCCAAGTGCAAGCATTTATTAGTAAACATAGTCAAATCACAGGCAGGGTCAAACAACAGCAAACGGGTATGGCACGGCCAAGACACAAGAGTAATCCTAGGGCAAGCGTGGGTCTTCGATCGGCAAACAGTATCCAGAGGGCTTGACAAGAGGGGTAAACCTATAACGTGAGCAGTAGTCCAGTAGTAAGACTAAAGAGAGATCCAAGGCAGACTAAACTTCAGGGCTGACAGAGATCAGATAATAAATAAGGTATTATTATTATTATTATTATTATTACAATTTATTTGAAAAGGGACCATGTACAATTTTAACATAAATGTTTCCATTTCATGCATTGTACCGAATTTAGCCGATGGCTAGTTTTCTTCTGCGGTCCCTTGGCAGGTAATCATAATCACAATTAAACATAAAAACAAAACAACAAAAACATACAGTACAGTAATACTTCACATCATATCAGAGCCACACCATAACCATGTCAGTGTTTACAGAGTTGAGTTGATTTTATGTAAGATTTTAGTTTCAATTTAAAAATGTCAATAGATGTGCACATCCTTATGTCTTCTGGTAGAGTGTTCCAATGAGTAATAGCTTTCACTGAGAGAGATGATAATCCAAAGGCAGAGTGACGAAATGGAACAACACAATCACTAGTGGATGATGATCTAGTAAATCTTACAGAGACTGTAGAATGAAAGTGCACAAAATCACGAAGTATGGAAGGGGCCAAACCATTTAAAATTTTATAAACCATACATAAATTTGAGAAAAGTCTAAAGTTGTCAAAGCTCAGAAAATTGTATTTCTCCAAAACCCTACAATGGTGATATTGGTTAGACTTTTTGTCCAAAGTCTTTAGAGTCTGTTTGTAAAGAGATTTTAAAGGTTTAATACACAGGCTAGGATAAAGATACAAATGACTCAGGCAATAAATTAGACTTAGACTAAACTTAGACTCAGAAACAAGGAAGGGCTCCGTAGAGTAGCTATCACTGGGAAAGCAATAAACGCTAGACAATACTCGGCAACTAGATCAGGATCTGAGTGTGTTCTATAGTGTGGGTGCAATAGTTTTCAGGTGAGGGTGTGATTGGTGACAGCTGTGTGATCAGTGCAATGGATGATGGGAAATGCAGTTCAGTGTGATGTGTGGTGTGAGAGTCAATATGATGGAGAGGCGACCTCTTGTGGCAGTCGGACCAGATTCGTGACAAAAAGCAGTCATTTTGAATAGTGTAATAGATAAGGCTCTTGGTTATACTTTTCTTTTTTTTTGCTATTTGTGATATGAATAGGGTTGGTTTAGGGTTGGTTAGATTTTTTATGTTTTCGAAAAAAATACTTTTGTAACCACGAAGGCTGCATTCATTTAAATGTAAATGTTATATTAATATATTTTTAAATGTAATTTATTCCTGTGATGGCAAAGCTGAATTTTCAGCATCATTTGCTCCAGTTTTCAGTGTCACATGATCCTTCAGAAATCATTCATACTGATTTGGTGCTACAGAAAGTTCCAAATAACAGCATTTATTTGAAACAGACATTTTTATAACATTATAGATGTCTTAACTGTCACTTTTGATTTATTTAATGCATCCTTGCTGAATAAAGTATTAATTTATTTAAAAGAAAATCTTACTGACCCCAGACTTTCAAAGGATAGTATATGTAGTAAATTGTCCGCCCAGGGAGCATTACATTGGGTTAATGACACAAAATATCAGTTTTAGGCCCTTGGGTTCTCTCTTTCTCCCTTTCTTACACAGTCTGATGTCAGTGTTTTGGACTTGACCAAGTAGGAAGAGTCCAACAAAAAGGCAGGGGCTAAGAGAGGCTCACACACCCTCTAATCTCCCCAACACTCCACACTGTCCTGCAGCACACATGCTCACAAACACATGCACACACACACACACACACACACACACACTCCAGATCTCAATCGCCTCTCTTGCACTAAACATGCTCTGTTGGGAATTGTGTTTAGCCCTACTGATCACCGGCTTCTCAGTGTGGGCTCTGCCTTCAACAAACATCAAGATCACACAAGGTGAGTGCCACCAGAACCAAAGACTAGGATACAGTGCAGACACAGTTAATATGCTTTAATTTGCTTCTTTGCATAGCGAATAGACAGTCTCAAGCTAAACCAAAGATGCTTTGCCACGTTATACATGCTTCTGTTTATAATGTATAGTTTTAATCTGCATTTTGCAGAGTTTGCCCAGTGAATGAGGATGTGACATAAATGCTATACTTGCAGTGTTTTATTGATTTACAAGAGCTCAGACTAGCAGTGAATCCATCTTTAAAGGTTAAGTATGACTCAGATTTGAAAGGCAGGAAAAGTTTCTCTGTAACATATTATGCTGGAAAAAAATTGCCACTAAATAATTCAATTGTTTTCTACAAATGCCTTAACATTGCAATTAATTTATTTAGGAAGCATTTTTCTTACATTTAGCTGACATTAGTTATTGTAATGTAATATGTAAATACTGTAATGGAAAGTGTAACCTATAATTATTTTTGTTGCATAACAGAATTTCTTTAGCTCTTGCACAGTTCAAACTAAATCAAAAGCAGGCTGGTGCTGTGAAAAGAAAACAATGACATTATATTTTGAAATCAGCTAAATACTTTCCAGATGCTGTTTCAGATAACGTAATAATATATTTTTGTGGTGTTTGCAAGTGTTTGACCTATTATGTGCTCGTATAATGCTAAATTAAAATGGATTTAATGTCATTACCGTTTGCTCTAGCACTGCCCCTGCAACTGTCAGACTCAAACCAGCCTGTGACATGTCCGCTCTTCTGGACTGAATTTGAGGGTTACTGTTACCGCTTCTTCCCCTTGAACCGCACCTGGGCTGAGGCAGATCTGTACTGTGCTGAGTTCTCAAACGGACACAAATCTGCCAAACTCACCTCCATCCACAGGTATGACTTGTCACTGACTGACAGTGCAGCCATTTGTCTTACAGTACAGGATTTTTGCTGGACCTTCTATTAAAGTGTGCACTTTCTAATAACTTTTTTCATAGCTGGGAAGAAAATGTGTTTGTGTATGATCTTGTGAACAGCCGTGTACCAGGAATTCCAACAGATATTTGGATTGGCCTTCATGATAGAAGACAGGTAAACTTGATAACATTAAGAGCAACACAAAATATTGATGTTTCAATGATTCACTGATGTTTTATTGTGTGAAGCAGTCATAATAGTAACCCATTAAAACGTTAACAGCTACATGACTGACATAGCTTGTGTGTTTTGTAAAAGGCCAAGCCCAGCATATAAATCATCCCACTAATAATCCCATGAATGGAAAATATAGTTTCTCTGAGTGACGTTTAATCATTTCCAGAGAGTGGTGAACCAACACTTTGGTCTAGCACCAAGTTGAGGAAGATAGGTTATGGATGATGTTGTAACAAACCCTCAGTTTTGTAAATTGAAAGTTTCTCTGAGATCCTGGTCAAATGATCCAGAAAGCACCAAAGCTGTAAACTCGTGCTTGGCAGGAGGATTTAGTTATCACTTCAGGGTCAAGGGGCAAGGAGCAAGCAAATGTGATAGCGTTGTTAATCATAGTTTGTCGGTAGGAGGGCACTATGGAGTGGACAGACGGGTCACCCTACGAATACAGTTACTGGGATGGAAATCAACCAGATGATGGCATTCATCGCATCCCTCAGGAGGAGGATTGTGTGGAGATCTGGTACAGACAAAACAGTGGTGAGTTCACAGTTTTTTTAATCATACACCAGAAATTAATTTAGATCATTTAGTACAGTTAAGATAACACGTTAAGAAACTAACATTCAAAACTGTGTCATTGTCTTTGAAAGAAGTTTTGTATGTGCACCAAGGTTGCAATTTCTATTTAATCAATACAGTAAAATTTCACAGTAATATTGTGAAATATTATTACGTCTTAAAATAACTATTTTTATATTTGAATATATTTTCAAATGTAATTAAACACTGTGATGGCAAAGCTGAATTTTCAGCCATTACTTCACTCTTCAGTGTCACATGATCTTTCAGTAATCATTCTAATACACTGATTTGCTGCTCGAATAACATTTACTATTATTATCAATGCTAAAAACAGTCATGCGGCTAAATATTTTTGTGAGATATACATAGCTGATTGACAGCCCCACTAATTATGTAACAGACAGGACATTACAAAATGAAGAAACTGTTTGCATCTTTCCATCTTTTGCAGCACTGAGGTCTTGGAATGACAACAATTGTGATAAGGCCTTTCCATTCGTCTGTAAGATTCCTACACTGGAAAACTAACCTCAGATCTAAGATTGATTATCCAGTTCTTTATCGTCAACACTGACACCCCAACATCACTCAATCACAGTGTAGCAACAAGATGTCCGTTCATCTCCATCCCTGCAGTGATGAAGGGCTCTCTCCAGCCTGCTATAGGCACTTCATTTGCATTTCTCACCCTTCACTCCAATTCCCTGCCCCCATCATCCTCCCATCATTGTTGTACATATATGTGTATACAGAGCTGGGTAGATTACTTACAAATTGTAATCCGTTACTGATTCCAGATTACATGACAAAAATTGTAGTCAGTAACATAATCCCTTACATTATACATTTTAGGTAATATAATCAGATTACTTTTAGATTACTTTTGATTTAACTCGTTTATCACATTGATTTAAATAGCATTATCTTGTACCATAATGATGTAAAAAATGCAAAGAGTAAGAAAACTTGTTCCATTCATTGTAATTTATAACATGAAGTGCATTAAACATTATTACATCAAGGTTTCCCAAACTAGGGTTCATAAAGTAACTGCAGGGGGGTTGAACTCCCTTTCGAGGAAAGTCTCTTCACTTGGTGGCCATATTTGCAACACCTCCGGGCAGCTCGTACAAGACCAATCTTAATGAATGGGGGAATCCTGAAATCTCAAAAACTGCTTGCTGAACTCACAATTAAATAACATAATGTCAAATCAGCAACAAAAATCTGAAATGAATTGCCCCATGAATGTTGTTTCTTATGCTCAAATAACGTTTAAAAAAGCTTATTTTTCAGGCTAGACCAGCCAAAGCGCATGCGTAGTTCCAGTGTGCTTATGACTGCGCATGTGCATTGGCTGGTCTAGTCAGGTTTCTATGGGGAATATGGCTCTTTTATTTAGAAGGTGGGACTATTCCTCCATATTGCGAGTTGCGGTTTCTCCCATTCATAAGAATAGGAGTGAACCGTCTTTGTATTTCTATAGTCTTTGTTTTAAATAAAACACTTACTAAAAAAGATGAAATATTTTTATTTACCTGCATGCCATGTGATCATTAATCAACATCAAAGAAACCGTGAACATGCAAATGTGATACTTAATTATTGAAATATTTATTTTCAAATCTCAGGGGTACTTAAAGCAAATATATTTGGTGAAAGGGTTTAGATGACAAAACGTTTTGGAAGGCCTGCATTACATGTAACTAAGAAATACCGTGAATATGTGCATTTTTATTAGTTTTAATTAATAATACATTGTTAAAAAACCTATAGAGTAATAATTCAAATAAAAATGAATGTGTTCATCAGTAGTTGATGCAATGTTGAAACACTTCTTAAACCTGAAATGATTTTTGTAAATCCAGTGTTCAAATGCTGTCGCCACCTGACTAATGACTGATCTTTGAATGTCCACAAAACTGGACTATATATACAAACAGTATATAATATGTATATAATCGGTAGGCTATTTTAGAAAGGAAAATTTGAAAGGAAAAGCTTGATGAAGGTCAGTGGACCGAAACGTCGCTGGTTTTTGTAATAAATTTCTATATTTAGCATGGACCGATAGTGTGTGGGATCATCATTTTTATTGATTGGATTCCACATTGTTGTTGGAGTGTTTTTTCTTACGCACCTATCAATTTCTCAGGTATGCTGAGTTTGTGTTGATTGATTCTCCCTAATTTCTCTTTATCATCTTTTAAATTTTCCTTTCTCAATGAATTATGAATAATTTATTTCTATTGTGTGAATAATATGTAATCATGTAATCCATAAAAAAGTAACTGTAGTCTGATTACGAGTATTTTAAATTGTTATTTACAAGTACTTAATTTTTGGAATCTGATTACGTAATCCAGACTACATGTAATCAGTTACTACCCAGCTCTGTGTGTGTATATATATATATATATATATAAAAACACACTGCAGCAATGCCTTAGAAGAACCATTTTTGATTTCCCAAAGAACCTTTCAGTGACCAGTTCTTAAAAGAAGCATTTGTTTCTCCGGCAAACATTTTAATAATCTAAAGAGAATCTTTTGTGGAATGGAAAACTTAAATGAATGTTAAATGTTCTTATGGAAGCACAGAATCCAATAAAGAACTTTTTTCTTGGTGTAGATAGTGAGCTGCAGTATATGGTAAAACTGAACTAGTCCAAACACTTAGTTCACTGAGGTTTTTTTTTTTTTTAAGGAAAACTGAGGTCCCACCCAGTGATCTGGCCATTAAAACTCTGAGACATTATTTCCTTCTTTTCAAATAGGGTACTTTTGCTGGAGACATTTTTATAAGTCAGAAAATGTCTCTTGTTTGATAGAAAGGATATTTTTAATTTCTTGCAGACCTTGAGACAGGAATGTGTGTTTCCATATAATGACTCCCGAGTCTTGATCTGGAATCATCAAACACTGTCAGTGTCCGTCTGTGCACATTTATTTGTCACTGACCTAGGAGGTGAGCTTTTAAAAGAGAAGGCATTTAAGCCTCTGTTGACTGCAGAGCTTCAAAAGACAGAAAGAGCTTAACCTCAGCTAGGCAGATGACCTTTTCTGCTTTTCTCTCTAGTTCATGTGCTGTGCCAATTAGTGACCTCACCCCAAACACACACACAAACCTCTATTCTTATCCTCACAACTGCTAGCAAGGCTCCCAAAATTTCCCCCAAAATTCAGAATGTTAAGAACGGGTTTCTTTTCAGTTCATTAGCTGATCTGGATTTTCAAGGATGTTGAATTAGAATGACAGGAAGAGGACTTTACTACATTACACTTCATATAATTCAACACTGTCACAAAATAGATGAGTTTAATAATAATAATGAATAATAATAACATAATTGTTACTGATTATGCTTATTTATTTAGAATATACCTCAATATTTAGAAAACATTTTATATTACGGGGCTGTTCACACAGAACATGTTTTACATGTTTTTCTACTGTGCTTTTCCATTGGTTTTGTTCTATGCAAACATGTGCTAAATGGATATCTTTGACCATTGCACTTGTTTTGCGTCTTTTTTTGCATTGTCTCATGCATGGCACCCTGCTTTAAAAATACGGTGATGAAATGAATAGTTCAACTTTTAAAAAATGAGAAATTAAGTACATGGACCATAAAAGTTTATTTATTAAATACACATTTTTGTTATACGATTTGAACGCTTTCATTTCAAACCTCAGCTGGATGGGAATTTTGTAATAAAATCTGTCCTGAAATACATGTCAAGAGGAAAATTCAATTTGTAGATTTGTAAACAAGGTAGTTTTGATGATTATATGCCTGACCCATGGGGTTAAGCTGTTCCCCTGTTGCTGAAGAGAGTAATGAATTGACCCTCTTGTAAACCTCAGAGTAATTATCTTCCTCTTAAAGCCTGCAGAGGGAACAATTTTACATAAACAAGCCTGCATCTTTTTTTGTGATTTAATTAGTGTATTGCCAGGGCCATCATTGCAATTGCAAAATGGTTTAAAAAATATTTCAAATGAATAACAGAGGGATAGTTCACTCATTTAAAAAAAATTAAAAAATGAACCAATGATTTTGGATGTTACTGATGTGCAGGTATATAAAATATGAAAGGTATAAGAAGATTCTATAAAAATTCCTTCCATAAAAATGAAAAAGCATACTAAAACAAAGGGAAAAGCCCAGTAATAAACATCACTTTAATGCAGTATGGAACAACCAAAATACACTTGCCTCACTTAATACAATCTCTGTGAAAGAGACCTTTAAAGGGATTCTTCTGATCAGAGCTCTACTTCATCTCTTCTCACACTTAATAAACCATTACATGAACAGCATCAGTGGAACAAACTCTCAGACGTTTCAGACCAGACAGGGAGATGGTGAACTAAACATTTTTGTTTAGAATATAATGAAGACAGTTAAAAACAGTCACCCTCGAAACCAAAATCTTTCTGCCAGTGAAGTCACTTGAACAGCTTTTTTATATCTATATCTATATTCTATTTCATCTATTGCAACATGCTTTGTTCAATTCTCTGTACACAATTGAAGTTATAAATATATACAGATATGTTTTAGAGATAATTAAATAGTTATTAGTATATGCATTTTTTCATCTAAATAAATAAATAAATAAATACATATCAGCTTCATTATTATTTTGTGTTAATATTACCACTCTAATAATTTGTAATCATCTACATTAACATCGACATCGGTGGAAACATACAACTGACCTGAAACAAACACGTATCTCACACAGGTCACACAGAAGAAAGATTAAGAAGACAGATACAGTTTCTGATTGCACTTCAATTCTATGCTAACTACTTTTTTTTTAGGCTTACATACTTGATAGAATGACTAAGAAAGGGTTGAGACAAAATACAGCTCCAAGATGTTGATAATACAGTACATGAACAGAACTTGGCAAAAGTGTGGAGTGAAGGCAACAGCGCAAAGAGAAATGCATGTATATCTGCACCTTCTTGGCATGGCATTATGTTGCCCAAGCTGTGAAAGCATGTTCACATGTGCAGAAACTAACACTAATGCATTTACAAGGTGATACTAACCTCTAGAGAAGCCTTAAGAAGCCATATATTATTCTTTCAGGTTTTTTTTTTTTTTTTTTTGGTCAGGAGAATTTTCTTGTGATCTCATATATATACACTCTCAGAAATAAAGGTACAAAAGCTGTCACTGGGGCGGCACCTTTTCAAAAGGTACACTTTTGTACCTATTAGGTTCAAATATGTACACTTTAAGTACTAATATGTACCTTTAAGGTACTAAAATGGACTCTTTAGGTACAAACATGTACCTTTTGAAAAGGTACCGCCCCGGTGACAGCTTTTGTATCTTTATTTCTGAGAGTGTATATACTGTATAACACATATACATATAATATTTGTTATATCTCGTATGCTCAGCAAGGCTGCATTTATTTTCTCAAAAATACAGTAAAAACAGTAATATTGTGAAATATATTACAATTAAAGAGTTTTCTATTTGAATATATTTAACTAAAATATAATTTATTCATGTGATTCAAAGAATTCTGAATTTTCAGTCACATGATCCTTCAGAAAGCATTCTAATATGCTGCTTATTTCATTTGTGTAGAAACTGAGATACATTTTTTCCCCCCAGGATTCTTTGAAGAATACACATTTTAAAAGAACAGAATTTTTCTGAAATAAATATTTTTGATGAATTGAATGCATCCTTGCTGAATAAACATACTCTTTTCTTTAAAAAACATCTTCCTGACCCCAAATGTTTGTGATGTTTGAGAGATGACATGAGAAATAGTGACAAGATACAGAAAAATCACAAGAAAAAAAAAAAATCTTTAAAATAATGCATGGCCTCTTAGGGTTTGTGTAGACCTCAGCTGCCATAAGTGCAAACATTTACCAAACGCACACTCACAAACACTTAAACACAATCAAAGATCAATATGTGCATGAAGAACAGTGATACGGGTCACAAAACACAACCAAACCAAGCTTTGGTGTAAAATTGTACTTGAAACATTCAAACCAGGCAATAAAAATCTGTTGCCACAGATTTCCAACTACTTCAAAAACTGCAATCATATTGAAGTCTGAAAAAAGAAACAATATGATTATTAAAACACTGTAGACCAAACCAGTGGTTAGGTATGGTCTCAACTGTCTGAGCCTCACAGCCGCTCTTCCTCTGGACGCCTGAACGCAGCCGAGGATCAGATGATGATGAGATCACTGAGCTCCCATGTAAGATAGTATCAATGTGATAAAAACAAAACATGGACAGCAGGCTTCTGCTCGTCATCATAAACAGAAAAATTCTCTGAGGTCTTTTCTACGGTCTACATCTCCCCATTATAATAATGGTACACAAATAACACCAAGACAGAACCCACTATTCTATAGAGAATAGATCTATTAGTTTATGTTTCATACTAATAAAAATGATACAAAGAAATGCTGGGACACTCCCAGATGTTTGTGTTTTAAGTTTTAGGTTAAAGTTCTTTTCCATAGATCTCTATCCCACCTGCAGTGACTGTCCTGTGTTAGTATTATGTGACCTCGAGGGAAGCCGGAGAGACGCGGTCACATTCGGCACGGGAGTGCAGGCTGTGCCACTGTTCCACCGGGGTGCGCTGAGAGCCCAGGAGCCGGCGCCAATGCGTGGTTTCCTGCGGGCCTGTGGAGAACTGGCCGATCACAATGCGACCAACAAAATCGTTGCTACTCTTCACGTTATGCCCGTAAACTAAGAAGGAAAAAAACATAAAAATCAATGTTAAAACCAGTCAGATCAAGACAGTCTGTTTTCTCCAGAGCTGATTTATAGATGAATCGAAGTCATTCCATGACTGATGAACTTTACACAGTTATTGAGCCACAATGAGCTGATTTCAACAGAATAATGACTGTTTACTGTCTTTTTTAAAGCTGCTTTACAGCAGAGTTGAATTCGGTTTACATTATTGAATCATGATTCTTCTGTTTATTACTGTAAAGCTGCTTTAAAAGCGTAATGTATCAATAAGGTTAACAATAGGTTAGCAATAATGTCTGCTTGGAGTTTCCATATTGTAAATGAATGAAGCTTTTCCCTCTCTATTCATTATTTTAAGACCCACTTTTACACACGAAAAACTAAAACTACGACCATAAAAACATGAAAAAAAAAAAAAAAACTGAAATATGATATTTAAAATATTAAAAATATTACAAAAATATAAAAAATAATAATAAATGTTAAAATAATTTAAAAAACTACATAGACATATTTAAAAAATGAATATGTGACCCTGGAGCACAAAACCAGTCTTAAGTCGCTGGGGTATATTTGTAGCAATAGCCAAAAATACATTGTATGGGTCAAAATTATCCATTTTTATTTTATGCCAAAAATTATTAGGATATTAAGTAAATATATCAAAACTTAATTTTTGATTAGTAATATGCATTGCTAATAACTTCATTTGGACAACTTTAAAGGCGATTTTCTCAATATTTAATTTTTTTGCACCCTCAGATTCCAGATTTTCAAATAGTTAAATCTCAGCCAAATATTGTCCGATCCTAACAAACCATACATCAATGGAAAGCTTATTTATTCAGCTTTAAGTATTAACAAAAACTATAAGAGTAAATCAATCATACTACAATAATAGTAACACAAATGTGTCCTCTCTTTTCTTTGTCTTATTATTCATGTTTTTCTCTGCCTCAATCCAATTTTCTTAATGGATCGGGTCAGAGCACGAGGCCCTGTTAATTTCATCATTGCTCATAAACAAGATTGAAGACTTTTCTTCTCTGTGATTTTCCCCCCTTTCCTGTTACTGGCAGTGGAGTGCTGGGAAAATAGCAGGAAGCACAAATAATATTGTCACAAAGCTGAGAGGTGCCAGTCAATGATGCAGCCGCACTCCAGACAAGGATCTCGCAGCATCACGACTTCAGCTGCAGACCAGAGCTGGTGATACGCTGTCACCAAGCAACATCAGCTCTCAAGAAGCGGTTTATTCTACTGCATGCCAAGGACTCCTTCACCTTGCTGTGGCTAAAGTTTACAGCTAAAGCTGTTATTACTGCCTACAGGAGCGAAAGCAGTATTTATCTTGGCTACACCTTTTCCTCATCACTATATGAATTCAAGGTGTGTGTTAAACCACATAAAAAGAATGGGAGACACTCCTATTTATAGCGGAGAGCTGCTTTGAAAACCTTCAGATTGGATCAGCAGATGCTTTTGGTGCACACACACCATAATATCTTTAATGAATCAGTTAATTCAGTTCATAAAATCACTATGAATTACTCAGCGAATGATTTAAAGATAATGAGTCAAGTTTGAGCTGTCATGATGGTTAACAGCAGGGAAGATCAGTGAAAAAAAGAAAAAAAAGTTCTTTAGAAGACTTTGTAGTGCGTATGTTATGATACGTTTATGATGTGCTTTTGCCAGTGTTATTTTAGTGTCACTGAGATACTAATACAGTCTTTATTAATATTTTAAATATGATTTTTTTTATATTTAGTTCAAGTTTTAGTAATGTTGTTGCATATTTTCTTAAGTCCATATAGCTTTTAATATGTTTTTCAGTTTTAGTTATTTTAGCACATTAAGTTTAATCTAACTGAAACTGAGAAATGTGTCCATTTAGCTTAATAAATAAATAAGTTTAAGTTTTTTTTTTTTTATATGGTTTATTTCAGTTAACATTTATTTTGAGTAATGAGAGAGCTATTTTATGGTTTTATTTTTCAGTAACTACAATAACCCTGGCTTTTGCATCTTTTTTTAAGTTTAAAAGCTCAGTCCCCCTTCAATGTAACTGCACGGAAATGAGCAATCAGCACGTTATCCAAAATTTATCCAAAGTCAAACGTGTTTAAAAAACACGAGTGTGAATAAATGATGACAGAATTTTCATTTTTGACTTTTCTCTTGACTATTTCTGTTCAGCAGGAATAACTGAAATAATCCCACCTCAATATAAAACTTTCTTCTATGTATAATCCTATAATTGAAATAAAAGAGTTTGTTAAACCATGTCCATCTGTCTTCATGCTTTGCAAAATACATGTCAGTTAGAAGACAAACACTGAGCTGTGTTGATGGCTGACATCATGAGCTGGAAGCAAAGGAACAGGCGTGGTGTGTGTTTGGAGCAGACACATGCACTGCACTCGCTATGTTGAGCTGATCACATTACCGGCTATGTCACATTCAACGGTCCTGAGGGAACTCTACTGCTCGGGCTCGTTCATATTTGATAAAGCCAGAACTGTGATGAGGTACAGATCATTACTGCTGGTTTAGGATGGGAAATTCTGAGGCAAAGGCATCAAGAGTTCTCTTATCATGCATGAATGTCTCCTACTCCAAATGCACAATCATGTATCAAAGGAAGCGTATTTGAAAAGTAAAGTTAAGGGAAATCTCTAGCTCAAAACATAACCAACATGAATTATGCTGAGATGCTGACCTAAACACTATCATTTACCCTCTAAATATCTGATTACTTTATTCTAAAACATTGGATGTTAGTATTACATTTTAATAAAAAAACAAATAAAAGTAAAATAAAATAAAAATAATAATATACAAATTATTAATGTAGTGTTCATATTATTGTTGTTATAGTCATTATTATAATTGCATTTTTATTATTAGAATGTTAACTAAACTAATATCTGATTGCTTGATTTTAAAAAATGGATGTTGTATCATTTTAATAAAAATGTTTTAGTTAAAAAATAATAAGTAGTAATAATAAAGACTACATTAATTATTTTAGAGTATTATTAGTAGTAATATTATTAAAATCTTACAAACATGCAGTTTAAATTTTTTTTATCAGATATTACTTTAGCTAACATTCTAATAATAAAACTATATTATTAGTTATTTTATTAAAAATGTGTGCTGTCAAACGATTAATCGCATCCAAAATACATTTTAACATTAACATTTTACATTATAAATGTGTGTGTACTGTTTTATTTATTATGTATATATTATGCACACACGCACACACATATATACATGTAAATATTTTGAAAATATTTACATGTATATACACATTTATATATTTATATTATTATAAATATATTTAATATATAAACATAACTATTTTTCTGAAATATATACATACATGTGTTTGTATTTATATATACATAATAAATATACACAGTACACACTCATATATTATGTAAACAAAAACTTTTATTTTGGATGCGATTAATTGTGATGAATTGTTTGACAGCACTATATGTAATAACAATTAATATACTACTACTACTACTAATAATAAAAATGTTAATTTCGTGTTACAGATTAATAATACATTTTTATTATTAGTTAACTAAAGTAATATCTGATTACATTATTTTAAAACACTGGATATTTGTGTTATATTTGAATAATATTACTAATAACAATAAAACAATTATTAATGTAGTCTTTATTATTTATTTATTTATTTCTATTATTATAAAGGTAACTAAACTAAAATCTAATTACCTTGGTCTACAACATTGAATGTTTGTATTATATGTAGTATACTCATGCAAATACATGTATGCTGCTTAGGTACTTTAATAAAAAGTCTGTGTAAGCACAATATAAAATATACAGAGCAGTTCAAAAGTCGCAGACCACTAGTTAAAGCACTCCACCTATGATTATGGGTACTGGGCACAAATTGGACCCCTTCCAATGTGCATAGTTGCCTGATGGGATTCATGTTGAACAGAGCCAGAAGATCTGTTTTCACTCCCTGCTTATTGATAGCATATGGACATAACACCACCATTAAATTCCCATTACCTGCTCTGTCAGCGGGATCCTTCAGTTAAAGTGATACTTGTGAAAAATGACACTAGGAATTGCAAAGAAATAAAAGTTAAAGAACTGATAAAAAAGAATGAGCTAAAGAAGAGAAAGGGATACAAAAAGAGAGAGAGAGAGAGTCTCATCGAACAGACCAGGAGTGAGAGACAGAGGCCCAGCAGGGGTGGGATTGCAGGCAGTGTTTGATTGCAGGGCTTTGTAGTCTGAAACATCAGAGAGAAGCGGTGGGCAGGCAGCCCTGGATGGTACGACTGGGAGAGACACATGCTGACCAGTCTAGATGGGCTACAGGAGGCTGCGCTCACCCTTTAGCGTGAGATATACCTGTCTGTAAATATCACTGTTGACTTAGCACTGATTAAACCTGAGTAAACCAGCATAAACTACATGTTGGGCTGGGCTTACTGCTCTGTACTGTCTCAAATGGCAGGTTATGAGCGCAGGCCACCATCAGCCCTATGCAATCACGGTGCATGGCTGCACCTGGGTGACGAGTGCAAATATTAAATGTCAGTGTGTACCAGTGCATAAAATCTCTGCATGAGCAACTGTCCGGGTCAGCTTCTGACTGGCAGCATCTGTAATTGAATAAATCCTATTGGAATTTAAATGAACCTTAATGAGGTGCTCCATGGCCGCCCTGGGTCACAAGCTAGATTACACTAATTGTGAGGAATTGCTACAGATCACCTGGTTAAAAATTGACATAGGCTGTGAATTTGGATTAATGGATTCATTTAGTTAGAAAAATATTATCACACTAAATGTGACCCTGGACCACAAAACCAGTCTTAAGTCGCTGGGGTATATTTGTAGCAATAGCCAAAAATACATTGTATGGGTCAAAATTGTCAATTTTTCTTTTATGCCAAAAATCATTAGGATATTAGGTAAAGATCATGTTCCATGAAGATATTTTGTCAATTTCTTACCGTAAATATATCAAAATTTCATTTTTGATTAGTAATATGCTTTGCTAAGAACTTCATTTGGACAACTTTAAAGGCGATTTTCTCAATATTTAGATTTTAGATTTAGATTTAGATTTAAGTATTTTATGCTCACCAAGGCTACATTTATTGGAGCAAAAATACAGTACAACCATATTGTGAAATATTATTACAAATGAACTGTTTTTATATTTTAATATATATTTTTAACGTCATTTATTCCTGTGGTGGCAAAGCTGAATTTTTCGAATTTTTCATTACTCTAATCTTCAGGGTCACATGATCCTTCAGAAATCATTCTAATATGCTGATTTGCTGCTCAAAACATTTCTTATTATTATCAAGGTTGAAAACAGTTGTGCTGCTTAATAATTTCAACACAATACCTGTGAACACAAGACTGACTTCGCACAGTTCATCTTGAGGTACACGGAAGCTAAAGGACTCGTTGTAGCAGGGGTCAATGGTGCCCCTCATACAGGACGTTTTCTTAGTCTTCATCAACTTAAGGCCTGTCACCAACTGCACCTTAACAAAAGGATCTGGATATAGAAAAGAAACAACTGGGTTAAAGTTAACATGAATTGCTTTCTGAAACAAATGTAGTTTTTGTAATGTAGCATATTTCTCAGTGAAATGGGATACTCAATGGGGGAAAATCTGGGCAGGACTTGATTTTATCCATCAGGAACTGATTAGATCATGAAAGTGTGCATTACATACCAAAATGGAGCAAGACCAATAGCGAATTTGCTAAAACAAAGATTAAATAGCTATTTGACTATTGGTTAACTTTATCACATGGCATGTGTGGCCAAAGTGATGTCAGCATAAAAAGAAAGTTGTTTCAGAGACAAAGCAAGTTATCCCATCACAATACTTTGCACACTTCTGCATAGATTTCTGTAGTCACTGAAGCTCTTCTATAAGTGGAATGAGAAAAACACGCTAAAATGCATTTACCTGAGCCTTGGCACATGTCCGTCTGAAGCAGCTGCTTTGCTCGGATGATGTCCACATTTAACCTGCCAGCACTAGGCAGGTAGTTTAAGGATAGAAGAAGCTCACCAAGCTCAACCTCATTCTGAAAATCATCACACTGAGAAATCAGTGTCTTCATAATGATGTCAGTAAATTAACTCTTTGTGCATCTTTTTAAGTGTGAAAGACTGCAATTAAAGCTCAACAATGAATCAAGGGTCATAAGGGTCAATTTTTTTAGATTTATACATCATCTGAAAGCTGAATAAATAAGTTTTCCATTGATGTATGGTTTGTTAGGACAACACTTGGCTGAGAATGAGATACAACTATTTGAAAATCTGGAATCTGAGGGTACAAAAAAATCTAAATGTTGAGAAAATCGCCTTTAAAGTTGTTAAGTTCTTAGCAATTCATTAGCAATTAGCAAAGTTCAATTAGCAATTCATATTACTAATATATTTAAATATATTTATTGTACGAAATCTGCAAAATACCTTCATTTAACATGATCTTTACTTAATATGATTTTTAGCATAGAAAATCAATAATTTTGACCCATACAATGTATTGTTGGCTATTGCTACAAATATACCCCAGCGACTTAAGACTGGTTTTGTGGCCCAGGGTCACAAATTATATTTTAAAATATATAAAAACAGAAAACAGTCATTTTAAATTGTAATAATATTTCACAATATTATTGTTTTTACTGTATTTGTGATCAAATAAACACAGCCTTTGTGGGCAGAAGAGATGTCTTTTAAATCATATTGACCCCCACAATTTGAACAATAGTGTAGATTAATATGTGGCTGAGCATGACTGTGCATATAACACATCCTAAACACAGAGCTAGGGCAAGAAATATTTAGGAGTACTATGGTGTGCATACTTATAAGGCAGGACATTCTGAAGTATTGCTACAATGATTTCACATTTTACTAAATAACTTAATTTAATTCTGCATGACCTAACTTCTCAGTTATTGTGCAAGTGCCACACCTAAAATGACTGAAAAAAAGAAATAATGTAACTCAAGCAAGTGGTATTACCTGAGAGCTGGGCACCAGGGCCTTCCACCAGTGTCCTCCCTTCACTAGATCAACCTCACTAAGAGGAAGAGATACTTTCCCAATGACGCAGTGCCGTGAAAACTTGTCAAAGTCAACCACGGAGAGCAGCAGGGTGCGTCTCTGCGCCTCCAGGAAGGGGACCTCAAAAGTGAAGCGCTCTTCAAAAACTGGATTCTGGGTCTTGCGTTTAACGCCGGTTTGCCTGGAGTTCTTGTGGTCGGGCAGTAGGCTCATCTTCACGTAGGGGTTGGAGTGGGCCATGTCTTGGCGAGCACCATCGCATGTTACGGGAGGGGGCAGGTCCCGGGCCTCGATGACACGCACGATGAGATGAGCGTTGATGAGATCGTACTGTGTGCTGAAGTGCAGCATGCCCAGTTGGTAGCGCCCCAGGATCTCCTCATCCGTCAGAGAGTCAACATCATCGCTGCAGGAGTCCAGAGAATACAGACGAGGCTCCAGTTTGCGGAAGTAGTCATCTGACGGTGTCGGGGGCTTACGCAGGGGCTGCACCACTTCCTTCCGGGGTCCCATGGCCCAAAATTCAATCGGCTTTACATCCACCATGGGGGAGCTTGGCCGTCGGGCGTTCAGACCTGCAAAATGGGAGAGCCATTAGGCGAAATTCAAGAGATCATTCTATTCTGTATAAATTGAGAGTTGAGTCTGGACTCACTGGAGAGCTGGCCTGCCAGGGTGAAGGTGGATCGGGACGTTTCCGAGGAAGGCGGCCTGCAGTTTGTAGTGGTATTAGTTTGAGTAGGTGAAGCGTGGTTCTCAGCCATAATGTGAGAATTTGTGACTTTCTCGTCATTGCATTCATTGACACTGGAAGAGATGAGTTTGTTAAGCCTTAATATAGCAGTACTGATGCATTCCTTGTGGAAAATGGCAACATATGTTAGCTTTACATTATTTGTTCAAATATTTTGGGAGTTAATGCTTTTTAAAAGAAGACTCTTATGCTCACCAAGGCTGCATTTATTTGACCGGAAATGCAGTACAAAACATGTTGTGAAATATTACTACAATTTACTACAGCAGGGTTCCTCAAATCCTTCCCTGGAGGGCCAATCTGCTGCAGAGTTTAGCTCCAACCCTGATCAAACTCACCTACCTGTGATTTTTTAATGATCTTGAAGACTCTAATTATCATGCTCAGGTGTGTTTGATTAGGGTTGGAGCTAAACTCTGCAGGAGTGGGCCAGATCTGAGGATGCCTGTACTACAGTATTTGAATATATTTAATTAATTAATTAAGAAACATTTCCTATGTTAAAAACGGTTGCGCTGCATAACATTTTTTTCTGGACACCGTGATAAAAGTTTTTACTTTTTTTGACCAATTCAATGCATCCTCACTGAATTAAATTTTCTTCAAAACATAAATAAATGAAATAAAATCTTAGTGATCCCAAACTTTTAAAGGGTAGTGCATTTTATACAATTTTACCCAAAACAGCTATTCCAGGTACTGTATTCTATTTTTTCAATTTATAAATCCCTTTGAAATCGAATGCATCAACCTTGGATTTGCTAGCACCATGTTATACTGTTTGAGCTACTGGCTATGTTAGCATCTTCACAATCAAAACTTTCTTATTTACTTGCTAATTGCTGCAAATATACCACATTTGGAAGCGGGAACATACTTTTGCATAGCAATACTACTGGGATATTAATTCATACACTGCTAAAATATGACAAGAAGCAGGGTTTCTTTACCAACGTGGCCTGATAATAAATAAAAGCAGACAAATATATAATAGGCTATAGGCTAAAAAATAGAAGCATTCGACATGAACTGAAAAACAATAGTAAAAAACATCTTACAATCCAACACTCAAATTTGTTGTGCATATCTGACACTGTGACTGAATCTGCTTCTTAATGAATGTGCAATCACATTATTGCCCAATATTGTGTAATATTTGTTGCAACATCCTGTTCTAATCTGGCTGATCTGGTTGTTTTCCAACTACAGAGGTAAATATTCTGCGCGGGATATCTTTGTGCAGGCCTGATTCCGAGTCATCCCTTGGGGATCATCAAGGACCCTTTGTGTCCATGACTACAGCTCAGAGGGAGATAGTTGTCATAGCAACGGACGATTCTAAAACAAATGGCCTTAGGAGCGATCCGAGGCAATGAGAGTGGCCGGACTTATAGGGTGAGATATATGTCATGACTGTACAATCACAGTCTGGAAGAACATGTTCTATTCCATTAAAGATGCAGCCCTTGCATCTCCAATATGTTATGAATTGAATACTATGATTACATTGTTCCTGGTGCTCATAATCAAAAGTCTTGCAACTACTCCAGCCATTTGGTCCCTGTTTTCGATTTTAAACAAACATTCAATTCCCACCCAGCATGATCTCAGTCAAACCAGCACAAGTCAGTAGTCTCTGGTGACCACATCGACTCCATTCTTTAAACAAGTGTGAATGACATTTCACAACAGGAAACTGCTGATTGGTGATAATGCGTATTGCAAAATGGAAAAACAGACATCTATGGGCACCTTTGTTTAGTCCTGGTAAAAGTCATTTAATGATGTCATTAAAAATACACTTAAAAAAAGCCTGACAGCCTGTGGTGACTGCTTGCATTCAAAAAACAAATTATCCCTGCTAATATATGAATCACGTCTCCATTTAAATCATATTACCCTTGCTGTTCCTGCATGGGAACACAAATAGCTCCACACCCCAGTCATTAGGAGCTTGAGTAACAGAGACTAGAAAAGCAGTTTCCTAGAACGTCTCAGGAAAGCCATCTGTTGCATCAATATCGCTTCCATTAGCCCACAAAACCAATGACTAAAACTAGAGATGCATGATTTACCACTTTGTTAACAGTAGTTAAAATTAAGCAGGTTAATTGAAATTTTAAGCAGTCAAAGAAGCTTACACTCATTAGGCGTACAGTATATTATATATATAGTGAGAGAGAGTGTGTATGCAAAACCGAGGAGTAAAAAGTACTAAAAAATTTTACTCAAGTGAAAGTACAGAGACTCAGTGAGGTATATACAAATATCTGGCCAAAAACATACTTGAGTAAAAGTAAATCAAAACAGAAAGAATAATAATAATAAGGGGATTTAACTTTGCTACTTCAACATGCTTCCTCAGATTTAATGTTGAACATTTGAAGCCAGACATTTACCTGATGAAAGTCATAACTGAAGTAGAAATGTGTGTGCTTGATGCATGAAAACAATGATCGCACGTTTGAGCTTCCGTTTACCATATTTAATGCGCATAAGATAAAATAAAAATGTAATGTACTTTTTAAGATGAAATAAAATTGTAAGGAGTAAAAAGTACTGTTTTTTTCTTCAGAAATGTAATCAAGTAAAAGTACAAGTAGTCAGTTTAAATTGTACTTGAATAAAGTACAAATCCCCCAAAATAATACTTAAGTACAGTAATCAAGTAAAATTACTCAAGTATTTTACACCTCTGATGTAAAATATATATATAATATGCTCCACTGCACTCTGAAGAATATCAGCAGAGATCTTCATTAATTCATTAATTGATCATAATTCCAAAGATATGATATCTGTACACTTAAATTGAAAATACAAAACAACCACCTTAATTTTTGAGATAATAGCTGGATACCACATGCTGAATTAAACATGACATGTCAATGTGACCGTAGTGTAATATTCCACTGTTGGCATGCAATGGTATTCCATTCTAGAATATAGGGTACAACGGGGCTAAGGGCGCATTTGATATCATTTTCATCTAAACCACTAGATGGCACAAAAACATGGCTTAATTAGCACTTTCCAAAACATTCACTTTTCAAGATGCACGTGTATATTTGTCTGATTTTTGACGCGATCGCGCGCAGCAGCGCGAAGTTGATTCTGCGCTTACTTGATCTAATATTTTATATTTTTTTTAAATGCAGTAGATTCAGAAATCATCGACATTTTGCTCGTGTCGACTAACCGGCAAAATACCGGAAGTGGCGCATTTCACAGACGAGAATCCATAAAACACATTTTTAGATTATTTTCCAAGGCTGCATGATATAATAAACCCATTTAAAAATCATAATTAAGCATATAATTGTGAATTCACAAACGCTATGATTTAATAAAAGAATTATATGCGATGCAGTTCTACTACAGTATGCGCTTTAATTATTTACATGCAGTAGGTTACGTTACGTTCGTGAGTCACACAGCGGCTCCACAGAAACTGTTATCATTTACATGTGTGGAGCTTCTCAAACTCCATCTCTGCATGTTGTTGTGAGTTTGGGTTTATTATAGCCTAACGTTCATCTGGGAACGCAACGTGCGCCATTTCAGCAGATTTGTAAGGTAAATAATTTATAAATCTACACAAACACAGGAGAATACATCGCGATTTCAAAATAAAAGCTCAAACCCTTATTGAGTTTACACGTTTTGATGTCCACATATTCATTTAATTACAGTGGCTATAGCATTTCTGTCCTAAAGAAATGGCCAAATATTAAAGATTAAGTGGACATTTAAATTAAATGGTGTTTGGTCAATATTAAACAAGGATTAGATCGCACAGTAATGTGTAAAAACAATCATCAGGCTCCCTGCGCTCCCTGCAGGGCTTTGTTGTTATGCGTAATGTACATTAGCTCTATTGTTTATAATACTTTATGTATTTTAACAGTTTTGTTCAATAAAACCATATGATACACCACTTCTGTAGTACAAATTTATTTCTTAAATACTGATTTCATTTGATTAGTAACTTATTCTTAATCTATTTCTTATTCTTCTTGTTTTTATTCCGTTGTTTTAATTAGAAATGTTAAAAGCTTATATATATATATATACATATATATATATATATATATATATATATATATATATATATATATAAAAGATTACATACTTTTAATAAAGTTACAAAATTCCCTGTAAATCACTTTAAGGAGTCAAATATTGCCTCATAATGGGAAGGTTAATTTTTGATCAGAATTATTGATTATTGATTAGAAGGTGCTCCTAAATATTTGACTGTGCTCCTAATTTTTTAAAAGTAGAATTATCCGGAGTAGAATTATCCTTTCCCAAGTCCAAGTGTTAAGAATTAAGATAAACATTATTGTTCAAGTGTAGTGTAATTGAAATATTGTCCATAAAATATCTTTATTTCACAAAAAGTATATTTTTACTTCATCAGAAAATATAGATGTCCACAGTGGTCATAAAGTCCCAAGTCCTGAAGTTATTTTCAAATTTGAGTATGATATCACAAAATAGGTTCCTAAGCTATCATGGCACGTTCCCAAAATTGCAACTATGATGCTCTAAAACGCCAATTGGTATTCTATTTAGAATTTATTATATGAACATGAATGTACTTACTTTGTACATTATGTACATCATTTATTTTCCTTTGAGGGTCACATCACCTGACAGCAGCATTTTTTCTGCAATTACACATTTTAGGCGCAGTGAATAGCACATTTTTTCTTAAGGGGGGCCTTTAGCCCCGTTGTACCCTATTACTACACGGATACTGATACTGAATATTCACATTCTTAATTTATTATTTAATTGGAATGTCAACTATTATTTACACAAAAGTGAACAAAAATGCAAAACAAATGTACTTATTAACTTGCATTAAACTTATCAAAAGTCATAGCAAAGATATTTATAGTGTTACAAAATATTTATATTTCAAATTATGCTTCTTTTGAACTTTTTATCAAAGGCTCCTGAAAATAACTTATCATGGTTTCTACAAAAATAATTAGCAGCATAACACTGTTAATTATAAGAGATCAGCACCGATCAGCAGAATGATTTGTGATGGATCATGTGACACTGAAGATTTGCCATCACATGAATAGTGTGAATATTTTAATATTTTAATATTTTAAAATACATTACAATGTTAAATTGTAATATTTTACACTATTCTATGTTTTCATTTAATTAAATGCAGTGAGCACAAGAGGCTTAAAATATTACCAACTCTATACACCTGTGTATAGTATAGTGTATAGTATAGTAATAAAAAATAGTAGGTAGATATGCAGTTCATACTGTGAATTATTCAATAAGCAGGAGGCTAGTATTCCATTCCAAACATAACCAGAACACACCATCCATCATCAACAACGAGCCTTTGACAACTGATACCTTTGGGATTGTTTTGAGATTTGTTCAGTAACACTGTGTATTCAATCTCAGTTTGTCTCAATTTGAGCCTGACTGTTATGATGAGAGAGTAGACAGATGAGATGAATGATGAATTGTTCTGGGTTATTTGTGAAGTGTGAGCATTGTTTGTGGGTTGTATGGGTGTGCACTCACAGCCATGATGGAGTCTGAGCTGGAAAAGGCCCCAGAATCTCCACCTCCTCATCAGCGGGCTGACAGCAGCTGCACTCCCAGCACCACTGCCAACAGGAGCGGCACGACCAGCGACACAACAGGAAGTCAGACAGTCTTGACAGAAGACCCTGAGAACAAGATCACAAAGGGACACAAAGACTCTCCAGTAAACGGTGACTGCAGACTATACATACAGTACATGGCATATTATGATGATAAAAATGGTAATGAATGATCTGTGCTTAAGGGAGTTTTTTGTAATTCTCTAGTCAACTGCTGTTTGAAGCCAAAAAGTCTAAATGTAGAATGAGCCCCAGAGAGTTTCTTACATATTTATAACAGAATAGAGAGACTCTATTCTAGTGGGACAAATCAGTGCTAATCCACCAAAAATTGAGTGATTTAATTAGATATATACACCACCAAATTTATGTTTTAAGGAAAATAATACTTCTATTCAGGATGAATGCATTAAACTGATCAAACGTTGTACACAACAATAAGTACATCTAATGTCAGGAAAGATTACTATTTCAAAAAGTTAAAAAAACAAAACAAAACAAAAAAACGGTAATGTAAGCACAATTTTCTTCCCCATGGTGATATGTTTTCAAATAAAACAGGAAGTTGGGCGGGACAAACATCCCTTAGTCACTCAGTGTGACCGTTATTAGACCAGAACTGAGGCCAGATGTTTGGATAGAGGTCCTTCATGAAAGACATATTAGTCTTTTTACAACACAACTTGCTTCTCTTTGATTTAGACCGACCGACTCCAAAGAGACAGAAGAACACAACAAAATCATGAAGATTACTCGCTCCAAAAAGCCAAGCCACTCTCACTTCCACTGAGGCTGAATGTGTGCATAGTTGGTTAAATAATGAATGACTTGAGACAGGATGCTGATGGTTAAAAAAATAAAAAATTCAGCCCAAAAGACAGAAGGAAAAGGTCAAGATACAACACTGATTTTGTAAACACAATCTTTCCCTCCCTAAATCATCATTAATGAACAGATATGATAAAATAGGATATTGAATTAATACATTTTCTGTACATACCTCATTGATGGGTTCCAACTGCCCTTTTTCAAAGGTGGAGTGCAGCAGAGGGTCGAGGTCATGTACAGGAAAGAGAAAAAAAAATGTTTAGTGAGTGAACAGGTGTCTTTAATGAACTTTCACTTTTTTGTATTCATATAAAAATACAACCTTTTAATAATTAACATCAATGAATCCTGTTAGAATACCTGTTTGCATAATTTTATTTAAAAAATAATAATATAAAATGTTTTTTTTCTCATGCTTATGTTTTCTAAGACATACAATATAGTTCAAATGTTTGAGGGTCAGTAAAATCTTTTCTTTTTGAAAGAAATTAATACTTTTTTTTTTCTTTAGCAAGGATGCATTAAATTGAGCAAAAAAGTGACAGTAAAGACGATTTAAAACTTTATATTATTTTATATTTTCTTTTATATAGTTATATTTAACTTTCTATTCATCAAAGAATCCTGAAAAAAGTATTACAGTTTACAAAATAATATTAACCAGTACAACTGCTTTGTCGTCACAGGAATAAAATACATTTTAAAATATATTAAATTATAAAAAGTTATTTGAAATTGTAATTTTACTGTATTTATTTTTCTGAGATAAATGCAGCCTTGGTGAGCATAAGAGACTTCTTTCAAAAACATTAAACATTTTATCGACCCCTACCCTTTGAACAGTAATATGTTGCTAAGTCACATGCTAACTGATCTGTAAATAAAAAAAATAAAAATAGTTGTAATGTTAATGCCACCACCACTAAGTATTGATCAGACTATAAGGGACAGGGTCCAAAACACATATTTTATAAGATCAACACATCTGATTGCTTATCCACTCATGCCCCCTCCCCTCCAGTTATTTACCCCTTCCTCTCAACACTTGTGAATATCTACAGGTTGATTTCTCTCCAGTTCCCCACCCCCTGTTCCTGCTCTCAACCTCAGTCCAGCTCTCTTGCTCCTCATCAGTGGCCCAATGTTGTCTAAGCAATTAGCTGTGGCTGTAACCATGGCAACAGAGATACGAGCTCCTGGCGCTCCCAGCCCGCACCTTGCTGCTGCTGGCTCAGGCACAGATGACGCATTAGGGTCACTAAGATGGGGGCACTGTCCCTAGGTCCCACTGGTCCACACGGCCAGTTCCAGCAACTGCTATTCATTCCCATACCATGAATCACAACGCAGCATACAGACCACAGAGCTTAAACATCAAAAACAAACTGCATTCACACTTTAGACTCACAAAAAAAAAAAAAAAAAAAAAAACGTCACTGATATGTATATCTGTTGTGATCGAAAATATTAGTAATGGATTTACTCATTAGCCTAAAATTAGATTTGTTACTTGAAGACATTCATTGATTCTGCTAAAAAGACTCTGTAAATCTATACAATATCCTGAACACCACAGAAATCAATGGCCATTTAGTTTTTAACACACATAAAAAGATTTCCGCAGACGTAGTTTGAATATGAAATCATCAAATCCATATATTCCACAAATAATAAGACATTAAAGTGAATAAATACACACTAATAATACACATACAACTGAAACGGTTTAAGGCCTTGACCAGAAACAATCATGAGATGAAAGATTCAGAATCAGATAATGAACAAATGTCAGAAAGAAGACAAATATGAAGATGAAAAGTGTAATCCAGAAAGATCCGGATGGGAAAGAGTGTGTGATGGGACTCACCTGTGTGTACGCCATCCTCCTCTTACTCTCGCCCCACTGTCTCACTTCCCATCCAGAGCAACATGTCACTCTCTGGATCCAGATTTACTCAACAAAACAGTGAAAGAGAGAGAGAGAAAATCTGTAGATGTGAATCGAGTAATGAATTCAGGTCTCTGTGGACTTGGTTCCTCCATCCATCCTTACTTCAAGAGTGATATGAGCCAAATACAAAACAACAAACAAACCCCCTCTCCCTCTCTATTAGTCTATCTCTCTCTCTATCTCCTCTTCCTCCCCATCATCTTCAATCCCACCCACCCAGACACTCCTAATCTCCCTCTCTTTCCTGCCTAGTCCTCACGAACGACACGCAAGACAGCCAGCTCTCCTCTCCTCTCCTCTCCCTGGAGAGAGCAGAGCCCTCCTCCCCTCCTTCCCCCTCCTGCCCTGTGTTTCTTTCAGAGACCAGTGACTCATCCAGGTTTGCAGAAGCACTGATGGATATCAAATCTGTTATGTGCATCCTTCCCCACCTCCTCCAGCCTGTTTTTACAGCACCTCGCTGGCTGCAACCACTTGTTGTTCCCTTCACCGCGGGCCGAGTGGAGGGGCTGAGGAGACACAGGCAGGTGAAAGAGCTAATTGCTGCTACAGCAACATGTTACACAGGGAGTTTACGAGAGCCGGGTCTGTGTGGCCACCTGCTGCTGCTCTGTGACTGAGGTAAACCGACGTGCTGCCGTCTTTGAAACGTGGTTGTGCTTGGAGAGCCTGTGAGTTGTGTTATCTGTATATGACAGGATGGTCATTTGTGGTGCAGCATTGTAACCTGAGTGGGTAGATCACAAGGAATTTTAAGTTTCCTTGGAAACGGCAGGGGCACATGACCTGTTGCTGAAAGGCCTCGCTCACCAGGCATGTATGGAGCACGTCAGGTTATGGGGCCTAAATTTTCAGAGAGTGTTGGGCTGAACTACAGCGGCTGAAAAACATACGCTACAGATTTTTTCTGAAAGAAATGAGTAGCTTTATACAGTAAGCAAACAAAAGATTTCTTTTTCAAATAAATGTTATTTTGAGCTTTTGAACAATCTATTCATCAAAAAAATTATATTGTGTTTTTCACCAAAAAATAAAGAAGACAACTGCTTTAAATATTGATGATAAGAATTTTTTTTTTAAAGAAATATCGAGCAGCAAATTAGCATATTTGAATGATTTCTGTAGGATCATGTGACATTGGAGACTGGAGTAATGATGTTGAAAATTCAGCTTTGCATCACAGGAATAAATTACAATTTAAAAAATATATTCAAATAGAAACTGTACTAATAGTTCACAATACTACTGGTTTTTACTAATTTATGATCAAATAAATGCAGCCTTTGTGAGCATAAGAGACTTGTACAATTTGTACAAAAATAAATGTGCATGGAATAAATTAGCGCTTTACAAACTAACTAATGAAGTAGCCAAAAAGTAACACTGGCAAAGAAAAAAGGAAGATGTTTAAGAATGTTTTCCGTAGTGAAAAATACATTTACTATCTATTTGAAATACATTTATTTCATGCTAAGTATACTACAAATACATTTACATATTTATGTACTTAATAAATATACCCCATAATTGTACATTTGGTATGGTATAATACAGTCTGCTAAATTGGAACAACTCATATTGAGCTCAATGCACTTTAATTGTGCAGAAGTAGTACTGAAAGATTTACTGAAGTAGCTCTGATTGTGCTAAGAGGAACTATTGCAAGTGTACATCAGCTACACTTTAAATATCTTGCATTTAAAGACCGATATAATTCAAAGATCGAACGTTCCTCAACAAAAGTGACATTAAAACATATTTTAGGCTTAATACTCCAAATCAAGTCGAATTATAATTTTTTTTATCAGTAAGTCTCGAGTAATATGTCAGTAAATGTTAATAGATTTGAACTATACTTAGTAAAGAGATTGTGTGAATTCAGGCGTTTTATTTGTTTCTGTTCTTGAGAACCTGTTGAAAGGCATGTCTGATAAAAATCAAACATAGACTTACAGTGACCTCTGCTGTCGTATCAGGCATCTTTCTGCTGTGTTTTAAAGACATAGTTCACCCAAATAAATGACAAATTCTGTCATTTTCCTGACCGTCTTGTCTTTTGACCCACATGACTTCCACAAAAGAGTTACAGTACTGTATACATATAGAATGTCCAAGCTGCTCTTTTCTGTACAATTAAAATGGATGGTGACCACAGTCGGCAAGCAAGATTTCAAGTAGGCCTAAATCATTGATTCATGATGTAGCCTAATTTTCAGTCCGTTCCACAACTATCATTTGACTTCAGAAAGCTTGGAATATTGCATGAACTTTCACAGACGCAGGTATATTGTTGGTTCTGTGATGAATTATTAATGTTCCTCTATTGTAAGTCATTTGAAAGTTCAGGTTGAACATGAAACGTATGAGGTACATGATTACAGAAATGTTGGGTGAAAATGTAGGTGAAATATATCCACCTAAGTTCCAAATGACCTAAGCCCACCTACACCCAAGACATCTGTCAAATCATTATTAGACACTATAAAGATACAGAGCACTTTACCTTGCATACTGTGAGATTGTTTAAAAAGCAGAATTATGATCTTTTTATCCCATATTACTTGTCCCCCAAACACATTCTGACCTCATTGCATCCAATCATGCGTCCACGACTACAGCTGTGCCAACAAATCAAATCCTGCAAGCAAGTGCATAAATTAAATGATAATTAGAAAGGATGAGATGATATCCAGCTTTATGACACACTATAATTTACAATGAGCCACATTGCTCTAAACATAACACTCAACTGAGAATAAACACTGACAAACAAGACTATACAGAAGACAATTACTGTGACTGTGTCTTGAGTGGACAAAAAATGTTTGGAGTTTAGTATTATGAAAAATAAAACATTAAAATAGAGCAAGTTGAACTGTGTCATGTGACAAATGTATAGACTGCACTGATAAAAAGTAGGTAATCTAAACATGGATCATTTTATTATTATTATAATTTTTTTTTAGAAGAGATATTGTGTACCTGAAGCATGTATATTTCTTTTAAATGAAGACAATCACACCACCTGTTTATAGAAAAATATATGGCAAATAAAATTATAAATTGCAGACATGACATGTGCAGGCTTTTGGTTCTGTTTCCATATTCTATTTTCTCTATCACTGTCAAAAATAATTTCAGGTGTTACAATAAGCAAATATTCAACAAAACTGTGCAGTCCAAAATATAGATATTTATTTCAATTCAATGTATCAAAGTACATGTATAAATTATATCTACTATATATATACAGATTGTTTTTCTCTATTATGTACATCAAGTACAATGTGCTTTACAATCAACTTACATTCACATACAGTACCAAATATACATTAAATGACATATACATTAATATACATATACATTCAATATTAGTTACTTTGTATTTTATATCGCTTGTTTTGGACTACATTTAAGTATTGTTTTCAGATCGTGCCCTGTTTCATTTCCTTATTTCATTTTCTGTTCTGCTTTCAGGCAACAGACAAAAATAAGCCTCAAAGACTTTTGCTTTGGTACCACAATCATATCCATGTGAAGCTGATGAAACTAAGATATGTCTGACATACATGACCATGAACAAGAACAGGTTGATGGATGAGGTATGAACAGGAAAGAGACTAACAAACTAACCCTGTTGCACTCAGTACCTGCAAGCGATCAATATAGATCTCTGCTTCCTTTGTGAAAGTAAATGCAATGCAATCAGCCATTAAAACTAAAGCTACAGCATGAATAAATGACCCTGGGCTGAGGTAGCGTGTCTCCATGGTGACAGCCTGTAGAAGCATGTCTCTGAGGGAGAAGATCATGTGCACGCATGTTGGGGTCCCTGTAGACAAGTCAGATGAAGTGAAGCAAAGAGCATGCCATCAGTGCCTTATCCTTAAGAGGGCTGATTAAGGTAATGAACTGAGGTGAACTAAAGCACCAATTATATTTCACTCATCAATGTAATGCTTAAGCAATACCGAAATTGCTACTTATGAAACAATATTACTCATTTATTTGTTCACAATAAATTGGGTCTGTAAGGCATTTTGCAATGTTCAGGCTATCAATTTGAGATCAAAATATCAATGCAGAAGATATTTTTACAGTGATTTTCAGTGATATACTGCAGTTCTTCCCGGCAAAACAGGATGTTCATCTGTTTAGGCTGGCATTACTAATACTGTGTGGGTGTGGAAAAACTGTGTTTATGCTGTTTTGACTACCCTTAGAACCGTGACATCATGGTCACCCTGAGTCAACACAAGTCTAGAGTTTTATCTCCAAACTTACGCCTGGAGTGAACAATGTATAAAAGAGTTACTTTTCTTTTAAACAGCAAGTTTTAACATATCAGATTCTCTAGAAATAAATTTGCATGAGCAGAAAGTCAACATGAACTGAAATTCGAACGACCTTGCTTTTTAAAATACGTTCTACAATTATAGTACAATACTGATTTGTACAGTACAAAGACTGATATGATAAAAGTATTGCTGTACCTACTGAGTACTACTATTTACATTCTTGTCTTTGACTGCTACCTTTGGGGGAAAAAAATCCCAAACTTAAGTTAATTAAATTTTGAAAAGTCAGATGCATAAAAAGATTTCAGTTACCGAAAACATAAACAACTAAGATGTAGCGACCAACATCTGGTTGTGTTCAGCAATACCATTTATAGTTGACCTTTACTCTGTATCAATATATTTGCAGCGGACACCTCTGCCAAGGCTGGTCCTCTGCGGTCGCCCGAGGCGAATTAGACGAGGGAGGTGGTTCCAGGAGTAGGCCAGTCGGGCGGAGACCATATCGAGGGTGACGTCACTGAATTCTGCCCACAGGTTGGCGGGTACCGTCTCCTTTACGAGTTTGGGCAGAACGACAGAGTCTGGCAGAAACCCATTAACTCCTCCGAGGAGTAAATGGCACAGAGCCCGAGACTGTAGGCTCTCCCTTAGACTGCGAAGAAGATCATCCAGCCGGTCCACAAGGTTGCACTCGTCCCAGGATTCAGGGGGTGTACTGAGTAGCAGACGAAGCCAAGCGGTCTTCAAAGCATAGGACGAGAGCACCCCTCTCCACTCAGCTCCAGACTGCTGGTCCAGAGTCTCCCCACTGAGGTTACGAACCTCTTTAAGGAGCTGAAGGCACTTCAGGTGACAAGAGTTGGGGGGCAGTCTACCTTTTAGCCAAGTCAGCAGTCTCTGTTCCTGTCTGGGAAAGTACACCGTCCAAAGGTCTTCTCCTCGCTGACCCTGCCGGGATGCTACCAAGAAGGCGCCATCGCCGAGAGGAAAGGCTGGGATCAGGCGAATGCCCATGGAGATGTGGCAGCAGACATAATCGGAGCGAGGGGTCAGGCGGAGGAGCACCTGCTGCTCCTCACTGAGAGACAGGCTGAGGGAGCAGCGCTGCTCAAATGGGTAACGGACGGCGGCGAGGCAGCGCTGGGTGGCTGTGTAAAACCAGCGCTGGATGGAATCTGGGCTCATCCTATAGACACTTTGAGTGTTGTGCAAGTGCATGAACGTGTCCACGAAGGCCTTGTGACGGCGTGTCCACTCCGCCTTGCGAGGCGTGCTTAGCGTGCAAAACAGTGGCCCCCCAGGTGTGTCAGTGCAAACACCAGCCTCCAGTTTTAGCCCACGAGGTGTCCTCAGAGGCACGAGGATGTCAAAGCAGTCAGGTGAGCCCACCTTGTGCTCCTCATAGGAGCTGCCGATCTGGATGAAGTCACCGCGGAAGGCCAGAGAAGACTCCGGCGGGACATCAGTGCGACCTACTCTGACAAGTTCACTCACCAGCTTGGCAACATGGGCTTTGCTGTGGCCCAGCACATGTGGAGAAAGACGCACATGCCTCTCATAGTGATCGTCCAGTAGCTCTCTCTTAGAGATTCCTGATTTTCCGTGGACCTCCGGGACTTTGTGGACACCCCTCCTTGCAGTGCCAGGTTGAGTTGAGCAGTACTTTATGAAGAAGTAACATAAGATAAAAGCTAGGATGTACTTGAAGAGCGTGACAGCTCCGGGTCCCTGGTCAGCGCAGTCATTCCCTTGGTCCTCGGCTCCTCTGAAGATGTACTGGTGCAATAGCAGAAGAGCAGTGAGGATGCAAGTGACCAGCGGCCAGAACAACCTGAGGTTGAGAGTGTAAACGCTCATCCTCCTCCTCCTTGCTCTCTTCCAGTCCACTCCAGCTCTGTGGGAAAAGTTGGGGCTAGCCCATGTTGAACCACTCGCCCAGATGCTGAAAACAAAACCAAGCTGATGTTCTTTCCGTCCTCTCGAGCAAAAACTGTTGTGTAGGGGAAAGTTCACCCTGTGAAGTTTCTTTGCAGATGCAGCGTGTGCCGAGGGCAAGAGGAGTCCTCTCATTCAGGATGTTTGAAAATCCCCCCTTTTGTCGCAAGTGAGCACTGTGTGAAACAGGAGAGCGGGCTCTCAGTGTGTGAGCTCAGAGGAAATGCCAAACTCCTGAGAGAGGAATTTCTGTTTGAAAAAAGAGGCGTTCAAAACTCAGAGCCTGTCCACACTCCTCCTCCCTCTTCTCTTAAAGAAACAGACCTCAAAATGGGAAGCGCTTACTGACAGAATGGGCCGTTAACTTAGAGATTTAGACAGCATGACTACTTCTTAATACATACGTGGATTGAAAAACCACCCACATGATAAAAATTTCAATTGTTAATAGTAAACGGTGCAATACTTAAAAGGACAGTTCATCCAAAATCTCACCTTCATGTGGTTCCAAATCTGAATGAGTTCCTTTTTTTCTGTGGAACACAAAAGGAGATTGTTTTTCAGTAACACCATCACACAACTCCTTTAGAAAAATGCTAGGAATAAATTATAGAAAATGATATCAGCAGGGGTGTGGCCCCTATAAACACAGAAGATCACTGAGAAAGTTTACAGAAACACTGTACACACACACACACAAAGCATTTCACACAGCTCTCTGTGAAGGGAGTGTCACGGTAAGAAATTTGTATCTTTGTTGATCCGTTAATGACTCCTAACCTCATCGTGAGCCCTCCCCCGGTCACCCTTGACCCTGTGATGCTGAACAAGTAAGCACTGTCATCTCTCTCTTTCAGTCCACAAAGTGCTTTTATACTGCTTTAAGGACATAAGTCTTTTAATATTATCTTGCTTTATGGACATAAGGTTTTAGAATGGCTTATTCAAAGCTTAGTCAAATACAATTCACTGCCCTAATCACACTATCCCAAATGCATAAAGTCCTGTGTACTGTGTACAGAATTTGAATTTAAGCAAATAGACAGTCAGTACGTACTTCATATCAGACACACTGAGGTGGCCACAAACAGAAAACCACACCTTTCCTGCCATGCACATGTTCCTACCAAGATCTTCTGATTTTTTTTAAAGCAAACACTGCCCATGGCCATGAAAGCAATGCATCAAGTAAGACGCTCATAGACACAGAACATAGCAGCACCTGGCTAAGTCACACAAACCTGTATGACCCGTCAGAGGATAAACACAGACAGCTCTCTAAACATGGCTTATGGAACAGTTTAGATAACAATATAACTGGTCTGTTGGGACTAAGCAGATGACTGAGGAAGGAAGTGATATTGATGACAGGGAACTTAAAAAGGCAACAGACAGGAGACAATTACTGCTGCTTTTCTGCCATGTACCTTCTTATCAAACTCCTTGTGCTATTTTGATCGGTGCGGCCCCCTCTAAAAATATCAAGCTGTCTGAAGGGTATCAGCAACTACAAAACTACAGATAAATTCACTGATGATTTACATTTACCACTGAGTTGAATGCAGCTCTTTGCCTTTTAAAAGAATGACCTGTGATTAGCATCTGTGTCCTGAGGGAAACAAGCTCTGAGAAACAGATTTACACAATTTCATGATTCATAACACTAAGTCTGTGCATAAGCTTTTGAGCACAAGACATACACTGTCAAAACTTGTTTGTAGTGAGCTATGCTAAATGCTAATAAGAGAGAAACAGCTGAATTCTTAAGATGTTTACTATTCTTAATGTCTTAAATACTGGCAAATAATTTACAATGAAATATCCAGAAATATTTTGTGTGCATCTTACCCATTTAAGTCTATGTAAAGAGCTTTAGCTCTTGGAAAACAGTGTGCTATTAAGACTTAAGAGCATGTGATCTGTTCACAATGAGCAACTTATGCAGTATTTCCAGATGGGTCAGCTTCCTCTGACACATCACGAGAACAAAAGTTTGTGTGGCAGCATCTGCACCACATTAAGCAATGCAAATATACAGGGGGATATGTTTAGAAATAAAAACCTTCAAAAGTAGGAGAGAAAGGAAATAGTGGCAAGAGGCAGCCTGTGGCTAGTGGGCAGTTGAAAACCTCGCAAACTTTAAGTCTGTTAAGGGTTACATGTGGTCATAGTTAATGGTACACTGAAAGCTGAGGAATACTTGTAGTTACACTGGGATTGCATCAGCCTCCTTCTCTCTGAATGCGAGCATACAGTAGCTCTGCCCCCTAACAGAACTTGCCAAACTAAACAGGCCTCTCAAGAACTTTTATCCAGTACAGTCAACATGAAAGTCTCTAGACAAAGTGAAGGAAGGGGCCTGGAGCATAATTTGTGCATTTCTAATGGCCTGCTCTCTTCTTATCAAACCAAATTCACCAATTGGCAAAAACCCTCAGATAAAAAAACCCTAGAACTGAAAGCCAGGGTCTCAACACTCTCTGTGGACTGTCCAGGATGACTTCATGCCCTCATAGATTAAGTCATGGGAAGCATAGGGAGATGGAGACAGCTGTTTCCCGCGTCTCTGCTACACAGATTATGTTACATGTTTTCATAGCCACCCGTGTGATAACTTCCCCTAATACTCAATGCAAACATGTCTGACAGTATATGCGTATACTAAGATAACAAATGGGCATGTTTATAGCATATTATATAATATATGTGTGTTCTCTTCTTTGTGATCAAAAATAATTTCAACAGTTGAGTCCAGATCACCCTGTTGTGTTGGTGGCTGCACATTAGCTTTTACCTAACTATCAGGCAAAGACTGCCCTCTTGTGTTCAAAGTTGTCTTAGCAAACACACATCCTGTAAAGACACATGACTTTAATAGCAACACAACTGTGATTGATAGAAAGTTACAGTATATTATTCTTGAACAGTATATACCCAACAGAATGAGATAAAAACTTTGGCCATGTATAAAATCGCAATAAATAGATTTTAAATAAATTTATACTTCTGTGAGAAACACGTCATTATAGATGAAGTATGTAATTTCTACAACACTCTAATGCCACTACATTGAAACTGCAAAAATTATATTTTTTAAAACAGGCTTTCTAAATATTCCTCCTACTGGTCACATAAAGAAATAGTCCCAGCCTAAACATCGGCTGAGTCTATATTACTGTGTTGGGCAGGATGGGATGCTCAAACAAACAGAGCAATGTTTTGATAGAACCACAGAGTTTACACATTTCGGAGAAACAAACCCAAAATGGCTTGCTTACAGTTTACTGTTCTGCAAATTAAGCTGGTGCAGTAGAAAATATTTATAACACTTCAAAGATAGAAAAAGTAGCATCCATATTTACAAGATATTAGGGTAACTCTTTTAAATACTCTGAAGATATTTAGAGACGTTCTGAGACATAGATCGCAGCTTTGCAGCCAGCCTGTATGATTGCTTTCATCAGCTGATATCCAGGCACCTGCAATAAAGATGCATCATGTGTCAGTAAAACATAAAACGGCAGAGCAAAAACATTTCTGTGGCTCTTAAAAACAAGTATTTAAATGATTACTGTTATTAAGGATTTATATTTCAATATTCCAGTTCATGCAATAATTCAGACTTACTGTTTCAGCATCATGCTCCAGACCAGTATCATGGTGCTCCATTTCATCGTCCCGAAATTCTTTAATCAGCTGACCAAAAAACAAAACAAAAAAAACATCACTTTAGTGACTAACATTTTATTCATCTGCATTATCATCATCATCCATTTATTTTTCAGTGGGGTTTTGAGTCTGAGATCATGTTTCTAAAAATGCTTCTATTTAACATTTTTTCATACTTTTTACAAATTACATAATCAGCATAAGTGAAAAATAGAACTTGCAATATTTTTGTGATATTAAAGAAGCAATTCAATTTCAAATCCTCTAATACATATTTTAAGGTCTCATAATAATTCTACAGTTTCTTTGTGTGTGAAGTTTGAAGTCCGCTATTTAAGGCTTGTGCACACCTGCAGAAGTTCGGTGTACTTCTCAGGATCTTTCTCCATTAGAGTTCTGATCTGACTGTTGTAGTGCTCTGAGATACTCTCCTCTACAGCCACAGTGCAGGCCATTGCCCCTTCCTTTCCCAAGAGAGCAGAGCCAGCGCCTGTCCAAAAAAAACAGACGTGTAACTTTTTCAGATATGCTACATTTTATTCTAAATTCAATAAAGACTCTTTTTAGTCACAAGTAACCCAAGTAGACAGAGGTTCACATCCTTTGACCAATGATTTTCCATGACCTTTCCAGTTGTCTGTGATTTTTATTCACGGAATGAAGAAGAATTTTTAAATATCAATGTACAGGTGCTGGTCATATAATTAGAATATCATCAAAAAGTTTATTTATTTCACTAATTCCATTCAAAAAGTGAAACTTGTATATTATATTCATTCATTACACACAGACTGATATATTTCAAATGTTTATTTCTTTTAATTTTGATGATTATAACTGACAACTAAGGAAAATCCCAAATTCAGTACCTCTATAATATTAAAATTATAATATTACTTAAGACCAATACAAAAGAAAGGATTTTTAGAAATCTTGGCCAACTGAAAAGTATGAACATGAAAAGTATGAGCATGTACAGCACTCAATACTTAGTTGGGGCTCCTTTTGCCTGAATTACTGCAGCAATGCGGCGTGGCATGGAGTCGATCAGTCTGTGGCACTGCTCAGGTGTTATGAGAGCCCAGGTTGCTCTGATAGTGGCCTTCAGCTCTTCTGCATTGTTGGGTCTGGCATATCGCATCTTCCTCTTCACAATACCCCATCAATTTTCTATGGGGTTAAGGTCAGGTGAGTTTGCTGGCCAATTAAGAACAGGGATACCATGGTCCTTAAACCAGATACTGGTTGCTTTGGCACTGTGTGCAGGGGCCAAGTCTTGTTGGAAAATGAAATCTGCATCTCCATAAAGTTGGTCAGCAGAAGGAAGCATGAAGTGCTCTAAAATTTCCTGGTAGATGGCTGCGTTGACTGTGGACTTCAGAAAACACAGTGGACCAACACCAGCAGATACACACTGGACTTCAAGCAACATGGATTCTGTGCCTCTCCATTCTTCCTCCAGACTCTGGGATCTTGATTTCCAAATGAAATGCAAAATTTACTTTCATCTGAAAAGAGGACTTTGGACCACTGAGCAACAGTCCAGTTCTTTTTCTCCACAGCCCAGCTAAGACGCTTCTGACGTTGTTTCTGGTTCAGAAGTGGCTTGGTAGCCCTTTTCCTGAAGACGTCTGAGCGTGGTGACTCTTGATGCACTGACTCCAGCTTCAGTTCTCTCCTTGTGAAGCTCTCCCAAGTGTTTGAATCAGCTTTGCTTGACTGTATTCTCAAGCTTGCGGTCATCCCTGTTGCTTGTGCACCTTTTCCTACCCAAATTCTTCCTTCCAGTCAACTTTGCATTTAATATGCTTTGATACAGCACTCTGTAAACAGCCACACCTTTCAGTAATGCCCTTCTGTGACTTACCCTCTTTGTGGAGGGCGTCAATGTTCTTCTTCTGGATCATTGCCAAGTCAGCAGTCTTCCCCATTAATGTGGTTTCAAAGAACAAGAGATACCCGGAATTTATACTGTAGGGATGGTCATTAATTGAAACTCAAATGTAAATATTATAATTTTCTGAGATACTGAATTTGGGATTTTCCTTAGTTGTCAGTTATAATCATCAAAATTAAAAGAAATAAACATTTGAAATATATCAGTCTGTGTGTAATGAATTAATATAATATACAAGTTTCACTTTTTGAATGGAATTAGTGAAATAAATCAACTTTTTGATGATATTCTAATTGTATGACCAGCACCTGTATAGAGACTCCACCTGAGGGAGCAATTTCAGTTGAGCATTTTATTAAAATTTATTAAAGAAATAGTAAAGGAATAGAAACTCATACATTTTGCATTATATCACTTGAACAAGTTGCTGTGAATGGGTGCCATTAGAATGAGAGTTCAAAAAGCTGATAAAAGCATCACAATAATCCACAAGTTATCCACACGACTCCAGTGCAGTGATGCGTGTTTGTAGGAAACCAATCCATCATTATATGTATATATATATATATATATATATATAGAGAGAGAGAGAGAGAGAGAGACAGAAATGAAATACTGTACTGTAAAGGCCACACTTACCAAGAGCAAATCCTGCTATGTTCCACAGCGGAAGCAGGAGGGTCGGACGCACTCTGTTCTCAGCCAGTATCTCATTAAACTTGCTCAGGTGCTGCTTCTCTTGATCCCACATTTCCTTTAACAGTAATTAATATATCATCACATTCAACATCACATTGAATGCCTAGTTCCATATTACATCAGACCTCACTGAACGCTGTTCTTTCTAAACAATCTAATATAACAATCCTCCCAAATGTGATATAGGGAAATGTTAATCTTTTTGTAATAATTGTAATATTTGTCAGCTTTGGTTTATGGACTGATACCTGAATGAGTGGCCTGATTTGTGTACGGCCAAGAACAGCCATCTGACCAGCATAGATTCGGTTGGCACCATATTCTCCTGCATGGTCCACTCTCATCATCCTGTGAAGCATGGCTTTTTCTTCTTCATCATTGGTGGGAGGCAATACAACATATGCCCTTACACCAGACACAACAGCTGAAAATCACACAAACATGCAATGGTAAGTGAGTACCATAGAAAGAACATTGGTGTGGTTCACAAAACACACATGCAGTTTGTTTTAATATATAGGAGCACTGAGCACTTAAACATATTATATATACACAAACCTATTAAACACACACACACACACACACACACAAATATATTAAATATACAAACTATAAAACTTATACTGTTAACTTATAATGTATCCTGATATACATTCCTATAGTATACAACAATACTATGTATACTGTATTCGGCACAGTTGTTCTTGTTTAATTTGCTCCAGTGTGCAGTACAGTATCTTGCACTAACCATTTTATATATTACTTCTTGTCTATTTTATTTTTTTATTTGTATCTATTTATGTTTGTCTATTATGCCAAAACCTTGTGAGCTGCTAAACAGTCTTTCGTTGTTGACAATAAAAATCTATTCTAATCTATTCTAAAAGAAATGACATAATAAAAATAAATATCTACCACGATAAACATCACACATTTGCCAAATATCGCACAATTTGGCATAAATAAATATAACACATTTGTAAACATGCAAATTATTTTTGCTCTGCATTTAAAGCAACAATTCTGAAAACTACGGAATTTGTGGGTGTAATTTCTCTGCAAGGAAATCTAATGCAATGTATAGTCATACTGTAATATAGTCATAAGGGCAGTTATGAAACTGTCTCGGTAATACTTACATTTGTGTTTTGTACAAAGTTGACCCGCTGTCGGTAGTAATAATGGCTGTTTAGAATCACGAAGCATAAGCCGAGGTCTGACAAACCTGTGCATGTTTGCAATAGTTTTTGATAACGGAGAAATCGATAAATGTCATTGAAAGGATCTAGGTGTCGCACGCATAGCGTTTACTAAACACTGTAACCGGCGCTTGAATATTACGTCAGTGACTGGGGTTATGAAAAACTTTACCTTCGCGCTTAGGTAAAACATTTATTTATTTGCCAATTATTTAGTTTCTTGTAAGGTTGCAGCTGTGTAAGTGCCCAAACTTTGTTGGTGAATGGTTAACCAACACGTAATGTTATAGATTTTATTTATTTATTTATTGTTAAAGCTACTAATCAGTGGTGTAGTGGTGCCTGGAAAAGTGGGTATACTCTTAATATATGCCCCCAATTTTTTTTTTTTTTTCAAATGACCCGGCAAAGGATGAACCGACCTGTGTCATAAACAGTGACATGTAAAACTAGTTTTGCATATTTAGTTCACTATTGTAATATTTGCACACTGTCACTTAACTTCTGCTGCTTGAGTAAGGATCATATGAAAATAATATTATCCACAGAAGAGGTGCAGATTTAGCAATAAATAATTAAAATAAATAAACAAATATAAATAGACTGCAGCAACTGACATTTTGTCAGAACCTCTAGTAAATTGCATGCTATTTTGTTTAGTTGTCTGTTCAGAATTGTGGGAGAATTATGATCTCCATTTGAAACAAACAAAACAATCGTGATTCTCAATCATTTCAGAAGTGAGGGGGACAGAAATGTCAAATATGATAACTTTTTGTCTAATTGACAGGTTTTATTACAATTATTATTATTATTATTCCTCTTGCTTTTAATTGGCTGAGAAATCAAATACACTGCTTGACTATTATATAGTTATATAATATTATATAATTTATAATATTTTTCCTGTATTTTCCTAATGACAATTTTATGATTTGTTTAGCCTATATACTACATTTTTTCCAATCATGTGTTTACATTCTTAACGTTTCTTTTTATTCAGCTTTGCAACAGTAGAGATATCTTTGGCTACAGCGATAGCTGGATTCTTGCACGTCGTGACTCGTAAGTTAGTAGCTACTTCTACGAGGCCGATTTGGACTTTCTGCGCGAGAGTGCCATCCGGCTTCGAGTAGCCTATAAATGAAACATACACTGCATGAGAGTGTTTACGTCTCGTTCCTGACCGCATCACTGTCTTTACTGGATGTTTTTAGAGAATATTTGCATTTATTCACATACGATTGTATTAGTTACTCATATGCTGGACTGTCATGATTTGGCTAGTGCAGGACGCGCACCAGGATTTAGAAGTGGGTATACAGAATCTCGACTGATAAAGAAGTGGGTATACGCCGTATACCTGCGTATACCCTCCACTACACCACTGCTACTAATCTTTTAATAATAGTATTATTTAGTAGGCCTATCTGCATTCCAACTGTTTCCATAATGTTTACAACAGTTTAATGTTTTAAAACATGCCTTTTTCATCTCACTTAAAAGGCATATTGGATTGCTTTACAGATTACATATTCTGCAAGTATAAACTGTGTTGGTTCAAGGTTCATGTGTGGTTCATGCTGTGATAAATACTGATAAAAATTCACAAGATAAAACAAGATGTGTATGAAGCAATGGAAAAGATCATTTCTTTTGCTGTATTGTACAGCGCATGTATATCTGGAACATGGTGGATGGTACTCTGCTGGATTTGTTGATATTCTTGTTTGTGTAGGAGATGCTGTCATTCTAGACACAACCGAGTGGGCGTCTGCTGGTGGGGGTTGACACAGCACCTACAGCGCGTCTGAATGCTGCCATAGCTGAGATCAGAGAACAGTGTGAAGGCCTGCTACCCAAGAACCACTGAAAAACTGAAGCACAGTTCAAATATGGGGTAAATAATTTTAGAAGCAAACACAAGTACACACACACATTGAACCGCTTCTGTTTTTTTTCCTCTTTTACACTTCCCTTTTGTCAGCGGCAGATAGTTGAATGTTAAACTTAAAGCTTTCTTGTGCATTTTATTTATGTGAAATTTAGTCATATGTTGCCTGTTTTATCTTATACATAACTCTTAACAGCTCATAGCATCATGCAATATATATACAGTATTGTATGTATATTGCATGAGTCACTTTGCCTCATCCCTCCACACAGTGGCACTCTCACACAGAAAATAGTAGCAGTGAGCCCCATTGAATTGTGATTTACCAAAATGAATCTATTTTCAGACTCAAAATTAAATGTATTTTTCTTGTGCAACTGGCCTTGTGGAAGTTTCTGGTAGAATATGTTGAAGAAAAGTATTCACAATGCATGAAAAGATAATTATTTGTGATCACAGCTGTCATGTACATATATGGACATTACCACTGTATTTAAGACAAAGACTGTATTATTTTTTTAAAGAATGTGTTTAACCATTTTTGAGTTTAGATTCCCAGAGAATATAATAATTGATGAAATGTGTATTTTACATTTACATTTACATTTAATCATTTAGCAGACACTTTTATCCAAATGAGAACAATATGAGAACAATAGAAGCAATAAGACCATTGAGAGTGCAGCAGTATACAAGTCTCAGTTAGCCCAGCACAGTATATGTAGCCAGGGATTTTTTTCTTTTTAATAAATAGATGGAACAGATAAGTGTTAGTATTAGTTGGTCAGGTGCTGGCGAAAAAGATGTGTCTTTAGATGATTTTTGAAAATGGCTAAAGACTGTCCGAATTGAGATCGGGAGGTCATTCCACCAGCACAGTCCAGGAAAAGGTCCGTGAGAGAGATATTTTTAATGCAGTGTAAAAGCCTGTTCATAGGACGATGACTATGACTATAAAGTTTTAATAATCATTCTCATTATGTGGGAAGTCCAAACCACAGCTGTAATGAGAACGGCACAGAGGAACGATATCAATGGAATCCATTTAGAAACTATTTTTTTCCAGTTGATGAACAACAAAAACATTGACAGTCAATCTGAATTTATCCGCCTTTAAAGAGCTTGAGCTTTTAAGTGTCCATAACAATTAACATCTCGCTGGTATTGAGTGAGGTGACTTCTTGGACTTCTCACTGTGATCCAGAGTTGGGGTTCTCAATGTCAGACTCCGAATCAAGTCCGGACTTGAGTCCCATTAACCCTTCGCTGGGCATTTGATTGACAGGCGATCTGACCAATCATTACACCGAATCTGCCATTTTGTCCGACAAGCAAACCAGACAGAAGAGGAGATTAACTTTGGTGGACCTGAGCTTGCACGTATTGATAGCGCATATTGATAAACAAGATAGCTTCTGATCAATCAAGTCCAGGTTATGTATAACATGAAAGATGTAATATTTAACAACATAAATTTAAGATAACAAGACATTAGTAAATGTCTCCCACTCAAACTCGATTGGTTAAGGACTTTGACTCGACTTTGACACAACAAAGACCCAACACTACTATGATCTTGAATTCACATCACTGCACCTTCTGCAGTTGAACTTTCAACACTATCAGTTCATTACTGATCTTGTGCAATAAGAAAAGTGAAAACCCTCAAATTAGCTCTAACTCTTGCATATCCCACATTTTAGGACAACCTTTGCCTAATTCCCTCCTCAGATGTCTCTGAGGTTTACTTTATGTGTGTCCTTTCACAAATTACCACTTCTCCTTGTGAGAGCTCTAGTGACTAAACAGCTTGTCCTCCAAATGGAAATCAAAAATAGAAATTTTGGTTCACAGACAGAGCAGACAGAAAAATAGTCACAAACAAAATTTCACACTTTTAAGAGCCCTCCAAAAATATATACTGTAATATAATGGAATATTTCCAATTCATGTGTTGCTTGTTTTTGTACGTATTTTCTGAAAATTTATTTTTGAATGGCCGTCAATGGAAAAAAAAAGGAAGATGCTTTTTGGCATCTATTTACTGGCGTAATGACATCTACCAACAGAGACTCGTTTGAAGATAACCTGCCAAAACTCGACTCCTTGGCTCAAACAAACAGCAGTGTTTGCACAGAACAGTAGCGTTTAGACTTTTTAGGAAAATGTGTGAAGTTGGTGAATAGTTTACTTTGTTCTAGCTCAGTTTAAATAAGGCAAAAAAATATTTTAAGATTGTACACCTTTAAGTACAGGTGCAAATTGATTTGGCATGTGTGTCAATATTAATTGCCATTTCCCAGTGGCGTGCATGGACATGCATACACACGCTCAAATGCACGAATACACAACAGCATAAGCAAAATGGGACATATTCACTAGGGAAAGAAAAGAATACTGCTTCAAGCTCAAGTGTGAGGGAAATCCACACACCTGACTCAAGATACCCACTGTAGCATCAGAAAAGCACTTGCCATCTGTTTACAGCAGTTCTCCACCATCCTATTACATTGTGCAATAATGCTCCAGGGATATCTGTTAAAGAGCTGACGTTTATCCTGTATTATGTATGGCTTTCCATGCAAATGTCACAGCACATGGAGAAAGAAACCTTTGATCATTGCTCTTATTTGGTGATAGTGAGGCTGTAGTATTAAGAATGGATTGAGAAGCAATTTACTCCATTGAAGACTTGTTTTTATTTTTGATGTTGGTAACAGTGATGCAGTCTTCTGAGGTGTGTTCTCTACAAATTTTGCTCTTTGACCTTGATGACTGGTTTGTTAGTGCGTTACATCGATATCGTTCCCCTCCGGATTTGGGCAAGTAGTAATAGTTGCTTGTAAAACCTTTAGTTTTCCAATTACAGCTCCATTTCTTACTGATAAATTAGTATTGATGTTTCTGATTGGGAATTGTGAGTATTGAGTAAGCTGGAGAGACATCATTCAGCGCCTGCTGAAGGAGTTATTCAGGACAAGAGGAGTTTAAAGATGTAAAATATGCTCTGCCAGTTCTTTAATGCTGTGATTCATTCTTTATATCTTCGTCTCTCTCTTTCGGTTCCCATGGTTCAGCTGCCCTCTTCAGGCATTAGGAATTTCCAAATACATATTACAAAATATTTACACAGGACCATTTTCAGCTTACGGCGAACAGCCTTGGCTCTCATTTGAGATTTTGAATACACCAATACATACAGCACCAAGCCTTCAAGGCTCAGTAAAAAGGCAAAGGAATTACTACGAAATTGCAGATAAATATTTATTTGAAAATACCTCAGCAGTGGCAGTCAGTACAGACAGTGTGTATTGTTCGCAGGGATCTCTGCCCTGATGAGGGAGTAAAAAAAATCACCAAGAAGATGGTTCGACTGAATAACAACACAATGACTCCCTGACATGAGAGCGGATTTAGCCTGCAGGAAGCATAAGCAGACTGTAAACACACAACTGAGGCGTTCTTCTGACAGAAAAAGCAAACAGTTTAAAGTGTGGGATATTACAGAGGTATTAGATCCAGTTCAAACACTCTTAGATCATTTTACAGAGTTCAAATGACCCTAAAGAGCTTTCTAGGAAGCTAAAAAAGAAATAGTGCTAGATTCATTACACTGGTAAATGTATAAGCAAACATTTTTGATACAGGTGATAACATATAAGGGCATGTAAAAAAAAAAGTTACTATATTATTTTGATTCGGTAAAATGGCTGACTGGTTTATATATTTAGCAAGCCTGCTGACTCAAAGGAGTCAGCAGCTTGTCCCACACCTCCAGTTTTATGATAGCCCTGCCTAAAGGACACATGGTGGCCCTTATGTCCAGAGATTTTCCCTCAAAGTTAATGCCTGACCCATTGGCCTCCTCCCTCACAAAGCCCTGTGGGTTCTTTTGATAGTACATTTCTTTATAAAGGGCCTGGTTACACTCCTTTCCTTTCGGGTAGATGCCTACTGCAAACCAATTCTTATACAGATTGTAGTCCCAGGGGACAGAAAACATGACGGCCAGAGTCTCAGTGTAGTCATTTCTGCTTCGCTCGAACAGGTCGTAGGTCATAACCCCCACGCTGCCAGTGGCCTGAGCGCTGGTCTTGCTGAAGGTGCATACTTCGGTCTTGAGGGGGCGCACTGTGGGCTGAGGTGGATTGGAGGTTTCACCACTCTCAAGAAAGACGCTGTGGAATTTATATGCATGAATCATACACAAACATGCACACATTTATTGCTACGCAAAATGCACATTTAAATGGATAGTTCACCACCCCAAATTCAAATTCAGGTTTTTTCACCATAATGTTGTTCCAAACATGTATGCCTTCTTTCTTCATTGGAACACTATGATATTTTAAAGAATTGTTATTTTTGTCCATGAAAGTATATGAAAGTACAGTAAATGGGGTACAAAATAACATTTTATGGAAAAAAAAACCCACTAAAACATTTCCTCAGAAGAAGGTAAGTCATACAGGTTTTGAACGACATGAGGGTGAGTAATTGATAACAGAATTTCCATCTTAATGCATTTTATGCTTCACATGTAGAATTTAGTTATAAAGTTTCTGGTTGTAGTCTCACTTTGGGTTGAGGAGGCAGTAGTTGTTTGTCAGGTTGGTGATCTCTATGGTGGCGTGTCTCTTGCTGCTCACGTTGGCAGCGGCAGCCTCAGCAGACTCAGTCATCATGGTGCACGATAGATCTGATTGATGGCTGAAACGGAGAGAAGTAGAGAGGAGAGGGCTGGTGTGAGAAAAGAAGTCTGTACCTCACAGTAAAAAGCAGTGGAAATGCAGTTTTGTTTACACTGCAGGGCAGCAGCGAAAATACAATAACTTTTCTGTTGTTATTCTGTGATAAAACTTTGCTGTAATAAGTTAATTGTTCTCTGTTTAAACTGCTGTGCTGAATATTACTGAAAAAGATTCTGTACTGTCTGGTCTGTGTATGTGCATACACTTAAATATAAAGCATAGAAGAATTAGATTAAAGTTCACATAGCTCTTCTCAAGTTCACTTCTGCCCCTCTTTTAATAACATTGTCAATGTTAACTAGCGAATAAACAGGGTCACAGTAATTACACGCAGAGACCCCAATTCAAAAACCATTGTGCCTCTAGCAATATTCAATTTGATAATGCGCTGCTTTTAAAAGAAGCAAAGAGTGTGAAATAGAGTTGCTCAAGTGTCCATAACTGAATAAACTGCCTTGCTATGTTATAACTTTAATATGGAAATAAAAGGATACATTAGTTAGTTTAGTTTTAATTATTAAGTTATTATTATTTAATCTCAAGGAGAATGAAGGCTTACCTCTGTGGTACTCCGGTGTGTGTGTGTGTGTGTTGCTCAGTAACAGTGCGTTCCGAAAGAGTCACTGCGTCTTTACTTTGTCCCTTTCCCAGTCTTCATGATCAGCAGCAAGAACAGTACATACCCACCTGCGAAAAAAAGCATACTTAAATTTAGTGTACACCCTCTTTACACACAAACATGGAGACACACACTCTCTCTCTCTCTCTCTCTCTCTCACACACACACACACACACATACGCTCAAGAGGCATCAGTGACATTGGTGGGAAAATGCTTGGAACAGTTCCACTCCCAAAACTGGTCGTTAGAATTGTTAGACCAGAACAGTGAAGTTGCGTGTACAGATCTGTCTCAGAAATTACTCAATTTTTAAGGGGTTATGCAAGCTCAGATTCAAACAAGTAGGTATGGCAGCATTTACAGGAATACGTTTTTGGTGCAGTTTCCTGATAATTAGTTATAATTAGTCTTTATAGTGTTTAGTTCACTAATAATAGTATTTTGAAACGGTTTGGATGGCAACGTTTGTTCTGTTATGTGTTTTGAATAATAAGCAACAGAATGAGCCTAGAAATATGCTCACTTCATTTCATAATTGTAAAAATAATACTGTTTTTGTGTCACGGAATGTAGTTTTAAGAGTTTTTAGGCGAGAATGTACTTGTTTAGATTTCAAATATGTGGTTTGTTAATAAAGACAACATCTATTTGAAAATCACAGCCATATCTCACATCCACTCATGTGATATTGCTCATATACAGTCATGGCCAAAAATATCGGCACCCTTGGTAAATATGATCAAAAAAGGCTGTGAAAATTAATCTGCATTGTTAATCCTTTTGATCTTTTATTTAAAAAATTCACAAAAATCTAACCTTTCATTGGATAATAAGAATTTAAAATGGGGGAAATATCATTATGAAATAAATGTTTTTCTCTAATACACATTGGACACAATTAACGACACCCTTTTATTCAATGCTTTTTTGAAACCAGTTTAACAGCTCTAAATGTTCTCCTATAATGTCTGATGAGGTTAGAGAACACCTGACAAGAGATCAGAGACCATTCCTTCATCATACAGAGTCAGTCACTTATTGATTTTTTTTATCTGTTGGTATTTGATAGAATCCATGATGCCATGTGTCTAAACAAGATGTCCAGGACCTCCAGCAGAAATATAGGCCCACAACATCAAAAATACAGCAGTATATTTCATTGTACACATGGGGTACTTTTTATTCCTGTGTTCACCAAACCCATCTTGAGTGTTCGCTGCTAAAAAGCTCATTTTTTAGTTTCATCTGACCATAGAAGTCAGTCCCATTTGAAGTTCCAGTCGTGTCTGACAACTGAATATGCTGGAGTTTGTTTTTGGATGAATGAGGAGAATTTTTCTTGAAACCCTCCCAAACAACATGTGCTGATTTAGGTGCTGTTTGACCATTTTCTTTCAAGGTTTTCTGACCCCAAGACTCAACTATTTTCTGCAATTATCCAGCTGTAGTTCTTGGAGAGTCTTTAGCCACTCAAACTCTCCTTCTCACCGTGCATTAGGACGATATAGACACACGTCCTCTTCCAGGCAGTTTCGTAACATTTTATGTTGATTGTAAATTCTTAATTATTGCCCTGATGGTGGAAATGGGAATTTTCACTGCTCTAGCTCTTTTCTTAAAGCCACATCACTAATTTGTGAAGCTCAGTTTATCTTTTGCTGCACATCAGAAATATATTCTTTGGTTTTTCTCATTGTGATGGATGATTAAGGGAATTTGGCCTTTGTTATCCCTCCTATTTATATTTCTGTGAAACAGGAAGCCATGGCTGGATAATTTCATGTTCATAATCACCCTGGAGTGCTCAAAATTGTGAATATGAATGGGAATATACTTCAGAGATATTTTACTCATAAGAATTTCAAGGGGTGCCAATAATTGTGTCCAGCGTGTATTTGAGAAAAACATTTATTTCATAATGATATTTCCCTCCATTTTAAATTCTTATTATCCAATGAAAGGTTAGATTTTTGTGAATTTTTAAAATAAAAGATCAAAAGGATTAACATTGCAGATTAATTTTCACAGCCTTCTTTGATCATATTTACCAAGGGTGACGATATTTTTGGCCATGACTTAATACAGTACAGACATATATATACTGTGTATATATGTGTGTGCGCAGACTTTTGCCTATATTGCTTAATATTACGTTTCATTTGATGTTTCTTATGAGTAATGTATGTGAAAAGCAAAGGGTGGCTTGTAGAGCATGATGCTACAGCAATAACATGGTTATGGGTTTGATTCCCAGGGAGTGCATAAATGTATGTATACTTTATGAAATATATTTGTGAAATGATGTATACTAAGGTATATTTTAAGAATGCAACAAGTCTCTTTAAATAGAAGCATCAGCCAAAATATCACCTCACTGTGTATATATATATATATATATATATATATATATATATATATATATATATATATATATATATATATATATATATAGTGCAGACACAGAAACAAACTTAATTATTATTCAAAACAGTCTTTTTATTTAGACACATTTTGAGATTTACAGTCAGAACACTGGGCAGCATGAATGCAGGTATTAATACAGACATCAAAAAGTTGCATCAATATTTGAAAGCACAATAGCATGGGCATTATACATTTAATATGCGCATAATGTTTAAGATCATAAAAAATATATGAAAAAAGTATTTTAATCATATGTGTATTGTTATTGTCAGACAAATTTGTTTATTATTTAGCCCATCTTGTCATAGACCTCTAGCTTAATAATAGCCTTGCCCACAGTAGACATGGTGGCCCTCAAGTCTATTTTCTTTCCCCTGTGGAGGATTCCAGTTCCCCCTGCATCTGCACGGGTGAACTGACTGAAGTCCTTCCCCTCATACATGTGCTTGTAGAGGGCCTTGTCACATCCACGGCTGCTCTCAAACAACCCGATGCCCATCACGTTCTTGTACATGTGGTAGTCAAAGGGGATAGAGAACAGAACGGCCATACGCTCAGTGCACATACGGTTCTGCATGTGGAAGAGGTCATAGGTCAAGATGCCCACAGCCCCGGTGACAGTGTTGTCATCCTTAGTGAACGAGCAAACCTCAGTCTTGGCGGTGCGGATGGTGGGTTGGGGTGGATGGTAACTGAACCCACTGGACATGTAGACTCTGAGAAAAGTTTATAGGTGACATTGGTCAATAATATTTTAAAGATATGTAAAATTACTATAAATAACATTGAGTAAATAAAAGGAATTTGCCCAAAAATTATGTGATCAGTAAGTCATAGTAACATGTTTTTTTTTCATTACTTTAACTCATCAAAATAATTTAACCAATTTTAACTTCATTTTTAAATTTAAGTATTTTTTGCAGTGTACAATTGACCAAAATATAATTCTTAAAGTCACTACTCTTCATTTTTAACTGCATTTTTAAAGAGTTTTATAAACAGATTTTGCCAGTAACTTTATTTAAATAATTGTAAATGTAAAATATTTTCACATTCTAAGGCCTGATTTTCTCCTTACTTTGGATTGATAAGGCAGTAAGCACTGCTAACATTGCTGATCTCCACTGTACAGTTCCTGTTAGTGTTTATAGTTGCTGACACAGATTCTGCGTTCTGCATGTTGGCACTGCTTCTGTAGGAGTTATGAAAGAGGACAAATATTTTAAGAAAAGACTGGAAAAATTATTTTGAAAAGAAAATTGCTTTCAGCAAAGTACTAAAGGGACAGTGCATGTAAAAAAAAAAAAAGTATATATGTATATGCCTTTTTTCCCCATGCAATGAAAGTGGACGAAGACCAGCTGATGTTCAGCACTGTTCACTCACATTGTTTTTAAAAAATGCAACTTGGATATTCTGCTACATAATTATTATTTTAAAGCAAATGGATTGTATAGCAACCCCTACAGAATTCTAATCAAATACATTTAAATGGCATGCAGCTCAACATTTACACACAAATCAAGGCAAAGCCTAATCTGTCTTCTTGTCAGAAACTAGCTGGTAAATGTGACAGCAGGTAGACAGATGAGCATTTTCTACAATTTTAGCACAGGCGCTAAAAGATAATAACAGGCCTGACAGCACGGCAGAATATGGAAAGCCACTTGCGGGCTCCATATGGCTCAGAGAACTAAACTGTTAGCAGAGATAAACAGTGAAGCAGTGAGCTGAGAATCATGACATGCACCAGCAGACACAAGCAACGAGACTTTTCACCATCGTTACAGCGCAGATGAATTAAGGGTTAATGCTCATTTCGGTATTTAAGGTAAACGCTTTTTTACCTTTTGTTTTTACACCGCACGCATGCATGGAATTGGTTAAGAAGTACCTGACTGTTGCCTGCTAGTAAGAGAGGTTGCTGCTGCTGAGAGAATTGAGGGTTTGCTGCTCCTCTGTTTCAGTGTAGATGAACAAAGTGGTGGGTGAATGACAGAAACACTAGTAGACACACAAACACCTGCTTGAGAAACACAGGCGTGTCCCCTTCTTTCCCCTCCAATGCTGACAGGAAAAAAAAAAACAAAAAAAACGGCAGAAACATTTGTGGGAGAGTTTGATGGGAGTTGACGCAGTCAGACTGACTAACTGCCTGCAAAAAATGTTATCCACAAAGCACCATTTACAGAACTCATGGGCACACAGCCAATAAAAATGCCCAGAAAACAAAAAAAATTACTGACTCATTCTGCAACAATTCATATTTTAGTAGGTAGATTATGGGCTCAGTGCTAATGAAAACATGACATAATGAAATGCCTTGTTGGTTACGGTGCAAATATTGAATTTAAAATTAATGATGAAAAGTACAAAATCCACCAACGCCCAAAACCTTTTGTGAAAAGTGATATAGAATAATAGAAGGCTTAAAAACAGGGTGCAAGGACAATGAGAGATTACAGTGCACTTGTGTAACATTTGCACTACAGTACATATTATCAAAGCATGTTAGAGCGTCTCTCTCCTGGGAGTGACAGTGTACGATTGCACATATCATGGTCCGATGAAGCAAGAGAGCGAAAGCACACAGCCGCTCCCTTAAAACTGACAAAATTGAGAGTGTTGCGAGTCCCACTGCATGTACAGGCATTTCCCATTCATTCCAGCATATTTTTAAACTCACTCACACACCTTGAGACTTGGCAGGAACGTGCAGAAATACATTCAGGATACACTTACATTTGTGACCCTGGACCACAACACCAGTCTTAAGTAACATGGGTATATTTGTAGCAATAGCCAAAAATACATTGTATGGGTCAAAACATAAATATATTAAAATTAAATTTTTGAATAGTAATATGCATTGCTGAGGACTTCATTTGGACAACTTTAAAGGCGTTTTCTCAATATTTAGATTTTTTTGCACCCTCAAATAATAGTTGTAGCTCGGCCAAATGTTGTCCTATCGTAACAAACCATACATCAATGGAAAGCTTGTTTATTCAGCTTTTATCTTATGTATAAATATCAATTTTGAAAAATTGACACTTATGACTGGTTTTGTGGTCCAGGGTCACATTTGACTGAAAGTTCAGGGCCCTCATTCATTTTCCAACAGGGGGCAGCAAATATACACCTATTTACCCCATTAATCCTCTTCTAATTATGAAACATTTTACATTCCGGGAGATTTTTTATTTTTTTTTTGGTTAGATGAAATTAATTATGCATATATTTTAAAACAGATGCTAAGTGAGCTATGCTATGCTTTTCTTTTAAAAGGATAGTTCTCTCAAGGAAAATTATCTCAATAATTTACTCGCCCTCATTCATGTTCTGTAGAAGAAAGAAAGTCATACAGGTTTGGAATGACATTTTTGGATGAACTGTCCTTTTTATGCTTTGCTAAAAGTACATTTTAAGATTTAATGTAGCCTTTGAGATGCGTTAAAATGAATGATAACGAATCAATCTGTTTATAAATGCTGCTTCATAGTAGTCCCCATAAACCATTGATTTATTTTTCCTGTCTTTACAGTAAACCAAGAAAAGCTCAAAGCGACTTTTTGGAAGTAGTGCAACTAAAGCTATCCAATAAAACGCTTGATTCACATTCTCTCCACCAGCCGAGGTAATTTAGCATCGGCTGAATCCTTTCAAAGGAAATCAAAAGCTAACCTTATGATTAGATGTATTTCAGTGTAAAGTCCACATCCCATTACCCGAGCCAATGGAGGCTCTCTAAATGCATAGAGCTGGCGTGCGTCTGAAGGGCTAAAGATTAATCCCTGGAGCCTATGGAGCTATTCACAGGTTGGGCCTTTCAGATGATGGACTAATAGGTATCGTTCTTGGGTTTGTGTGTAAGTGTGTGTGGGGGGTTATGCAAACAGAAGTGATTACGCACAGTCAGGCTGAGGTGTGTATGTGTGTGTGTGTGCAGGGGGTTGGAGTTGTCGGTTGATTGATTGTTAAGGGGGGCGAGAGGTTCCGCATGCTCACTTTGTGATGAATAGGCTGTCAGATGCCCTCCAACTACCCAAACAAGGCCGTGGTAAAACAGGCATTTAAGTGATTACACCAAACGTGTAAATATTAAACGTCCATTACGGAGGGATTATATATGCTGCCACTCCGCAGATGAGAGGCGAATGAGGGAGAAAAAAGACAGTGATGTGGGGATGAGAGAAAAATGCAATAGAAAAAAGGACAGGTGCTCAAGCTACGTATTTGTTGTTTCATGCCTGACTAATGTTTTTCTGTTTATTCTCCACCAAATCTCAGGCATTAATCACATTTTGAGTGCACTTGAGGTGTGTGTGGGCGTTTTGTGTGTGTCGTGTATCTCTGATGCTTTAATTTGACCGGGCATGTTACCGCATCCCCAAATTCAAATTAGCTGAGATAAAGAGCGTTTCCAGAGATTCAGTGAGGGTCTGGGGCTGGGAATGTGTGAATATTTATCTTTTGTTTAATGATGATTTGTGCGGTGTGCCCTTTAATTCCTCTGCAGCCCTGTAATCGATAGGGTGGCGTGCAACATGAATACATTTACGTCCTCTCCAGGTAGCAAGAGCGAGGCTGCAACCTGCAGGAATGATTTAAACTCACTTGTCAAACAGACAGAAGACTGAGCCCTTGAAGGTATGCAGAGTTTTATTGGATAGTCCAGAACTTGCACAATTTTTGGTCTGACTAGTTTAGATCCTGCCGAAAGCAGGAAAACCATGATGTTTCATCATATGAATTTCAGATATTTCATAAATAAATAAATAATTGAAGGGGGTTAAAGTTTAGTAATTTATCTGAATAAACCAAACTGGAAAATTGAGTAAAAGGTTAAAGTAGGTGTCAAATATGCAGGGAGAATTATGATGGGAGGTTGCTGTGTGTGATTTCAATATATCTTAATTTTTTATCAGTTCTATAATTAAAAATTTATATCTCTTGTGGTATCTATTGCTTCAGAAATGTATCCGTTTAATTCAGTAAAATGCAAATTTTTCCAACAAACATTTTTCTTAGTCTTGTCACACGTTTTGTATTCTGTCTCGTGAAGTGACAGCCATTTCACAAGACATGGTCTTTCTTTCTTTCTTTCTTTCTTTCTTTCTTTCTCTTTGGTATGGAAATAATTCTGTGCTTCAATCATGCTTGCTCATGTTTATGGTTTATGTAGTTTAGTTGTCATATTTGGGACAACTGTCTTTTTTTTTATTTATATTTTTTTGTCTGTGGTTCCAGAAGTCCCATTCGCCCTCATTCCATTTATCTTTAAAAATGTATTTTACAGTTCCTGTTTGTCTTCTCATTCTCTCTTTCTGTAAGATTCTGTCATGTCTTGGCTCTGCTACCTCTGATTGCTCCCCAAAAATTGGCTCTAGTCTCTCTATTCTTTAAAGCCAGGGCAGTTATCATACCATTGTTTCCATCCTATTCGTCTCTTCCTTTTGTTCTTATGTCAGTGTTGCTCTTCTTGGTTTGTCAGGAGGACAGTTCCTTTGTGTTACTGTGGCTATTATGCTGTCCTCTACAGCATTTATAAAGTAAACACTAAAACTTTACTTAAAGGGATAGTTCAACAAAAAAATGAAAAGCACACATTCTTTCATGGAACACAAAGGAGTTATCTAGCAGAATGTCCATGCTGCTCTTTTCCATACAATAAATTCATTGTATAAGTTTGGACATTCTGCTAAATACCTCTTTTGTATTAAAACAACATAAAAATTAGGAGTTAAATGGTTTTGTTTCGCTCAATAATGAGATTTTTTTGGCCTATGAAATGTAAAATGTTATGTTGTATTGAACTTCTGACAACTGGACCTCATATTATAAACAACAATCAATAATATGTTTTTTCTATAAAATATTGGAATATTTCAGAAAACTATTATTAATTTACTATGATAACCTCTGTGAATATGTAGCCTATATTTAATTACAGTGTCATATCAACAACCAGTATACAGTCTGATGTCTCTTAACCTGAAGCCTATTTTCAGTAATGGTTCCCATTCATTTTGAATCTGACGTAACCGAAAAATGAGTCACGATTCAGTAGGAGAGTCATTTGAGAACTCGGCAACAGCTTTTAATGATTCACTGAATGAGTGAGTTTGATTCAAATTGGCCGGCTGTTTAAAGAGTTGTTTACTGACTGATTCACTACAAAGAGCCTGTTCATAAGAGTCAGTTGTTTGTTGTTTGTGGTGTTTGATTTTGGATTCTCGTGATCATGGGAAGAACTCCTCACAGGGACAGTGTTTTCAGAGTCTTCAAAGTTTATTGAAGGTAGAAACATTTATATAGTGTGGTTCTCAAGCAATGTACAATTCAAGGAAATATTATCTTGGGTAAAATAACATTTTATGATTCATAGAGTGGTTGTTGCTCAAGAGCTTTTTTTTTTTTTTTTTTTAGAAGAGCGAGAGCAAAAGGTTACACAACACACAAAATGTCACACAACATTTCCTGGGCAAAAGTCACACAACAGATGGTAAATGACAGTGATGACTAACAATGACAACTTTTTCACATGGCTTGTGCTTGGTTCAACAAACATTTTCCAGACTGTTGCCAATGCTAGAATTTAAATGATTAATTTTATATATATTTTTAAAGATTTTAAGTTAAAGTCAAATCATTCTTGTTTTTTTGTTTCATGTGTGACCACTTTAGTCACCTTCTGGAGTCTGAAGCCTGTGTGAGCATCAGTAAATGATGACAGAATTGTCAGAAAAGATGAAAAATGGGACCATAATAAGAAAAGAAAAAAGTGCTGAGTGAAAGGAGACAGAAAGGAAAGTGAAAAGAGGAAGATAAATCAATACTTTCTTGTCTTGCACTCCAGTCAGCGTGCATACATGGGAAATTTCCTCACCTTATATGTTCTCTCATGCCTCTCTGCTCCTTCATCCCTCATTCACTCTCTCACTTTTCCTCCATACAGACATATCCTCTCGTCCCTCCTTTATAAGAAATATAATCCCATTGATCAGAAAACCAATGTGAAGCCTTTCTCTGTAAACACACAGCCGTTCAATAGGAGGCCAGGGACTCTATTGGGAATTCATGACAGGTGTGTGTGTGTGTGTGTGTGGTGATTACTGTAAGTTGTGTGTGCACGTGTTCTATATTTGACTTCTGAGATCCAGAGTGGCTTAGAATCAATTATAAGTCTTATTGCCTTCCTGTCTTGTCATCCCCTCATCTCCAACACACGCACGCATCATCCCGGTGTCGACCGAGGGCATGAACGCCCACATCTGTGTGTGTACGTGCACATTTCGTTCGATTCCTCCCACACCCACCAGTGCAATTAAGCGTTGTGCTCAGTGGACGAGGGGATCAAAGGTGTGACGGTTCTCTTTTGACTGCAGATGAATGCAGAGCGACGGCACGAATGGACCAGTGCGAGTCTGGTTATGGATTTTTGCCCCCTGTTCCAACCCTTTCTCGTCTGTCGCTCCCATCACAGTGTGTGCAAGTGTTTAAGAGTACGCACATCTATGCGGAGTGTGAGAGTGTGTGTCTCAGCAGAGTGAGAGTGTGTGGTGTGACAGGCCATGGCCTTAAAGAGAGCAGAGTCCTTTCCTTTTTTCAGACTGATCCTAAATCATCAGCTGACACTTTAAAAGGCCACCACACAGCTTTTTACTCTGTCTCTGTCACTGTACATGAGTCCCGTGTGTGTGTGTGTGTGTGTGTATGTGAGAAGAAGGACACACGAGACTGCCCATCTTTGTGTTCCATTATACATTATTCATTTACATATCCAAAATACAATAAAAACAATAATGCTGTGAAATATTACTACAGTTCAAAAGAACTGTTTTCTATCTGAATACATTTGAAAATGTTATCTATTCCTGTGATGGCAAAGCTAAATTTATAGCAAAGTTGTAATAAAGATTAGTGGATCTTACAAGAAAATACTATTTCAGTTTTTCTACTTTAAATTTTGTTTTAAATCAACATGTTACTTTCCTATATTTGGCATTTCTTTGTAAGTGAGTAATTGTGAAATTTACTAGTAATTACTGATTGAAAATTGTTTATACACCATTTTTTAGTGTGTGTGTGTGTATGTATATTAAACATTAAACTCTATAAATGACTATTTTTGTGTGTTTCCATATTTCTTCTTATTTCTGCACTATTTACAATTTTATTATAGATTTGTGCATCTAAGATTCTTAATTTATTAATATTGGATGCAATTATGAATTATGCAATATGAAAAAGAGCAGCAAAAAGTGAAAAGATCAACAAAAAGGTAATATTTTATTCTGTTTGCTGTCAAAGTGTGTGAGCGTGCAGATGCTTTAGATGCTCAGTGGCTTTTGACTCATTCAGTTCTCCAATTTAAGCCTGACACTGATATTGTAGCTAGTATGACAGAAGCTCACTTTTTCTAAATCTAAATCTTATTATTGTCTATCATGCACATGTGCAGCTTCTGCAGGGTCTTTTCACAGATCTCTAAAGGTCAAGTGACCGATGAGGGTCTTACCCCAGCATGATTTATCTTCACTAGAGGAATATTACGGGATATTAATCAAAATATGAAATGATGTGGCTCACACCGGTCACAAGGTTACACTCAAAGAGACGCCAGTTTGCTCAGTTCTGACAGAATAGAGAGAACCTTGGCCTACACAATGAAATGAAAATCTTCATATTTTTGTTGGATCTGTGGTGTAGTAGATTGGCGAGTGGTGGTGCACAGTGGTGTAGTGGAGGGTATACGCAGGTATACGGCGTATACCCACTTCTTTATCAGTCGAGATTCTGTATACCCACTTCTAAATCCTGGTGCGCGTCCTGCACTAGCCAAATCATGACAGTCCAGCATATGAGTAACTAATACAATCGTATGTGAATAAATGCAAATATTCTCTAAAACATCCAGTAAAGACAGTGATGCGGTCAGAACGAGACGTAAACACTCTCATGCAGTGTATGTTTCATTTATAGGCTACTCGAAGCCGGATGGCACTCTCGCAGAAAGTCCAAATCGGCCTCGTAGAAGTAGCTACTAACTTACGAGTCACGACGTGCAAGAATCCAGCTATCGCTGTAGCCAAAGATATCTCTACTGTTGCAAAGCTGAATAAAAAGAAACGTTAAGAATGTAAACACATGATTGCAACTATATGGTTTATGTGTGTTTTCAAGTCATCTCCAGGTAATAAAAAGCATCTGATTCTGAATAATGCAGTGCTAATTGATAGCATTTATTACACTTGGCAATAGATAGGCTACTAGGCTACAAAATATATATTCTGCCTTATTCTGTGATAAACATGGGGAAAAATGTAGTATATAGGCTAAACAAATCATAAAATTGTCATTAGGAAAATACAGGAAAAATATTATAAATTATATAATATTATATAACTATATAATAGTCAAGCAGTGTATTTGATTTCTCAGCCAATTAAAAGCAAGAGGAATAATTAATAAATAATAATAATTGTAATAAAACCTGTCAATTAGACAAAAAGTTATCATATTTGACATTTCTGTCCCCCTCACTTCTGAAATGATTGAGAATCACGATTGTTTTGTTTGTTTCAAATGGAGATCATAATTCTCCCACAATTCTGAACAGACAACTAAACAAAATAGCATGCAATTTACTAGAGGTTCTGACAAAATGTCAGTTGCTGCAGTCTATTTATATTTGTTTATTTATTTTAATTATTTATTGCTAAATCTGCACCTCTTCTGTGGATAATATTATTTTCATATGATCCTTACTCAAGCAGCAGAAGTTAAGTGACAGTGTGCAAATATTACAATAGTGAACTAAATATGCAAAACTAGTTTTACATGTCACTGTTTATGACACAGGTCGGTTCATCCTTTGCCGGGTCATTTGAAAAAAAAAAAAAATTGGGGCATATATTAAGAGTATACCCACTTTTCCAGGCACCACTACACCACTGGTGGTGCACAAGTGGAAGACATAGATTTGATTCTGGCCTGCATTGTCAGCTCCCCCATAATTTCATACCTTTATCTGTACTGTCATTTCAATAAAAAGTGCCAAAAGCCCAAAAAATAAAATGGAAAAAGAAAGTGTCACTTTTACCCAGTGTCCTTGAAAATTCCTTTTTCACATCATGTCTCAGACTTCTCTCTCAGATTAGTGACATCAGTTCAGCAAGTCCTAAAACTCCTCTGACAACGTGCAGAAAAGCCTTTACACTCTACAGCACAATGAGCTGACACACACTTCCCAGGAGAAGTTCATCCATTCCCACAGTTCATCCATTGTCACTCTTTCTTCACACACACGAACGAGCAAACATCTGCTCAAACACAAATGTGCATTATCAGTATAAATGACATTGTCAATGTAAAGAATCTTAAACTTTCTTAAGATAAAATTTTAGTGCCACTTTTTGCAAAAATTAATATTGCCACAATGCAACACCTGTAGGTTGTTGTGGGTCATTGCTATGCAGTTGCTGTTGTGTTCTGTGGTTTGTAGCATGTGGTTGCTGTTTTTTTGCTGGTTGCTTGATGAATGTTTACTACAGTAGTTCAGTAAGCTTTTATGATATTCTGATTTGTACATGCCAAGTACCTCTTTCAATCGAAATCTATGGGAAATTTTGCCTATTGTTATCAACTGTCAGGAGAAAATAATAAAGGCACATACAGTATGTCTTCAGGTGTTATTCATGTCCACAATAAGGACATCATCAACCCGATCACTTTATTTAGCATTCATGTAAACGCTTTTTAAAACAAATAGTGTTCATGTAAATGTGGCTGATGATACCTTATATAAGTTATTATATATATATTATATAACTGTAAATCTGCTTTGGAATAATCTGTAACATATAAAGTGCTATATAAATAAAGGTGAGTTGACTTGACTTGAATAATCTGCGAGATGTTTGTTGTTTTAACAAAGTAACAGAGGTAAAATGTGATTTTTATGTTTGTTAGTTTTTTTGTAAAAATCTAAAAATCATCTTATGCTCACAAAGACTGCATGCTGCTTTGGTCCTCAAGAAACATTTCTTATTATTATCAATTTTACACACACACAGCAAATATAGCCATTTGTTACAAATTTTGTTTTCGTCTTCTGATTTCAGACAGAAATGCTTCTACAAAAACATTGGTTACCCTCACAATTTATATCCATTTGGAAGTACAGTAGCTTCTGCTGTTTCAGTGAACTGTCAGGCTGCTGAACCTACAGAATAACAGTTACAAAATACACTGTGAACTTGAATCCACCTCAGCACCCTCCTGAGTAAACCCCAGGGAGCGAATGCTGGAGTTGTGTAATGGCTGTTTGTGAGTGCTGTATGGATCATTGTCAGGCCCCACAGAGAGAAAACAGTGAGGCAATGACTCATTGTGAGAGAAATGCACAGTTACATCTCCCCAGTATTTAAGTTGTCCTTAAGCTAACCACTTACTTGTAACAACTTAAGTGGAACTGACCATCAGTTTGTGTTTATGGGTCAATAAAACTTAAAGTGTTCATACTCCCTCGGTGCGCATCTCGATGTAATAAGAAGCCTGCAGACAACAAGAAGGTTATGGGAGAGCTCCCCAAATCAAGAGTTCATTTTGTTTGTATAGTCTTTTTCACAATAACTAATGTTTTACTGTTTTAACTGTTATGACATAACTAGTTGTGCACTGCAGTTCTGTTCACACAGGACATGCTACCCAACTCACTCTCAAAATACAGGTATATTCACCTAAACATGTACAGATTTTTCATTTGTGGCTGAACTATTCCTTTACATTTTAATGAAGTCAGTTTGGTTTATTGAAAGCAATGTCACTTCTGTTTATAAGAGTGTGAACCTAACCGTATTTATTGCTCTAAAACAGGACTGACAACCGTATTCTGCTGCTGTGTGAACATAGGCTTTGTAAGTTGTAAACCAGGCCCTAAACAACTGTGAAAACATGAGGAAATTGAATGAGTAACTTTCACATTTTGACACACGTCTGAAATATGAAATCCTGATCCGTATTAAGTGGTGTGGATATTGTTGAACACAGAGACAAATTGTGCTCATCTCCAATGACCCCGGCGAGGAAAATGAAAGTCCACACCCTATCAGTAAATAAATCAATCAAAATTTAATTCAGACTTGCACACGGTGACCTTCACTTCGGCGGTCTTATAAAAACGGCCATCATGCCACGTGAATTTCATTTACGGCCTCCTACTCTCTGTCCTCTAAAAGCAATAAGGAGTAATTGGGGATGGCACTCACTCATACCAAATGATCTTTTTCAGTCCTCCACACCGAGCTGTCACGAAAACACAATCCCTCTCTCACTCCCTCGTGTCCATTGTCTTCTGTCTCTCGCTCTCTTTCTCCTCGATGCGCATTTATCCCATTACTCTCACTGTGGAGACTAATTAACTCTGCATAAGTGAAAATGAGAATTGGTTTCTAGTGGGTGTTGGACGCATGACAGAGCCTCTCAATCCTCACGTACGTGGCTTACACACCTTTGGCTTCCACTGTGATTGTTAATCTGTATGTCCCCAATTAAAGCCCACTGGGGGTGTCATCGCGATGTCATCAGGTGTGTGCTCATTAACACTCAAGGGTTCGCTCAGCTCACTCAAGACCTGGCACAGCCTCATTTGTTTCCCTGTGTAATGAAGGAGAGTGGAAATGAGCATAATATGTTTGCCTCAATAAGAGATATCACACAAGCAAGGGTGCTGTTGCACTTAATATCTGCATGCCTGCGATTTGGTTGTAGGCATGAGGCCACACATAATCACAACCAGGGCCGTCCTTTGGGCGGTGCATCAGGCCCCATGCTTTGAGGGGACCCCGTGGTGAACAGACCAAGAGGGTCCCGCTCCCTGCCTCACACCGGTCCCCGCATCAGCTAAGGATGGCCCTGATCACAACCATGTTGATAATCAATACAGAAACCAGAAGTGTTTGGAGACACATACCGCATCTTTAGAAATGCTTTGCCCAGACTGGCTCTCGGAGACCCAGTATGCAGAGTTTAGCTCCAACCCTAAACAAACACCTGCTAATCAAATGGCTAATCAAAGTCACTTGCAAAATTGCAAATTTTCCCAAAAGCATCGTAAGCTTAAGTACATCGTACCATAGATATATATCTATGCATCGTACTCCCATTGAAACCAATGGAGCTACGATCAACTTAGGCTTACGATGCTTTTGGGAAACGTAGCCCAGGTGTGTTGAACAGGGTTTATGAAGGACAATTTCATACTGTACCTTAGGGGTGTCCCCGACTAAGGATTTTCATAGTCGAATCTTGCTGATAGTCGAATCAAATGTTTGGGAGCGGGGTCAAAATACATTACCTAGATTCAAGTCAGACATTCAACAGTCATTACTGATGTTAACACACAGTGAAAATGTGTATCGGACGCCTCGCAGATACAAACGGGGTAAATAATGTTTTATGTTTTGATTAAAAGATAGTTAACATTAAACGTCAGCAAAACCCTAAAAATTCACAACATTTTTTACAATAGCGCTCTCAATATAACGTTATGTAGTCTGACAGTTATTAACATTCTGCAGTTCTGTTTTGAGCTGCGCGCGCTTAATGACCAGTAGAATGAAGCATATGATAGCAGGTTTTTAATCAATAGGATTTAACTCATTTATCTCATATAGAACACGCTTCGTTATTTATACAGCATAACGTTAATATTACGACTTATAGGCTATCTGCACAAAATGCCCCAAAATGCACAACGTGTCTGCGCGGCTCTGAACTCTTTTTGTGGACGCGTTTTTCATGCAACAACGTGCAGAAACACGGCAACTAAACTTCAAAAAATCACAGCATTTTATTATGACAGTGTTCTCATTATAATGTTATGTATATGACAGTCCCAGTCGTAGTTATTAATATTCTGCATTGTTGTTTGTCCTGCTCTCACTGCGTGCTGAAGAGATAATCACCGTATAGTACTGAAGCGCTTTACTGCAGCGCAACTCAACCAAATGCATTATACGAGATAAATAATATATACAGTATCTCACAAAAGTGAGTACACCCCTCACATTTCAGTAACAATTTTAGAATATCTTCTCAAGTGACAATACTACACAAATTAAACTTGGATATATTATAGAGTAGTCAATGTGCAGCTTGTATAGCAGTACAAATGTAGGCTACTGTCCTCTAAAAAATAACTCGGCATATAGCCATTAATGTCTAAAAAACTGGCAACAAAAATGAGCTGAAATGTTTTGAAATCACCTGTACCCTACCTGATCGAAAAAAATCCAGGCTTTCACTCTGCCTGTGTCAATTTGAGATTTAAATCCCTGCCGCCAAATTGCTCCTCTGTCGGAGACGGATTATGGAAAGTGAAACTTAAATCTATAGGGGTGGCAGGATTTATTCACATATGTTAAAATATTTATTTAAAGCTTCTTTCTTTTCATATTATTATTTACAGAATTTTCATAATAGGCTGTATATTAATTTATTGGGATAAAACCGGTAGTTCTATGTGAAATCAGACATTTGAGCACCCCCAAAGCCAAAATGGCACGATCATAACACCCCGCGAATATTCGACTGTGAGACTGGTATCGAATCAGACTCCTCCTATCGAAGCATTGAATCGTCGACTATTTGGGGTCACCCCTACTGTACCTTTTAAGACATTTCAGACCAAGTAAATAAAATTTAAGGATCCAAAATTAACAATGCTTCAAAATTTGAAAATACAACTTACAATACATCAATATTTTTTCATTCATTTTACAAAAAACAAAGAACAACCCACAAAAAGCTTAAGCTTGAATCTTGACCATTTGAATATGCAAAAAACTTATGTTCTATACCCTCTGATCACATTGCAAACAAGTGATGCTCTTCAGTAATTTTGTCTTGATTTTTAAATACATTTACATTTACAAGATACATTTACTTGAGAAGCAAAACGACATAAAATAAGAAGTTTTCATACTCCATTGGCAGATATTTGTTCCTGTTTTAATCATAAACTATTTATATTCATATAATTTATATTATAAATAAATATATTTAATATATAAACCTAACATATTTTTCTGAAATATGTACATGCATGTGTGTGTATTTATATATACATAATAAATATACACAGCACACATACATATATTATGTAAACAAAAACTTTTATTTTGGATGCAATTAATCGCGATTAATTGTTTGACAGCACTAATTTTGAGCAATTTCTTATAAACAAGACTTCTTAATGTATAGATATTCAAATAAACTAAAATACTGAGGAAAATATTCATTTTTTGTTCTCCGCATACCACATTTAATGCCAGTACTTTATGAATTAAAGACTTTCTGCTCTGATTTAAGCTTTTTGATGACTGAATTTGTGAAACTGCAAATTAAGACTTTTAAAGACCCTTTTAAGACTCTGAGAAATCCTGAATCATTTAGTTCCTTTAAACTCTTCCCCTTTCTTACAAAGCTTGCATTAAGATCTGCATCCATCCAATCAACAGCCACTGGATAGAACCAAGTACCTGGCCTAGATTTTTATTCTTTCACTCAGTTTCTCTCAGAAGTACATCACACGATAAATGAAAATATCTGTCACTACATCCGTTTCATTGGGGACTTTAAGTCAGAACATGAAAATAAAATAATAGTGAAGAAGAGTTATATTCTTAAAAATGTTTCCGGCCCCAGATTCTGAAAGAGTGCTGGCTGGGTGCTTCGACCAATAGCATGGAAACACAATTCACAAGAATAATCAAGAACCACAGTGTTCATGAATTAACAGCTTTTATTGGAACAGCATGACAGAATTTCCTTCTGTGCAAAGGCTGGTGATCATGGGCACTGATCAAAAGGCTTGAATGAATAGTATGGACTGAAGTAAACACTAGCGGAACTCTGTTGCCTTGTTTGTTATTAGAGGATTATGTTAGTATCATGGCAGGAGTCAGTGCTCTCTGAAAACAATAATGCAAAGGGAACAGATGTGGCCCACTGTGCCTGGCAACACATGAAATGTCAAGTGCACTTGAAAGAATCACTGTGTGCAGAATCAGAATAACACAAACTCACACACACATAGATGAAACCTAGCCCTTCTTAAAGGCCTTTTTCTCTTTTTTTTTTGTATTCAGCCTATTCAGTGTACTGAGCCTGCATGTATTCTATGATCTCTCCATATTTTTTGTTATTTTATGCTGTTATTTGCTATTTAATCCTAATTGATTTGAGTATGCAGTGCTCTCTGTATTAGACCATTGCTGTAAAGCCTTAATCGTAGTCACTGTAGATCCAGACTGATTTCTTTCAGTTAAACTAAATCAGATGTGAAAATGTGGGGCTGCTCTGGGAATTGCATTAGCATCATTTTTTTTAAAGGTTAAAGGTGAAGTGATATTTTTTTCTGTTTAAATACTTTTTTCTTTTCTCAGCTTAGACTGTAAGTAAGGCATACGTTGGCTTATTTCCCTGGAAAGTGTAAACACTGTGCCTCTGTGATGGCATCAAAACATTGTTCTTGTTCAGCGGTTTAGACATTAATGGCTGTGTTGAGTTATTTTGAGGGGACAGCAAATTTACACTGTTATACAAGCTGTACACTCACTACTTTACATTGTAGCAAAGTGTCATTTCTTCAGTGTTGTCACATGAAAAGATATAATAAAATATTTACAAAAATGTGAGGGGTGTACTCACTTCTGTGAGATACTGGACATTTATATATATATATATATATATATATATATATATATATATATATATATATATATATATATATAATGAGATATTTTACAAAGTTCTTACAAAGTTCTATTTTACACTAGTTCTGTAATGATTTTAAGGTGAGTAAATTATGACAGAATTTTCTTTTCTTTTTCTTTTTTTGTGAACTTTCCCTTTAAGAGTCGTGTCCAGTCAGTATGACATTAAATGAACATGTCTCATAGCCCTATTCTCTGTGGACAGATTATATGCAAAAGAGCATCCATCAGAGGATAAGCCTCGGAGTGAAAGTCATTGATCTCCTGTGGGTCCCGATCAGCAATAATCACCCCCTTCTCAGTCCTGGCAATGCTAACCTATTGATCTGTTCCACGCCCTCTCTCTATGCACACATTTATTTTCATTAACGTTGTTATACACTGGATGCTTTAAGCCCGAGACACACTTGCACAATTTTCAGCTGTCCCAGACGAAAGATTGGCATCGTGAAACAATCAGAATCAGAAATCGCCACGATTGTTTCACGATGCCACTCTTTCGTCTGGGACAGCCGAAAATCGTGCAGTGTGTCACACACACAATTCAATGGGGCACAGTGGCCAGGGGTCTCTGACCACTTGGGGGCCCCAAACTGTTGCAGATATATAATGTATGTAGTATACAAACAAAAACATGTTTGTTCCTCCTGAGTAATTGGCTGATCAATGTCAAATTCTGCCATACTAAAGAAAAGATTGTGCCTGATATTAATAACCTGGTTTGCACAGAGAGCAGAGGGTCTGTTCAGAGAAATCATCAAAGAAAGTTTTCTGTTCTGGAATGAAATACTTTATTTAGAGTTGTTTGAAGACTAAACAGGAAGTTGACTTGGAATGTCAGGGAGTGGAATATACTGATTTTTTTATTTATTTATTTTTCCGTCAAACTGACATTCAAAGTTTTGACAAAATCTTGACAAATTGTCAGTATAAAATACACTTTTACATTCACAATTTGTATTCACATTAAATTCTGGTTCCTGTTTGTTAGCCGTCAATTCAGATTCAAGAACTGAATCAGAATTTAATAAGCATTCGCAATTCAATTTTGAATAGCTCACAACCCTGGTGTGTAAATGTGGAAGGGGGACGTGGAGGGTCTGATTTAATTTGTTCTCTGCGGTCCAGGATCTTTTAATAGGGTACACAACCACGCTAAGTAGGAAACATTAGGGAAAGGTATGCCTAATATTAAACAAGCAGCATGGGAGTTATTTTAAAGTGCTCTCAAACAATATACAGTATATGTTAAAAAAAAAACCTATTAGAGTTTCCTCCCGGTACAGTCCTCCTAACTGGGTTTTTAAATGGAATGTAAGTAATGGGCATTAAGGAAAAGGACTGCAAAAGAGTTTGTAAGAGATGGTTTATTAGCGGGGGTGGGGAGAGAGAAAATGAAAGACAGAGAGTCCTGTTTTAATTAGTGTGGTCATCTGAGGTATAAGAGGTGGCTTGTTGAAATCACCTCATTTTAATGAGAGATGACCTAACCAAAGTCACTGACTTCAGCTAATAGTTACCGTTCTCCTTCAGAGCAGAGCAGTAGCACCGCACACTCCCTCGGCTCACAAACCGCCCGCTGTACATAATCAGCGCTCGGTCTGAGCGCCAAGGCAAATCAATACGTCATAAATATATGCTGTAATATTTATTCATGGATGATCTGTGAGCCGCAGAGGCCACAAATCTAATTCATTCAACACTGTCGTGTACAAGCAGGAAACAACAGCAGCCATTAAATACAGCTCCAATCGACCGGGCTGAGATTCCAGCAGTGCCGCGTCCAATTGTGCCTTGTGGCCACACCGGAGCACAGGATCTGTCCAATCACGGCACTGAGACAAAAATCCACTGATGCTGCAATGCCTTCTGGGACTGTGCCTGCTGTCAAGCTGCAAGTTTTGGGGAGGGCATTTTGTTTATCAATTCATTTATCTCACAAAAAAGAGAAGGATGAGCACTTATTAACTTCCCTCTTACCCCACTCCTCCTCCCAGAGGTATTCCTCCATAAATAAAAGGAGTGAAGATCTTTGCATAATTGTTTGTTTCTCTTTAAAAAAAAGTAATTAAGAGTGTGGGACTGAAGGGCAGTGAGCCAGAAGAGGAGTCGGGGGAATAATTAAGGATTGATCAACAAGAGAGACATCTACAGGAACTTCAGTCTGTGTTGGCACGATCGCAGATGGCACTCACAAAATATCTTTGTTGTGTCCATGTGTTTGTATTTGTGTATGCTTGAGTGTGTGTCTGTGTATGCAGGTAGTTTAAAAGGACCTTACTTTGGGAACTAAAATGTTGTAATGTTTTCACTCATATAAAAGGCACAAAGGGTCAAAGGCACACACAAAAAAAAAATAATAGAAAAAAGTGGTAGCCTAAAAATGGTAACATCTAAATTAACTGGTTATATTCAAGTCCAAAATATTATTTCATATCACTGAACTAACCTGTATGCATTAATTTATACCAACAGTTCTAACTTTCATAGTTTAAATCAGGTAGAAATTGCTCTTTTTGTAAAAATTGCAGGTTACCATTTTTCACAGAGTAGAAGTTTAACTTAATTTGGCAGAAAGAGGAGTTGCTCATTTAACATGAATGAATGAGTGAATGAAAACTAAACTAAAGACTAAGCTAAAATGAGAAATGTTGCCTTGGCCACTAATAAGTTAAACTGAAATAAGTTCAAACTAACTGAAATATATAGGTTTAAGCACTGAAATAACTACTACTACTACTACTACTACTAAATATAGTAATAATACACAGAAACATGTGAAAAAATGACTAAAACTAAAAATATAAAAATAAATGCTATAATTCAAAATATACTCATCCTAATCTTGGATGGTGAGCACATTTTCAGCAAACGTTCATTTTTGGGGGAACTGTTAATAAAAACTATAAAAGTATATCATACTAAACTAACACTAGTAGATACATGCAGGAATTATGAGAGGTGATGTTTCCCTCCACAGTCTGATACAATGAGAAAACACACATCCAGATTCCAGAACATCCCATCCAGTAACAATCTGGACACTGACAGACTGACAGACAGCAGCAGAGGTGGACATGCAAAATGTAACCTGTCCACAAAATACAGTGTCATGTGGTGTAACATTGTAACAGAAAAGCATAAGGATTTGATGATGCCATGAGACGTACTGTGTGACATTGCCTCACAGTATGTGTAAGACAAAGTGTCAATAATGACAAATATTGATGAAATAAATTAGTTTGCAAGCTTTGAAATGTCAAGTCCCACATGTATTTGGATAGTCTATGAAGGTTATAGATTGAAGTTAAATTGAGTTTAGTATAGTAAGTTTAGTATATCTCTACCAGCACAAGCATATGAGGCCAGTGCTTGCAAAGTCATAGTATCTGCATGTCAGGAAGCCATGTTTAAAAAAGCTCAGGTGTTGTTTGTGAGCGTGAGAGTTTGGTTATTGAATAATGAGCAATTCAGAGCACTGACAGTAATAACCAGTGCTTCAGACAGAGCTCACTGTGTGGGATACATCAGAAGAGAGAGGGAGAGAGAACTGGTGCACTGAAGGAATGATAGGAGGACCATCATGCCAGAGGAGCTCACCCTGGGTCTGAGTTCAAACACAGGTAAGCTAATTGTACTAATTATGACAGATTTGCAAAGGTAGGCTATGTGTTTTATAAGCTGTATTTTCTAATATTATGTTATGCTGAACCTTCAGATTTTTTCTTTAAACAATGTACAGTAGGCCTATAGCCCCAAAAACTGTGTTTGGGCACAGACAAAAGTCACAGGCAAAATGTCTCTATGTTGTTGCATTGCAAGTGGCACCTGCAAACACAATTCTTGTTGTGAAATATTGAACTTATAGTGTGGTTGTGCTGTCTTGAAAAAAATAAATAAATAAAATTGCTTTTGATTTGGTATATACGGTATACCAAATATATGGTATATACGGAGTTCAGTAAGATTATTATTTTTTTAATTACGAAATTATTACTTTTATTCCATAAGAACGATCAAAGGTGACAGTAAAGACATTTATAATGTTCCAAAAGATTCTATTTCAAATAAATGCTGTTCTTTTGAAGTTTCTATTCATCAAGGAATCCTGGAACATGTATCACAAATGTTTTAAATTTTGATAATAACATAAATGTTTCTTGAGCAGCAAATCAGCATATTAGACTAATTTCTGAAGGACCATGTGACACTGAAGACTGAAGTAATGGCTACTGAAAATTCAGCTATGTGTCACAGGAATAATTTACATTAATATACACAAAATATATTAAAATACATTTTTTTTTATTTTTAAATTCTAACAATATTTCACAATATCAGTGTTTTTCACTATATTTTTTTTAAACAAATGTAGCCTTGGTCAGCATTCTCTCTTCTTTCAAAAGCATTAATACCAATCCCAAACTTTTAAACAGCCGTGTATATATATATTGAAATATTTAAAATGTGCACATATGTATGTATTATGTATGTTTGTATGTCTGTGTGTGTAGTGTTCAAATAATTTTTGGGGTCATAGTATATATAGTATATGTAGGGTTCATTCTTGCTGTGTCTTACTGTTGATTCTAGAAATCAAGTCTATAAATGATGCTTTATGAAAACGGGTTCTACTGATGTGCATGTATATGTTGGTGCGTGTTTTGTGTGCCAATAGCTTAGACTTCAGACTGACTGGGCAAACATGCTCTCTCTCCAGCCGTCAGGCCCCAGACAGCTTACCTTGCTGGCCTCTTTCTCCTCCATTCAGCTCTAACAGCCAATCCATCCATTCACAGAACCCACAACCGCCATGATGGGCAGCTAATTAATCACGATTGTGTGTGAACTGGCCTCTTTCCTTTTTTTATATTCAGGGAAGGTCTGATTCCTCAACCTTGCCCCAACATGAGAAATGCATTAAAAAAGAAATACATAATGCTTGCACTCAGCTTGCACTCAACCCCCACACACACACACTAACACAAACACCATGCCTCTGTAAAGAGAATGATGTTTTGGTCATGGATGCACTGTCAGTCAGGTGCTATTTTCTGAAAAATGCCCCGACCACAAATCAATAACCTGCCATTTGTGATTAAGGGAAAGCGACAGGAGACAGGGAAGGATGGCGAGGAAGAGAGTGAGAAAGACGAGACAGAGATAGCAAACTATAAAAAATGACAGCAAAAGCAAGAAATGTGGATAGAACTTTGGATAAAGCCTTGAATTTTTGGAGAATGAGTGACTATAACTGATGTTAAATATGTAGCTTTTTGGTCTTGTTACCAACAGTCTTACCATCGTATCATTTATAAAAAAAAATAATAATAAAAATGCAGGCAACTTAAAACTGGAAGATATAAAAGCTGTCCGTTGCTGGTCAATGTCACAATGTGTCGGCCCCACAGTGACATAGAGAGAATGCAACGGATTGTGGGGGACAATCACTCCTCCATTTATCACCAAAAGCTGCTCTTATTGCAGAAACCCTCCTATGACTCTATGTCAGAATCTATGATTCATTTCCTGCGTGAAGGAATTCCAGCAGAGGAAATGAATAGAGTCCATAAATTCAGACAGACAGCGCAGAGGGAAAAGCATCCAGCCTCTGAGTTCTAGCTCTGACATTCACTAAACCTGCTGTTCTGAGGGGTTAATATTCTCACTGAGGGAGTAAATGCATTTCTGCTCCTCCCATGAGCGCCTGCTCTAAATATAGAGGGACTGGCAGGATTAAAACTACAGTAACTTTAAACGGGGTCTGCATGTTTGAGAATATGAACTGAAACAATCATTAATCAGTCATTCAGTGTAGATTGCATATTTAATTTGTTGAAAACCAATGGCTGTGAGAGATGGATGCACAGCCTGTTGTATCAATTTGTGATTTTTACAAACTGTTTTTTGTTCTCTGCAATTTTGTCAATGTAAACAATCAACACCCAAATACGCAACACTGCATCATACTGAATGGACTGGACTTCCATCCCTCACAGCCTTATTTGAATTTGGATCAAATTAAAGATGCACCCAGTAGTTTTTGGTGTTTATGATGTGCTAGTCAATATGAAAAAATAAAAAAATAAATTGTTACCACTGCCATTGTTGCAGTTAACCATGATTTATTTACTGAGCTAAAAGTGAGCAGATCTATCAAATAGTTATAGAAACCCAATCCTGCCTCAAAGTAAAACATAAAACAGGTATTTGTAAAATAAGTAAAGAATAATTGATGACGGCCCATTGAATTATTAGCTTTTATGTTGCTGAACTATTTTACTGATAAAAAATGTCAGAGCAGAGCTATGTGTGTTTGCAGGGTAGAGAAAGCAGGAGAAAGAGAGTATGTGCTTTACGCATGTAATAAAATGTTTACATCCATATATTTTTTGTACTATTATATGGATCTAAAATGAAAGGTGATACAAAATTCTCACCTGATAGCATTATGGGGCATGCCTACAAATGTAAACCTGTACAGGTTATCAAAGGAGAGATAGGTTGACTCGCAGCATGTTTACCTACATAGAGAGCGGCTGACTAATGCGCCTTCATAGCTAAACTGTCCTTCTCTGTCCCTGGGGCTGGAGCTCAGCAGGAGACATGAAGTCTCCAAAGCGAATAGCTGTAGGGGTGCAAGTCTCGATTGTGAGTAAACTATGACATTAAAAACCCCCTCTGAGCTCTAACTAGAGTCTCTTAAAAGATCTTCCTGGTCTGCCTCTAGCATGACCAGGACCAGCGGATAACACTGTCTCTTTAATATGCTTTAAATTTGGGAATTATGCAGGTTATTTTTTGACGAGCCTAGGGAAATGAATTGTGTAAATGGATGTTGTTGTTGTTGCTGGAACAAAAGCTACTGAGCAGCATCTTTTTACATGGTAGCACATACAGTATATTGAGTGATTTTATTGCTTGAACAGTCATTTGTAACCTTTTGTTCCAACCATATCCCTTGAGGTTGACCAGTTTTACTAGTTATGCAGTCCGGACTGTATAAAGCATAATGCATTAATGAAACGTGTAAAGCTTTTTATGGCTGCTGTACTGATGCACATGAATGGTTCAAATGCTCTCAGACATTTTAGTAGCATCAATTTTTGATTTCCAGGTCTCTCCATATTGAAGCTGTAACCTGTACCAGGTATATTCTCAGGCATTTTATTTTGTCACTGCATATTTTAAGGCTTTTTTGTCAATTCCAAAGATTCTATCCAAAAATAAAACTCCACAGTCCTACTTCTGACAGGTCTTTAACTGAAAAGACGGCGGGAAGACTGTAGTATGACACTGTGCTCTGCTGACTGCACTCTCACCCTCCTTCCCATGTGATGAGTCCTCCAACCTGACCTAGTCCAAAACCCAGCAGGTCTGGGCACCTGCCGAGATTCACAGCCGCAAACCTTGCTGGGCTTTACTGGAGAAAACAACCCCTTATTAATCAGACTCTGGCTACAAATCTGTGGACTAAAAATAAGAGGAAATATATAGAAGTGGGTCAGTTGCCAATTTTGTCAACAATCTTGCTATAACTGCATGGTTTACTTGACTGACTTGTATGCACAGTCCTTTAAGGCAAGACAGTTCAGTCACCAGCCTTCTTGGTGATGGGCAACTGTTTGTACAGTAGGTAATAGGCATGTACAAGTACAGCTCTGGAAAGACTCAAATGTCCAAACTGTTTGTCAAGTTTACATTTCAATAACATATTTCTACTCATTAATACTTTCTGAGAACAATGGTACCATAAATTTAGCTTCTTTAGCATAAATTACACTTAAAAACTCTGTTAGCTGAACTGTCCAGATGGTGCAGCTAATGTCTATATCAAAAGAAATACTGATGTGTAAGTTAAATTTCTACAAGCACAATATTTAAAGGGGTACTTCACCCAAAAATGAAAATTGTGTCATCATTTACTCACCCTCATGTCATTCCAAACCAGTATGAGTTTGGTAACACTTTAGAATAGGGAACACTTATTCACTATTAACTACGACTTTTCCCTCAATAAATTACTAATTTGCTGCTTATTAATAGTTAGTAAGGTAGTTGTTAAGTTTAGGTATTGGGTAGGATTACGGATGTAGAATAAGGTCATGTAGAATAAGGAATTAATATGTGCTTAATAAATGGCAAATAGTCTAGTAATATGCATGCTAATAAGCAACTAGTTAAGAGACCCTAAAATAAAGTTACCATGAGTTGCTTTCTTAGGTTGAACATAAAAGAAGATACTTTGAAGAATGCTGGTAATCAAAAATGGAAGTCAATGGGGACCAACAACTGTTTGGTTCTTAAAAGAATTCTTCAAAATATCTTCTTTTGTGTTCAAGAAAAAGGTTTGGAACGACATAAGGGTGAGTAATTGTTGACAAAATTATCATTTTTGGGTGAATTATTCCTTTAAGTAAAGTGAAATTAATTTGACTTTTACAGGACTTTTTCCACAATAATAATAATAATAATGATAATAATAATGATAAAAACAGTTAGTGATTTTTACATATTTTTATTTATTTGTGCATTTTTACCAGTATTTGTCTAATTCAAAAAATACTTTAAAAATGTTACTTAACTGTAAGATACCTAATTAAATATAGTGAACATTTACTTTTGTAAATTATTTTCACATCAAATTATATGTATGTATCAAATTATATGTGATTTTAATATAAAATTAAAAGTCTTTTTTTTTTAAGTATACAAACTATGAATTTATGGTGACATTCCTGAAAGTGCATGCATGACACATTACATATTATTTAATTTTATTTAAATTTTAATGTATAGTTCTAATGTGTTAATTGCATTTTATGTTATATAGCAAAATTTTCACCATTCATTCTGTGGCTTTCTGCTGCACCACCTGTATTATTATGGTGGTTATCAGTACATTTTAAGGTTTGAAATTGATTTTTGTAGTTCAAGTAGCTTGGTTAACATTTTATTGCTTAATGATATATTTGGTTAAAAGTTGGAAACATTGTTACAGTCTTTTTTTTTTTTTTCCTGTGAATTTCTGGCAACCACAGCGGTTTAAAAAAAAAAAAAGATGAAAAGGATATTTTCACAGTGTTCAGTATGACTATAAGGTCAGCCATGTTTGATCACATAGGACAAAAGCTTTTAGTTTTTCCCCTGGCATGTTTTTCTCACTTCCTTGCTTTCATTTTGTACACAGAACTGTTGTTGGACCTCTGCCCTCTAAGTATCTGCTATTAGTTTCTATAGCATGTCACCCTCCAGCATGAAATCTGTATAATTCCTGTATTTTCTCAGTGCTCAGTGCTAGCAACCGAAGTGAACTCTCTTTTGCAAATAAGCCTCCCACTTTCATTAAACCATTCACAATACCGCTCTGTTTTGGTTCAGACAAAGAAGTGTGTGTGAGAGGTTTGGCAGAGAGAGGTGGCAGGGTGAGAGACAGTAAAAGAGAAAGACGTGGAGAAAGGGACAAAATAAACAGTGTTTGTGAGTGTGTGTGTGTGCATAAGTGGAGTCTTTTTTAATCCAACTCTTTGCCGCACACATAATCCAGCTATAATTTAAATCACACTGCAACACAAAATCACTGCAGTTTCAAAGAAAAGCAGCTTTTAAGTGTTTGTGGATAGTGACGGGCAGAAGGTAAAAGAAGTGGACGGAGAACAAAAGCAGAGGAGGGAACGAGTTCACATCAGTATTGAGACATTGGATCAGTTGTTGTAGAAGCCCAGCCAGGAAAGAGGGAAGGTTTTTTTGTGTGCCGGGACTGAACTGTAGACAATGGGGCGGATAGATAGAAGTGCTAGAGGGAGGAGGTGAGGGAAATAGAGGCAGGAGGGAAGACAAAGCTGGATGTAATGATGTAGCTTTCAATTACTCACCTATTTCACCTGACTGCCTCACAGGGCAACTGCTGCACAACCAGGACACACACACACACACACACACACACACACACACACATTTCCCCTTTCCACTGCGCTGCGTCCCTAAAACAGCCCACAGGAAATGTTATTGCTCAAAGGTTGCTGTTTTATAGCTCAGGAGACATAATGGCATCAGTTATGTGTATTTTAAGTATCTCAGATTTCCCACCAGTCCTTAGGAGAAATAAAAACTGAAGCAAATGAGAAAATTGTTGACCTAGAGCTACAATAGAGCTGTATTGTTAATTGGGTAACACTTTATTTTGATGGTCCCTTTTGAACATTCTGTTGACAATACCTACATGTCTACTAACTCTTATTAGGGTATTAGTAGACCGTCTGCTTGATAACTCTTTATTATGAGGGTCTCCCAACAAACATTCTACTGACTATAAGTATTTTTGAAAGTACATGTAAGTTTATTCTAACCCTACCAGTCTACTAATACTCTGGGAAAACTTTAATGAGAGTTAGTAGACATGTAGGTGCAATGTCACTTAGTCAACAGAATTGTTAGAGACCATTAAAATAACGTGAAACCATTCATTGTGAATAGCATTAGATGTTTTTGATTTTCGTTTCTTGGAAAAGGTGACATTTTTGTGACATGCAAAATTACTTTCTTCTGATGCAGGAAGCAAGCATATAGCACACTACAGATGTGATCTCAAAATGAATTCCCTCACAAGTTCATTGCAATGCAACAGCTGATTCTGTAAATAATCTCACCCTCTACCTGTGCACTTCTGCTCTCTAGTAATTTCTTTGGCTGTTCTTCACACTTAAATTGCAATCTAACAGACGTAGTGACAGACCTTCCTTATTGTAACGTACATCTAAGTGAAATTATTAAAAAAAAAAAAAAAAAAAAAATACACATGGAGGGGACTTGGTTCTATCCAGGGGCGGATGTAGAAAATAATTTTTAGAGTGGCAAAGGGGTGGCAACACCAAAGCAAGCCCCCATGCATAGTTTTTGGGGATTTATTGTCTGACATGCACAGTTATGTTCACAAATATTGCATTACCATTAAGTAATCATCTATACTGTTTAAAATGAAAAATAAATAACAACACTTTAGCAAACATCTAAAACATCTAACTGAACAAACTATTTATGTTTCTTAAACAAGACTTTAAGACAAGCCAGCATAAATTTGTCTTTCAAACTTTTCAATCTAGTTATTACAGGTATTCTTAAATGCTTACACACAATTCAAATACACTACTTTCCTACCCAGTGAACACTCATGAGATCAGTAACACTTAACAAAAAACTAGAGCTCAATGTCTATTACAGTATACAACATAAATTAAATTACAGATAATAATAATAATAATAATTCAGCAATGAACTTTTGGGAACAGATCATTTTCATTTTACTACTGTAAAGTAATCTTGCAGCAGATGAAAAACACTAGAAAAGTTCAAATACCAAAGAATTGTATATGAACTTGGTATTTGGTCAAATTTCATTACAGTATACAGTACTATAGCAGTTTCCTGGTCTCCTGACCCAAGACTAGATCTCTAGGCAGTCATTTCACAGTTCTGCAAACATGCAGTACACATAAAAAAATGGTTACAAAAAAAATTTAACAGTCACATGTTTGAAGGTGTACAACATGTGCTACAGTTTTCTGTACATATAGCAGAGTGAAATTTCCATCATCTAATGTACTGGTACTGTACTGTAATTATACTGAATGCGTAAGTATAAAACCCATGTATATTATTCGTTCAGCTCTCTCCTCTCTCCGTTGTTAGGATGCAGAGATTCTGATTGGTGCCATCAGTTTTGCTACCTAATCTTTAACTTACTCATTGTTAAATTTTTGAGAAATGTGTCTTTGTTTTGAGAACTGAATGAATGATTTGGGAAAATGGGCCAACTAAAATCAGTTATATTAAATTAACAATCGAGAAAACTGCAATACAAGACTCTTACCTAACTCTGCTATTAGTTTTCGTGATCGGCATCTTCTTATTGATTTCATGTTACTGTTTCATCCGATATGGCAGAAAGGCCTAAAACCATGATGAAAATGGAGCGAGCGGTCGGAGATCAAATCACCAAAAAATTACGGGATGAATCTCAGACATATCCGACATATGATAATTCTGGGGTGGCCCGTGCCACCCCGGTAGATCCACCCCTGGTTCTATCTATTGGTTGTTGATTGGATGGAGGCAGATTTGAATGTGAGCTTGCTGATTGTAAGGCTAATGCAGACGAAATGATTGGAGAAGTCTGGCATATGTCACCAGAGATAAGTCTGTCATTTCATCAGAAAACTGAGTCATGACATTTTGATTAAAAATTAAGAGTTCAAAAACAATTTTTAAAAATGAATTATGTGCATGGATGAATCCTTCACAATAAGATCAGTTAGATACATCTAGAAAATAGAAAGGGTGAATTTCCATTTCATACTGACTTTGAAGGGAGTTTAAACATGTTTCAAATCTTTATGACTTTCTGTCTTTTATGAAACATAAAAGCAGATATTTTAAATACAATGAAAAACAGTGGAGTTCAATATTGTTTTGGCGACACATATTTTGGTGAATCATTTCTTTTTTGATCTAGAAGAAAGAAAGAAATGACATGATGTACACTGAATGCTTTTTTTGTTGAACAATACCTTTTTAAAGTGAAGCTAGAAATTAGCTAGAACGGAACTGTTATAAATGTCCTCAAACTGCTTTCCAAAACACTCATACTCAAAACACCTTTGTTTGGACAAACAGGATAAAATCACAGAGTTGGCCGAGCCAGAATCTGATGTGTCAGACTACTCGCACAAATTGAGCAATGTCTTTAAAATGGCAATGGGAAATGAGAAAGTATTCTAGTATTGAATATTACACACATCACCTTTAAGCATTTTTATTTGCTTAAAAGTTTATTTTATTTTATTCACTTTTATTTGCTAAGGGTGAATTGTAGATTTAACCAATTTTTCCTAAATTTGCTATGCACAAAAATATGCACTAAAATATTTTCATATATTACATCAAATATTATAACTATTTATGTAATTTCTGCTTTATTGTCAGATGTGTGTCAGCGTGTGCTTGTCTTTTATACACAGGAATTGTAGCGTTATTGATCTATACATTGCAAAAATCATTTTTCAAAGTAAATAAAACAAAGATTAATGAGTACGTTTTACAAGAAAATGCAGTTTCACTCTTTCAGGATATCATGTTTAATTCAATGAGTCACTGGTTGTTTCTTCGTTAAATTTAGTAGCAATTTCCAAATGAAAATAGTTTCTAAACCGGTTGATTTTCAGTGTACATGCAATGTAAAATGTTTTCACCTACTTAATCTTAAAAAATTCAATTAACTTAAGTGTAATCTAACTGGCTGTACAAGTCATTTCAAATAAAGAATTCTATCTTGAAAATGAATTTGAAATTGGTTAAGTAATTTTGATGAAAAACATACAATAATGTTAATGATTTATTGATCATATCATATTCTACAGTGTGTGAAACAAGCAATGTCCCAGCTTGTGTGTTTGTATGTGTGCTGTGAGAGAGAGGAAATGCTTTCCAGTGGGTCTTTCCTCTGCCAGGTCCCGCTGTTTGCGAATTGGTCTGACATCAGATTAGAAGCCCTTTGTGCAGTGATGCTGAATTAAGCATGGCGTGTATGCCAGCACCAATCTGCACATTTCTTCTAACATTCCATAAGCATTTAATTAGTCATGCTGTGTGAGGGACTCGTTTACATATCACACACATACCCACACAAGCTGAGATGCATAGAGAGAACTGGATTAACACATGCACGGAGCGGTCTGAGCGAGTTTGCGTCGCACGCTCCTAAAGCAGCATGGCCGTGCGAACATCATTGTCTTCTTCCTCCCTCACTTCCTGTACTTCCATTCACATGCCAGTCAAACCGCAGTGCATGGCTCTCAACAGATGACTTGGCTCATATTTCTAATTTCCTGTAGCTTCTGAGACCCTGGATATTCTGTTAAGTGCTTGGAGACCAAAGGCCCCTCTCATTACAAGTGAAATTGAGGCAGATTGCATCAACATCACAAGTACCGCATGTCTAATGTTAAGGAGGCAGTACATGAAGCAGATTTCCTTTTGATGTAATATCTTATGAAAAGCTAATGAACCAGTCTGAGGTCCAGTGAGGATCCTGCAGGTTTGTGCATTATGATTATTCTACAATACCAAAATTATGTTATGTTTTTCTAAGGGCCAAACATATAGGCTTTTATTCAGGGATCCAGAAGTTTAGTTATTGTCAACAGCATCATGAAAGGAATTTAAAAAAAGACTCAAAAAGATAAAATGATTCTGGTTGCTTAATGGCTCCATTGATGATTCTTTGAAAGGAAAAAAAAAAAAAGTTTGAAAACATTTAGAAGAAAAAAAGGAAAGAAGTTTCCAACTTATTTCAATCATTTAAAGCAATTTCAAAAAGTCTATTTACATCTTTGTATGTGCCCCTGGAGCACAAAACCAGTCTTAAGTCTCACAGATATATTTGTAGCAATAGCTAACAATACATTGTATGGGTCAAAATTATCCTTTTTTTTAATGTCAAAAATCATTAGGATATTAAGTAAAGATCATGTTCCATGAAGATATTTTGTAAAATTCCTACCGAAAATATATCAAAACTTAATTTTTGATTAGTAATATACATTGCTAAGAACTTCATTTGGACAACTTTAAAAGCAATTTTTTCAATATTTCGATTTTTTTGCACCCTCAGATTCCAGATTTTCAAATAGTTGTATCTCGGCCAAATATTGTCCGATCCTAACAAACCATACATCAATAGAAAGCATATTTATTCAGTTTGAATTTATTCAGCTTCAATTTAAAAAAAATTACCCTTATGACTGGTTTTGTGGTCCAGAGTCACATTTGTAATTTGAGGTGGAAAGAAAACTATCCAATAATTGTTATTTCATTCATTTACTTATATACACTTACATTTATAATTTGAACAATTAATCACTAACTCCGTTGATTTAAGTCTCACAGTTAAGCCGTGAGCTGTATGTGTTTGATTCACTAAAAAGAACTGACTTAGAGTCATTGTTTCAGGAATTGGACTACACTGTTTGCGCCGTATGTTTTTGATTCATTAAAAAATAACAGGCTCATTAGAGTCAGTCGTTCAGAAATTGGACTACATAGTTGCGCTGTATATTTTTGACTCATTAATAAGCCCCTGTTCGACACAGTCAGTCTTTAATGATCAGACGGTTGTGCTGTATGTTCTTGATTTATTAAAAAGGACCTGCTTATTAGAGTCAGTCGTCAAAGAATAAGACTCAAATGTCTCATAAGAGTCATTTGTTTGGGAATTGGACTGCATTGATTGAGAGGTGGTGTTGCAGAGCCATTGAATAAGTAAGTATTTAGTACTGTGTTCAGTTTGCATCAGCAGAAGAATGCATGTGCAACTGTTCCGTGTTTGTTTTTTGTTTTTTTAATATCCTGTTCATGACTGTTGCTTCCATGTGCAGGTCCCATGGCATTATATGGGGCTAAAGCTACCAGTACAGTGAACTTGTCTACCCTCTGCCTCAGTGTCCAGTAAGGTCCCCCACCTCCCAGCCATATGGTCCAGTAGCGGCTGGGCGGAGGTGTCTGAATGGCATGCAGACTCTCTCCGACGATTCCTCGTTATAGAGGTAAAAATAGACAACAGACACCTCGTCGTGTCACCTCACTCTGACATCAGTGTGAGACAGATGGTGCAAATTAATGACGGTGAAACAGAAAGAACTGGAGATCGCAAAAAAAAAAAAAAAATCACTCCTCCTGAAACAACAACCATGGCAAATAAACAAATTAAAGGAGTGGCAGAGATGTCCATTGGTAATTAGTGCTGGGACTGTGCTGCAACTCTGCTTTTGACAGAACCCTGGGTGAACTTGTTTATAATGCTCAAATATGCCACTATTTGAAGTTATAAGACCCTGCTTGGCTAGCAGTTGCTGGTCTGTCACCTTTTGTCTTTTCATTGACTTCTTTTATATTAGATAAAATACTTTATAGTGTTAGCCGGGTCCAAAATACACCAATGGCTGATGAAATGAGAACATTCACTGTCTATAAATATGTCTTACTGGCCACATAACAATTTGGGTTATTATTGCTTAATAATAATGCTTTGCATAGCACATTTTGATTTTGTCTTTTTTTTTGGTAAATTATTGCCAGATATATATTTCACATATGTCACCGGCAATATTTAGATTATCATTCTTAGAATTCTGTTTAAACCATGTAAAGTTGCAGACCCTGTCTGTTACCCATTGTTGATTCGGTTAAGACTTGCTAGGTGGTTTTTCTAAGTAAATTGCAGGGTCACGTGGTGTCAGACTTTGTGTGCGAGACTGGTGGCTTTCTGAGATAGAAAGAATGAGGCAGAGGAAAGATGAATGTAAATATAGCCCTGCTGGAAAGCTCCCTACTGAATGACCTCTGACAGCCGTTTGCGTTAAATAGTGTTGTAGTTCAGAGATTCAGGCTTTATTGCACTGGTGCTTAGGGAACAAGAGAGGCCTTGGAGGATCTAAAGCATTATTAAAGCTCAGAGAATGTGTGTATATGAAAGAGAGAGAGAGAAGTAGAGGGTTAAAGAGAGAGATCAGGAAGTTATGAAAAGAAAAGGTAACAATTACACAAGAAAGTTCCAGAATTTATATGAAGGACTAACCATAAAGGTTACGACATATACAGACCAGGGTCATCATGCACCTGTTTTATGAAGGGGCACCAGCAGCAGTCTAAGTGTGCTTGTATGTATTACACTTAATAGTTTGGTGTAATAAAATGTAAATGTAATAATAGTTAAGTGATGTAATCTTGACATGTAAGACTAACAGTTTTTAGTAGCGTGTGGTGGGACCTAGGTTCAAATCTAATCTAACCTATTATACAAATTAATTTGACTGCCAGTGATCATGGATTTTCATGACAATAATTTAACAACAACAGTTTAAACAGCATTATTTCTGCATTATTAGTTGCCTACACAGTTTTGATTTAATATTACACTATTTAAAAAATTAAGGAAAAAAAAAAATTATAAACATGTTAACATGATAAATATTCTTTAAAAATAGTGTACCATACCTTAAAACTATGAGTTAACATGAATAAAGCCTCTTTATATCAGATTTAGAGACGGGTTTTAGGCACTACGGTGTGGGATAATATGTATTTTACAGTTCCTAACAATGGAGAAAGCTATGATGACTTTATGGAATGCGTATTTTCCCATAAATTAAAAGGTTATTCATAGTTTATATAAACATAACTAACTAAATAAATACATAAAGTATTATATATAATATATATATTTTTCAATACAATATATTCAATACAATATCTTAAATTGCTGTATTATGTTTTACTTAAATGTTGCTATTTTAATTAAACAACTACAATAACACTTAATAATCGTAATAGTTGTTACGCGGATGAACAAGCAGGCAGAGGCGAGCATCTAAATTCAGGGAGTGTTTAATAAAGAAACGGCAAAACATACAGGACACTAGGAGCTGGGGAACGCAAAAACGACTGAACAAGAACATAAACATCGACTGACAAACCACGAGTGAAACACAAGCACTATATATACTCAAGGGGATGAACTTAACAAGATAACAAGGGGGCGTGGTAAATGGGAAACACCTGGGGAACCTAATCAGGGATCCAATACTCAAACGGACTAAAAACAGACTACAAACAAGGCACAGGAAACACTTAGACATAGTACAGAGAACATGTAACATAGCCCCCCCACCTAAGGAGCAGATTCCTCACGTTTCAAAAACACGAGGCAGATCATACACAACAAAAGTCCAGGAGGGTGGTAAAGTAGAGGCGGAACGATGGTGGGCCAAGCCCATGGTTTGGAGAAGGGCATGGAGACTGAGGTGGAGCGCGTGACAAGGGTGGGACCGGCAGGGCCAGAGGCCAGGGCAGAGCAGGCAGAGCCGAAGGCCAGGGCGGAGCAGAAGACCACCAGGTTGGAACAGGCGGTGCTGACGAGCACCAGGGCGGAGCAGATGACCACCACAGCAGAGCAGATGGGAGCAGAAATCCCCACGGTGGAGCAGATGACCACCACAGCAGAGCAGATGGGAGCAGAAATCCCCACGGTGGAGCAGGTGACCACCACAGCAGAGCAGATGGGAGCAGAAATCCCCACGGTGGAGCAGGTGACCACCAAGGCGAATCAGGTGGAACAGGAGCAGGGATCACCGAGGAGTTAACAACAGCCTTTTTGGCTGTAATGGAACAGTCAGAGGGCTCACCGGCGGCCTCCTTGGCCGTGGCTGAACCGGCAGAGAGCTCATAGACAGCCTTCTTGGCCGAGACATGGCAGATAGAGAGTTCAGAAACAGTGTCAGCAGTCATAATGGGAGATTCAATGGACACCAAAAGTTCAGAAACTGCGTTTGCAGCCATAACAGTGGCATCAGAGGACACAGAGAGTTCAGAGACAGTGTTAACAGCCGCAACAAAAATCACAGGGAACACAGATAGTTTGGAGGAGGAAGCCGCCACGGTCTCGGGGGAAACTGGCGACGTGTGCACAAGCCCAAATGCACAAATTGGCCATAGCCATCACAGGGAGCATGGAAAACAAAACATTTACCTCCGAGACAGATGACGCCACGGCCGTCAAACTAGAGAACGTAGCGGGCGGCGTTCTTGAGACCGTAGAGGCCAGCGAGACGGGTCCAGTGGCCAAGCTAGCACTAGATGCAGGTGCAGCCTGCGGTGGGCCAGGCTCCGCGGCCAACAGCGTTTCGGCCATATAGCTCCACCCCACAAAAAGTTTAGGTAAGGTCGATGTACTGAGCCAGGGTCCAGCCAGAATTTCCCCCTGGCTTCAGTTGGGCGATGTTGCTGTCCAGCCCGGACCAAAAACAGTCCATCAGCCTGGCGTCATCCAGGGACGCGAGATGGCTGTATCGTAGGAACTCTTCCACTAAATGTTCAATGGGGTGGCCCTCTTGAGAGAGGGAGCAAAGAATGCTTAGAGGGTCCTAATTAACTCCCGCTAGATCCATTATTGGTCAGTCGATCTGTTACGCGGATGAACAAGCAGGCAGAGGCGAGGATCTAAGTGCAGGGAGTGTTTAATGAAGAAACGGCAAAACATACAGGACACTAGGAGCTGGTCAAAGACGAATGAACATGAACATAAACATCGACTGACAAACCACAAGTGAAACACAAGCACTATATATACACAAGGGGATGAACTTAACAAGATAACAAGGGGGCGTGGTAAATGGGAAACACCTGGGGAACCTAATCACAGGGAACCAATACGCAAACGGACTACAAACAGACTACAAACAAGGCACAGGAAACACTTCAACATAAAAGTCCAGACATAGCACAGAGAACATGCAACAATAGTAATGATAGATGCATGATTAGACTGACGGAATTCAGATGTGAATGAGAATTTTAGGCTATGTTTTACGTGCCCTACAATAATCATGCAACTTATTACCCAGTTTTATTTGTTTTTTTTGCTTCATAATCCTCTAGTCTAATTTGCTTCTGATACAGAAATGAGAAAATATAAAAGATAAAAGAAAGTAAGAAACAGGAACCGGAACCAGAAAAATTACTATTTTATGTCCTGCGTGATTGTTCTCTGTGCACTCCAGAGCTATATTTGATAACTGTGTATGATGAGGACAGATTATTGTGTGGGAAATTCACGTGTCTTGTTTAAATGTAAAAGTTAAATTTGTTAAATGACAGGCAGATTGCATAGTGGGAGGTTTGTATCCAGATTGCTGGGAAGGCTCAGTAGCTGAACTGTTGATTTTTGTTCACTCCTGTCTCCTGCCAAATAAGCATGACAAACAGTCTGGGGGTGAGTTTACACAAGAAACTTTCTGGTAAATCTGTTTTGTTTTAAGGTGCCACTGCATGTTCATTTTTATTCAGTTTCCTTTCATCTTCCCGGTAAAAGAAACATTCACACGGTGTATTTAACAACTATTCAACTTCATTTTTGTAGAACATGACATTGTGTGCCTACATTATCATAAAGGCAATTATCATAAAGGCAATTTCACACATACTCTCGATTATACAGTTATCGTACATAGAAATGTATTTTAATACCACTTCCACATATGGAACCTGAAATTACATTCCTGCTATGATAACCAAGGTCCCATTTGCGCAAAAGGATTGACCTCAATAATACACCGTGCTCTTTAATAAATGTAATTGCTCTGGCGCCCCATTGGCTTCATGTAGCGGCTAGCAGTCCCCTCCTCTCCATCTTGATATCGCACCTGCGTGACAACTTAGAGAGCACGGGTTTGCTGTCCATTCTTTCATTACGCTCTTGTTCCATTTCAAACCTTTAGGGTGGGGAGAGTTGTTTTGGGGGGAGGGACACCAGATGGCCACCCCTCTCCAGAGGTCTGGTGGAGACCGGCTAAGTCATCCACTCCGACAGACTGGCTCTTCCCCAGCTTGAGGGGCTGTGTGCCAGCGTGAGCCCATATGGCCTCCCTGGCGGCAGAGCCAGGCTCTGGGTGGGCACACCGTGGGTGGCCTGAGCAGCGCTCACCCACCCTGAGGCTCTGCCCACAGGCATGAGGCTGGTCATGGAGAAGATGAGGAGGTGGAGGTGTGGACTTGACAATTTTGGGTGATCTGTGGTATCATTGAACAACTATCGCTGCCACAGTTGATGATAGTTGTTGTTTTCTGTTACACTGTAAATAATAAATCTGGCAAGTTTATGGCCAAAAACCTGGCAGCTGTGATTGGCAGAATTTTACTGTAAAAAATATGGTAACAACATTTCAGTTTTTACAGGTCTGAACGTAAATTAAATAAAAAATCTATAATTAATTTACTGATGATCTAATATTACTAATGTTAATCATCATGAAGATGAATTTAGAGACAAAGAAGTGTAGGATCCAGTTGCAAGCACTATATTAGAATGTAACAAAACACAAAACTGCTGCTGCTGCCGCAGTCCAAGTACCGAGACTTTCTACTGCAAATACATCCACAACATGCTGCTGTGAGCATGTAAGAAATACTGAGTTTCATGATAGAACTTTGGATATATACTGTATATACACGACTAGTTAGTCATAACAAGACTAACTAGATACACCTGGAAACAGTCTAATGACAGGGGAAAAACGGAGCAGCAACCAGGCAAAATTACAAACTAAAAGTCCACATACAAAACAAGGGCACTATAATGCATGATATAAATATGACATCCCTCTACTTCATTTGGTATCTATAAAAAAATACTGATAACCACTGTAATAATATGGGCAGTAAAAGAGACCCACAATGAATCAAAGTTTATCACAAGTGTCTTTTCCACAAGCTGAGGTATATACTAATATATAGAAGGTGCACACAGTGTCATGCACACAAAACACCATCATGGTAACCCACAACACTAAAATAATGCAGTAAACAACATGTAAAACAAAACCCAAATGTACATAAATAATAACAAGAAACATAATAGTTTAAATAAAATACCGTCAAATGTCTTACGCAGTGAGCTGTGGGAATGTCAGTTTACATTTTTCACTGTAAATTATAAGGTGACTGTTTGTTTTTACTTCCAAAGTCTGTACATTTAACTATATATTACTGTAAAATTACCTATTACATAAACTATATCTGTTTTTCTCAGTAAGGGAATCTTGCCTTTAATCAATTAACAGATTTTACTATTACATTTCTATAGCCTTTTACCATTAACATTATGAAAAATAGCAATAGAGTGTAATGCTGTAACTTTTGAGTATTGTATGTGGTAAAAATCAAGCTATTTCAGTTTTTGATGGTTATTAAAAAAAATAATAATAATAATTAGTGAAGGTTGACTAATAAAAATAGAATTTTTAAAGTAGAGCTGTGCTGGCACCAGCATAATAATGGTTGAATGCATTTAGCGCTAGTTTGAGTGTCTTTCAGACCTGATCGCACTGTTTATTTTGCCATGACAATGTGTTCCAAAACGGCTAGTGCACAGAAAGCTTGAAGTGTCATGTTGCTAGGAAACATTTCAGTGGGCTCTCTCTCTGTCAAAGAAACTTATGTGAATGATTCAGAAAAATTCTGTCTGGAGACAAAATGCAGATAGATGACACATGTCTGACTGCGTGCGCACCTTCTGGTGCAATGCTGGACCAAACGCTGTTATCCAGTCTGACCATAATACCCATTCCCTGTGGTGTTTTATAGCTCTATTTTTGTGAGTAAAAAAAAAAAAAAACATTTTAAGGAAATGTACCAAGTTTGATTTTGTGCCCAACATTTGAAAAATGTAAAATGAATGTGAAAAGCCAGAGAAATATAAACACATCCTTCCTCCCTGGTGGTAAATAGCGTGTAATCTGGTTAACTCACTGTGTCCGATCCCTGAATGAGAGGTCTATTAGGCAGTCTGTCATTAGAGGGATTACATGTGCTATTATCAGCCACAGTCTGGATACTCATACTGAATAGACCGGATTGATTCAATCACACACATTAATAGAGTGGATGGTGTGAGGACTACAGAACAGAATTTCAGACATTAATGGGTATGGATATAACGCTGATGCTCTTTGCTGCATTTATTAGTTACATGCTCACAATGATTGTTATAAAGCCCAGCATAAAGAGCAGAGATGTACACAAAGCAGAGAGTATGAGACACAAATGTGTTTGAGCATAAAGAACACTCACACGTAGCCCTAAATGTTATGACATTTGCCTTTCAGTGCTTTCCTGATCCAGATAACTGACCTTTCCCTTCTGCTTTCCCTGTCGATGAGCCAACAGAGGAGACTGCCATCCGAATGCATGGTCAAAGTGAGCCTCTGTTACACTTATTTAATGATATCAACCTTAACACATCTCTCATGTTAAGTAGCACTACACTGATGTTAAAATAAACTGAGAAAAAAATCTGAAAACAATTAGTTTACAAAAGACTCCTTTTGAATAAATTAAAAAGGAGGCATAGATTCATCTTGAATTTAAATTTGTTGGTTGTGTTGGCACTGTTTTGCTGTAAAATACAGTAAAATGGAATGTTACTAAAGTAAGTTTCTGTCTGTAAAATAATAAAAAAAGTCTTTCAATGATATATATTATATATAAATATAATTTAAATGTTTTATTTTAATATTTAATATTTAATTTAATCATTTAGTTTTTTGTTTGTTTGTTATTTCAATAAAAAATAAAATAAACAAAAATATAAATTAAAAATAAACGCATGCTGCAATGGCATGCTTTTCCCCTATTTTTTTTTTCCTTTTGTGATATGAAATGGCAAATGAAAGGTCATTACGGACCACTTTGTCCCATGGGCCCTAGTTCACTGAATATGGGAAGGGGACTTACAGTTAACCAGTTGACAGGTTTTTACTGTAGCATGTTTACATTCTTTGTCATTTACCGTGTATAGTATAAATCTGCATTAGATTAGAAACCTGCATTGGAAATGTTCTATCCAATCACAGTGCAGTTATTCCGGTTACATGTACAACAACGTTTAAAAGAAGAAAGACATAAACAAAGGAAGGAAACTGTGTTTTTGTGAAACTCACTGTACTTGCTAACGTGTAACAAACAACAGTGTCAGGGGTGCTGATGATAATGATGATGACAGCGGAGACCCCTGAGGGGAAACATCACCATGCTCTGACTCAAGGCTCAGACAGAGCGGGTCAGGCCCTGCTGATCAGCACATCACAGCTAACCAGCCTCAGGTTCCAACTGTCAGTCTCAGCGATCAGGAATAGTCTGATTTCACTGCGCTGCTTACACTAGCATATATACCCTCTTTCTATTTATACTTCTGTGAAAACAGATACAGTATCAACAGTAACTCGCATTCCATAATTATGTCAATCTCTCAGTGCTGTCTTGTCAATCTGTCCACTTCTATCACCTTGCTGTAGACTTTCCACAGACTTCTGTTTTATGCAAATGATTTTATACTTTTACAGTATAATATATAACACACATATATATATATATATATATTAGGGCTGTCTATTTACGGTGTTAACTTAATTAATTAGTTATGGAAAAATTAAATTCAAATTTTTTTAACGCAGTTAATGCACTGGCCCCGCCCCCAAACCTGTACGTCATCTTACATTTCATGTAGTTGACTGTTGACAAATATGATGCAGGGCAACAACTCCATAAATGCAGTTATGCCCTAAAAAATGCCTCTGTGTGAGTTTTTGTCTTATATTTATATCATACAATGCTGATTTTGTCCCGAATATCACAAGTTTAAATGTGATTTTATACAACAGTTCAGTAAATAATAAGTTAATATTGTGTTATATTTTAAGCACAATATTATGTGGTTTTGCTCAATTTTGCAGAGAACATATAACCTTTAAAGCCACAGCAGAATTGTTGCGTGTGTCTGAGCAACACAGTGGCGTTTAGTTTCTGAATGAATCTGCATTTTGAACTAATCGGGTGAATCAAGGACTCAAAGGCCCATTCATAAAGTGAGCCTTTTACTTAATTCCTGAATGAAACAGCTATATGAACAAATTGAATGAATGAATGACTCATAAAGGCAGTTACTGCCACCTGCTGGCAGGTTTAGTTTCTTATATAGAGTATGATTTCATTTAAAAAAAAAAAAAAATAAAAACATTAAAGGGATAGTTCACCCAAAAATGTTTAATTATGTCATTATTTACTCACCCTCATGTCATTTCAAAACTTTCTTTTGTGGAACATAAAAGAAGGTGTTTTGAAGACTGTTGGTAACAGTTTTGGACTGTTTTGCTTACCAATGACTTTCATTGTATGAACAAAAAATACTGTTTCTCAAATGATCTTCTTTTATGTTCCATTGTAGCCTAAATGTTTATGTATAATAAATTTCATGTTAAATCAAAAAAATATATATTTCTAAAGCTACAATTTGTAATGTCTACTTTATACTTTCTCATTTAACACAAAAATAGCTTTAAATAAATTTTTGTGGGTATTTTCACAGTCAAATTTATTTTGCGATTAATTAGATCGACACATCATGTAATTAATTAGATTAAAAAGTTAGCCAGTCCATCACCTTTACCCTCAGCTTCTTTAGCAAGGCAGTGGTCGTCTTGGAGGTGTGTTTGGGGTTGTTATCATGTTGGAATACTGCCCTGCGGCCCAGTCTCCAAAGGGAGGGGATCATGCTCTGCTTCAGTATGTCACAGTACATGTTGGCATTCATGGTTCCCTCAATGAACTGTAGGTCCCCAGTGCCAGCAGCACTCATGCAGCCCCAGACCATGACACTCCCACTACCATGCTTGACTATAGGCAAGACACACTTGTCTTTGTACTCCTCACCTGGTTGCTGCCACACGCTTGACACCATCTGAACAAAATAAGTTTATCTTGGTCTCATCAGACCATAGGACATGGTTCCAGTAATCCATGTCCTTAGTCTGCTTGTCTTCAGCAAACTGTTTGCGGGCTTTCTTGTGCATCATCTTTAGAAGAGGCTTCCTTCTGGGACGACAGCCATGCAGACCAATTTGATGCAGTGTGCGGTGTATGGTCTGAGCACTGACAGGCTGACCCCCCTCCCTTTCAACCTCTGCAGCAATGCTGGCAGCACTCATAAGTCTATTTCCGAAACACAACCTCAGGATATGACACTGAGCATGTGCACTCAACTTCTTTGGTCGACCATGGAGAGACCTGTTCTGAGTGGAACCTGTCCTGTTAAACCGCTGTATGGTCTTGGCCACCGTGCTGCAGCTCAGTTTCAGGGTCTTAGCAATCTTCTTATAGCCTACGCCATCTTTATGTAGAGCAACAATTCTTTTTTTCAGATCCTCAGAGAGTTCTTTGCCACGAGGTGCCATGTTGAACTTCCAGTGACCAGTATGAGAGAGTGAGAGCGATAACACCAAATTTAACATACCTGCTCCCCATTCACACCTGAGACCTTGTGACACGAGTCACATGACACCGGGGAGAGAAAATGGCTAATTGACCTACCGGTTAGCCCCTCCCCTCGAACGCAGACTAGCCAATGACAGTCAAGTATCAGTTGCACGGGGAGCGGAACTCGGACATTTTTAGTTTTCAGCGCCATAGAGAAACAATGGAAGATCCGAAGCTCGCATCGGTTTTATGGGGTTTATGCTTCAAAAATGGAAAAACGATGTGCCTGGGGTACTTGTAACACTGATTCCAGGTATCCTGAGAGGATGGGCAATATAATTTATTTTATTACATTTCCTGAATCCAAACAAAACAGAGTAAAATGTCCCTAAGTATTCAACCCCAATACAAATGAAGACAAAAACATTCACTTTCTGGTTGTCATACACTCATTAAGTTACAATTTTCATCTGCTCAAGCAGAACGTTAATGTGAGTTAAAGTGAGTCCATGTTAATAGCGGACTGTTCTCGCGTCTTGTACAGTGTAGGTCAAAAACACATAAATGAAGGTCTACATTTCAGTGCCTCTCCATATTAAACTGGTTAAATGTACATTAATTTAATCGTACCCTGCGATACATGAACAGTGTTGATCCTGCATGTTGTCATCCGAGATCATGATGACTGACCGTAATATGAGACTTCTCCCACCTGTATTGTGATCTGTAAACCCTCCTTCGAGTTACCCACCGTATTTATTTTTAAATAATTTATAAATCCCTCCATTTAATATTTAATTCCCATTTGGTGGCCTTCTGTGTCCAAAATTGTGCAAAAACATAGTGGAACAAGGTTTTCACACTGCAGCTGTCATTGAAAGACAGTGAGCAACTCTGTTTGTTTGTCCGAGGGAGCAACAGTAACTAAGGGGGGCGGGGCTTACCGATAGGTCAATTGGGCCCAATTTGGACATTTTCACTTAGTGGTGTACTCACTTTTGTGGCCAGCGGTTTAGACATTAATGGCTGTGTGTTGAGTTATTTTGATGGAACAGCACATTTACACTGTTATACAAGCTGTACACTCACTACTTTACATTGTAGAAAAGTGTCATTTCTTCAGTGTTGTCACATGAAAACATGTATACATATACAGTGAGGAAAATAAGTATTTGAACACCCTGCTATTTTGCAAGTTCTCCCACTTAGAAATCATGGAGGGGTCTGAAATTGTCATCGTAGGTGCATGTCCACTGTGAGAGACATAATCTAAAAAACAAAATCCAGAAATCACAATGTATGATTTTTTAACTATTTATTTGTATGATACAGCTGCAAATAAGTATTTGAACACCTGTCTATCAGCTAGAATTCTGACCCTCAAAGACCTGTTAGTCTGCCTTTAAAATGTCCACCTCCACTCCATTTATTATCCTAAATTAGATGCACCTGTTTGAGGTCGTTAGCTGCATAAAGACACCTGTCCACCCCATACAATCAGTAAGAATCCAACTACTAACATGGCCAAGACCAAAGAGCTGTCCAAAGACACTAGAGACAAAATTGTACACCTCCACAAGGCTGGAAAGGGCTACGGGAAATTGCCAAGCAGCTTGGTGAAAAAGGTCCACTGTTGGAGCAATCATTAGAAAATGGAAGAAGCTAAACATGACTGTCAATCTCCCTCGGACTGGGGCTCCATGCAAGATCTCACCTTGTGGGGTCTCAATGATCCTAAGAAAGGTGAGAAATCAGCCCAGAACTACACAGGAGGAGCTGGTCAATGACCTGAAAAGAGCTGGGACCACCGTTTCCAAGGTTACTGTTGGTAATACACTAAGACATCATGGTTTGAAATCATGCATGGCACGGAAGGTTCCCCTGCTTAAACCAGCACATGTCCAGGCCCGACTTAAGTTTGCCAATGACCATTTGGATGATCCAGAAGAGTCATGGGAGAAAGTCATGTGGTCAGATGAGACCAAAATATAACTTTTGGTCATAATTCCACTAAACGTGTTTGGAGGAAGAAGAATGATGAGTACCATCCCAAGAACACCATCCCTACTGTGAAGCATGGGGTGGTAGCATTATGCTTTGGGGTGTTTTTCTGCACATGGGACAGGGCGACTGCACTGTATTAAGGAGAGGATGACCGGGGCCATGTATTGCGAGATTTTGGGAACAACCTCCTTCCCTCAGTTAGAGCATTGAAGATGGGTCGAGGCTGGGTCTTCCAACATGACAATGACCCGAACCACACAGCCAGGATAACCAAGGAGTGGCTCTGTAAGAAGCATATCAAGGTTCTGGCGTGGCCTAGCCAGTCTCAGACCTAAACCCAATAGAGAATCTTTGGAGGAGCTCAAACTCCGTGTTTCTCAGCGACAGGCCAGAAACCTGACTGATCTAGAGAAGATCTGTGTGGAGGTGGGCCAAAATCCCTCCTGCAGTGTGTGCAAACCTGGTGAAAAACTACAGGAAACGTTTGACCTCTGTAATTGCAAACAAAGGCTACTGTACCAAATATTAACATTGATTTTCTCAGGTGTTCAAATACTTATTTGCAGCTGTATCATACAAATAAATAGTTAAAAATCATACAATTTTTTTTAGATTATGTCTCTCACAGTGGACATGCACCTCGATGACAATTTCAGACCCTCCATGATTTCTAAGTGGGAGAACTTGCAAAATAGCAGGGTGTTCAAATACTTATTTTCCTCACTGTATATATATATATATATATATATATATATATATATATATATATATATATATATGTTCCAAATGAGGACGTCCGCAAGGGAGGTTATGTATATTTAGTTCATTTCTGGGGACAAATTTATCCCTACAGTATATCTAAGTAAGCCCACCCCACACTATTAGAAGTGGTCTGCTGATGTGATGACACATATGGCCAATTAGAGGTGGATGAGGTGATGATTATCTAAGCTGAAAGCTTGTTCACACATGGCAGGTGACCAGGCTGCCAGGAGGGAGATACCGACCAAGAAACTCATCAGGAGGCTTCACTTTTTGTCTTTACTTTATTTCTTCTCACTTCTCTCTCTCATTCCCTCTGTCTCTTCCACCTCTCCCCATCCGTTGCTTGTTTCAGGTCAAACTCTATTTTTCCCCCCTCAGTCAGTAGGTTTTTCTCACTCTTTCTACAATATGAGGAAGTGTGTGACAGAGGGAGGCGGGAGAAGAGGTGCAGAGTAATATTCCTTTCATAAATCATGCAGTAAGAGATGTCAGAGGGGTAATTGTGCTTCTGTGAGTCCTCTTTAAAGAGGGGGATTTTATTACTGGGTTAACACACGGTGCCGCCCCTCCATTCTCCAGCATTACACACTCATCAGGGAATAATCAGAGTGGAAATGCTGAACTCTTACTCGCAGGAGTGACGATTAGCGTGTGAAGAATGGTGAGTGTGTTAAAGGACACGCAGATACACATCCATATGTGTTCATGTCAAGATTGTTTTCTTTAATACTGTATTTTTTTTACGATACAAAATGGTATTTCTTAATAACTGTTTTTCATTGGAAATTGCATGATGATATAGTGTTTGGTTGGAACTTATTTACTTTTTGGATACATTTAGTGAACTTTGAGTTATCAAACAGATATAAATACTGAGAATACAGAACTCAAAAATGCTGTAAAATAATAAACACACATTAAAGGTGTTAAATACAAATTTGCCAAAAATCTATTCACCATTCTGATCCTCTGCAGTGAATGGGTGCCGTCAGAATGAGAGTCCAAACAGCTGATAAAAACATGACAATAATCCACAAGTAATCCACATGAGTACTGTCCATTATTAATTTGTAGTGAAAAACTGCATGATTGTAATAAACAATATAACTCATATATTTTTATTAAACTGTTGCTTCTGGTCAGTAATCCATAAGATTGCTTTCTCCAGTGAAAAAGTTATCTCGTCTGAATCAGGAGAGAAATATGCACAGATCAAGCACCGTTTACATGAAAATAGTTCAAAACAGTTCTAAACAAATATGTTGGTGGATTTTGATGTTACAGAACAACAGGGGATGGACATTTTCACTGGAGTTTATTGAGGATTATGGACTCGTATTTTATCCAACAGTTTAACAGTTTAAAGTTAAAATGCCTTAACGAAGGATTTATTTTCTTACAGAATGTCAGCTTTTCTCTTCACAAGACGTTAATTGATAGACTGGAGTCGTCACTTGTGGGTTACTTGTGGATTACCGTGATGTTTTTATTAGCTGTTTGAACTCTCATTCTGATGGCATCCATTCACAAGTGATATATTGCTAAATTTCTCCAAATCTGTTCTGTTCTGAAAAAAAAAAAGGCTCATCTACATCTTGGGTGGCCAGAGTGACAACAAAAGTGACATCAAGAACAGCAAAATAAAATAGTAATACATAAATAAATAAATAAACAACGCACCCTTATAATTTATTTGTGGCACAGTGCATGCTGGGAACCTAAGTGCAAGCACAGTATCTATAAATATACAGGAGATTACTATAATGTAAAAATCACTGTGATTTCACAGCATAATGCTGCCACCTTAGAGTCATTTTTTGGTCCTTGACACTGTGAGGTCACATAAATATTTAGTGTGGGTCTGCCTATGAGATGAGGCAGCCCAGACCACAGCTGATGTAAGGAGAAGTAACCTGCCATTAATTTAAGTAAACTACTGATTTTGTTTTGAACTGAATACAGATTAGCCTATGTGTAAGCAACTGAAAGGCAAAATATAAGTTAAATTGGGGGAAAATATAAATAAAATTAAACGACTGGGTCAGTTGTGGCCTAATGGATAGAGAGTCGGACTTGTAACCTGAAGGTTGCGGGTTTGAGTCTCAGGTCTGGCAGGGATTGTAGGTGGGGGGAGTGAATGTCCAGCACTCTCTCGACCCTCAATACCACAACTGAGGTGAGACCCTTGAGCAAGGCACCGAACCCCCAACTGCTCCCCGGGCAGTTGCCCACTGCTCCATGTACGTGTGCATGTGTGTGTGTGCGTGTGTGTGCACTTGGATCGGATAAATGCAGAGCACAAATTCTGAGTATGGGTCATCATACTTGGCCACACGTCATTTCACTTGTAAATGCTGAAATAATACTGATTCGTACTGAGAAAATGACGTTTATTTAAAACAGACACAATGCAGACATAATGCATATATTTAACTGTATGCTTGATTTTAAACAACTTCCATCTCAACTTGATTGACTTGTTGAAACAAAAGTTTTTCTATAGTGCAGTTTAAGAGAAAGATTTGAAAGAGTGGGAAGAAAGGAGGAAGGTGAGAGATCAGAAAATGGAGTGACAAGGTCTTTTAAAAGCGATGACGATAAATAGATACAGCCTCCATTCGCAGCTGTAGGTCAAAGATACATTCTCCTTCTTTTATGTTGTTAGATACAGAGAGAGAAAGACAGGGCAAGGGGCGATCTTGTTTCTGCTGAGATTTATAACCTTTACAACCAGCAATGTTGTCACTGTCTGGCAGAGATAGTAAACCAAGCATAAATGATCTCTCAGATAACAAGAGTCATGTTAAAGGATGTTTTTTTTTTTTTTCCTTGTCATATTTAAACCAACTACAAGATTTCAATTTCTATATGCCATTAGTCTTTCTCTAGTGATTCATTCTGAGCTCAAACAAATATATGACTAATGTACTTAGATTAATGCATTCTTATTCATCCCTCTCCATGTATGCCCTTGACATGTCTTCAAGTTGCTGTGTTGTGTCTTTAGAAGGCTTATTATTATGTGCTATTCAATGTTTTAGTTATCAGAGATTTACAAATAAATTATGTTTGATTAGAAGCTAATGTACCCTTTTGGCGTTCCAGGATTCTCAGAAACAGAAATCGTCATAGTTGGGTAAACAATTGTGGTGAACAGAAACCACAACAAATGTATTATTTGTGTTCTCATTTGCCCTAATAGCAAAGAAAAAAAAAATCATGATAGCATTTCTATCACTTTCCAAAAAAGGAAAAAAAAAATGACTTAAAGGGATAGTTCACCCAAAAATAAAAATTTGATGTTTATCTGCTTAACCCCAGGGCATCCTAGATGTAGGTGACTTTGTTTCTTCAGTAGAACACAAACAAAGATTTTTAACTCAAACCGTTGCAGTCTGTTAGTCCTATAATGCCAGTCAATGGGCACACAATCTTTGAGAGAAAAAAAAAACATGTACACACAAATCCAAATTAAACCTTGTGGCTCGTGACGATACATTGATGTCCTAAGACACGAAACGATCGGTCTGTGCGAGAAACTACTGCGAAACTGCGCGCAACGGTTTGAGTTAAAAATCTTCATTTGTGTTCTACTGAAGAAACAAAGTCACCTACATCTTGGATGCCCTGGGGGTAAGCAGATAAACATAAAATTTTCATTTTTGGGTGAACTATCCCTTTAAAAAAAAAAATCAAGAGACTGATTACATAGAGAGAAAGTTGTCAAATTTGCTGTCACTCCCTTATCCTTTGTATTGGAAACACTCACGCAGCAGCTTTATCTAGTTTTATGCCATTTAATGCCAAGGTATGAAAACACAAAATATAGTGTTATAAATGTACATGATTTAAAAAAAATTTAAAAATATAAAAACGTTGGGTAACACTAGAATAGGGAACACTTATTAACTATTAACTACGACTTTTCCCTCAATAAACTCCTAATTTGCTGTTTATTAATAGTTAGTAAGGTAGTTGTTAAGTTTAGGTATTGGGTAGGATTAGGGATGTAGAATAAGGTCATGTAGAATAAGGCATTAATATGTGCTTAATTACTACTAATAAATGGCTAATATTCTATTAATATGCATGCTAATTAGCAGCTAGTTAAGAGACCGTAAAATAAAGTGTTACCAAACTTGGCTAGGTTTACAATGTTAATAACAGTGTTAACAGTGTTAATAACATTATCACGGTCTGTGAAAAGGATCGATTATTCAGGAATTAGATTTCTGCAGCACGACTGCAAAAATATTATTGCTTGAGTAAATGATTCAGTGACTCATAAAGACAGCAGCTTGTAATTCATTTTTGAATTAATTGTTTGAATGAATGTTTCAATAATTCACTCATAAAGACAGCTACTTGTTTAATCTGAAGATGAATAAGTGTTTTGAACAAATCAGTTTAGTGAGTGATTCAATGGCTCATTTTTAAAATATTAGCTGCTTTTAAATCACACACTATCTGAGTAGGTACTACATTTGAATAAGAACTTACTCAGTAACCATTAAAAAAGTTATATCTATATAATATGAATGTGTGCACAGTTTGAACATGATCTGGACATACTACATTTGTTACATGGTCATGTCAAGTCACCTTTATTTATATAGCGCTTTTAACAATACAGATTGTGTCAAAGCACTTAACAGTATCAAATTGGAGGATAGAGTGTCAGTAATGTATAATGATAAGATTAAACACTCAATTTTCAGTTAAAGGCATTTCATTATTGAATTCAGAGATGTCATTGTCTAGCTCAGTTTAGTTTAAATAGTATCTGTGCAATCAAATCGACGATAATCGCTAGAAATTAAGTGTCCCCAACTGAGCAAGCCAGAGGCGACAGCGGCAAGGAACCAAAACTCCCTCTGTGACAGAATGGAGAAAAAAACCTTGGGAGAAACAGACCCCAGAAAGGCCAGTTCTCCTCTGGCCAGACGAAACCCGCAGTTCAATTCCAACTGCAGCCATGTCAGATTGTGTAAAGGGCTTATCTGATTCCAGTGGTCTTGTCCCGATGGAGAATTTTAATTTATAATTTAATGGATTTGTTATATTTGTGTTTTATTCATTATTTGAAGTTTTTCATTTATATGATTTATTCATTTGCTATAATTGTAATGTATAGTTTAATGCATTTATTGTTTCTCGGTCTATTTTTATAATATATATTTGTTTGTTTATTATAATTTAAATTTACATTTGAATTAATTTTATATATTTCTGTTGTGTGTGTGTATATATATATATATATATATATATATATATTATTATACTATTTATTCTTTTAGAATGTATTTATTCATTTTTTCATATTTGTATATTATTATGTTTTAATTAAAATGTTAAATGTATAAATGTATTATATTTCTATTTTTATATTGTTGCAATTTCTAACAATAATAGTATTATGTAGTTAGGTATTTTATTATATTTTTTAGTTATTTTGTTATATTTTTAGTTTTATTGTATTTTAGTCTAGGTCTTCACTGGGGCTCATCTGGGTGTCCTAGTCTCTGCTGACGATCAGGGCTGTAGACATCATCTCTTGGTGCTGATCCACCATCTGATTGGATACGGACTGAGAAACAGAATAAGAAAGAAACAGACAAATATTAGCGTAGATGCCATTCTTCTTACGATGTAACGAGTACATCGTGTGTTATGGGGAGGGTTCCCGGTTCTGGTTGATCTAATTAATGCAGCCTAACAATCCTTTAATGGATTTGAATAATAGAAGCGTATTAGTGTGTTATGTGTAAGCCAGGTTAAAGAGATGTGTCTTTAATCTAGATTTAAACTGACAGAGTGTGTCTGCCTCCAAACAGTGTTTGGTAGATTGTTCCAGAGTTTGGGTGCTAAATAGGAAAAGGATCTGCCGCCGGCAGTCGATTTTGATATTCTAGGTATTATCAAACAGCCAGAGTTTTGAGAACGCAGTGGACGTGGAGGACTATAATGTGACAAGAACTCGCTCAAGTACTGAGGAGCTAAGCCATTCAGGGCTTTATAAGTAATTAACAAGATTTTAAAATCTATCCGATGTTTGATAGGGAGCCAGTGCAGTGTTGACAGAACCGGGCTAATATGGTCATACTTCCTGGTTCTAGTAAGGACTCTAGCTGCTGCATTTTGGACCATCTGTAGTATGTTGATCGAACGTGCAGAACAACCACCCAATAAAGCATTACAATAGTCTAACTTTGAGATCATAAACGCATGAATTAGCATTTCTGCATTTGACGTTGAGAGCATAGGTCGCAATTTAGATATGTTTTTGAGATGGAAAAATGCAGTTTCAAATGAAAGATTGCTATCAAACAGCACACCTAGGTTCCTAACTGATGAAGAAGAATTGACAGAGCAGCTGTCAAGTGTCAGATAGTGTTCTAGGCTATTACATGTGGGGTTTTTAGGTCCGATAATTAACACCACTGTTTTTTCAGAATTCACGTGACCTATCAGCATCAGTCACTTCACTGTCATTCACAAATCCTCTCTCTTGGCCTCATGGGATAGTAAAGTATCCCTTAGATTTGCTATTCTGAATTTAGTAAGTCATCTGGATACTTTTTGCCTACTGTTTAACGAATACAGTGAAATGACATGCAGTCCATGCATCTCTGCTCCTCAGTTAAAACAAAGACACAAGCAAAGCATACTTATAAAATCGAAACCAGACTGTGAGCATGGTCTCCAGGCTTGTTGGCCAGAACGTATATGTTTGTGTTGAAGAGAGAGTGATCTTTCAGTGATTATACGCTAGGATCTGGCAGAAAACAGAGAACAGCAGCAGCAGAGATGCAGTCTCCCCCCTGAAGTGCAGTGGGCCACTAGGCCGGCCCAGCCCTGTAGATTAGCGGCCCACAGTGCACTGTCCTGGGAACTGCACTGCCAGCAGCTGTGGGGCTTACAACATCTAATCCAGACACTACACCAAGACACCAGCAAAGCAGATGGCTAGTTTCACTGATAAACTGATTCATTTTCACTGCTGGAGGCACTTTCCACAAATGGAGTCCAATTGATTTCTTATTACTTTATTTAAAGCAGGAAATGCACAAAAGCCATGTTCTTCTGAGAGAAAACTATTAGATCTGTTGTTATCTAACATAAAATTAATCTAGCATGAAATGTAGCTAGCCTACATGTGGTGCCAGTCTAGCTATCCCAGAGTGATAGCCTAATTTAGGCTAAATCTGCATCCGTGTGTGTCTTTTAACCCTGTTACTCATCATGTTTAGTTTGTAGCGGACCTTTTTTTCATCCCTGATTTTTATAAAAAAAAATAAAAAAAAATAAATCTAATTAATTTTTATTACATGTTAATTTATAATTTATGATATAATACATGTTTTATATATATATTAGGGGTGTCAACATTAATGCGTTAACGCATGCGATTAATCTAAAAGTTTTAATGCGTTAATATTTTTTTTAAGCAAATTAAACGTTTGATAAGGTCTGACCCCAACTTCTTCCCGTCATCACAGCGTGGAAGGTTATCTATCATTGTGTGATGAGGGTACAGCGAAACAGTGTTGCCAGGGTAACGGCACAAGTGGGCTATTTTTAAAATACAGTCGCGGGACAAATTACAGAGCTGTGGGTTGCGTTTTTTTGGGCTACTTTTATAATGTACCGCAACCACCCAAAGTGTATATAGACAAATAAAAATTAAAATAGATTATTTTACTAATGTGTATTATACTTGGAATGTATCCCTGGCAACTTAAGGATGGAGAGATGGTTATAACATCACAAACAACGTGAGTTTCAGACAGAGAATACATGTGAAGGCTTTTACACAGCAGAAATAAACATGACAACAGCCACTATAGATTATATGAATGTGTACATCTGAAATGCTAATTTGTGCAGCGATATAAAAGGCTACAAATAGCATATTTTAACAACAGTAAATGACCAAATTCCACATGTGATCGTAAAAGGAAGTGTAAAGGAAGTTATTACAAACACTCGATGGTGGTTTAAAGTGAGTTCTGAGTAAAAATGTACTATTAATCTCATAAATTGTCTTATGAAGCATGATGCTAATATTAGTTCTAATGCACCTGCAGAACAGGTCCAATTCTTCTTTATAATGCATTTTTTCATAATACTTCACGTAAGGTAGCAAGAAAATGTTTTGTTGTATTTATTTAGAAATACTTTTGATAATAGTTGGGTAAATATATACTGGGATTGAAGCGATGTGGCTTGGTAAACGTTTTATTGCCAGTATAAAGGCTGATAATGGCTAAATAAAAACAAAAGAATAATAAGGATTATGTCTCATACCTGGCGGAAGTGTGAAAGGTTCTGTTTCCTTAAACTAGTTTGTCATGCATTTCTTTATTTCGACACATTTACAGGTAAATCCTAGTATTTTAAATTTGTGATTAATCATGATTAACGCGATTAAAATTTTTAATTGATTGACAGCACTAATATATATATATATATATATATATATATATATAATTATTATTCAGTAGACAAACAACGTTTTAATGAAAAACCTTTTTTAACAAAATTGTGTGCTGTTATACTGATAAAAAAATCAGGATCCTAAGCTTTATATGGTCCTAACCTTTATATTCATCCTAACCTTTATATTCATATCGAAATCTCAGTTGACCAGACATTGATTCATTTATTATGAATTATTAAAATACTGGTGTCCTGGATGCCATGAACCCAAAGGCTGTAGTGTATACCATGAGTTTTTAAAAGCTTAGCTTATATTTCTGAAATGAATAAACATAAATGTTCAACAATGGCTGTTAAGGTACAACCCGAATTTCTGAAATGTTGGGATGTCTTTTAAATTTGAATAAAATGAAAACTAAAAGAAATTCAAATCACATGAGCCAATATTGTATTCACAATAGAACATAAATAACATAACAAATGTGTAAACTGAGAAATTTTTACCATTTTATGCATGAGCTCATTTCAAATTTGATGCTTGCTACAGGTCTCAAAATAGTTGGGATGGGGGCATGTTTACCATGGTGTAGCATCTCCTCTTCTTTTCAAAACAGTTTGAAGACGTCTGGGCATCGAGGTTATGAGTCTCTGGAGTTTTGGTGTTGGAATTTGGTCCCATTCTTGCCTGATATAAATTTCCAGCTGCTGAAGAGTTTGTGGTCGTCTTTGACGTATTTTTAATTTAATGATGCGCCAAATGTTCTCTTTCAGCATTCATAATGCTTTCCAAAACATGCAAGCTGCCCATACCGTATGCACTTATGCACCCCCATACCATCAGAGATGCTGGCTTTTGAACTGGAAGATCTCCCTCCTCTTTAGCCCGGAGGACACGGCGTCTGTGATTTCCAACAAGAATGTCAAATTTGGACTCATCTGACCATAGAACACTTTTCCACTTTAAAACAGTCCATTTTAAATGAGCCTTGGCCCACAGGACACGACGGCGCTTCTGGACCATGTTCACATATGGCTTCATTTTTGCATGATAGAGCTTTAGTTGGCATCTGCAGATGGAAGGGCGGATTGTGTTTACCGTTAGTGGTTTCTGAAAGTATTCCTGGGCTCATTTAGTAATATCAATGACAGAATCATGCCGATGAGTGATGCAGTGTCGTCTGAGGGCCCGAAGACCACGGGCATCCAACAAAGGTCTTCGGCCTTGTCCCTTATGCACAGAGATTTCTCCAGTTTCTCAGAAACTTTTGATGATGTTATGCACTGTAGATGATGAGATTTGCAAAGCCTTTGCAATTTGACATTGAGGAACGTTGTTTTTAAAGTATTCCACAATCTTTTTACGCACTTTTTCACAGACTGGAGAGCATCCTCTCTAAGACATCCCTTTTATAGCTAATCATGTTACAGACCTTAATTAGTTGCTAGATGTTCTCCCAGCTGAATATTTTCAAAATGTCTTGCTTTTTCAGCCCTTTGTTGCCCCCATGCCAACTTTTTGAGACCTGTAGCAGGCATCAAATTTGAAATGAGCTCATTTAGTGGATAAAAATGTAAAATTTCTCAGTTTAAACATTTGTTATGTTCTCTATGTTCTATTGTGAATAAAATATTGGGTCATGTGATTTGAAAGTCTTTTAGTTTTCATTTTATTCAAACTTAAAAAACATCCCAACATTTCCGAAATTCGGGTTGTACCATTCACAACTGAAAGTTGAGTGGAAGCTTGGACATGGAAACAATATTTAATACAGCACAACTTAACTAGCGGGTATGCTTCTGAACTTTTGACATTATTTATTGACCCTGACTGAATTTTTTTTTTTATAAATAAGAAGACATTTTTTCTTCCCTTGATTCAACTAACCTCTTTGCATAGTAAGGATTACACTTGTTTGTTTTTGAGGATTAAGCTGTAAGGGTAGACTGTGTGAAAGTGTTACAGAAGCCCATGGGTAAGATGTGTGTGTGTTTGAGGTTAATTCTGGCAGGGTCCTATAGGGCATTCCTTCATCCACACTCAGGAGCGGCTTGGGAGCCCTGCTGCAGACATGCGTGTGCTAATCTCTGCTTTTACTGTAGTGCTATAAAAGCCCTTTGAGAGGTGAAGCTGATATCTGAAACAGTATGAGAGATTTTTGGTGCTTTTTTGGGTGCTTTTGTACACACTAACTAACACTATACTGTATAGTGCTGTATTTTCCAATTTCACTATTGTATTGCATTGCACTTAGATGTATCCATGGCCTATACCGTGTGTGTGTGGGGTTGTGTGAGAGCAAGCGGCAAGGAGAGCAGAGAGAGTTCCCCAGTGCAGGCCCCATTACTCTCAGCTCAGGTGATTTATGACACATCTCTGAGCTGAATGTAAATGAACTGCTGTGTGGGAGAGGAGAGCTGTCCTGCCTTCTCTGTGGACAAACACACACACATATACACTCACACATAAGAACAGGTAAGAGACAGATAAATTACACTGAATAAATACAGTAACAAACCCCAGAGTCCCCAGAGAGGCTGTTGTGAATTTAAATGTGACATGGGCTTGAACCAAACCACATATAAAAGGAACTGATTTGAGGTCAGTAAACATGTATTAACTTCCATATAATAGAAACAAAGCTTGCATCTATAAAGCAAAGGTTGGTCAGATTTTCTTTCAGTCAACATGAATGTCTGGATAGTTTTTTGACAACACTAGTATAATGTTTTCTCCAACACTGGAGCATCCTGCTTTCCAGTTTTTCCTCTAAGGAAGGTTTTGGCAATTTCTCAAGCATTGTCTTTGTTTAAAGCTGAATAATATTAACTCAGCATTACCAAGAGTACTTCTTAGCATAAAATATAGTTCTATGTGCACTTTTCTCAGATAATAAATAGACTGAGCAGCTGAGGCCTTTGTCTTATGTTTGCTTCCTCAGCCAAGTGAAAGATGACAACCCCCCCCCCCCCTTTTAAAGTCAAAATTCAGTTTTTTAACCTTTCAATAAAAAATGCTTAGTGTGCTAAAATTTAGAGCTGTCACTGTAAAAACCGATAGAAATTTAACACAATCATGATGTTTTTATTAACATTTTTGGTGTGCACTCTTAATATACTGCACTGGATCATCACCTGAAAACAAAAAAACTTTTGTTTTATGATATCTGCAGTGTCATTAGAGATTTTCATATTCTTCTTCTTCTTATTTTTTTGGACTTCAGATGATCCAAAACATTCTGTAATAGTGTCCGTGCATATATATGCACTTAGGTATATTGTGGATAATATGAAATATCACCATTCCTTCATTCTTTCATTTCAAAATTGAGGAATTATCAAATGTTTACATTTTCTCCCTCTCGCTACAGCACTAGGATTAAACAGCTTTACTAATAAATGAGATGAGAGATCAAATATAAATCCCTGATGACTCTCTTGTTTACTGTCATCAAGAGCAAATGAAATTTATTCCCTATTTATTCCTCATTTTCCAAAAACAAATTTCAAACCATTTGATTGACTCCAATTTCGTAGACAAAGTGTCTTCAACAGAAGTGTGAAATAATTATTAATGCAATAATATATCAGATGAATAACTTCATGCAGCATCAGTCTGGAGACCATGAAACTACTCATCAGCATGACTCATAACAGCTTTCTCTATTTTTTCATTGTCATTTATAGAATATGAAGGCAAAACTCAAGTCTGCTGTGCTTTTCTGTGTTTGACATGATTTTGGCATCTATTTGCTATATAACATCTTCCTGACTCACAGAAAGACTCACAGAAAGCCACATATAACGTCTTTTGAATCAATGGCTTTCCATCGCAACTACCCCATGCTTCATGCCATCCGTCAGGAGTCTGTACCTCACATGAACCACCAAGAGGGTGTCTGTGGCTGGATCGCTAATGTGAGAAAAAAATTGAAAGTTGTTAACAGAGAAAACACCCAAAGCAAGGCAATTAAATTAAAGAAAGTTAGCTATTGTTGAAAGCATGTGGATTTGCTGCCAGTATCTTGAATCAGCCAAAGAGATCAAGACTCAACTACAAGGCTGCTGATAACAACGATTTTTTTCTTTTGCCTAATTAGCTTAGGTGAAATGTTTGGGAATTGGCTGTATTGTAAGACTCACAAAGTACAATTAGGCATTTGTTTGCTAAGTAGAATCAATGTAATATCATTATAATATGATCTCTCTCTCTCGCTCACACACACACACACACACACACACACACACACACACAGTCACAGAATAGTCCTCACTGTTAGAAGGCTAATAAATGAACAGTTTGTTGGCAGTAGAGTGGAGAATGCCGCTCGGTTCCATTGTTGTGCTGAAATCTGACCACCACAAGATAAACCTGACAACTGATAAACTGATAAATATGGCATAGGTTGAGATTCTAAATGATGCCCAGTTTTGTTAAAGGCTAGAATACACTAAACTATTTTTTTTAATTTGTAACAGATTTAAAAAAAAACTAAGTATCATACACTTGCCAACTTTATAAATGGTTACGAAGAAAACCAAAGTTGTTCCAAACATAGTAAACTGAATCTTGCACAATTTTCTATGAAATCTGTCAATTCCAACTGGCTAAAAATCTGAGCAGGTTCTTTTCAGTGAATCAAAAACATTGCACTTTCACCTAACATAATTCAGTATAGTTACTGACTGCTAAATCTAGATATAGATATGTATTTTATCAGTATTTCTATCAATGCAACTCTCTGAAGATTTTAGCATGGTAATGGATATGACAGTGTTAATGCATTTGGTCTTGGCGAAATAGATCTGCTGTATGCTGCTGCTGCTGCTGTTGGTTATAGCTGTTGTTGTAGATTATTGCTGCTGCTGCAAAGCAAGTACAGGAACTTGCTACTTTCAGTGCATACGCCAATACAGTACTGTGAGTATTTAAGACGCATACTGCTGCTGCATAAATAGAATACAAAATAACCCATAGCAGATCTATACAGGTGGAGCTGGGGGGAGGTAGAGGGTTTCAGAGGAACTCTAAAAGCACGCTGTGAGCTGCTTTAGTGAATGCTGACAATCCATTTAAATTTAAAGCAGTAAGTTTGGCTGCATATGCAACGTGAACCAATCAGCTTGTGCCAAACAGTTTAACGCTGTGAATATCACCTCTTTGCGTTAACGACTTATCAGCCTGCCTGCACGATCTAGAGCTTCATGACAGAACTTGGCATCTAAAATAATGAAGCATTTTACCCCATTTTAATATGTTTAGTAGACCTATTTGGTGTTTAATATATAGGAACGGCCAAGTATTAGCTGCTGACACTAAAAAGAATGTGAAAAGTCTTTAAAAGTCTGTTTATTATGCAGTGTATTATTCTTTTCAATTTATCCATCCATCTATTCATTCTCCAAACCACTTATCCTCTGTAGGGACGCAGGGATGCTGGAGCCTTGTTTTCAGTTGATTTATTATTGAAATGATCTAATCATTTGGCAATGGAATTGCGTTTATTTGTACCACCAAATATTTATTCCTTAAAACTACTAAAACCAGAACCGGAATCATTAAATTCTTCACGATTCCCATCCCTATTTATGAGTCAACCCCATACTCTCTGCATGTCATCATAGTTACAGCAGTCATTATAATACACTCAAACATTTATTCAGCCCTGCTCCAGTTGACCAAAGGACGTCCCTAAACTGAATATGGAGCATGTTAAAAATCTCATCTTGATGACGATTGGCTGCTACAGGAGGAAAAAGTCAGCCTCCTCTGACCCTCCCAGAAATATCCACAGCTGTCCTGTTCGCTCCCATTGGATGTCTCTCTCCTCACGATTAAAAGAAAATAGCTGTTCGCTTCCCATTAATATGTAAACGGACAGAGCAATGCCCAGGAGCGAAATGGTAAGAGCGAGAAAGAGAAGGCGATGCCAGGGTGAAGTAAGACTGTGTGTTCATAGTGCTGAAAAGGGCAGTACCCAAAATGCCTGCATATGAGATGCAGCACAGAGCTTCACTTTGTGTGACACATTGCTGAAACTTCATGGCAGGGGAGCTGTTTCTTAGAAGACTTCGAGATGATGTATACATGTGTAGAGGAGAGAATGCTCTCAGGCAAATTCAGACTCGCGGCACTTGCTGCCTTCTCAAGCTGTGATTTCTTCTCTTACCTTCAATGGTTCTCATGATTTGTTTGTTTGTCTTCTTTCTTTCTTTCTTTCTTTTGGCTTCTTCATAAGCATTATTAATTTGTCTTGTGTGTAGTGTTATGCTTTTGGATAAAAGCGTATTTTAGCTCGCTCTGGGTTTCTGCGCATCTCTGCTGTGGAGAGGTCTTCCCTTGTCTCTATCCTGAGGGCCAGAACAAATACACAACTAATATTGCAGCATAATACAATGCCTGTTTTCTCCTGTGTGTGGTCATTTGTGAAACAGTCTTGAAAATGCTATTATACAACTCCGCAAACATTTCACTACTGACATTACCACAAGGCATTGTAGCTATCATTTGAATACATACATATTAATGCATGCACGGTTATCAGAGGCCATAGTAGTGCAGAAATACCTGTTTCAAAGGATCTGGGCATGCTGAGCAGCACATTAAATATGTCTGCTAGACTGCTTGTAGATGGTTTGTGTAGAAAATACTCAAAGATTCCCATCTCTAAAGCTCAAATATAGACATTACTGATAGAAAAGCTGTCATTTAGTGTATTGGCTTAATAGTGTTGGTTATAGTAGTGTCAGGGTGGTGCTGTATCCATTATATATGTTAAGTGAAACCAGTTGGATGCTAATGTGTTCTTCTGGCATATAGAAAAAAATATCTATTATGACAATGTTGTCAGTCTTGTTTTACTTGTTTTGGCCATTTTCAGTCATTTTGGGTAAAAGTGTTTGCTAAATGAACAGGGGATGTTAATTTTTAAAAGCAGTGCATTAAGATATTGAATTCCTCATAGGAATAATTTTACTAAATAAAGTTGCTTTACATCATCACTGTCTCTGGGAAGTTACTTTAGTGTCTCTTTTTCTCACTTTGTTGTATGACAAGTTTCACTTTTCCAGAGTGGAATCATCTTGATGGTTTGCAGGCATTGTTTATACTTATATTGTATATATATATATATATATATATATATACTGTATATATATATATATATATATATAACAAAAATCACAGGAAACAATGTACCACACATAGGGTGCCATGTCATGCACAAGACAATACAAAAGGCACAAACACAATGGTCAAACAAACCTATTTACATAGAGAACACTGGAAAAGCAGTGCAGTGGAATGCAAAAATGTGTTATGTGTGAACGACCTCTAAGAATGCTGTTTCATGCATGAGACAATGCAAAAAATGTGAGCGGTCCAACATATGTCTAGCACGTTTACACAGGGGAACACTTGAACTGAACTGAACATTCAAAAAGTCCAAGTTCTGATTGTATATCAGAGTTCTTGGACTGGAAATAACTGTAGTATAAATAAAAACAGTTTAACAAAAGCAATTTAACAAGCCAGATTTTTACCTAAAAAAATAAACGCATTACTTGCTGTAAATGAGTAAAATGAATGCAGAAAGCATGTTGAAAACATACTTCTTTTACATTTATGACCATTACTACAATAAAACTCATTGCAGTAACCTAGAAACGACTTTATATTATGTCTAGAGCTGAAGTGTGAAAACAGAAATACAGGCAGTGCGAAAGCACAAGGCAAGCTTGCTCACGCGCCACAGACACTGTATGTGTGAAACAGACCTTAGGCTTAATTTTATTTCACATCTGAAGGAATGATGGAGCGTGTGGCAAGACAGGGGGGAGTTTAGGTCAACCGGATCCTGTCTGAATGTGTGGCTGATTTTACTTTAAGAACGCCCTACCCATCTCTCCCTGTTCTCCCTCTGGGTCCGTGTGCCTTACTCCCCTCCCCGGAGAGATGGGATTCTTCCAGAGTATCCCCTCCGTGGGGGCCAGGCCAAGCATAGTGCACCCCAGCTGGGATCCTGCCTGAAGTCTGACAGCCTCTGTTTCCCCACGCCTGGATGACAGGAACCGTCCTGCAATTCCTCCCCAGGGTCAGATAAAAGGAGGGAGGAATAGAAAAACATACTCAGAAAAGTTTTCATTTATTAATTTATTTCTTTAAAGATATATTTTGACAGCTGTCTCCACATTGCAGAGGGGAGGAGTGTCTGACATGAAAAGAAGTGGGCAATAGAGAAAACTGTTCTCATATCTCTGAACTTTAGAGACTGACTATTCAAAGAGGATATATTCAGTTGTGTCCCTTTCAGTGAATAAAGATCCTCAATGGCTTTTTTCTCTCTCTCTGTGAATCGGTTGACATTGACTGTAATAAGTAACGGAGGAATTTCTAGTCTTTAACTTCCATGTCCTCCTCCAGGTCTGTTCAACAAGAGGCCTGTCAAATATGTTATTTCATAAAGTGCTGTAGTCATATATTTGCCATTTTGGGCACGTTGTAATATTGCATTTGCTATTAATGTAATATTGCAAATCACACTGACACATACAGCGAAGAAGGAAAAAAAAAGGGTTGAAAAACGGATAATGTCTTGTCAGAGTATTAACAGTACATTATTTGTTAAGATTATGGATATTTCCTTCAACTCTAAAACACAACACAATGCAATTCATAATTCAAAATACAGCTGAAACACCTGTTAAAAGCAATATGGAAAATTCCTTAATATATACCATTTGTGTGTGTATGTGTGTGCGTGCTTGTGCATGTGTGTGTGTGTATTTAAATAGTAATTAAATGCATTTAAAATAATGTGTGTGTGTATATATATATATATATATATATATGTGTGTGTGTGTGTGTGTGTGTGTGTGCATCTTACTCTAATAATTTCACATTTTATATTTCGCATTTTATAATTTAATAAATGTATACACTCAAAAAAAAAGTATTTGGTCTGTTACATTTTGACACTTATTTTCATTATTTCATTATTATTATTTTTTTCTTGACTATGCCTTTTTAAAATGTTCATTTTAAATTAACCAAAATGACACAAAACTGTACAAATTAACACTGAGTCTAGGAAAAGCGGCCATAATCATGACTAGCAGCACTGTCACTATCCACCACTGCCCTCTAGGCAAGTTTAACCAGAGGGATGTCATACCAGAGGAACCCAGTGACAGCTCCACATTCCCTTGCCGGCAGGTCTGTGGAGTGCGGGGTGGGGGGTGGCTTTGCAGAGAAGGAGAGAAAAATTGATGGACAAAGGGATGGCAATGTCACTTTTATTTATCCTTTCTTTTAGCTCATGCCAGTGACTCATTAATGCACACGTAGACTCTGTTTTCTGTGGCCTTGGTGTTTCTTCAACAAAGGAAAAAAATGACAAAAGCAGCATGCACCCTTTGAATAAACCTTTTAGATTAAACCAATACGAGCGTGCACATCGCCCAGCCTTTGAAAGTAAATAAAGTGTGTAAAAAATATAATTGGTGTCATCCTGGTGTGGAAAACAGAACCTTGACCTCCGCAGATGAGGTCTAGCTTTACAATCAATGTGGCTTTTAAAGGATGCATAGTTTTAATGAATAAATATTTGCCAGCGGCAGTGTATGTTGCATGTATATGGTATCTGTTGAGGATAAAGAAAGAAAAATGTGAAAATGGAAGATGAAAAACATACAATCGGAGAGACATTGATGTAGAGCTCAGGGCAAATGCATCACATGCCATGCAGAGCAGCATGCATCAAACATGCTGTTATTTTTGAGACTTAAAGGAATATTTCACTCAGAATTGAGTCATTGTGGTGTTCCAAAATCATGTGACGTCCTTTCTAAAGAAGACGTATTTGAGTAATAGAGACTGAGACTGTCAAGCTTCAAAAAGGTTGCAGAAGTACCATAAAATATATCATAAATGTGATCTATTTAACTTAGACACTATTTTCTGATTTAAGTGGGCTGTTAGTGGTCTCTGAGTCAGTTAGTTGAACTTGAGAATAAATTTGAAGATGAATCATTAAACTGATTTAATGAAAAAATCTAACCCAAAATAATTCATTGACAAATTGGACATCACTCTTATAAACTCTCAGGTCATTGTATAGCTTCATATGATTTAGAATATAATGCATGAGTTATACGGACCATCTTACAATATGGTCCCTTTTTTTTCATTTTGGTGAATGACAGCCTCATTCGCTTTCATTAAAAGGAATTTAAAATGCCCAGAATATTCTATTCATTGACACTAACCCCACAAATATGCAAATAAGATTGTAACCCAGTGTTTAGCAATGTACAGTGTGAAACAGCAGCTTATGAATGAACAGGATTAATTGTTAACTCTTGGTAAAGTGTGAGCAGTGAAATATGAAGCGAATATAAAATACATGCTGTTCTTTCGAAGTTTCACCATAGATAATAATAAGAAATGTTCTTTGAGCAGCAAATCAGCATATTAGAATGATTTCTGAAGGATCATGTGACACTAAAGACTGGAGTAATGATGCTGAAAATTCAGCCTTGCATCACAGAAATAAATGACATTTTAAAAATATTCAAATATAAAACTGTTGTTTTCAATAACAATAATATTTTACTATTTTACTATTAATATTTTATTTTATATATATATACAGTATATACCAATCACAAATTTTGAAACGGTAGGGACTCCAAGACAGTATTGTTCTCTCATAACCACACTGTTTTGCTCTGTGCGAGTGTCTGTGGATTGAGCAGAGGAGAATGAATAGTTGGAGTGGATGCATTACCCACACAGGGCCTTCCCAGAGTGCAGGAGGTGAGGCCAGCCTGTCTTCCCCATCACTTTCATCTATCTGTCTATCCATTTTAAAGCGCAAAGGGAGCACGGAGGCAGTACAGGTGCTAATGCCTTACATTTAGCTTTCTATTTTAAAAAGCGTGCCCTCCAAATAGAATGTCTTTCAATCTGTTAAAATCTTTCATCTCGGGCAAAATTGTTTCGCTTTGACAGACTAAAAAGTGTTTGTGCTTATTGGCGGCTGCCATATATTCTGCCTGGGTCAAGGAAGTCGTTCTTATTCAGTCTTGCTTTCATTTAGAGTTGCCTTTACACAAACATTCAATTATGTGCATATACACAAATGCTCAAACTGTCTCAGATATAGACACCCCCTCAGTGACCACATCCCTTTAATTTAATTTAAATTTAATTTGCATTTATTCATAAAATGAAAGCATTTGATTTCCCTTTAGAAATTAAATCAAGAGGATTTAATTTGCATTCTCCATTCCACTATTCACAGACTCTGTTTGTCTTACTGACCTTAACTGATATGTTTAATTTGTGCTCTTTCCTTTGCATCTTAACTTCTGTTGTGTTTATTTTATTATGTAAACGCTAGTCTAATAAGCACAACATTTAGCACAAGCAGTCAATGTGAGTTGTGACTTCAAATCAACTCTGACAAAAGCCAAACTGTGCCTGAGTCTCTCTCTCTGGCTATTCTCTGAACCTCAGCACTGCTCCGCTCTGAAAGGAGCTCTTTGATAAGGCAGCGGTCAGGAAGGATGCAGGGAAGCAGTCAGAGACATTAGGACTGTGTGTATATAATGTTAATTCAGCTTTCTTGTCATACACATTTTTTTTTTTTTTAATTATTATTATTAAGAGACTAAAAAGTTCCATGAGCACTAAAAGTGATCTATTCATTTGTTCTTCTTGAGCTCCGTATTTTTTCTTATTTATTTATTTATTTGTTAGTTTGTTTTTCAACCATTAGCACTTAAGAGTCTCCGGTCTTTTTTGTTTTGTGCACTTTATTTGGTTGCCATGACAAACATGAATGCAAGAGAATCCATTTGAGACCCTTTCTAGTGTGGATGGTTAGTGCGTAATCTTCAGTAGGTGGGGATATGAGTCCTCTTGCTCTCTCTCTTGCAGCGCTGGGCTCCCAACAGCACACAGATCAAAGGCTAAATAAACATGCATCACTTGTGTCCTATGCATCACTTCATTACTTCTATACTTTACTTTCGCACTCATCACAAGTGTCTTGCTCTAAAAGTCTTGGTCAAATTAATCAAATTATTAAGAGCAGTTCACTTTGGATTTAGCATCACATATTTGCTTATTTATATATAAAAATTACATACACTACCTTTCAAAAGTTCATATTAAGCAGCACAACTGTTTACAACATCGATAATAATAAGAAATATTTCTTAAGCAGCAAATCATCATATTAGAATAATTGCTGAAGGAAATGAAGGAATGTAACACGGAAGACTGGAGTAATGACTACTGAAAACTCAGCTAATTAAATTTTAATTATGGATGGATGGTGGATGCTATGAGAAGAGTTCTCAGTCAAACAGCACGGCATCTGCACCAGCACCAGCACCGGTTCCTGCACCCAGTATTTCTTCTTTGGCCCCGATCTACACAGCCAGTACCATGGTCAATCCAGCGCCCTACTCTGGCTCGGCGGAGGAACGCAATGGCTTTCTCATGCAGTGTTCGCTCGCCCCAATCGGATTCAGGGCTGTATGGAGGAACATTTGTGCCAAAACCCAACCATCTTTCTCTGCCAGCCAGAATACCCCAGATCTCCAGAACCACACCCCGAACCTATGCAGATCGACATTGCCCGCCTCTCTTCGGGTGAACGTCAACTCAGGCTGACTCAGGGATTATGCTTATACTGTGGCAAACACGGACATGTAACAAGGGCATGTCCCATTCGTCCTCCATGACCCGTGGTGAGTGTGATTTCTACCTCTTCAGTCAATATAAAACCTCTAACCACTACTGTTCAGATTGCAGCTCCTCTTCATTGTGTTTCAGTCTATGCCCTCCTCGACTCTGGGTCAGCCGGCAACTTCATTCCACCGACTTGTGTAACCAACTCCAACTCAAGAAGAGACTCAATGACATCTCGTACAAGATCCAATCGATAACCGGCAAGTCCCTCGTGAGAGGAAGAGTTTGATATTGTGTGGGTCCCATCTGGTTGCAAGTTGGTCAGCTCCACAAGGAAGAGATCTGTTTATTTGTTCTGGAGGATTCCACCGCGGGGATAGTGTTGGGGAACCCATGGCTCTTGTCCCATAATCCATCTATCTTATGGTCCACCGGAGAGATTCTGAAGTGGGGTAACGACTTTCCCCAAACTCCCCAAACCAGTCACGTCTGTTCCAGTGCTTCCAGTTAACTCCACATCCATTGAAAGTCCCCTTGAAAATCGCTCCATTGTCATTCCCACTGACTATGCCCCCTTCAGTGACATATTCTGCCTGACACGAGCCTCCCAATTACCACCTCACAGACCATGGGACTGTGCCATCGACCTTCTTCCTGATGAACCAGTGCCCAAAGGTAAAATCTCCTCCCTTTCCATCCCTGAACAGAAGGCCATGGAGGAGTACATTTCTGAGGCTCTACAACAAGGATACATCCGATCATCCACGTCCCCTGTTGCTTCCAGTTTTTCCTTCGTGGCTAAGAAGGACGGAGGCTTGAGGCCTTGTATTGATTACCGGTCACTCAATAAGATCACTGTCAAGTACAGATATCCCCTTCCTCCAGCTTCGTGGAGCCAAGATCTTCACCAAGTTGGACCTCCGGAGTGCTTATAACCTCATCCGGATACATGAGGGGGATGAGTGGAAGACTGCCTTTGTGACACCCACAGGACACTATGAATATCTGGTGATGCCGTATGGTCTCGTCAATGCCCCCTCCGTATTCCAGGGCTACATGAATGAGGTGTTCTGGGAGTACCTCCACTGCTTTGTGCTGGTTTACATCGACGACAACCTAGTGTACTCCCGGAACGAAGTCGAACATCGCCAGCATGTCTCGGAGATCCTCCAACGGCTCTGTGAGCATAAATTATACCTCAAGCCTGAGAAATGCACCTTCCATCAACCTTCCATCCAGTTCCTAGGTTATCACATCAGTGTGCATGGCATCAAGATGGACAAGAGGAAGGTGAAAGCAGTCAAGACCTGGCCCCTTCCATCCACCATTAAAGAACTCCTACTTTGAGAAGTTTTTCCAACTTCTATCGTCGATTCATTCTGAACTACAGTTCCATCACTGCATCATTAACAAATCTCCTGAAAGGCAAGCCCAAGTCTCTGTGCTGGAACTCAGAAGCCACCACAGCCATGAAGAAACTCCAAAAAGCTTTCACCATGGCTCCGCTCCTGGTGCATCCTGATCCAAAGAGATTATTCGTCGAGGGGAATCCACCTCGACTCCATTCATGTGCCTTCTTCTCCCGGAAATTAACCTCAGTGGAGCAAAACTATGACATCGGGAATAGAGAACTACTCGCCATCAAGCTCGCCTTGGAGGAATGGAGGCACTGGCTTGAAGGAGCTCGTCATCCTTTGGTGGTCTACACGGATCACCGGAATCTTGAATATCTCCGTGAGGCAAAAAGATTAAACCCCAGACAAGCCAGGTGGGCTTTGTTTTTTACCCAGTTTAATTTGACCATCTCCTATCATCCCGGGACGAAAAATACCAAAGCAGATGCTCTGTCAAGACTTCATGCTCCTGACGAGCAACCCGAGAATCCAGAGATTATCATCCCCACTAAGTTCATTGTTAGCCCGATCCAATGGACCCTAGACGACGACATCGCAGCAGCCAGTGTCTCCGATCCTGCTCCGCCGGGGTGTCCCCCAAGTCACATCTATGTTCCTCGCAGTCAACGAACACCACTCATTCATTCAGCCCACACCTCCCTGAGCACTGGTCATCCCGGGACCAATCAAACCCTCTCACTGTTGAAAGATCGCTTCTGGTGGCCTGGAATGGCGAATAACATCAGAAGGTACGTGAGAGGATGCCAGGAATGTGCCATGGCTAAAACACCTCGCCACTTACCTACTGGCAAACTCCTACCTCTCCCTGTTCCCCAGCGTCCATGGTCACACCTGGGAGTAGATTTCGTCACGGACCTTCCTGTATCTGATAATAACACTTGCACTTGTATCTGATAATAACACTCCTGGTTACTGTGGACAGATTTTCAAAAGCCTGCAGTCTGGTTCCTCTGAGAGGAATCCCAGCAGCCATGAAAACTGCGGAGGTACTGTTTAATAATCTTTTCCATAATTTTGGCATTCCTGAAGAGATCGTATCTGATAGAGGTCCACAGTTTATCTCACGTGTATGGAGAGCTTTCTTTTCACTCCTAGGTGTGACCATCAACCTTTCTTCAGGATATCACCCACAGAGCAATGGACAAATGGAACGAAAGATCCAGGAGATAGGCCGATACCTCCATACCTTCTGCCATGGTCACCAGAACTCCTGGATCCGGTTCCTTACCTGGGCCGAGTACGCACAGAACTCCTTCCACGAATCTCACTCCATTCCAGTGCGTACTCGGCTATCAGCCACCTCTGTTCCCCTGGTCAGGGGAACCCTCAGAGTTTCCCTCCGTCACCCATTGGTTCCAGGAGAGTGAGAGGGTCTGGGACTCAGCACACCAACATCTACAGCAGGCAGTAGGGCACCATCAACACCACGCTGATGTCTGGAGAGTCCCTGCTCCCACCTTCCAGCCAGGACAAGAAGTATGGCTCTCCACTCGGGACATCCGGTTGCCCCCTGTAAGAGTCCCAGGTATATTGGTCCCTTCCCCGTCATCCAGCAAATCAACCCATTCACGTATGAACTCAAACTTCCATCACAATACAGGATTCACCCCACATTCCATGTTTCATTGCTTAAACCCTATCATCCACCTGTCCTCCCTGTTTCCACAGAGCTTGGCACTACAGATGAACCCCCCTCTCCAGATGGTGCTGAAAGACAGGAACAACATACTCGGTAAGGGAGATTCTGAGTTCCTGATGTTGTGAGGGCAGATTGGAGTACCTCGTATTTACTGTATTTTACTGTATTTACTTTTGCTTTCTGGATAGAAAATTAATAGATATGAAGCATACAGCTTTCATTAAGAAAACTAAGTTGAAAAATAATGATTGTTTTCAAAAAAGGTTCCCTAAACACTTTCATTGGCTGGACAAACAGATAGCCCTGCCCTGCATCCTGACTGCATCCAATGGTTGAGCCAGCCTTGCTGTGTTTGCTGATTGAGATTCTAAAAACAAACGGAGTAATGATTTGATTTTAAAAGGATAGTTCACCCAAAAATGAAAATTCTGTCATTAATTACTCACCGTCATGTCATTCCAACCCCGTAAAAACTTTGTTCCCTTCAGAACACAAATGAAGATATTTTTGATTAAATTGTTTTGATGAACAATTCTTCTCCCCTGAGTCACCCTCTTTCTCCATTTTGGAAAGTATCACCACGCATGCGCATGCTATCCTCTGCGCATAAACAAGGCGCAGTGCAGCAGTGCAGCAGTGCAGAGTCAGCAGCATCACGCACACATACGTTGTTTACGTGCAGATCAGAGCACACGCATGTGTCGTGATACTCTCCAAAGTGGTGCCCTAGGGTGACTCGGGGGAGAAGAATTGTTGAATAAAGTCATTATTTTTGTTTTCTTTGTGCACAAAAAGCTATTCTCATAGCTTCATAAAATTACTTCATTGAACCACTGATGTCACATGGACTATTTTAATGATGTTACTACGTTACTACGTTTCTGTGCCTTGATCGAGGTAGTACCATTGCTGTATATTGGAGGGTCAGAAAGCTCCCAGATTTCATCAAAAATATCTTAATTTGTGTTCGAAAGATGAACGAAGGTCTTACGGGTTTGGAACGACATGAGGGTAAGTAATTAATGACAGAATTTTGTATTTAAATCTTTATATTAAGGTATTCAATGAAACAATCCAATAGTTATTGTTACATACCATGATTTCAGTTATATTAATGACAGAATTTTAGCCACAGCAATATCACCCTGCAGCCCAAGACTGGTTGCCCACTGAAGCTAAGCAGGGGTGAGCCTGGTCAGTACCTGGATGGGAGACCTCCTGGGAAAACTAGGTTGCTGTTGGAAGAGGTGTTAGTGAGACCAGCAGGGGGTGCTCACCCTGTGGTCTGTGTGGGTCCTAATGCCCCAGTATAGTGACGGGGACACTATACTGGCAAAAAGCACCATCTTTCGGATGAGACGTTAAACCGAGGTCCTGACTCTCTGTGGTCATTAAAAATCCCATGGCACTTCCTGTAAAGCGTAGGGGTGTAACCCCTGTGTCCTGGCCAGATTCCCTCCACTGGCCCTTATCAATCATGGCCTCCTAATAATCCCTATCCACTTGATTGGCTCTATTTCTCTCTCCTCTCCGCCTGTAGCTGGTGTGTGGTGAGCGCACTGGCGCCGTTGTCCTGTGGCTGCCGTCGCATCATCCAAGTGGATGCTGCACACTGGTGGTGGTTGAGGAGATTGTAAAGTGCTTTGGGTGTACAGCAATACACAATAAAAAGCGCTATATAAATGCATCATTCATTCATTCAGAATTTTTATTTTTGGTTGAACTATCCCTTTAATCTGTGTATCATTAATTTGTTTTTAATATAAATAAAAAAATAAAAAATTGTCACAAAAAATATAAAGAAAAAACATTGTTGTCCGATTTTCATTTTTGCACTCAAATAAAAAACTGAAATAAGAATGACAAGAAGCACTCAAACTCAAGGTTTTTTACTTTTGGTTTTATATTAAAAAAACAAATTAACTAATGATACAAGGATTGATCTTATTCATAGTTTTTCTATTAGGCTGGTTTAGAAGAAAGTATTTTTATATCAAGAAATTTCTCCTTTAACACATGCAGCATTCAGGTTTAAAACAGGGTTTTCACAAATTCAGTTACCGGAGGAATGTGAACATACAGGCATGCGTGTCCAATGAATTAGTCAAGATCATTAGATCATGTGTGAAACAGCAGTATGAACGCTTGAAGTCCCCTACCAATAAATGTCACCATGCCTTCCTCTTTTCAATCACACTTCCTTTACTGAACCCATAAATGGGAATGAAAACATCATCAGGTCATATATTACCCGAGTGCTTAGACCAGTGAGCACACAGGATCATCACTGTCTCCCTTTCTTGCCATTCAGTTGCTCTCTCAATCTATTGGCATCTCTATCTTTCATTGCTCCTTTATTTCCTGCTTTCCCTCACTGTTTACTCTCATAGCCTGAAATAGTTTGTCTTTCATTTCTGACCAAATAGTGAAGTAGTCAACATTACCTACACAGATTTTACTTTTGGATTTGTCACTTCTACACACTTTGAAACCTTAACAAAACCCCATCCTTAGTCACATCACACTCCTGCTGTAATTTAAGATTATATGACATGTCCAGAATCCTGCAGCTCTTCTCCCAGCGACCAGCGCTTTGGGTAGAAATGTCAGCTGTCTAGTATGAGCCATAGAGATGGATTTTTTTCCACACAGGACCCTTAATTCAATCAAAGGATCAGATCAATAGACACCATGCTCAAAAACGCAACAGGCCAATAACAAACCATTTCTGAGCAGGAGGAGGGGGAGGGAACTTTATTGGCAGCCAGGGAAAAAAGTAAGTGAAATACAATAAGACTCTATATGACATACACTCAAAGTCAAAGACATGTACAGAGAGGAATAGCAGTGAATTTGCTACTTAAATTATCTTATCATAATACTATCTAAAATAATTTTGTAGGACCTCAGTTCAATAACAGCATGCTTATGTGTTTGTATTTTTACTCCTGTTTGAATATGTATAGAGGGGTCATATAATTTAATAATAATAACAATAATTGTATTTTCGTGTTTTTATTAAAGGGATCACTTAATTTATTATTATTATTTATTTATTAATTATTTTTTTCTTTCAAAAATACAAATGTGACAGGTTCCATGCTGAAATGTTCTGCACAAACTGTTAGCTTCTAGCACTGGGATCATCGTAAGGATTTGCAGAGCAGCAGGTACTACACACAGCCAGAAACAGCACAATATTTGACTGTCTTTTTCCAACATAATCTCATGACAATTCATAACTATTTTAAATTTTTGCTCATTGGTGGCTAATTTGTATGAATTTGTTATTTGTTAAATCTTATTTGTACATTTTCATATGGTCTGCTTATGCCCCAGTGGTGGTTATGTATAGGGATGGGGTTAGGGGTGGACCTTAATGATTACTTTTTTTCTAAAAATTGTATGTTTTTGTGCGATTCACATCAACACCTTGACATTGCCAGCTAGTAAAATAGTTACATTTTCCTGTGAGATTGGGTTGGCTTATTCCATTTTTTGAAACTCTTGTTTCCAAATTTAGGCAACTGGGTGAACTAAGTTTAAGATTACTAGATAGGTATTGCTAATGTTTAAATGGTGTGTTTATTGAAATGTATTTGTTTGAAATCAGAAAACTGTAGAAGTGTAGATAGAGCTGCAGCTACGTGGTCTTTTTGGTTTGAGGAGGACTTTTTCAGTTCTGAAAATTGCAATGTTTTCAATGTTTCTATATCTAAAAAGAAATAAATACACTCTTAAAAATAAAGGTTTACAAATGATGTTTTTCCTCCTCAAGCAATACCTAATATGATCAAGTTTGGGGTTCAGTTTTTTCTTATAGTGTAAAGACCCTTTTTACACTATAAAGAACCTTTTGCACAATGGAAAGTTTCCATTGATAGAGGTTATAGATGCCAGCCAAGAAACTTTATTTTAAGAATGTATATTAAAAAATGGATTTTTCATGATACGAGTCCCTGTGAAAGGATACTTTTTAATATAGTCGGTGTCAGACATCAAATCTTGATGCTTACTGTGAGATTTTTTGTGTGATGAGATTTGATCTTTCCTACTGTTAGTCTTTGTACCCTTTACATTTCTCTGTGCTGTCCCCTCCTCTCCTCTTGGTTACTTTTCTTCCTTTCCTCTGGCTGTATCGCTGTGACACAGAGAGGGAGAGGAGAGGAAGAGAGGGTGGGTGTGTGTGTTGGGGTGGGGGTGGGGGGTTACTCAGTATAAAACCCTCAGACTGAGAAAACGCCTCTGCAAACATACCCTGTCTCTCCTCTATATCTGCTTCTCTCTCTTTCTCTCTCTCACGCCGTCCTTCACTCCCATGCGCACACTCGCTCACTTCATCCTCTCTTCCTCTTTGCTGCCTCTGCCATCCCTCATTCTCTTCATTACCGAGTGCAACTCTGTCCACCAGACAATGGGATCGACTTTTGGGGAGAGCGTGTGAGCGCGTTCGCATGCTTGCGCGTGCGTGTGTGAGAGTGCGTATGCGTGTGAGTGAGACCGAGCGGATGTGGGATCTGTGTGAAAGCGCTTTCCTGCCAGCCCACCGGATCCAGTGAGCCAGCTTAGCAAGCCAGGCGTGCACGGAGCTGGGCAAGTGTGTGAGAGCGTGTGCATGTGGGTCTCTTTCACCCTCACACGCTCCTCCACACGTTTGGGATCCTAGGGCTTGGCGCCTTTCCCCCGGGACCCCCCCTGCACCCCTCTGTCTGTCTCTCTCTCTGCGGTCTCCTCTTCTCCAGCAGTCACCATTTCGGCTCCCGGCAGACCCACGCTGGCTGCCCAGCCACTCCCGCGCCTCAGCCTGGGCAGGAAGACCCTGGTGGCGGCCGCCGTAGGGGTCATGCTGGTGCTGGTGCTGGTGGTGCTCATCCCCGTGCTGGTCAGCTCCGTGAGCAATGACAACAGCCACTACGAGATGCTGGGCACCTGTCGAATGGTGTGCGACCCGTACCAGAACAAGGGCACCAGCACGGGCATCGCCAGCACCGGCTCTTCTGTGCAGGCCGAGGCCGAGGCTCTGGCCGACCACAGCAACATGCCTCCACCCTCCACGCTCCTCCAGGGGCCACAGGGGAAGCCGGGCCGGCCAGGCAAACCCGGACCTCCGGGGCCACCAGGGGAGCCAGGGCCCCCGGGTCCGATGGGGCCCCCGGGGGACCGGGGGGACAGGGGCCGAAGCGGGGTTCTGAGTCTGGGCAATGATGGAGCTATCAGCACGGTTACATACAACACACACCCACGGGTGGCTTTCTACGCGGGACTGAAAAACCCACACGAGGGCTATGAGATCCTCAAGTTCGACGACGTGGTCACCAACCTCGGCAACAACTATGATGGCACTTCGGGCAAGTTCATATGCAGTGTGCCGGGCACGTATTTCTTCATCTACCACGTCCTGATGAGAGGAGGTGACGGAACCAGCATGTGGGCTGACCTGTGCAAGAACGGACAGGTGAGTGCCAAATCGTTCCTCTTTGCATAAAAGTTATTTGTGAACATTTTTTTTTTTTTATGTTGAAAGTCTATTACATTACACATTACATTATGTATGTATATAGGCCTATATATTATAAATATAAGCTTATCTTTTATATCAGTGTTACTGTTTTCATTATTTTCATTTTTATAAATGTATATTTTTCCTGATCTTTTTCAAGTGTTTCTAAAATCGTGTTGCATATCTATGAAGCGCATTTCTTCATCTCGTATTATGTGCTTGTGGTTTGCGCCGGTATTCACAGAGCGAATCTAAAATTAATTAAGCTGTTAATAATGACCCCGCAGAGGACAAACGAGATTGTCGTTTCGCTCTCTCCTCTGCTTTTTTGTTTGGTGTGAAACTGGTGGGAGACGCAGTAACATCTGCTGTGAGTTTCTCGTCCCCCCAGAGCACACGGGTGAAGTTCGCACAGCTGCGGCGCCACAAACCCGGCGAGAAGACACGCGCTGAATGCGCTTAATGCGTGCTGACATTGTGCGCGTGTCCCCGTTAACAGAGGACAGAGATTCTGCCTCTCTCTCTCTCTCTTTTATGCAATTGTCTTTGCATGGGACACTTAAAAGTTTGCCAGTCCAAACTTTTTTTATGAAGTGTCCAATATGTTTTAAAGCGCATGAAACGTTTTTTTTTTTTTTTTTTTTGCATCTTAGGAGTATATATTTTATGTTTATGGATCTATAAATAATGTAGATAAACGTTACATTTTTAGTGTTGTTGTCGAGTTTATTAGGACTATTATCATTACAGATATTAAAGGGAGAAAATACAACACAAGTTGCTACTCCATCTGTTTAAACTCATTTATTGGTTTTAAAGAAATGTTTCACCGCAGGCTATTTTGCCCACAAAGCTCGGATCAGTTGACGTAAGGCTCCTTAATTAGAGGGCGCGAACGAAAATGCCACAATCTGACAAAAATCGGCAGCGCGTGAGAAATCGTGCAACTTCATGAACTTGTAATCACAGTGGCATGAAGACAAGCTACAGCCACAAACACCTTATTATCTCAGCATGTCTCAGGAAATTACCATTTAATGTGTGTGCTTTTTTACTCTCTTCTTCTTTTTCTTTCTCTTTGTGCTATCCTGTATTTGCATGCTCGCATCTCACTCTGTTCAGAGTTGTTGTTTTTTTGCGCTTTTTAATGAGAAAATGTTCAGTTGTGCACTAGATGCATTGGCGTGTCAGTGCAGACAGAAACAGACAGAAGTGGAACATGCAATGTTTAGGGATCTGATACGTTTACGATTAGGGTTTGTTGCCACGGTTGTAATTCCTGATTCAGTATTTATTAGGAGACCGTTATATATTTAGATTGCGATGTTGGAGTGGTTTGGCACGGGAGACTAACTCTCAGGTGGGAGAAAAGCGCACGTGCAGCGTCATCCACTGAGTTTCTGCAGCACGCGCAACGGGGGAGCTGTGACAGATGGAATAGAATTAGACAGTAGACTTTAGAGTCTCTTTAGGATCTAGTGAATTAGAAATAACATTTTCATGTAATGAAATATTACATCTAAAGTTTCTGGAGCATACAAAGAGACCAGTCCACGAGAGCGGAGTTTTAAAATAAACTTATGTCCTGTCAGACATTGACAGAATCTTTCATAAACGTGACGTGTTTAATCACACTACTTAAATGGAAGGCTAAGATAATTTTGAGCACAGTAACTACCATGGCAATAATAATAATATAGCTCAATAACAACGTATCAAGGTTCTCATCACTTTGAAATAATTAAGTATTTTATTAAATATTTTACTTAACTTGACTAATCGAAGCTTTATCTGCTCTGATGTGTGTTTAAATTTAGATTGGATTATGCGCTTCGTTTAGTGCTTATAAACTGGCAACATTTTACTGAGTTACAGTGTGCATGTTTTATTAATAGCCTACATAAATCAATCATTTAATGCATACATATCTAGTAAACATTTTGCAGGTACAGTGTGCGATTTTCACTTTTAATCCTACAGTTCAAGCTCTTTGTAGGCTCAAGTAGCCTATATTCCAGTTAATAGAAATAACATAAATGTCTCCAATTTGCCTCGCTAACACCGACAAAACGACCCATAAAAGTATATTTGTCAACATTTATTTTTAACAATTTAGCTGAAATCGCACCTGGAATTGAAAATGGGGTGAGGAGAGCAGCACCTGGAGGGCGCGTGTGCTTTTAGTCTTTCCTTGGCCTGGAGGTCAGCGCGACCAGGACGCGGCGTTGCCGCAGCAACCGGAGCTTTCGCTAGACAGCCGATATTTCAGTCAGATAAATACAATTACCGAGGGTTATCCGACTGCCGCCGCGAACATCCAGCAGCCTCTGTTAGAGGAAATAGTTCAACTCCCATAAAGAAATTGTCACAGAAGAAAGACCGCCAGACGTTGCCCAGAGGGTAAGCGGACAAATGAAAGAGATAATAAAAGGAACCTAACAGTCACTGTAATATCTGGAATTGAAATATGTTTTTTCCCCGTCCTCAACATGTCTTTAAACTCCATCTCCTTCTTTCTCAGCTCAAATGTACCTCGCTACCCCCTCCGTTTCTGTCTTTTTTTTAAATTTTTTTTACCTTATTTAAAGTTAATCATGTTCTTCATTAGATCAAACCAGACAGCTTGCTGAGACAGAGTCCTTGTAAGAGCTGCCTGTCTTTTATACTCTAGTTGCCATATTAATTTAACTTGTATGGTCCCTTGGTGCAATGACAATGTGGGCAGATCACATCCTCTTAACTGAGATGAACACTTGCTTCTGTCACAAACACATCTTTGATTTGATTAATTATGCTTTAATCTGAGCCCAGACCTCAGGGAAACACATTCACAGCAGGAGGCTGTACCTTTGTGAACTTCTCTGTTGTACAGCTTAAAAAGTTTGTCTGCTAACTTGCAATCTTCCCAAGTGCTGTTTTAAGGTTTCTTTGTTTTCCCTGTGTCCTAACTAGATTGCCTAAGCAAAACCATAAAAGAAGTACACTAATGGCAAAGGCAAGAGCAGGCAAAAACTGCTGGGAGCACAGTACAGCATTTATGGAGTGTGTGAAGGAAGAGCATTGGGGAGGGAGAGCATATGTTGTCGTAAAGCACCGTCTGTTGAACACAATGGGTCCTGATCTCTAGAGACCCTCCTCACAGACACTTTAGGCAGACATGGGCAACGAGCCTACCTCCCGAGAGCAAGCTAATCTTTATAAAGTGGTTACCGCCTCACTAATTAAACCGCTATTCCAGATCAGAGGAATTGCAGCAGTATGTGTGCGTGAGAGAGAGAGAGAGTGGGCATATAGAACTTCAGGCGAGCTGCTGTTGGATGTGTTGTTTTCAGTCTCATGTCGTTCCTTGACAATTTAAAAGAAACTTTTACTATTTAACTTTGTTGTAACCCTCTTACTCTCTGAATGTGTGTGAAAGCAGTACAGTGTTTCTCAATGGCAGTGATGGAGTGCTAACAGACTTTTAGCTAGTCTGCTGCATCCCTGTGGACTTGCTCTATTCTGCAAGCAGCCACTGACCATACCGCCATACAAACCCACACAGCTGGTGTGCAGGACGTATACGTGAGAGAATGAGGAAGAGCACGAAAGAATATTTTTCTTCTGGAGAGATTGCAGTCTGTGTGGGAAAATATTAGTGTGGTAAAATATTACCATTGTGTATGTTTAATGGATTTTAGCTTTAACACACAAAGGATGCATTCCTTTTCATCCATTTCCACTCTTCTTTCCAAGCTTCTTCTGTTTATTCCTCGCCGTCTCAGCTTTCTTTTCTTAATTTGCCAAATTTTCTCCAAAAAATCCCATTTTTGCCAGATGGACATGTACAGATGCCTGTGCGTTCCTTTTGAAACTCCACCGGCTTTACAAGGAATTCCACTTCAAATGTGATAAAGGAGTGAGAAAAAATGAAAGGCTGGAAAAAAAGGCGTTTGTCGTGTGCCAAAGAGTCTTTTTAATCGTAATTAAAAACTTTGAACCACATCCAGATTGCGCTGGCACCTGTCCTCGTGTTCCTTCTGTTGATATTGTCATTAATCCACCCAAACCCATTCTGACTTCATTATAAGCAAATGCATCCAGGCACTCTTTGTGTTTCTCAAGAGGCTCCTTCGGGATAATCTTGCTGTCTCAGACCACACTCGCACAAGCACACACACTCACGCATGCGCAGATGTGCACTCGCACGGTCTAGCACAGTTATCTGAAGATTCACCTGGTTTATAAAGTACTGGATATGTTTTCCAGTGTTTTCCAGGATGTTTTCCAATGAGTTAAAGGGAGTAAAAGTGAGTAAAAATGAAAATTCTGTCATCATTTACTCACCCTCATGTACCTTTAAGACATTTTTTTTGCCTTGCACACAATAACTTTTTTGTCCTTTTTTTTTGTCCACATAATGAAAATCAGTGGGGTACAATAAAACACTGGACCCCACTGACTTTAATTGTACAGAAAAATTAAAAAATTAAAAATTCAAATATGTTATTTTGTGTTCCATAGCAGAAAAGAAGTCATACAGGTTTGTAATGACATGAAGGTGGGTAAATGATGACAGAATTTGCATTTTTAGATGAAAACTGTCCTTTTGCGCATTACACGACACTCCATTTTCCTTATTCTTTTTTGTTCACTCACTGCTTCCATAAAATCTTTGGGAATAGTGTATGCTTTTATGCAATTGCGTGCATAAAATGTGCTAATATAATTAACATGACTGGGAGCAATACATATACAGTATGTGTACAGTACTGTATATGTATGGAAAAGCAGCACACTTCATCTGGAACAGAAAAAAAAAACATGTTTTTAATTACAGAGTTCAGTGTTCAATTATTAGAGTCAAACAAATTACTCATGTTTAATTACACAGCGCGCATAAATGCAAGTGTTGTTCATTGGTATTTGGATGAAGAGAGAGACAAGCAACATGCTGCTAGAGCGAAAACAACCCCAGGATCAATACTATTTTTGCAGGAAACAGGACAAAAGAACATACAGTATAGCTAATGCAGTAATCCTTTTGGTTGAAGTATACCAAATCTTTCACTTGTCTTTTCAGTCACGTAACAAACTAATCATCCCTAAAATAATCTTCTGAAAAAGTCTGCAGCGTCTTTTAACAAGTCCAATAAGCAGTCCTCTTCAATAACAGCTTGTTAATTTGCGTCGGAGTTGGAGGGTGTGCTTGTGTTTCGGTCAAACACACTCTTCCCGCTCTCTGCTCGTCTAATCAGCTGTTGAGGCGCTGGGGCGGGGCCTTTGCCCCTGATGTGATGTCTAATTGGACACTAAATTTGCCACCCAGTGGAGCAGAACATTAAAACCAGTCTAATTGGGTGCTGTATGGTTATTAGCACTGGATTTGCCCATGCTGCGAAGAAATGCCACACATGTCAGATGTGTCTGGGTGTAACGGAGCAAGAGCTGCGAAGGAATCCATCATTTATTTATAGGCGAGGAACTATACTCTTAAAGCACAGTCCTTCTGCACCTCAGCTCTATCAGTCAAATATCCAGCCCAGAGAGAGTTCAGCAGTACTGTTGTGAGCGTGTATGTTGAATACATGCACTAAAATAGCTGTGCCTCCCTGTTTGAATGACTGTGGCCTGGCTGGTGACTCAGGAGGAGACCCTCTTCTTCTTTTAATGTGCAGAAATCAACACTCACTCTGATAGCCCAATCATGTTTTCATGTGTTCGACACACACAGATGCATATACACACACGCTCGTGCTCTCCCGAGGAATAACAACTTGCCCCTCGGCAAAGTTCTTCTGTAAACATCTTGATGCTTCGATGATGTTTTTAATGACTCCTTCCACTCACTTCCACTCAGACGCTACAAACCTACGTACGTCCGCTGCGACTCCCTCGCTCAGCCCACTTACTCGGTCGAATTAGTCAGCGCGTGTACGTGTGTGTTTAACACCTCGATCACCTCGGAAAATAAACAACAGCTACTGTAAGATAACAACTATCCGCCCAGTGCCAAATGATGAATAGGGCAATTCATGAAAAATGTATGCTGCAGCAAAAACCGTGCGTTTCTCCCTCGCTCCCTCTCCTCATCTTTCTCCCCCTCTCCTTCAGTCTCCCCCAAGACTAGAATTACTGTACTCTCCTCATTATGGTACTGAGAGGAGGTGAGGCTATACCCTATCACACCATAATGCGTTATAATGCAGCGAGATGTTTCATTATGCAGCTGCGCTCCTCTAAGACTTCGGAGTGGCTTCGCGCAGAGGTCAGGCCACTGTGTGCACACCATGAGTGAATCTAAGAGTTCAGCTTCAGGGGGAACTGCCAGTTTCCCTTTGGGGGAATATTTCATGCTTTAAGTGTGAGGTAATTAGTTTAAATTGAGCTCGACTGACAGTTCTTTTAAGCAAACCAATTAAAAGGCATCTGTTTGTCAGTCATATCAGTAACAGTGTCATACGCTTTAGTTTGGGATTGCTTGCATTAGTTTGTCACTTTCTAGGTACTACTTGATGTATCAAGCTTTTTTGAAAACTTTTTTAACAACTGTTAAAAACTGCACTCTTTTGAAGGACTCTCAAATAGGATGTAAATACAAAGGCAGGTATCCACCTTATTTTCCCCGTAAGAGCGGATGTGGTAATTTGTAAATTTTATGGGTCTGGCTTCCGGTCTCATCCGCTTCCAGCTATTTTTAGCTGTACAAAATAGCTCATTTTGCTGCTTGATATTGAAAACTGGTGTGCCTTACCATATTATTTTAATGTATTATCTTAATTATGAACACACTGCTTTGTAGTGCAAACATTTTTAGCGTTTACTGCACGTTGTTATTCTTCTCGATATTTCCCTACAGTGGCTAATGGACCTGAAGTCTCGCATTCACAGAAAATGGCTTTCCGCATTGAAAAATAAGGTGGATATAAAGGCAAAAATCCTAAAAATATAAAGGCAGGGTTACTGTATAATGTATAATGGCTCATTTATATTGTGTTAAAAGTAGTACTATTAATTGTTTGCTAAATATAGTAATTTGCTTTGTATTAAACTTACCCGTACACTATCTTTTTCATCCATATATTATGTTTATGAACTTTATATTAATTCAAATTTTATTTGTATAGCACGTTTCACAGTAAACTTTGTTCCAAAGCAAATAATATTATAATAAGTTACATTTTTTTTTGTGTGTGTGGGCTGATATGACAGAAATACCTCCTAAATAGGGTCTATAATCACGTAAACTGCAGTCAAACTTTGCAAAGATTCATAACGAATTGGGTTATAATAGACTGCACACGTTGTAAACTACCTGGCTATTTTGTCAACCGTTATTAGAAAGTATGACTATCAAATGGCTTTTCTAAGCAGTCTAAAAATCTCAAAAAATCTAATTTTTCTCGACTTCAGCTACTTGAACTGTGTATGAATCAGGCTGTTTAGATGTCTTTTAGATGAACAAGTGTGAGTAACTGATGGAAAGCTGCTCTGGCATTAGCTGATGGCTGCTGGCATCTTCTTCTCTAGCCAGCTGGCCCTCGTCTATCATGGCCATCAGCAGACGACATTATTATTTAAACTCCTTCTGAGTAATATCTTCATTATAAGTACTTCAGAAGTTTCATAAAAACATTTCTCTTTCAGTGCTATTCATCGTTCATTCTCTATGCAAACACCACTGCCCGTTCCCCTCAAACAGTTCTAATCATTGTTTAAACATTATATAAGTGTTATTTAAGTATTCCTAGAGATCGCTGACAAGACAAAGAGCAGCTGGGTAGATTAATCTCTCCGGCTTTCTCTGCATGGTGGTGCGACAGATGGAAATGAAAGCGTGGCACCTTCACTTTTGTTCTCCACTACTTATCTTGTCCTTAATCAGGTTTGCTTTGCTAATAAACCCAAGTGAAAAAGGAGCACATGGAAGTCTCTAATGTCCTCAGAAATTTCACACAAGCAGCGAGCATCTGGCTCGCTCTCATCCGCGAGGGGATTTTTCTCCAAGCGCTGCATGAAGTGCTCCACTAAGTCTCGATCAGAGATGCAGCTCACAGTCCACCTTTTAAGCATAATTAGAGCCAGGCGCATGCTTCAATTGAACCACACTACCGCTAACTGACTAAGAGCCTGTAATGCGGTACGAGAAGTCAACTGGTGTCAGTCACAGAGGGGGAAAAAAAGCAAGAAATAGAGAAGGAAACAGGGGGACATGGAGACAGCAGGATGTGTCCTTCAGGATTAGGTTGCTTTTCATAGATGAAATGTTTCATATCGTTCAGAGACAGATCAGTCTCTGGCAGGGAGACGCTGCTGACATCTGTAAGAATATCCACTGGCTACTACTGCGTTTCAGCCGCAGCGCGCTTAATCTCTGCATTGACTGTATTAAGAAATTGAGCCAAGGATAAGGTGTAAGGTTTAGTTTACTAAGGTGTAGTTTTGTGTGTGTGTATTTTTAGTTTTAATAAAGCAGATTTTAGAATTGAACAGATGTTCTGAAAGAAACAGTCCAAAAAATAAACTGGAGTTTGATGAATTAAAAAAAGGTTTTAATGTTTAATGACCATTAGTAATACTGGTGTTATTATATTATATTGGCATATTATATTCTTAATGCTGTTCTTTTATACTTTCTTTTCATCAAAGAATCCGGGGAAAAAAATTGTAGTACATTTTCCAGCAAAAACTGTTTTCAGTATTGATAATAAAATCCATTATTAATAATTGAGTAATAATAATAATTGATAACAACTGAGAAGCAAATCAGCATATTAGAATGATTTCTGAAAGATCATGTGACACTGAAGACAGTAGTAATAACTGCTGAAAATTAAGTTTTATAATCACAGGAATAAATGACTTTTTAAAATATACTAAAACAGAAAACATTTATTTTAAAACATAATTTAGTGAGAAAAGTTTTACTGTAATTTGATCAAATAAATGTAGCCTTGTTGTGAATGAAAAGCTTCTAAAACTAATGAAAAGTGTGACTGTAGTTGGAGATTGAAGATTATTCAGTGGTTTCTTGACTTTGGTAGGTACATGTCCTACACCACCCTTAACCCAAATCTACACATGCTTAAAATTGAACAAATACATGATTATGCCAGATAATGTACTATGTTTAGGCATTTAGGTCTGTGATCTATCACATAAATCATGCAATATCTCCAGAGAGGTAATACTTTCAAAGTCAAAAAGGCATTCCATGATGAAGTCTATAAACACATTGGCATGTATGTGCTCTGAGCACACACCGACTGTTTTCCAAAACAGGGACAAACAGATGTGTGTCAGAGCACGGCCGCCGGTTTCCGTCTGTTTGAAATGCTAAATGCAGACTGTCTGTCCCCTTAACCCAGCCCTAAAGCCCAGCAATGTCTTTGGACTTACATTCTTTGACTTTGCCCAACTATACCGCTTCCCTCTTTCATTTGTTCCCCATACACCTGGCTTCCAGCTATTTCACTCCCTGTTAAAGGAACATTCTGAGTTAAATATACTGTAAGTATACGACAGCATCTGTGGCATATGCTGTTGATTACACACAATATCATTTTAATTCTTAACAAAGAGAGAGAAAGAAACAACTTAAGTTTGAAAAAATTTATAATGCAAAGAAAGTCTATGGGGCAAGTGCACAACGGTTGCCCCGCAGGCTTCCATTGTAAGTGCATATACGCGTTTTTAGTTTGTTTTTACAACTAAGGTAAGAATCACAATTATTTTTCATGTTTAATTGACAAAATCGACAGAAAGAGCCCTGAATATTCCTTTAAATCTCAATGTTTACTGCAGTAACTGTCTTTGTTAATGATTTTGTTTGGGACTCTGCTAACAGAGATGCTCCGGGGGCATCATAAAGAAAAGATTTATTGTGAACCCCAAAGAGGCAATTGATACATCCATCTTTCTATTTGATTTCTATTTACACAAAGTTTGAAATGCCTTGTGGTGTCTCCTCATTGCTTATAGTCACAGTGGCTTTACCAATGAAATCAGTTTTACTGTCAATCAGAACACAGTTTCTGTCTTTATATGAGTTTTTTAAGCATAGATTTCAGCTGCAGTTCAATTGCTTTTTAATTACCCTGAAATGATATCCAAACACAGCCAACAACGGAAGTCCGGACTCCCAAAGGAGGCTAATATTAAAAATTTAAAAAAAGATTAAAACGTGTTTCATCGAAATCCCCTCCAACAAATCCCACGCACTCCCCGGGCACTAAGAGCTCACCCTTTAATAAGGCCGCTGTGCAGGCTGTGTGTGCTAAAGGCGGATTATTTGATATTAATATGCACCGGACGATCGTCACCATGGATTCAGAATAGCAGACTTTGTTTGCACATCGATATTAGACTCACCAGATTTAATCAAGAAGGTAAACAATGAATTGAAAAAAGATAGAGAATAAAAAGAGAGACAGAGCGACACAGAGTCATCTGGGTTGAGTGATGGGCAAGTCCTCTTCCATTTGACCGACAGAGTTTTTATGCGACGACAAGGCGCCGCAGGAGCCCTAACGTTGCTTTATTGCACTGAATGTGCCACTGACAGCAAACTTTACTTCTGAACAAGTTACTAAAATAGCTTAGAAATGGACTTCACTCAGAAATTGATAGCAAATTTTACAATTACAAAGAAACAGCAAGTAACACATTGAATTAAACATAAATTTTGTATTTTCTTGTAAAATGTACTCCAATAATCTTTGTTATATTTAAAAAAAACAACAAAAAAAAAAACATTGTTAATAGTGTACATGCTGGCATAATATTTTCTTAACACTAGTCTAATGTTTTATTATGGCTTTATAAATATTAGCAGTATTCACAAAAACTATTTATAGCATTATTCACTATAGCAATTACCTGAAACTGTCCAAGACTCATACAGTATAGGTGTGTAAGACACACACTTAGAATACAAATCAGTTTTCTTTTTTCCAATTAACATCTTTTCATTAATCTCCATGGGTCAAAGCAAAATGTCACTTACTCTTTTTACACTACTGGTTATATTAAGGTTGGGAAGAAAGTTGTTGAAAAATGGCAAACTGAATATTCATGTTCATTTAGGTTCATCTTCTGATTATACCTGATATAAAGACTGACAGAACACCTTAACTACATGTTGCATTAACAAAGTAATTCACAGCTTCAGGGTGGCAGACAAGCTTTAAGAATTATATAATGTTAGGAAAGTGTTGCTAATGTTAGATGATGGCAGAAGAATAATTTGTAGATAATTTACCCTTATGTTAAATGTTAAAGTAATTAATCAATTGAAGGTCAAATGTACAGAAAGTATTTTTTTTTTTAAATATAAATGGTACGCTTACTAGGCGTGAGGTGGGGAGGTGAAGATGATGAACAGATGGTCACAAGGTCAGGGTCTCTCTGTCTCTCTCAAGCCATTCTCATCTACATCAACAGCCATTTACTCCTCTTACCTGAGCTATTGATCGTCTGCTCTCGGCCTCTCAGACCTTAAGATATGGATAGAGATGGAAACAGAAATTAGAAAGAGAAAAAAGGAAAGAGAGACAGAGAACTGAAAGTCCTAAGATGATTAAGAAAACAAATTGAATGGAAGACAAGCATGTGAAGAGACTTATAAAAGAGAACATAATATATGACAAGAGAGAAAATGTTCCTTTGCTGAGAGGAAGGACGTTAACCACACAGAATATACAGTGTTCACAAAAAGGGTTTGGACAATTTAGACACATTTAAAAATGTATGATTTCATTAGCATTCATTTTAAAGAAATACTGCACAAGCACACTTTTCAAGCATAACATTTTTTTTTAATTTTTTTTTTTTTAAGAAAAACAGCTGTTTAAGGGTATAAAATAAAAGATACATTGTTCGAAATTAAGTATTGCAACAATTTCTGGTTGTCAAACATATCTGGAGTTCATTTGGTTTGATGTTATGTTATCTAATGCAGGTTTTCCCAGGCTTTCAGCCAAGCCCCGTAGACAGATAATATTTACTTGAAGAAAATATTTAATCTTTTTTTCAGTAAATGTCTTAATTTGATTAATTATTTTGATCTTATTTATATGAATTATTATATTCCTCTGTCTTTTATTTTGAGTGAATACTGGTGAAATTCTGTCAGCTTCTGTCCAAAGAAATGCTTGAAATGATCTAAAGGTATAAATAAAGATATTAACTTTCCACCAACTCACAAACCCCTGCAGTTCCCTTACAAACCCCCATTTATAAGAAACCCTAGTCTAATGCAAAGAAATTCATATATTTCAAGCATAGCTTCAGTGTCCAAATATTCCCGTCTAGTCACTGTAAATATACAGATGTGCCAGAGACTTCATCCAAGGGTTTCTGAAGCTCTCTGATGGTTATATGGTTATATATATATATATATGCCAAATCTCATTCTTTTGTCACATTTCTCTCCATTCCTTCTTCCTCTGCACTCTGTCCATCATAATTAAAGAACACATTACAGTCTCAGGCTGACAAACTCACTGCCATTCAGCCCAAAATGAAAACTAATGAGAAGGCTCCGCTGTGTTTGCTGATCCCACCGCGTCCCTAAGGAGGACTGGTCCTGGACCTCTCCAGATGATGGAAAGCTCCAGATCTCTCTCTCTCTTTCTGGCTCAGAAAGTGGACACTAAAAGAGGAGGGTGAATTTCGGACAATGTCACTCACGCAGCAGCACTCTTACATTGGCACATTCGGTAAACAATGTGTCCGATCAATAAGGAATGATTCTGGCAAGAGCTGCCTCAGCACAAAACCAAAAACACAGCAGAATCATTCGATTTGAAGGAATTGACAGCTCTTTTCAAGATAGCTTCATAATATTCTTTCTCTCTCTCTTTGTTGCTTTATTGCATTTTCTTCCACCATTTGCTTTGTCACTAAAATCATAAACTGATATGGTCCTATAGAGATTTTAGTAGCTATCTCTGCTGAAATTCAGACTTGATTTAGCTAAATTGAATCAATCCAATTTACAATCCTCACACTGTTTTCCTTTTTTTGCTATTTACCAAATAAATACACATGAAATACTGTTTCACTTAAAGCAGTTTAAAAGATTTTAAGAATATAATATCAGAATCAGAAGTATTTCATAAACCTGGATATTCATACATTTCCATGTAAGCATATAGAAGAGTTCTGTGTTTACGTATTTGCAGATTGAGCTTGAGCAAAGTGTATTCAGCAGCAGCTGGTCAAACCAGCGCTCCACCATTACCCATTACACATCAGCACCATAACCTCATGTGTCCCTCTACAGCCACCATACCACAGCCCAAACATCCATATGGCCTTGACCTCAGGGAATCCCCTCTGCCAGAATCTTTACAGGGTGTTTGTGTGGACGAATGAAATTAGACAGCTACACACGCACATGCATACCCGCAAACACCGGCCAACATTTCAATGGGACAGGTGGTGATATGTGCCTGGCTAATCAATCCAACCATTTACTCAAGCAACACAAACATACTATCTCCAATCCAAAACCTAGAGAGCTGCCTCACTGCTTACCGTCTACATAAGCAGCTGCCTTCAAAGGCAGAGATTCCACACAAATAGCTCACACATGTATGACTCAAGCATCCGATTTCAATAGATACTGAACAAAGTACCTTTTTAAGGAAAGTCAGTTCACTCAGCGGCAATATTTGCAATGCCTCCAAGCAGCTATTTCAAGCATGCAAGAAGCCAACCTATCCACTTGAATAGGGAAACACTGAAATCTCAAAAACTGCTTGCCAAACTCACATTTAAATAACATATTTTGAATCAGCAACTAATTCTGACATAAAGTGACCCATAATTGTTTTTGTTTTTTTCTACTTTAAAAGCAGAAAGGCATATATTTCAGTCCCAACCACACATCTCAAGTCACTGATTTTCTGTAAAAACCCAACTTCTAACGGCTGCAGTGATGCAATGACTTCACCAACTGCCAACTGGCTCTTTTATAGAGAATGAGGGACATTTTCCACCTTACTGCGAGTCGAAGGTGTCATTGAGGCTTATTCAGAGAAGCAACCTTTACATTTTAAAGATAGAAAATAGCCTTTGATATGAAACACAGCATTTGGGCAATATGAGTGAATCCTCTTGTTATCTTTGCTTTGACATTAGCATGTTGCTAGCTAATGACACAATGCTTTGCAAATAAATAGGCCTACTGGAAAAAATATATATATTTTTAGTTGATTTAAAAATATATATATATTATCTATACTTTGCAATATCGGTTGTAAAATATGTTTTCAACTAATTTACCTTCTTGAATGCATATTTTTCCATGTGTTCGTAAAGATAAATGCAGTGATATCTTAAAATGTGACTGAAATTTGGTATAAAAAGAGGCCTTTCGAAAATGAATATTCTGGCATTATCCAAAACCTTTGATTTTATTTCTTGTATGGAACACAAAAAGAGATACTTAAAATAAAAAATAAAAAACGTCTCAGTGGTTTTGGTCCAGTCAGTTGGGTCCATTGTTGTTTTGAATCCCATTTACTTTGTCAGCATGAGGAAAAGCAGTTCTTCAGAATATCTTCTTTTTTTTTTTTTTTGGTGTACAAAATAAAGAAAGTCGTACATGTTTGGAATGACATGAACTACTGTGGGTGGCTCGTTAAAATCAAAAAAATGGATTTGTCAGAATGTGTAAATGCAACATGCTGCACAGAGTATGTACATTTTATTTACGCAAAAGAAGCAAAGTGAATTCATTTCTGACCCTTCCCCTTCCAGAAACCCTCTTCCCTTTACAGTATATTTCTTACCAGTATTGCCAATGAGCGCAAGCCACTTTGTGTGGGAGGGACACACATACACACTCCAATTCCGCCACACACACTGGTGTTGATTATAATAGTGTATCGGGGTTTGCTCTAACACCTCTGCCTACGGAGATCTCCCTCGAGTCTGCAAAAACCTTTCAAACAGAACTCTTAATTAGATGGAACAGAGGTCATCTAGAACCAGAACACAAGGACACACAAATACACTCCCACACAAACACTTCCTTCCTTCCCTCTTTTTCTCTAATAAATAACATAGACATTAGCACTTATCAGATGCTGAACTTTCTGTCTGATAATGAACTAGAAAAAAAAAAGTCAGCCTGTTACATTCATTGCTTTTAAAACACGTTCAAATTTCACAGCTCGTTGTGAGTGAGATCCAGGCAGTCAAGCCGTACATATTCATGCCTTCACCACCAGCACAAACGTTCATTCACCAGACAGATTACAGAAATCCTCAGCAATTTCCCCAACGCTGTTGTATGGTACTCGAACAAATCCACACATATTAAATCCATCCGTGTCTCAATCTTTTCTCAGCCCGCTCAGGTGAACGAGAACAGTTGTCATAAATTTGAAGCCAGTCTGAATGTGTGTCAACGCTTGCGTGTTTTCATGCATCCTGGAGTCTTATGCATGCTTATGTGTTGGTGAATATCTGATCCTTCCTGTTTAATGAGACAGATTTAACCTTCGCAGAGGTTGCGGATTTTAAGTATCAGAGTCAGAAAAGGAGATTGTCACTAAATTAAAACTCTCATAGCATGATTTGTCTTTAATACCTGGAGAAAGCTATCCATTAGCATTCCAATAATGGCAGTTGCTTGGCTGGCGCAGGACCTATGCAGTATAGCATTTGAAATCTGTCATCTTTGCCATTTTTTTTTTTAAGCCAATCACCTATGTTACTTGCATAAATAATTTTGAATAGTTTAAGATGTCTTTGGATTTAGATGGTGTAGTTACAGCATCTGGCAACCATCGAGCTCTGTCAGGAGCTTGCTAACTAGCTAAACCTTAACCAAATGTGTCAGAAAGACATTATTTTCTATTACTGATGTCCCTTGTTCGTTTTCTCTCTCTTTCTCTCTCTCTCGTGTAGGTGCGAGCCAGCGCGATAGCTCAAGATGCTGATCAGAACTATGACTACGCCTCAAACAGTGTGATTCTGCATCTAGACGCTGGCGATGAAGTCTACATCAAACTGGATGGTGGCAAAGCCCACGGGGGCAACAACAACAAATACAGCACATTCTCTGGCTTCATTCTTTACGCCGACTGAATATGTGAGCGCAGAGGAAAAGCAGTTGGAAAGAAAGAAATATAGCGAAAGGAAAGTGGAAGTGAAGGAAGGAGCATTTAACATCCCAGCGCTTTATTTTATCAGGATCTCTCCATTGCTTCAGCACACATTTTTACAGAAAGAGACTCAGTGGAACGAGGGTTCAGTAGCTTGTCTTCAAATCACCTTATTGATTGATAAAAGACAAGGAAATAAAGTGATAAAAGTGACGTTTTTCTCTTTCGGTGTTGAAAGGGCATTTTTGTCTTTCTTGTTTTAAGACTCCAAGAGTGACTGGCAGAGATCTTTAACCTCATCCTCATGTGCTTTTCCTCAGTAAAACTCTTTTTGCCCACAGATATCTAATGTTAAAAATATCCCTGACAACCTGTGGAAAAAAGTATGTTACATTTGAAGGATATGTGGATCTGATGACAACTTATGTATTCATATAATTCTAACGCTCGTGTCCGATGTCTCCTTACCTCTACATTGGGCACAGCACCCCCTGTTGGCTATTGTTGGTAACTGGTTTCCATCTGCATTCTTTTCGTATGTGTTGTACTCTGTTGGGACTGCAGTAGCTGATGAGCGTTGTGAATGAATGTTATTCCTTACAAGCACTTGATACTCAATTTAGACAACTGATACTCTGCTACTCCCACGACTCCTTTCCTCCCCTGTCAATTAGCACTCGACCCTAATCTCGCTCCTCTCAGTCACCTCCTGCCCCTCCAGAAACACCAGATGACTTATAATAGTCTAAACTCTTTTTTTATGAAAGAGACGGCTTAAAGGATGCTTACGTGTGTTTTAGTGTTAGTTAACTTACTGTAGAATGAATGGAGAGCCTGTGATGAACACATAAATGGGATATTTTTCTGAACTTAAAAAAATAAAAGTTCAAATAAAAACATGACAGAATAGAGTTTGGCAAACATTCGATTGTATTTTAAATGATAAAAACCACTTAGCCACTGTATTACTACTTTATAGCAATTATTATTTATAATCTGAACATTACGACGAAATTCAGACGTCAGAAGTGTTTTCTTAAGAAGTATTGATTTTGAAGAGGGCTGGAGGATGAGTTGAGGTGCTGTTGAGGGGCTACACTTGTCATTCAATCATTCCTGCTAACAAATGCAACAACATGCAGTGCGAATATTTACACGGTAATATTTTATTCTGGTGGGACGAATGAATGTGAGAAAATTAGGTTTATTTGTAAGTGTGCACGTGCGTTTGTGTGTGTGTGTGTGTGCGTGCGTGCGCGCGCGTGTGTGTGTATCTGTACCAACACCAGAGCATGAACTATATTTCGTCTTTGCCACATTATTGGTTTGAGAAATGTTCTATGCTTTAGTCGGTCAAAGATGTGATATAGAGCCAATGAGATTGCATCAGACACGTTTAGCTAAGCCTCTACAGAGAAGATATAAAAGAAACAATAAAGCTGTAAATTAAATAAATCTATGCTATGTTTGTCAGTCCTACTCTATCTTTTGGAAATGTTGAATAAATTTAAATAACAAATGGGATTTTTGGAGTCGTTTGTGCTGTAATGATTTTTTTGTTCAATGCGAGAAAACCGTTTTTGGGAAACAGAAAACCATTTGCATAAATCTTCCAATTTATCTAATACCTCACATAATAGGCTATTTAATACTTGCTTTAGTCATTTCAAATGACATCAGAATAAATAGGAAGGCAACGAAGATTCACGTTTATGCCTCTGCTTCTTTTCCATCCATGGATTTCTTCCTCCTATCTCTCTATTTTTATCTCGTACCTGTCACCTGGCCTGACTCACAAAAGCACATTGGGAAAAAACACAGCTGTAGACTTAACAAAAGCTTTCATTAAGTGTGCCTCATTGCTTGATTCACGTTGTCACCTCTGTTGCATCTCAGGACACTTTCTTCCAGAGGACACATTCAAACAGCCAGGGCTGGTGATCAGAGCAGTCACTCCCACTGAGATAGGAGAAAGAGAGAAAGAGAGAGATGTTGGCAGATATTTGCAAACTACATCACATCAAGTGATATTCTGAGAGGGATTTAAATGAATGTGCAATTTTGCCCATAAGCTGACAGCAACTGCAAGATGTTTAAATAATAATAAAAGGCATCATAAAAAAATTGCAGGGTTTTTTATATTCCTCAAGACAACTGATTCTAAAGATATCATCTTGTTCAAAAGTTTACATGCATGAGTTTTTGTTTCGTTCTGAACAGTGAAGGTGCCTAACTGTTCTTAAAGGGGTCATCGAATGCAAAATTCACTTTACAAGTTGTTTGAACATAAATGTGTGTTGGAAGTCTGTGTACACATCCATCCTATAAAGATAAAAATTCACCCAGTGTTTTTTTTTAATAATCCCCTTTCTCAAATCAGGCTGTTCTGAGATTCCTGTCAGAATGACGTAGGTCTGTCCAGGCCCCTCCCACGATAGTTGATTGACAAGACCGTCTTACCTTAGACCCGCCCTGAGTGAGCTGTAGTAGGCAGCAGTTTACTGTCGGGATCCAGTGTAGACAGCATTATTAGTGATTATACTGAGTTCTATATTATTTTGTTGCGCCGCGCTACTCGTGTCCAGTGTAGACATGTTACTTTCGTTTTGAAGGGAATGCGCCGAACCCGATCTGCCTAAATGCATATATGTTCACGCGAATCATTCGTGATCCAGCTTCATCTACAGAAGAAGTGATTATAAGGGTTTTTTTTATGAATCTTTGCAAATCGCCTTTCCTAATAATGTGCTAGTTAGCCAGTTTCACGGCTGAAGTTTACAGTCTGCTCGTCACTCCACAGAAGAGAGGGGCGGGACGAGCAGCGCTCATTAGCATTTAAAGCAATATGGACTAGAATGGCTTGCTGAAACCAGAGCTGATTTTGACAGGTGTTTTTTACACTACCGTTGAGAAATTTTAACCAAAGTACGTTATAGACTTTTCATTAAGACCCTAAAGAATCATATCATCTTGTGGAAAATGGGCATCCGATGACACCTTTAAGAAAAATCCTCCAAATACAGCAAGTTATTTGGTCTCTCGGTATGTTTTGCACATTTGAATTTTTTTTCATATAATCGCTATATGATACCGAGATCCAGGTTTGCTACTTGAGACACTACAAAATATTTAGAAGGGCATTGAGGGGATATAAACAAAGTTTGAAAAAGTATAAAGTAAATTATCTTTAAATTGTGAAATATATAAAAAACATATACTGTATGGAGCTTCTTCAGGGTAGTACTACATTTTAAAATAATAATAAAAAACTATTTTATACAATTTCATGAAAATAATTAATATAATTTAATTTTAAACAATTTTATTGTTTAGTGTTTAGTGCCAGCATTTTTTTTTTTCTACAACTGACATTGTTGTCTTGCTTCTTTCAGTTTCCTCGCTCTGGTCCTCTTGTGTGCTGAGAGTCTTTTCTAAACTCTCTTTACTGAACATCAGCACAGACGCCTGACAATATCATGGGTCAGAAGACCCTTTTATTCTCCCTCCACTTCTCTCTTTCTGAACGAAACGGCGCTATTCACATACACCATGTACTTGGGCATCTCTAGGGAGCCGCTGGAAAACAAGATAAAACAACAGCAACAGACATCCTGTGCTCCTCTCTTCCTTCGTGAGCTCTAACCTTCCAGAGCTTCGACACCTCCAGACTATTGTCCTGGGATCTGTCCTGCTCCAAACTGCCATCAAAGAGCTTCTGAGTTTAGTCTGATCACAGAGCAGTTTAAAGACTGTCAGATAGACAGCAATCTAGCTCAGAGGAATTCAGCACACCTGTTTGACAGGAACTGAAGCATTCACTGATTTCCAGCTTCCACACAGGAAGTGATGCTGTATCAAAATAGGTTACTTTCAGTTTTACACAATGTTCTAATAATAGCTCAATAACAGTTCCAACAATGATTATAATTTAGTTTTTTCTATTATTTAAAATATTTTAAAATGCTATTCATTAATATTATTAGTTAGTTATATTTTCATTATTTACAGTGAAACAAACAAGAAGAAACATTCATGACATTAAAAATTGATTGTTTTGAACATTTTAAAAAAACTTTCAGAAATAACATTTTCATAAGTTTCAAAATATTAAAATGTAATGTTCCCCTAACATTTGTATAACCAAGATCTGGTTTGCATAACATTTGCATAACAAACCAAAACCTTCTCATAGCATGGTAACATTTTATAATAACATTCATGAATAAATCATTAACAAACATTATATAGCCTAATGCTTAACAGACCATCAGTTAATACATATTCACATAGCTAGAAATATGAGATAATCTGCTTGTTAAAGTTAACTAAAGTACTTATTAAACAGTATCTAATGATTGACATATTATTTAAGGTAAATGGAAATGCTTACAAATGTGTTTAAATGTTCAATTCATCTGATCGTGCAGTTTTTAAAACAATCTTTGAATGATTTTGACAGATGGTTTACTTCTTTAATAAATCATTAACAAACATTATATAATGCTTAACTGATCATTAGTTAATGTTTACAAATGTCATTAAATGTTCGATTCGTATTATCATGCACTTTTTAAAAATCTACAAACTATTTTAAAAGAATTTACACAATGATTACAAGTTTATTTGTTAATGTACTTTTGAATGCTAACAAATGTCATTAAACTTCAGTTCACATATTACCTAATGCTCTCATTCTTTACAATGTAAAGCGCTTTGAGTGCCTAGAAAAGCGCTATATAAATGTAAGGAATTATTATTATTATTATTATTAAATGTTGTGAAAAATAAATAAATTAGCCATTTTAAGCACATCACAAACTCTCCGTGTTAACATGTTATTCAATAAATCACAATCTGTAAAGGTCATATATTTGGTCTTCGTTTGTTATGTAGACTTACTATTTTCACAGCTTAACAAATCATTGATGAATTATTTGTTTGTTTTTGCAGTACCCGATCTAAAGTGGAAACTCATCAACTGTAAATGTTCATAAATGTTTACTAATCATGAGTACCTTTATGAGCAGTCATGTCAATGGCAAAATGTGTCCCAAATGACCAGAATTCAACCTATTTTCACATCTTTACAAATAATTTATTAATCGGTTGTTCATGTTTTTGCAATACCCAATCTAAAGTTGAAATTATTAATCATTTGTAAATGTAAAATGGCATATGGCTTAAGTTATTGTTGGCCAATCATTATTATTTCAAATATATATATATATATATATATATATATATATATATTTTTTTTTTTTACTAACTAAATAAATAAACAAACAAACAAATCAATAAATAAAATTAAATACCGATCAGAGCTACATCAATTCAGAAAAATATAATTGAAATTATGTTTATTTATTTTTGTATTTTTTAAATGTTGCAGTTGACCAATCAGAATCAAGTATTCCAATGAGCTGGACTGTGGAGCACAGACCCAGCATAATGTGAAAAATCCAGCAGATCTTCAGTGAAGGAGCTCAGATTGGAAAGCCATGTTCACAAGTGGCCTATGATAAAAAAATAAACAACAACGATGATCTCAAACAATCCTGCAGCCTATAGGGAACTTCTAATGTACTTAGACTGATTCTCAAGCGCAAATCTTCAGGCATCCTTTCATATGAACAGATGGAGGTTTATCTCTGGGAGATAAACTAAGGGCTGATGAGGCAGACAAAAGGGGAAATGATAATTGCGTGTGCGCATGTGTGATATGAAAGGTGTTGTCGTGTCTGTATGAGTGTGTATGTTTTGTTTAAAGGCCACCGCTTCACTGAGGGAGACTCACAGAGCCATCTGCCCAATTAGGCAATGCACCCGCCGCAACTCACTTCTTCAATTACCACACTGATCTCAAACACACACACACACACACACCTGCACAGGGCCAACAGGAGAGGGAACAGCATCCACAAATATATTCATGTGTACTCCAGCACAGACACACACACATACATTGGTGACTTTCTTCAGAGTTTCTGACTCAAAGGTCAAAGCCACACAAGTTGAAGGCTCCTAATGTTGAGAAGTCACTGGTTTCCATGATGATGGCTGAAGTTTGGTCATCAATTTCTTGCCAGCTGAAAAGGCCACAGTGTCCTGACATGCTGGTTAGTTAAATATCTACTGAATCCTTCTTAATAAATGTGTATGTCTGTGTAAGTATGTGTGTGTGTGTGTGTGTGTGTAGGAGGCTAAAATAATTTAAGCACATGAGACAAAGATACAGCTCCTGATATTAAACACTTTTAAACACTTTTTTCAAGCAATTTGCACCTTTAAAGTTCAGTGTATTTAATATACTAAAGTAACTTTCCAACTGCTGGCAAAGGTAAATATTAATGTAATCTTTGTGTAATATTAGGAATGTATTTATAGAGCTTAGATATTAACTGACATTTCACAAGAGAGAATCTTATGACAATAAACAGCTGATTGGCAAAGACTCTGCATTGCATCATTCACAAAGATTCCTATTCCAACCATTTCCCAGAAGATATCTGTTATGCTTAAATGTTATTTGACTAATGAAGAACCTTTCTATTTAATACATTTTAAAATGCAATTTATTCCTGTGATGGCAAAGCTGATTTTTTAACTGCCATTACTCTAGTCTTTAATGTCACATAATTCTTCCAAACAGTTTTGCGGCTTAATATTTTAGTGGAAACCATGATACTTTTTTCAGTACTCTTTGATGAAAGTTTAAAAGAACAGCATTTATTTGAAAGAGAAATCTTTTGTAACATTATAAATGCCCTTACTGTCACTTTTCTTGAATTTAATGCATCTTTAATGAATAAAAGTTTTCATTTCTTTCAATACATAATACAAGTCACAATACATAATGTATATAAATAGCACACTATATATAGTACTCAAGCAGATTGTTGTCATTGATGACACTACAGGTTGTTCCAAATAAATACATTTTGTCAGATGAAGTGAACTTCTGTTCTGCCCTGTTGAGTGTGTGGGGAGCAGTGAACACTGTAGACAGGAACACGGCTTGGGTGATGAATACTCTTACAATGCACTCCATTGAAAACCAGAACGAAAGAGAGACAGATAAACAGAGAGAGAGATCCAGTGCTGTGACTATGAGTGTCATACATTCGCTCCACACACCTCCTGAACCCAATGTGATTATGGCACATCCCTCTGCAAACACAAATACTGATAACCACACAGAGCAGAAGTGTTTGCCTCTGGCTTCTTGACAGATGGGTCATCACAAGAGCATTCGTCTGTATTTGGGCACCACCAAGCAAGGCATCATGGATCACAGCAGCACTGCACAAACATGCTTCCGGTTACTAGGAGAGAGATGGGAGGGGAATCCAGGGGAATTAATAATTTGTCTTAATTGATAGTCAAATGTGTTGATTATGCAGTTTTCCTATCAGATTGCAGGATCTGAAATGTATTTTTAATAAAGCTAATCCACACCTAATCCATCTTTTTTTATTATGAAGCTACCGTGCCGAAGAGAAAAAAACAACAACTGTGAACTGAGTTTAACTAGATTCAGTATAACACAGAAGCCAGGTTTATGCTCTTGATGCAACCCAGGCTCACTAGAAAAATATACAATTCACGGCAGTTTCCATTTGAAATGAACACTAGAGAGAGTAAAACACCAACAATTTTTAATCCTTTCCACATAAATTATGATTAATAGATTATCAATTAATAAAGACTCATTTTCACCAAATCCTTGCACAATACTGTTATCACCACAAAACACATTTACCATAGTGCATGATTTAAAACACTAATGCCTTTTAGCGTTTGCATCACATACCCAGCTCCATATATATGGCTTTTCCAAATTAGTAAACTTGCTCGGTAGCACACCTGCAACATTGCACTTGCGATGTGATGCGCTTCGGTTTGAGTCCAGTGAAACACGGTTTGACAAAAGAGCTCAAAGCCATGTATAAACCAAATAAAATGGCATGGTTACTTCAGAAAATGCATGTATAACTAACATTATTGGTTGGCTTTAGTATGGGTGGTACAGTATTTTAGCATTAACCTTTTAGCACTACTTATGGGCCACCGGATTTCTAAATTGCCGTCATATTTTATAAACATTATATAATGTTATAAAATGCTGGTACAGTTATGTTTATATTTTTGGAGAAAACTGAACATGCTTTTTAGTGCTACTCACTGGATATTTCACATTGAAACTGTTGCAAAACATAAGAAGCAACGTTAAAAAATGGAGTCACAGGAACATATTTTTCATGAGCCTGGATTGCTGTTATTTGTGTCCAACTCCATCCATCTCTCTATAACCTACTGTTAATTTCATTTATTGACTCTTTTGTGTTTCATTAGAGCATCTGTGTTCAGGCAACAAAGAACAGCAACCCCACATAAAGGCATAATATTCAGTTTGACCCTACTTTGATTTGATTTGACATTACTAGAGTGCAAGCAATTACGCACATTTGCCTGTTTGCAGCATTTCTGGCTAGCTGCAATGGGACAAGCCCAATGTCTTTACCCTGCCGTTCGGCCGCGTACGCTCATAATGGAGGTCAACATCAAATACGGCCTCTCAGCATCCGTGCCTAATGAAAACAAGTGTGTGCGCGAGTGTTTGAAGAGCGTGAAAGCCCTATCACACGCCATAATCCAAACACATCCTGAATTCCACATGCACTGTCAACAGACTTAAGCAGAGTGCACACAATCCACTGAAGGAGAAAAGGGCAGCCTCTGACTTTGATAAAGGCCAGCCTTATCTCGCTCTCTACTTCTCTTTCCCTCACCTTCTCATTCACGTTTGTACATGTTGCCCTTAATCTTGCTGTTACACAATGGCATCCAAAGACCCATTTGATTATGCTTGATGGCAGTTTAATGCCAAGGAGATCAAGTATTTTCATACAAAAATATGTATGAACTTCTTCTAAGGGCTGTGTTAAAAGTTATGTCATAATTATGAAGATTTCAAAATAAGCTATTTTGTCTTGGTGGACAAAAAAACAAACAAACAAAAAAAAAAACGTTTAACAGTAATTAACAGTATATTCTGACTAAATACTTTTTTTGCAAGCAAAATACTCTACCATGAAAGAAGTCTTCACCAATAGTGCATTTATACGACCAAAAATACAGTAAAAACAGAGATATTCTGAAATATTATTAGGACATATAAGAACATTTCTTATTATTACTATCAGTGTTGAAAACAGTAATTTGTTATGCTGCTTAATATTTTGTGGACATCATGATACATTTTTTTCAGGATTCTACAAAAAAAAAAAAAAAAAACCAGACATACTTGACCACTCCATCACCTTTACCTTCAGCTTCATCAGCAAGCCAGTTGTCATCTTGGTGCTGTGTTGGGTCGTTATTATGTTGGAAAACTGCCGTTCGGCCCAGTTTCTGAAGGGAGGGCATCATCTTCTGCTTCAGAATGTCACAGCACATGTTGGAATCCATGGTTCCCTCAATGAACCACAGCTCCTCAGTACCAGCAGCACTCATGCAGCCCCAGACCATGATGCTACCACCACCATGCTTGACTGTAGGCAAGATACAATTTTCTTGGTACTCCTCACCGGGAACGTCACCACACATGCTGGACACCATCTGAGCCAAACAAGTATATCTTAGTCTCATCAGACCACAGGACATGTTTCCAGTAATTCATGCTCTTGGTCAGGTTGTCCTTCAGTAAACTGTTTGCAGGCTTTTTTGTGAGCCAGCTTCAGAAGAGGCTTCCTTCTGGGATGACGGCCATGCAAACTGACTTGTTGCAGTGTGCGGCGTATGGTCTGAGCACTGACAAGCTGACCTTCCGCTTCTGCAACCTCTAAAGCAATGCTGGCAGCACTCATGCATCTGTTTTTTGAAGCCAGCTTCTGCACCTGACACACAGCACAAGGACTCAAGTTCTTTGATCAACCCTTGCGAGGCCTGTTCTGAGTGAAACCCATCTTGGAAAACCTCTGTATGACACTGGCCACTGTACTGTAACTCAGTTTTAGGTCGTTAATGATCTTCTTATAGCCTCGGCCATATATATATATATATAGTCATGGCCAAAAATATCTGCACCCTTGGTAAATATGATCAAAGAAGACTGTGAAAATTAATCTGCATTGTTAATCCTTTTGATCTTTCATTTAAAAAATTCACAAAAATCTAACCTTTCATTGGATAATAAGAATTTAAAATGTGGGGAAATATCATTATGAAATAAATGTTTTTTTCTCAAATACACGTTGGACACAATTATTAGCACCCCTAGAAATTTTTATCAGTAAAATATCTCTGAAGTATATTCCCATTCATATTCACTCCAGGGTGATTATGAACATGAAATTATCCAGCCATGGGTTCCTGTTTCACAGAAATATAAATAGGAGGGAAAACAAAGCCCAAATTCCCTTAATCATCCATCACAATGAGAAAAACCAAAGAATATATTTCTGATGTGCAGCAAAAGATAACTGAGCTTCACAAATTAGTGAAGTGGCTTTAAGAAAAGAGCTAGAGCAGTGAAAATTCCCATTTCCACCATCAGGGCAATAATTAAGAATTTCCAATCAACATAAAATGTTATGAAACTGCCTGGAACAGGACGTGTGTCTATATCGTCCTAATGCACGGTGAGAAGGAGAGTTTGAGTGGCAAAAGACTCCAAGGACCACAGCTGGAGAATTGCAGGAAATAGTTGAGTCTCAGGGTCAGAAAACCTTAAAAAATAAAAATTGTCAAACAGCACTTACATCACCACATGTTGTTTGGGAGGGTTCCAAGAAAAATTCTCCTCGCTCATCCAAAAACAAACTCCAGCATATTCAGTTGTCAGACACGACTGAAACTTCAAATGGGACTGGCTTCTATGGTCAGATGAAACTAAAAAATGAGCTTTTTAGCAGCAAACACTCAAGATGGGTTTGGTGAACATAGGAATAAAAAGTACCCCATGTGTACAATGAAATATACTGCTGTATTTTGGATATTGTGGGCCTATATTTCTGCTGGAGGTCCTGGATATCTTGTTTAGACACATGGCATCACTGATTCTATCAAATACCAACAGATACAAAAAAAACAATAAGTGACTGACTCTGTTAGAAATCTTTTAATGGGCCATGTTTGGATCTTCCAACCGTATAATAATCCAAACACAAACCTCAAAAACAACACAAAAATGGGTCACTGAGCACAAAACCAAGCTTCTGCTATGGTCATTCCAGTCCTCTGACCTGAACCCTGTAGAAAATGAGTGGAGTGAACTGAAGAGAAGAAGCACCAACATGGAGCTGGGAATCTAAAGTGTCTGGAGTGATTCTGGATGAAGGAATGGTCTCTGATCTCTTGTCAGGTGTTCTCTAACCTCGTCAGGCATTATAGGAGAACATTTAGAGCTGTTAAACTGGCAAATGGAGGTTTCAAAAAGTATTGAATAAAAGGGTGCCATTAAGTGTGGCCAATGTGTATTAGAGAAAAACATTTATTTCATAATGATATTTCCCCCCATTTTAAATTCTTATTATCCAATGAAAGGTTAGATTTTTGTAAATTTTTTAAATAAAAGATCAAAAGGATTAACAATGCAGATTAATTTTCACAGCCTTCTTTGATCATATTTAGAGGGTGCCGATATTTTTGCCCATATATATATATATATATATTTGTGTGTGACCCTGGATGACAAGTCTTAAGTGTCAATTTTTCGATTATAAGAATTATACATCACCTGAAAGCTGAATAAATAAGCTTTCCATTAATGTATGGTTTGTTAGGATCGGACAATATTTGGCTGAGATACAACTATTTGAAAATCTGGAATCTGAGGGTGCAAAAAAAACTAAATATTGAGAAAATCGCCTTTAAAGTTGTCCAAATGAAGTTCTTAGCAATGCATATTACTAATCAAAAATTACGTTTTGATACATTTACGGTAATAAATTTACAAAATATCTTCATGGAACATGATCTTTACTTAATATCCTAATGATTTTTGGCATAAAAGAAAAATCAATAATTTTGACCCATACAATGTATTTTTGGTTATTGCTACAAATATACCCCAGCGACTTAAGACTGGTTTTGTGGTCCAGGGTCACATATATATATATATATATACAGTGGGGCAAAAAAGTATTTAGTCAGCCACCAATTGTGCAAGTTCTCCCACTTAAAAAGATGAGAGAGGCCTGTAATTTTCATCATAGGTATACCTCAACTATGAGAGACAAAATGAGAAAAAAAAAATCCAGAAAATCACATTGTAGGATTTTTAGAGAATTTATTTGCAAATTATGGTGGAAAATAAGTATTTGGTCAATAACAAAATTTAATCTCAATACTTTGTTATATACCCTTTGTTGGCAATGACAGAGGTCAAACGTTTTCTGTAAGTCTTCACACACTGTTGCTGGTATTTTGGCCCATTCCTCCATGCAGATCTCCTCTATAGCAGTAATGTTTTGGGGCTGTCGCTGGGCAACACGGACTTTAAACTCCCTCCAAAGATTTTTGATGGTGTTGAGATCTGGAGACTGGCTAGACCACTCCAGGACCTTGAAATGCTTCTTACGAAGCCACTCCTTCGTTGCCCGGGCGGTGTGTTTGGGATCATTGTCATGCTGAAAGACCCAGCCACGTTTCATCTTCAATGCCCTTGCTGATGGAAGGAGGTTTTCACTCAAAATCTCACGATACATGGCCCCATTCATTCTTTCGTTTACACGGATCAGTCGTCCTGGTCCCTTTGCAGAAAAACAGCCCCAAAGCGTGATGTTTCCACCCCCATGCTTCACAGTAGGTATGGTGTTCTTTGGATGCAACTCAGCATTCTTTGAGTTTTTACCAAAAAGTTCTATTTTGGTTTCATCTGATTCTCCCAATCCTCTTCTGGATCATCCAAATGCTCTCTAGCAAACTTCAGACGGGCCCGGACATGTATTGGCTTAAGCAGGGGGACACGTTTGGCACTGCAAGATTTGAGTCCCTGGCGGCGCAGTGTGTTACTGATGGTAGCCTTTGTTACTTTGGTCCCAGCTCTCTGCAGGTCATTCACTAGGTCCCCCCGTGTGGTTCTGGGATTTTTGCTCACAGTTCTTGTGATCATTTTGACCCCACGGGGTGAGATCTTGCGTGGAGCCCCACATCGAGGGAGATTATCAGTGGTCTTGTATGTCTTCCATTTTCTAATAATTGCTCCCACAGTTGATTTCTTCACACCAAGCTGCTTACCTATTGCAGATTCAGTCTTCCCAGCCTGGTGCAGGTCTACAATTTTGTTTCTGGTGTCCTTTGACAGCTCTTTGGTCTTGGCCATGGCGGCGTTTGGAGTTGGACTGTTTGAGGTTGTGGACAGGTGTCTTTTATACTGATAACGAGTTCAAACAGATGCCATTAATACAGGTAACGAGTGGAGGACAGAGGAGCCTCTTAAAGAAGAAGTTACAGGTCTGTGAGAGCCAGAAATCTTGCTTGTTTGTAGGTGACCAAATACTTATTTTACCGAGGAATTTACCAATTAATTCTTTAAAAATCCTAAAATGTGATTTTCTGGATTTTTTTTCTCATTTTGTCTCTCATAGTTGAGGTATACCTATGATGAAAATTACAGGCCTCTCTCATCTTTTTAAGTGGGAGAACTTGCACAATTGGTGGCTGACTAAATACTTTTTTGCCCCACTGTATGTAGGATCAGAACAAGTCAGACAAACTAAGATTCGATCAGAACATCGAAACATGAGGAGCCGAAATTCCAGAAAAGCCCAACAGCACATCATAAATCTGTCCATGGTACTCTGGCACCATGAGTCTGGAGCAAGCCTTACAAGCCTCTTTCACAGAACAGCTCGCAACATTAAGACAAAAGAATACTTATTGATAAGTACAATGCCGGAAGGAGATCGTCAAATTTGGGACAAGTAATCAAGACTGATGGTCAAAGAGATGGCCATCACATGCGTTCCATGCTGGAAATCACGAGCTTCTTTAGATTGACTTTTGCCCCACACATACAAGACTAAGACTGAAACTGAAATTCTTTAGAAGACTTTTTAACCTCTCTCTGGTCTTCACCGAACATGTCCCTATGTCCTACATAGAACTACTCAGAGACTTTCTTTTTCATATGCACATAAAATCATCCTAAAAGGACATTGCTAGGCATAACACTATATTATGTATGTAACCACACATTAGAATATCATGTTTTAAGCACATATTATGTATGTCTTTTTAATAACTATTGAATGACTTTACTAAACACCACGATGAGAAGAAAAACCACCTCGTCTCGTTACACCCTTTCTTTCTTTTATTTTAGTTTATATTCCGTTGCGAGTTTTGTGTTCTCAGTTTAAGTTTTGCCGCCACGCCTTGTCTCAGAGTCCAACTCGAGCCTGTGACCGCCTCAAAACTTCAACCAGACCAACTCCGCATCCTCAGCCAACGCCCAAGACATCCCTTCAACAACTACTGAACTTCCAGCCAATCACCAACTCGGGAAACCCCTTTCCTGCAACGACGATGACGACAAAAGGGAATCCCTGTAACACAAAGGCAATGCAAGCAAGTAACCTTCAGGTCTAACTGAGCTGGTGCATTTAATATAAATTTTAGCCTCATTGAGAAAATCAATGCGAGGGTTAATTAAGTGATTGATGGTTGTTCAGGCCTATGCAATAGCACATATTGCTATAAACTTGGGATTTCACATTCTCATTCTCTAAACTCATCCTTTCTCTCTTTCTGCAACGTGTGAATGTGTGAATGCGTGTGTTCATGTGTTAGATTAGTTTATGTCTTAGGTTTATATAAATAAAGTCTTATTTATATTGAAAAGAGAAGTATCTTGTGTTTTGTGCTTACAAGTTAATGTCTTAATCTGCCGATCTTGTTACTGTGCTTATTAATAGTGTTTTCACTATATTTTGGATTTTAATATCCAGTGCAGAGTTGATGTTATACGGCTCGTTCAGTGAATCGCTGCCGACTCAGTGATCAGCTGCAAAACAGTGATTCTGTTCAAATTCCCTATAAAATCATAAATGATTCCCTTTGAGCTAAATTAAATTATTTCTATGTATAAACCCTACATATATATATATATATATATATATATATATATATTTTTTTTTTTTTTTTTTTTTTTTTTGGAGAATCCTGAAAAAATTTATCAAAATGCTAACGAACTAGCTAAATAAATAAATAAATAAATAAATACAAATATCCAAAATAGACATTTTTGTTTACATAACATATGTGTGTACTGTGTATATTTATTATGTATATATAAATACACACTTATACACATGTATATATTTAAGACAAATATGTTATGTTTATATATTAAATATATATATATATATATATATATATATATATATATATTATGGATAATTTTACGCATGTAAATACATGTAAATATTTCAAAACATATACAGTATATTATCAAAACATATACTGTATGTGTGTGTGTGTATTTATATATACATAATAAATATACACAGTTCACATACATATATTATGTAAACAAAACTTTTATTTTGGATGCGATTCATCGCGATTAATCATTTGACAGCACTAATTGTTACCAAAAATTATCTGCTAAATGCAACTATCCATGAAGATATTATAAACATTAATATCATAATTTTCAGTAAAGCAGCATTGAAACAATGTCTATTGTGACACTGTACAAGCACTATACAAATAAATTTGACTTGAATTTGACTATTATCTTATACAATAAAAGTTTAAACAGGCCCTGATTGTTGTTGTTTTTTTTCCCAGGATACCTTACCTTTAAAACCATAATATAATATAATAAATATAATATAATATAATATAATATAATATAATATAATATAATATAATATAATATAATATAATATAATATAATATAATATATATAATATAATATATAATATAATATAATATAATATAATATAATATAATATAATATAATATAATATAATATAATATAATATAATATAATATAATATAATATAATATAATATAATATAATAATATTCTGAGTGAATGCCATGCATGTCAGTGGCTGTGGAGTTATGTATTGACCTCCTCTAAGAACATGTTCCTGTCCATCCCCTCTGTGCTGGCTTTAGCCCCAGGATAAGGCTAAATCACATTAGTGTTTGCCAGCAGAAATGCTGAGTTGGGCATTTGAGTGACCCACTGCCTGACTCCCACAAACACACACACAAACTCACAACACAACTTCCATGACGGCTCACAAATGCACACACTCACAGCTGGTGTCAGATTTAACACAATGACCTTAGTGGCGTGGTTTGTCGTGGAATCCTAACACAGTGTGCTCTGGAATCAATCCATGACTTGTCAGTCTGGCACTAAATATTGCTCTAGTACTTTCTTTTTACCTTTCTTTGTACTGGTGCACAAAGGCCAAGGACGTGTCTCAGAAAGGTCAGCGCTTCAGTGCCAGTCTGGAGACCATAACTTATTCTGTTGTAGCTGCAGACATCTGCTATAGCATATCGATACTGCTGGACTACTAGCTCAGCTTAGTCTCAAAATGTAGCATTCAGAGTTGTTACAGATTCAGCTTTTTATACCTATTTATCTGTACTGAAACCATAATAATAACAGCACTGCAGACTAGAGACTTTCAGCACCATGGACAGCAACAAAACTGAATTGCTCACCGTGTGTCTAACATTAAATCCATCCATCATCAAGCCCAGAAAAAAAGACATAACGTACAGTTAGAGTCAGGGAAACAGCAGCAGTTCTGTGACTGTGTTAGTGTGTGTGTGTGTGTGTGTGTGTGTGTGTGTGTGTGTGTGTTTGCACTCATTAAAAGTAGAGAGGGGCTCCTCATGCATCGGTCTCAAGACCAGAAGTGACTGAGTCAGTCAGAGCAGCACAGCTATTTTAATGCATGCAATTCTTGTGTAAATCACAGTGCTACGCACACACACTGCACATCCACACACACACACTAACACCACCTTCATTCATGGATATTATGACTACTGTGCATTTAAAATAAAATGTGTTGGTGTGCACACTCTGTGTTTGAGATAGTGGGTGTTAATGACTAACCGTTCGTCCGCACAAGTTTGTGCATGAAATCTGTGTGCGAACAAAACCATGATTCACTGATAATTTTCTGGAAAAAGTAAGAACAACTAAAACAACACATATGCAAAAATTACATACTCCTGGTGGCCTTATGAAAGTTATAAGATGACATTTTTACATAGATATTTCATCTTTATATAATATTAAACTGTATTTCATCATAGAAATATAAAACATTCTCTCAAGTTGTGAGGTTCCTTTACAAAAAAACACAGATATGTGTATATTCAGCTGGCTAATAAGAGGTATGTAATCTGAATTAATTGTGTTTAAACAGGTTTTGAGGATGGCATACTTGCCATTGCTCGAAGATCTTGCTGCGCATGATTTGAGACAAAAGCACATCTTTATAGAGTGTCACATGCTGGCTGAGAGTGACGACAGGCTGTTAAAGAAACTTTGTGCAGGAATCCCTTATATGGAGATGGTTTGGGCGTATTTTATGCAAATGAATAACCTCTGGCACGCAGTCGCTCATTTAGTATGCTCCAAATTCATTAACATTAGAACAACATTAAGAAGTGCATATAAATACAAACAATTGATATAAATAAATGAGACCCCATGTTTTTTCAAGTTCAAGAAGAAGGTGAGAAGAATAAAAGGGTCAAGAGCCCCAGAATTAAACCTACCCTTCATACAAACCTTTTTACATTTTAAGATTTCCATAAGCAAATTTTTGTGCATGTTTACTAATCCAACATTTCCCCCCCGCACTATAGGCAAAAACCGACCCACACACACACACACACACAAACACACACAGAGGCTAAGATGCATGTCTGGTCTATAACAGATTCTGAATTTCTGATCTTACTGAGATCTCAGACCCAATGCAAGCCGTCTGATAATTATGCACATTTTAATCAGTCATATCCCTTTCTGCCAGTAAAGCTCTGTGTATATGTGACTTTGTATGTGTGTGTGTTTAAAAGATGGGGAAGGGATTGAAAAAATGGAACAGAACCAAGAACACACTTGGGGTACAGAAAAAAGTAAGTGCATCTATGTGCATGTGTGTGTGTGTGTGTAACAAAGTCAAGGGTAAAAAACTATTAAACTAAAGTGGACCTCGGGCCCCTGTAAGACTTAATGGCTTTTTTCCCCTGCTTTCTCTCTCTCTCTCTATAGCTCTGGGTCTCATTCCTCTCCTCTAATCCCACATGCTCAGACGTAGCAGGTAAATTGACTTTTCAGTGACAGACACAGGGGCTTTTCTTTGGAGCTTGACGGCAGTAGCCGCGTTCCTCACCTGTGACAGAGCATGTCTATGGCTCACATCACCGCTCCATTCTCAGAGCTGCTGCCATTAGCTCCAGATCACTGCTGCCATTAAAGCAACCTCTGGCTAAAACAGCACTCCGACCGTCATCAGGCCCTACACACACACACACACACACACACAAACCATCAGAACCACAAATAAAAGCAACCACCATCACACACTCAGGACAACGGTCTATCCACCATTCTCTTCCAATTCTGCTTTGAAACAGCAAAAAACACTCCTTATTTTTATGTAGAATAAAGCATTACATTTACAGCAAAACTTCCAGTTACAATTTATATTAAAATATGTAGTGGTTTGATTGCTAATAGATGTAAAAACTTATTAGAGTACATTTTACAAAAAAAAAAAAAAACTTATTTTCAGTCTTTCTATTTCAAAATCCCATTTTTAATTCAGTGTTCATTGCTGTTTCTTTGTAATTTATTGTAAAGTATAGTGTTCGAAACCAACTTTTTTTTTTCAATGTAGGTTCAAAGCTTCAAGTTTTGAATTTCGGACAACAATAAACTTTTGTTACAATGCATACACTGCAAATTCATTAAAACATTTTTTTTTTGTAATGATTTATATTTTCGAGTTTGTATTCATTGTTATGAGTAAGTAGATTACACGTGTGTGTGTGTGTGTGTGTGTGTGTGATTTTATTTATATTATTATTTAATTAAATTGAATATTGTTATGTTTGGTAAAAAGAGGAGGGCCATAACCACTCCCACTTGTCAGCTAGCTGTCTTTGATGATTACTTATTGCTTAAGGAAACATGAACAATTGATGTGTGTCCTGTAGAAGGCTGTGTAGCTGAAACACGTATAGATCTACTCTTTTAACAAATTTTAATGATTTATGCCAGTGAATTAAAGGCTTTTTATTTTCACCACATGAGTGTCTCTGAGTATTTAAACTTCTTAATTTAATAATATATATATTTGTAGCCTACATTACCTTTTGATTTTACTATGTAATGCATGACGAGCTACACTGAAACATTTATCCAAACTCAGCTTTCCTAGATTTGGAAAGCTAAATTAAAACTATAAGTTTGTTAAATACTTTAAAAACAACAACAGCAAAACATTTCAGGTCAAAGTAGAATTGTCAAACCACCTGCAGAATCACCACAGATCCTATATTGAAGACTTTTTTGTTGACACTTTAAAGCATCTGATTGTTCTCTAAATAAATAAAGGAATGAAAAGTTATTTGTGGAACGTAAAGAGGTTCTTATAATGGCAACAGGCTACAGAACTCTAATTGGTTCTATTTGAATCTTTATTTTTGAAAGTGTAACAGTATCAGATGAAAGAAGATTACTTCAAGAGATATATTTATTCTAACACATTAACGCAAATATTCTCACACATTAATATGAATATACATGAACATTCTAATTTTGTTGCATTGTGTTACATCATGTTGTTTTGTTAAAGTGAGTGAACATATGGTGTGAGTTTCAGAAACCTATTGGGTATGAGGCCAAAGAGCTCAAAGGACCACTGCGAAAGAAACATGAGACACATGCCCCTCTATTCCACTTCCTGTTTGAGGGAAATCTAAGCCCCATCTATCCTGCTGAGCTTGAGCTGTATTTCAGACATGCATGCGTACACACCACATAAGCAGTTTTTTCCCACAGATGAGCTGGAATCAGCCAAATGCATTTCACAGTTTATTCCATTACTTCAACGCACAGCTCTTCAGGTCACTAAAACAGAGAAAACAACCGAGACATCCATGTGCGTGTGTGTGTGTGTGTGTGGTCATATCAGGCATCCATTTTCCCCTCTAATTGCACAGGATTAGAACAAGTTTGCCCAATTTAAGCAACAAGGAATGGATGTTTAATCATTTGCCTAATTGCTGCCAACTTGCTTCCTGAATCTCTCCATGAGCTGCATGCGCTCTGTGGGTGAGTATGCGTGTGTTTGAGAAAGGTGCTGAAAAGATATATGTTCATCCTCGTCTGTGTTCTTCCAGGAGTATCCGTGCATTAATTTGTGCCTATGTATAGCTGTTTGCTAAACCTGGTTCCCCTGATCATGCAGCTTTCTTCTCCTTCTCCTCCAGCAGCTGTAATCTAAGACTCGTACAGTAATTTAGACAGTAGACAAATCTGTTGTGCTTTCTTAGCATAAACAGTGTCAATAGAGCCATGTGGTGCTTGGCTGTAACGAATGGACCTGCATATGAAGTCATCAGTGCAGCCGTGTACGGTAGCTAGCGAAACCCTCCTAGGGACCAATTGGAATAAGTTGCTATTTGCTGCACTTTGCCTTGTGTGCTAATTGTATAGGTGCTTGTGAGAAACGACTCTCAAACACAAAGCATTCGCCATTCCATATTCCCTAAGATATTTGGAACTTACATTAGATTTACACTTCTTATTTCTGGCTTTAATAGAACATTAAAGTGTAGTTGGGTACTTAAATGTTTGGCATGTTCCAACGCTTCCCTTGATTTATGACCAACACGTTTTACATGGAATTAAACCAGTGAACTGTAGGGTAGGGGGCCAATTTATGTAACTATCGTGTGGTTTTCAGCACAAAAATCTGTATCTAACAAAATAACGACTTAAATATCAGTCTGTTCTTCACACAAAACTCATAATATTTTAGAAGAAATGTATATATAGACTATATATTTTGTTTTATATTTAAGACAGAGTGGGATTTTATATATACTGTTAATATATGTTAATATTTTAAAATGGAAAACAATAACTTTTAATTGTAATAACATTTCACAATATTACAGATTTTACTGTATTTTGGTGTACTTGGTGACCATAAGAGATTTCTTTCAGAAACATTAAAAAACCATACCAACCCCAAACTTTTAAATGGTAGTGTATATATAACTTGCTACAAAGTGCCTAAAACAAAACTCTGACCTGGCAAACTGTGATAAATCCAGTGATAATTTAATTCTCAAAATCGCTTATTGTACCAATCCAGTGCCTAGTAAACAACCCAGAACCTCAAAAATGTGTTCCCAGGTGGACTGACAGAAAAACCTGTGTGCCCTTACTACCACTAAAATTAGAGTTTGGCAGATTGAGAACGTCTTTGCCAGTTTTGTAAGCAATATGCATAAGACAATCAGTGTGCCATTGGTTGCTGAGACAACACTTGAAGTTAATGAGGAGAACTGACTTCATACACATCCACTAAAAACCTGTTGGTTTTTACAGAAATAGAAGTAATTACAGAAATAGCTCAGGAAAGTCAAATTAGTTGTGAGAAAAGGTATCTGTAAATGTCACTTGAGTTCAAATTCTGCTATCTAATTAAATGTATGCATTTAAGTGTGACTTCAGTGTCTAAATACTTTTTTGGGCCTTCTTTATAGGATTTTTGTATATCCTATATGCAATTGCTTTGGTCAGCAAATCCATTTCTCCGTCCTGTCCTTCTGTTTTCTACCCCTCTCACTTCTCAAATGAAACTCCATCTTTTTGTCTGTTTGTTTGTCAGCATGTCTCCACTGACATGCTTTCATGCTTCAGCTTTCATGCGATTTTATCACACGGCACCAGCAAAAAAGTTCCCGTTGCTCAAATCTCTCTGACACACACACATACACTCAGATTGATGTGAACATTCAGAGCTGTCTGTGTCTCTCTCATGCTGTATGTGATTCAGGATGATAAGTAGAAAACCAGAGTCGCCGCCGAATTAACATAAAGGTCACATAAAGAATCATTTCTCATCTTCCTGGCCATCCTTTCTTCTTTCGCTCAGCCTATCTTTCCAAACATAAATCAAATCTCTCCTCTTTCCAAGACTCCAGCATTCACGCTCAGTGACACTATTAGGATGGACATATATTTGGAAATGGCAGACAACATGAAGCTCCAATCCACAATCAGCTGGTGGAAACAAAACACAGACAAACACCAGGTCAGTGACTCCCAAACACAGGTCCTGGAAAAAAATTGGATTTCACTTTGCTATAAAACAAAAAATACTTTAAAACTTCAAAATAAATATTAGGCATGTCAAAAGAAAATTCAAAAAGCCAACCATTGTAAATGTAAAAAAAGAAAATTCTTACTTTTGCTCTTATTTTTTTGTCTTGTCTTCCAGTACAAATACCTAAACTTTCTTAAATCAAAATACATTTACTTGATAAAACTGTTTAAAGGCAATATCAAAGAAACATCCCCTTGTTTAAAAACTGTAGGTCACACTGGTAAGAGAAATGTGGTTTCTAAATCAGTTTGTGAATCTCTCCATGTACGTTGATTAATTAGTCATTTGTTTGTTTCCTTTCTGAATATCTCTTTATCCTATTATAGTCTCTCTCTCTCCAGGTCTCATATGCTCACACTCCCTGTTCTCCCCCTGCACCCCCTCCCTTGTCACCAGCAGTTCAATTAACTGCTCAGGCATTAGCTCACAGACACTTTGGCTGGCTGTTAATTTAAATCAGCCGTCACATTATACTTGCCTCATATTCATCACCTTCTCATAACCTTGTCATTCCTCTGACAAACTTCCTTCCCCTACATCTCTGCTTCTCTATTTTAGTCACCATCACGGCCACTAAGACTCCCAGCCATGAGTTAACACTGTGGCAACATTAAAGAGCTCATGAGGAATGTTTGGGAGCGAAAATCGTCTTTCATGATGCTGTGATGTAGGGAGACAGGCACGGATGTGTCAGACGAATATTCTCGACAGCAGCGGCCCGTCAGAGGAGGCACAGGGGGATGAGCTTCCTCAAACATGCATTCAAAATGACCATAACAGCTGTTTAATCAATTTACTTACTTGCTAATGTGTTCTTGCATGCCTTGTAAGCAGTGGAGACTGAATGCTACAGTGGTCCAGCAGAGCATAACACAATGAAATCTCATAACGCACAGGACTAATTTTGTTGTATTGTGGCTTGTTTTCGTTGTGTTGCGACTTGTTTCCATTGTGTTTGGGCTTGTTTTCGTTGTACTGTGCTAATTTCATTGTGTTTGGGCTTGTTTTCGTTGTGTTGCGACTTGTTTCCATTGTATTGTGCTAATTTAATTGTGTTTGGGCTTGTTTTCGTTGTGTTGCGACTTGTTTCCGTTGTGTTTGGGCTTGTTTTCGTTGTGTTGCGACTTGTTTCCATTGTATTATGCTAATTTCATTGTGTTTGGGCTTGTTTTCTTTGTGTTGCGACTTGTTTCCTTTGTATTGTGCTAATTTCATTGTGTTTGGGCTTGTTTTCTTTGTGTTGCGACTTGTTTCCTTTGTATTGTGCTAATTTCATTGTGTTTGGGCTTGTTTTCATTGTGTTGCAACTTGTTTCCGTTGTGTTTGGGCTTGTTTTCGTTGTGTTGCGACTTGTTTCCATTGTATTGTGCTATTTTCATTGTGTTTGGGCTTGATTTCGTTGTGTTGCGACTTGTTTCCGTTGTGTTTGGGCTTGTTTTTATTGTGTTGCGACTTGTTTCCATTGTATTGTGCTAATTTCATTGTGTTTGGGCTTGTTTTCATTGTGTTATGATTTGTTTCCGATGTGTTTGGGCTTGTTTTCGTTGTGTTGCGACTTGTTTCCATTGTATTGTGCTAATTTCATTGTGTTTGAGCTTGTTTTCGTTGTGTTGCGACTTGTTCCGTTGTATTGTGCTAATATCATTGTGTTTGGGCTTGTTTTCGTTGTGTTGCGACTTGTTTCCGTTGTGTTTGGGCTTGTTTTCATTGTGTTGCGACTTGTTTCCATTGTATTGTGCTAATTTCATTGTGTTTGGGCTTGTTTTAATTGTGTTACGATTTGTTTTCCGATGTGTTTGGGCTTGTTTTCGTTGTGTTGCGACTTGTTCCGTTGTATTGTGCTAATTTCATTGTGTTTGGGCTTGTGTTTATAAAGTACTTATAAACTTATAAAGCACATATTCTGCATGACCATATTCTACATCCCTAATTCTGCCCAATACCTAAACATAACAACTACCTTACTAACTATTAATAAGCAGCAAATTAGGAGTTTATTGAGGCAAAGGTCATAGTTAAAAGCAAGAATTGGACCTTAAAATAGGGTGTGACCGAAATGTTTAGATGCATTTATAAAGGCACATGCATATATGTGCATGCACGCTTTCAGGGACACGGACCGAAGGTCGTGTAGAGTTCAACATACAGAGCAGAGAGGGCTATGATGAGTACGCGAGGGGCATGGGCATGTTTGTTTTGCTCTGCAGGGCACAGAAGGAAAGGGTCTCTCTCTCTCTTTCTCTCTCTCTCTCTCACACACACACACACACACAGGGACATATTCACTCAAGTCTCAGTGGAACTATACCAGCCTGGATGTACCAGTCCCATCCATCAGCTGCTCAAGCTTAAAACCCCAGAGGATTAGCAGAAGTGCTACAGTGTGTGTGAATGTGCGTTTGTGTGCGTACTTGTGTTTATTAGAGAGAGCGTAAAAGACAAAAGAAGGATCCGTTAGGTGGAGGATCCAAGTGTAAGCAATAAAGAGACTCGGCAACAAATAAAAGATTTATCTGAGAAGCTAAGCAACCTTTTAACTGCTACTCCGAATACTACACTAGCTCTTTCTTCTCCCCAGGCCATTTTCCTCGAAACCAACTACAGTCTTGTCTCCCTGCACCAGCTTCAAAGTGGGTGATTCATAAAATCTGCTAACTTCCACAAAAAAGTGCCCCTCAACAAATTAACACTGATTTCCCAGAGTCCCGAATGATTCAATCCCCTACAACACAGCCTGTTCAACCTCTGAACACCCTTCAGATACCCGTACATATCATCCAGAAGGCCTTACAAATGCCACTTGACCTTTTCACTAACATGTAACACTGCTGACACCACCTATACCTGTTCGTGCCCTCTCTGTTCCTTCACCAGCCCTCATCATTCTTAACCCTGGCGGCCCTTGCAGCGTTGTTCAGCCCCTAACCCTCCTCCCCCTCTAATGTTGTTGGCTTCACAGTTTGGATTCAATCCCAGCAGTGACAAGGTGACTGCCTCCTTATGTTTGCACTAATTAAAAGAGAAGCACTCATTTGTCCCTGACTATATGAGGCTGGTCTAGTCGGAGAGCCCAGCTGTATGAGAGAAGGGAGAACTGTACGCCTGTCCTTCCAGAAGTCCTATAAACAGTCTCTCTCTCTTTCCCACTCTGTTCTTGTCACACTTATGCTCCTGCGATGGCTTTATTATAGCAATTACATAGATGGGCCTGCATGAAAACACATACAGATGGAGCAAGATGCTTGCAAACATAAAAATTTGCATAAAAACTTGAAAAGAAATAATAAAACAAGTGTCATCTTGGTGGAGAATGCAGGTAGTTTAAATAAAGTCCTGAGCCGTATTGAAGGAATTATTTTTTTTTTATCCAAAGCAATTTGTACTGCACTCGAGATACACACTTGATAAGTTCTTGTTTTCCCTGGGAATCGCACCCATGACGTTGGCGTTGTTATCACTATGCTCTGCAGTTTGAGCTACAGGAAGGAAGGAAGGTTTAAAAACTATAAAATTTTAATGCATGCATGTAAACTCTCTTTTTTTTTGTAGTGAACTTACTGACTATAAATTTATTTACACAGTTTACATGAAGTATTAAGATAAGCTGTCAAAAATACTTACCACATTTCAGCTTTCTAACCTGACAAATGTGTATTATCTTCATTCCACAATAGTCCAGGACATGCCATAGTGTCACACACGTTACTAGGCTGCCTGCCATCCTAAAAAAAATTGTAACACAAGATAAAATTTAAATGTTTTGGTTTTATGATAATCTCGTCTCATATCAAGGAGTAAAACTGTTTACCTGCCATTTATAAACATTAGACTTAAAATTATTACATTATATAAATATTACTTACTGTTCCACTTCGAACAATCTGTAATGCACAGTTTAATATGTCTGTAAAAAAAACAACTCACCACTACTGTCGGAAATGGTACTGTAAATGCATCCCATCTGACCAGACGCAGGGATGAAAACCGAATGATCAGAAAGGGTGATAATAAAGTAGAGGCAGGGAATTCACCTCCATTTCACCCAGAAATACCCAGATTCATTTCTTCATATTCATTGCATATTTTTAAGTAAAATGGGATATTTGTAAGAAAAGAAAACAGGGAATAACTTCATTTTATCCATCAAAAAATGGAAAAGATTGAGAAAAGTGGTGTTAAATATAATCAAACGGTTGGAGTGTAAAAATAAACTACATTATTATACAGTGGGGCAAAAAAGTATTTAGTCAGCCACCAATTGTGCAAGTTCTCCCACTTAAAAAGATGAGAGAGGCCTGTAATTTTCATCATAGGTATACCTCAACTATGAGAAACAAAATGAGGGGGGAAAAAAATCCAGAAAATCACATTGTAGGATTTTTAAAGAATTAATTGGTAAATTCCTCTGTAAAATAAGTATTTGGTCAAGATTTCTGGCTCTCACAGACCTGTAACTTCTTCTTTAAGAGGCTCCTCTGTCCTCCACTCGTTACCTATATTAACCCTCTACCGCACGCATTATGATAGACCTATAAAAAAAATATTTGACTCTTTTTCTTTTCTTGGAATGGCTTAACTTGAAGTGCTGTAAAAAATAAAATGGGAAAAAAATATTATTTTAAGGTACTTTATGACATACAACAGTGGATCTAACTTAGAATAAGTGTAAGTTTACTTATAGTTAATATTTTTCCTCAGAAATGTTTGTGGTGATTCAACTGGTGTTCTAATAAGCTTTAACATGGTACTTATAAACTTATACATACTTTCCAACAACTTCTGCTTTTATTTATTCCATTCTTTTTAGCTGAATGCTATATATTCTTTGAATTTCAGTACATTTTTCATGAATATTATTTAAATTTCAAATTTATACATTTAAAACAAATCTAATACCGTATATCATGTATCATAAAACACTGACATAAAACCAAAAACACTGCAGTTCATGAAAATTCAACATTACACAATCTTATGAGAGGAAGACTATGAACTTGAGGCTGAGCACCCCCCCCCCCTCCAATAATCCATGAAACTTTATGTATGAAAATTCACAAAGCAGGTTTTTTTTCAGAGGTGAGACACAGGTATACCTCACATTTGGTGCATTTCATCCTAACAACATCCTTACAGCCAGGATACATGCATCTACCTTTTTGAGACACCATGGTAGGCCAGTGGCTCACTGATGTAATGTTACCTGTATTCAATCTAATCAAAAGTAAAATTGCCATTTAAATTTGATTTTATCCATTATACACATTCCATTACCATACAACTAATCAACATTATATCACTAGCATTAATGATGTTATTGTTACAGCTTAACAGATTGCAGCTGACCTTGCTAGCTAGCTAAACTATTGCAATAATATCATTCCACTATTGCACAGAGTTGCCACTTGGCAGCATATACATTTGATTGATTTACCAAAAACTAATTTCATAAAAACGTTTTTGAGTAGTGAATATGTCATTATAACTTATCTGAGGTGATCTTTATGATTTTTTTGTGCATGTGACACGGGCTGATCCTTGTTTTTTACTGACCTTTTAGTTTGCTTTCAGCAACTACTGACAAGAGACGGCAGTCTATCCGAAATCGCTCCACAGAAAAAAACTGCATGTCACGTGACTTAACCAAAGCACATCATTGGCTAAACAAAGGTCTTCTCTTTCCAACAAAAAAAACGATAATGTTCTCTTAAAGACACAGTGGCAAGGAAATGAACACAAATTGTATGTTGCCATATGGCAACACCATGCGGTAGAGGGTTAATGGCATCTGTTTGAACTCGTTATCAGTATAAAAGACACCAAACTCCACCATGGCCAAGACCAAAGAGCTGTCAAAGGACACCAGAAACAAAATCGTAGACCTGCACCAGGCTGGGAAGACTGAATCTGCAATAGGTAAGCAGCTTGGTGTGAAGAAATCAACTGTGGGAGCCATTATTAGATTATTATTAGAAAATGGAAGACATACAAGACCACTGATAATCTCCCTCGATGTGGGGCTCCACGCAAGATCTCACCCCGTGGGGTCAAAATGATCACAAGAACTGTGAGCAAAAATCCCACAACCACACGGGGGGACCTAGTGAATGACCTGCAGAGAGCTGGGACCAAAGTAACAAAGGCTACCATCAGTAACACACTGCGCCGCCAGGGACTCAAATCCTGCAGTGCCAAACGTGTCCCCCTGCTTAAGCCAGTACATGTCCGGCCCGTCTGAAGTTTGCTAGAGAGCATTTGGATGATCCAGAAGAGGATTGGGAGAATGTCATATGGTCAGATGAAACCAAAATATAACTTTTTGGTAAAAACTCAGCTTGTCGTGTTTGAAGGAGAAAGAATGCTGAGTTGCATCCAAAGAACACCATACCTACTGTGAAGCATGGGGATGGAAACATCACGCTTTGGGGCTGTTTTTCTGCAAAGGGACCAGGACGACTGATCCGTGTAAACGAAAGAATGAATGGGGCCATGTATCGTGAGATTTTGAGTGAAAACCTCCTTCCATCAGCAAGGGCATTGAAGATGAAACGTGGCTGGGTCTTTCAGCATGACAATGATCCCAAACACACCGCCCGGGCAACGAAGGAGTGGCTTCGTAAGAAGCATTTCAAGGTCTTGGAGTGGCCTAGCCAGTCTCCAGATCTCAACCCCATCGAAAATCTTTGGAGTCCGTGTTGCCCAGCGACAGCCCCAAAACATTACTGCTCTAGAGGAGATCTGCATGGAGGAATGGGCCAAAATACCAGCAACAGTGTGTGAAGACTTACAGAAAACGTTTGACCTCTGTCATTGCCAACAAAGGGTATATAACAAAGTATTGAGATGAAATTTTGTTATTAACCAAATACTTATTTTCCACCATAATTTGCAAATAAATTCTTTAAAAATCCTACAATGTGATTTTCCTGGATTTTTTTCCCTCATTTTGTCTCTCATAGTTGAGGTATACCTATGATGAAAATTACAGGCCTCTCTCATCTTTTTAAGTGGGAGAACTTGCACAATTGGTGGCTGACTAAATACTTGTTTGCCCCACTGTATACATAATTATATATATTTGAATTGTGCACAATGAGACCAGAATGCATTAAGTGAGTGAATAGCATCAGTTTTGATTTCATGTTGACTTTAAAACTTTACAGTAGCCCTAACATATTCCCATACATCTGCAACCATGCTGCATAACACTGCATTCAACGTATCATTGCTGGAATACATTTACTAAGAAAAATGAAGGTTTCATTATTCTTTATGGTCAGTAGACTTTGTAAGTGCATGCAATTTCCATTCTAACGTATCTGAGCAGCAGGTCAATGTGTGAAAGTGCTTATTTAAATATAAGACAGCAACCAGGAACAGAGTCACACATGATAAATTAATGAACGCATTAAAATAACACATCTTCATTATCACCTCTCATCTCTGTGGTCCTCTCTGCCCACTTAGAAAGTACTGTGGTGGCTAGAACACAGAGCAAACACTTTAATTAATTTAAAGAAAGGTATTTATAACCAACGCACTCACATATTACCTTTAAGTGGTTGGGAGGGCTGGTTTTATCTTTCAGCATACTTTACATTTACATTTTATATTGGAAAAAGGAGGAAGTATATGATGGTTAATTGTCTCAGTTTTTCAAGATAAACATACAAATAAATAAATAAAGATAACCGCTCTGTTAGATGTCTCGAGCAACAGAAGGGAAAATTCACCTTTTAATTCTACTGATGATGCCTGCACAGTTCTTGCTCCCATGGTAACCATGTTGTCGTTCTCAATTACAAGCCAGTGATCAAGCTAAAACTCAGTGACTTATGAGTTTAATGAGGCAACTTCTACAGAAGTTGATTTTATAGCGATTTAGCTGATTTTATAGCGATTTAGTTTTTAACAGTTTAACAGTTTAGTTCACCCAAAAATGAAAATTGTGTCATCATTTACTCACCCTCAAGTTGTTCCAAACATGTATGAATTTCTTTCAGCTGTTTAGCATGAAAGAAGATATTTTGAAGAATGTTGGTTACCAAACAGTTGACGGTAGCCATTTAATTCTATAGTGTGAAAAAAAAAAAATACTATGGAAGTCAATGGGGACCAGGCCAGAAACTGTTTGGCTACCAGCATTCCTCAAAATATCTTCTTTTGTGTTCAACAGAAGAAGGGAACTCATACAGGTTTGGACCAAATGGAGTGGCAGTAAATGATGACACAGTTTTCATTTTTGGGTGAACTATCCCTTTAAATTTTTTTACTAGCATTTGGTTGTGAGGATGACTGTAAATCTTTTCACTAGAACTAGCAAGGACTTGAGGACGGTACTCTGTGTGGAAGGAAGTTGTCAAGAAGTGCTGTAAATAAAATGGAATTATCTGAGCTCTGGCCTTTAGTATTGATGGAGGTTTATTTGTGCTCTCCCAAGGTGTATTTGTCAAATTTCCATTCCATTTTTATAGTAGGTTTTCCCCAGTTGTTTGATTTGATTGATATTAAACTAGATTTAATAACTCTTAAATCTATTTTGGTCTTAATGGGACATTATATTGGAACATTACTTTAAATCATGATTTGATGGCGTATTTAATTCCTGCGCCTTATTCTTTCTCTCTTGCACGTGCTTCCTCACATTTTTTAACCAAGTGGTTTTTGAATGCAACTTGGTTTTTGAATGAGAAAATAATATTTCAAGAGTTCAGATGCAAAACAGCAAATTTCAAACAGCACTTAGAAGTTTTTGCATCTGAACTCTTCATTTGTATCTTTTAGTATTTGTAATGTTAAAAAAAATAAACAAATAAATATGTAAAAATGTCATGATTTTTGTGTGTGTGTGTGTGTGTGTGTGTGTGTGTGTGTGTGTGTGTGTGTGTGTGGAAAAGAAATGGGTTATTATCATAAAGTCAATACAACAACAACAAAAAAAATAATAATAATTAAATATAAATAGAATAAAATAAAAATAAATAAATAAACAACATTACAATATAATGTCCCAAATCAAGTTAGAATTTGGACCTGCATCCTCTTGCTTGCTGATCATAAATTTCATATGACAAAAATGATTATGTCATGTCTGGGGCACCAAATGAGTCAGGATTGTCACTGTTGCCCCCTGAAAAAACACCCCTGCAAACAAGTTAAGTCAAGCTGTCAGCCATATTTGTTGGAAAAGACTATGTTCCCCATGAGTATGACAGTGAGCTACAGTAAATATACCAGTCAAAGAGTGATCTCTGCCATGAAAGGTGCACTTCAACAACACAGAAATCACACGACAAAGAGGCAGAAAATGAGGAAAGAGCAAGTCAAATGGGGTCTTTAGAGGGCATGGGGGACATAAAAGCCTACATAAAAGAGGAACGGAGAGAGAGATTGCGATTGAGATAAAAAAAAAATGATGGCTGAATGTGTAAATGAAAAGTACAGATAAAAAAGAAGCACAGGCCGCAGAGAGACTATAAGGAGAAGACATGGGACAATAACAGTCTTTTGCACAATCTTCATCTTCATCTAGTCTTTTGCACAATCTCAGAATCGGACCACAGTGACCACACAGACATGACAAACAAAAGAAGAACCGCAGCTCTGAACCTCCATTCCACTGCAAAGAAACACAATTACAAGTGCAAAAACGGCTGTTTTTATCGTACTAACTAGCTATTCTTCAAGATAGAAATTATATTATACAATTTGCATGCAGGGATCCATTTTATATGCACATACACTGTCGTATATATTCATGCCATTATTATATAGTCTACACATTCATCCTTCTTTCAAAATGTCAACCACTGAATTTCTGCACAAACACAGAGCAGAGTGTCAATAAATCAATGGATAGATAAAACAGTGAAAAATCATATAATCGCCCTCAATGTTAAATGAAAAACAAACACAGCGCTAGCATCCCCTCATTTATTCACTTGTGCACCCACAGGGACAAAACTGTAAAGGAAAATCACTTAAAGACAGGAGCTGACAGGAGGCAGAGAAAAATGTCACTTCCTGGAAAAGTGGGAGAGATGAGCCGTGCAGTAGATGTGTGTGTGTGTGTTTCTGCAGACTGTGAGCTCATTAGGTGTCTACTCATCCCGTACCTCTCGCACCTTTACTTCCTCGCACCTTTTAACCCTTCTTCCTAAATCTCAACACCACGGCTTTCTCCTTCTAAACCCATCCTCTCGCGTTTTTTATCTTTCTCAATATTTACTTTCCTTTTCCAAGACCCTCAGTCTCAAATCTGAGCTTCAGTATATTTTTTCTCAGCCTGTGCTCAGAGAAAGAAAAGATGGTCTCTTTTGGTCTCTCCATCTGTCAGTCCTCATTGGTCCCTCTATCTCTCAAACTGTTTGACTCCATCACAATCTCCATATAGTGCGCCTCGTCTCGCTTTACCACATTCGCACACACACTCACACTCACGTAAACACGCGTGTTTATTAGTGTGTCGCTGGGTTTGTGATCTACGCTCGCATCCATGTCAGACAGCTGGAGCTGATTAGCCTGATGTCACAGTGTGTCATATGGAGCGCGGTGGTTGCTGCCACCACAGAAACCACACCTTCTGCCAGCCAGCTGCGCCCACAGAGGGAGAAACCTCGCTGGGAATACTCAATTACAGAGATCAGTCTACAGCCATGTTCCACTCCTCCTATTATTAATAATCATGTGTGTTTTTCAGCCAGGTTGGTCATTTCTCATGTCTCATTCCTGGTCATAACCTGTGCTTTCTAGAAAAGAAACTGACAAAGATTTACAAGCAATTTTTAAAAGACCAGTCATTTTTGAACAGGAATACCAAATTTGCAGTCACCCAAAAATGAAAATTCTGTCATCATTTATTCTCTCTCTCATGTTGTTTCAAACCTGTATAACTTTATTTCTTCTGTGGAACATAAAATAAAATTTTTGAAAATGTCTGTTTGTTTGTTTGTTTTTTCCCTTTCTCCATACAATAAAAGTCAGTTGGATCACAGTGTTGTATTGGGCCTCATTGACTCAGTGTATGGACAAAAGCAGTTGAAAAATTCTTCAAAATATCTACTTTTGTGTTCCTACGAAGAAAGAAACTTGAAAAGGTTTGGAACGGCATGAGAATGAGTAAATATAATGACACAGTTTTCATTTCAATTTTCATATTGTGCTATGCTGGAAATCCTTTACCTGATTTGGTGTTTCCAGTAAAAATAAAATTGCTTGTAGATCTCATTATTACGGTGGCCGAGAGAGCTCAATGCGCTGCAACTTCAGAAAACACATGCAAATAGAAAAAGCACCAGCAAATCAAGAAAACATCTTCATCAGTTTGACAGCAGGTGGTGCAAACGCAAACAAATAAAGAAACGCGGTGCAAATGCTCACAACACAACCAAATAAAGAATTTTATTTGCAGTGTGTTTCTTTGTTTAGTTGTGCTGTGAGCATTTGCAGTGCGTTTCTTTAGTTGGTTGTGTTGTGAGCATTTGCAGCGCGTGTGTTGTCAAATTGATGTTTTTAATTTGCAGGTGTTTTTTCTATTTGCTGCGCGTTGAGCTCTCTCGGCCACCGTACATTATGCTGTATTATCACTGAATTCTGGATTCAATATTTTGTCAACTTGTTTTCTTTCAGGTTTTGTATTTCTTTTAGGAACTGATTGATCATAGGCATTATTGAGCTTATGCACCCCACTTTTTGAGAGAATAATGCCAAAATAACCCACAAATAATCCTTGTTTTACTCAAAAACTGAAATGCATGAGCTCAGATCAATGAAGCCTATGACCAATTAGTTCCAAAAAGAAATACAAAACCGTTGCTGTGATAATTGAAAGAAAACATGCTCATAAAAAAAGAATCCAATAATTGATCCAATATTTGGTAATAATACAGCATTTCAAGAAATTTCTAAGCAATTCTATGTAGACCATTCATTTTTGACTGGGAAGACAAGTGTAAGTTGATATACCTGTGTGAGCAAAGTCTATAGAGTTTAGTCCAATGTGATAACGTTAACTTACATTTTGGAAAATGTCCAGATCGAAATGACTGAAATGCAACTTATTCAAAATATTCAAAGTGATAACATGTTCTAGTAATGGTGAAGAAAAAAACTTTCTCTTTCTCATACAATAATGATCACATGAAATCTGCACCACTGATTTAAAATAAAAATCTTCCCATGCAGATGTTTGACAGTTTGGAACTGATCAGTTATAATGGTTATCTAGGTAGTGGCACAAGTGTTGCGTCTGAAGAGAGAGTATGTGTGTGAGAGTAAACAGATGAGTGGGCCAGAGCAGGCAGCCGTTCTTGATGCTCATCAGACAGGTTGTTGGTTCAGTTGCCCCTCAGTCTCATGCAAACAAATCCAGATGGACAACTTTGCCAAGAGAGAGAAACAAGAGAAATGAGAAAGAAAGAACAACAACAGGCGCAGGATTAAATCATATCCTCAATAAAATATATTATATTCTAGAAGGAAGAACAGGCAGTGTTTGAATGCTGACACTCCAGATCGTGAAAATCAATATTCATAAATTAGAGATATTCTAAAAAGGATTTTGCTGTGTTTGCATGGTTTTATGTCTTTGCTTGCAATGTGCATCTGCTCTGTATTGCACATCATATTTATTTATTCACTGTATCTTCTATATTGTATCGGAATTGTATTTTCTACAGATTTGCTATATATATTATGCTCACCAAGGGTGGATTTATTTGATCAAAAATACAGTTAAAACAGTAATGCTATGAAATATTATTATTTTAAAATGCAATTTATTCCTGTGATGGCAAACCTGAATTTTCAGCAGTCCTTACTCCAGTCTTCAGTGCCACATGATCCTTCAGAAATCCTTCTAATATACTGATATACAATTCTTATTATAAATAATGTTGAAAACAGTTGTGCTGCTTCATAGTTTTGCTGAAGCTGCGATGGTATTTGGTCACTCAAGGTAAGATGTTTTTCACCTTTAAAAGCAACGTAATCATATGTCATCTTCATCAACTGTGTATTATCAAAATAAACACCCAACCAATTATAGATATAAATCATTCAGCTCTCAACGGGTCTCTTCACATCCTTTCTGTTCTTATCACCCTCGCCGGGTCTCTCTCAGTCAGGGTGCACATTAGCGCCAGCCGGAGGAGATCGGCGCGCCAGTCCTTGCCTCTGTAATCTGTGAGCGTGAGCCATGTTTACTCCCCTCATCAGCTTTGATGCATGTAACCCCAATTATCTGAAGCCTGAGAGCCTCACCTGTGCCTAATTGGCAAAACGTTTGTCAGAATATGTTGCCTAAAGCTGACTGATAGCAGCCTGATCAGTGTCTGCACTGACGGGATTCCCACTTTTGAAGATCTCTTCCTCTCTTTAACATGTCTAGCCTTTATATTTCACTTCTCTACTTGTATTTCTTTCTTTTTTCCTCCTCAGTGCATCCCTCATTCTCTCTCAATTCTATCTCAATTTAGAAAATGCGCTTGCTCTAAGCAATTCACTCATACTGTCTCGCTCTCCATGCTTTCTATTTACAGGTTTCTCAGCTGTTTTGTCCACTGTCACTGGATTTTCCTGTGTCATTTTACTCCTCTTCTCATAAACCTCTCTTTAACTGTACTTTATTTCGCCCATTAGGATGAGAGAGGAGAGGCGCTGGCACTCTTGTATGAAGAGCCGGTTCCTCCTAAGAGGAACATTAGAACTGACACCTCATTTAAGGTAGTGAATGACTGTATGTTTCAAAGAGCCTGCAATATCTCTCGCCCTCTGGGCTTTTTTTCATAAGTTATATCCATCTTAAAAGGATAGTGTGGCTCTTATATTTGAAATCAATTATGTGCATTTCATTTTTAATAAATGATTGAAATATATTGAACTCTTTCTGAGCATTTAAACGGGCTATATTCTCCGTTTTCGCTGCTGAATCTTTCTCAGACAGCAGCTCTTTTCAAACGCCACTGTAAAAATCTCTCCGTCAGCCGACTTTGCCTCAGCCTTGAGGCAAGTAAGATGAATTTGGTTGTTTAAGTTCAGATATCACCAAGATGCAGATTTAGGGATAAAAGAAAAGGTTAGTCCAATTAAAGGTTCACACTGCGAAATGCTGTATTGTTCTTTATAATTACCTTGGTTTGACAAGGTTGTCTTTGTTATTTCCCAATTATCGCTGCAAACAAGCTAGTGCAAAACTTGCTGTTCTCATTACGATTTCAATTCTTACACCCTTTAATTTATTTTCTTCCAAATCTGGGGACAAATAAACAAAGTGCAAGCTCCGCCAACAGCCTCCAGCTCATTTGTAACAGTATCACCAGCCTAATCACGAATCCCGTCTCTACTTCCCCCACACAAATCTGCTAAATGAAAATGTCAACCTTTACAATGCCGTCGATGATGGATCATAGGAAATAGAAGCTTTGCGGCAAACGTGAACATGAGCTTCAACGGCCAATCTTATCTAGTGAACACAAGTGTTTTAATAGATAACTTCATCAACCCTAAAATCATAATGACCGCTAAACTATGGGATTGTTCTTCACTTGCATCACATTACAGGACTAATGCATCACTGTAACTGCTACAGTCGGTTGCCTGTGCAGTGCCGACCCATAACTGTATCAAATGGTGATTATATTCCACTTGCATGCTGATATAGGGAACATTTGCAGCACTGCTGTATATGCAAAGTAATGACAAACATGGTTTATAGGCTGAGATTAGACAAGAATGAGATACACCAAGGTGTTTAAATATTGTTTATGATTACGCCTCTGTGACCTCTATATGATTCAGACAAAGATAACTCAAAATAAATGTCAGAATTATTTATTTTACAGGCAATTTATTTAATGGTCAGGGCAAGAAGGAAGAAAAGCTTAAACCTCAAGGCTATTTACAATCAAATACATGCTTTTTAAAAGTAAAGTCTTCGTGACTACATCAAAAAGCAACTTGTAAGCAGTTATGTAAACAACAGCTTGTATTGCGCAGAAAAACTTCACTTAAAAATGACCCATCAAACCGAAATAAAACACTTTTAATGAGCAAGTCTTCTGTCTGTTCGTGTTAAGGAAATCTGCTTTTAATAGGAAACTACTTCTGTTTGTCCACTTTGTTTGTGTGGATGTGTGCTGAATGTATGGCATATTATCTTCAGATGTAGGGTGTACATTTTGATCGAGGTCTCACAGCACATGGTTGGAAGCGGTGAGCTTAAGTGAGTACAGTACTCGTAGTTTCCCCTCTGACCCTTCACAAGTGTCGGTGCCTCGTGAGATAACTGACAGTAATAACTGACAACAACCATCCGCCACAGGGGAGGACAGCAAAGAGCAGACCAGTGTCCTTCAAAAACAAATGAGAATTGCTTTTTAGTTTATATATTGCCATGTTGGTCTCCAGTGGTCAGAACATCAGGAAGTACAGTGCAAACTGCTGTTCTAAGGGAAAAAATAAATGGTAAAAAATACAAAAAAGTGTTTACATGAATACAATTTACATGCAAATACATAGAAAGCAGGGCTGTCAGTGTAAGTTAATTTAGTCTGATAAATTCAGGGAGCATCAAAAAATCAGGGAGCATGTCATACGTAAATTCTGTAACAATTACATTTTTCTAACATATATTATAATTTATTTTGTCATTATAAGACAATCAAGATCTGATATTATCTGACAATCAAGATATCTGATATTCAGCCCAACAGCATGATTGAGAATGTGAAATTGCTTTTATTTAACAGTTCATTAAACATTCAAAATTAATATTGAGTAACTAAAATATTACTTGATGCATTTTTACAGTTCAAAATAAAGTCAAAGGTGGGCTGCCCCCTAATAGTCAACTACTCGTTAGTTGACCAGAAAAATCCTTAGTCGAGGGCAGTCCTAGTCAAAGGTACATTTTTGTTCCTGAATTAATGCTTTTGAATGAATCAGTTAAGTAAATGATTCAATGACTCACTTAGATTGGGTGCATCCAAAATCACATATTTCCATTGTAAGCAAAAAAAGTATGTGAACACACAATAGTATGTCTGAATTCGCAATATTCATATAACAGTAGACAAAAAGTACCTGGATGAAGGCTACTACTTCCCATGAGATTGTGAATAACATACAATGAATACTTTACTATCCCACGAGACCACAAGAGAGGAGTTGTGAATGACAGTGAAGCAACACAACTGATGTAGTAAGTCACATGACAATGACAATGACAACATTATGAGCCAGATTTACTAAACAGGGCAAATTAGCATTAGAGCGCAAATTCATAAAAGCGCCGATGGGAGAGGAAATTCTGTGTGTGATTTACTGACAATGCGCACATTGAAGAACACAGATGCAGCCAGATCATTTCCATAAGGACCAGCGCAATCTACCAAGAGCAGCGCAAATTACCGCCTGCTTTAAGACGTGCTTTTTTGGGGGGGCGGGTGCAATGGTTAAGTAATTTGACGAGCGCAAACGTTAGTAAATAGCGTTGCCTGATTCATTTTAATACTCTCCTCCCATAAATTTTGCGTCTGAAAGGGAAACTCCTACAGATGCATATTCAATAAGGTGAGTCGCAAAAATAACTGTGTCCACACCTTTTCAGCGCTAATTCTTTACTGCGCGTCTGACAGTAGGCTACTATTTTAACACCAAAAGACAGTTTGCGCTGGTGCAAGCTGTTAATAGGCTAAATCTGGCCCTAAATGAATAAAATAATACATAAATGAGTATTATAGAACTCACTACTATTACTACTACTACTACTTCTACTACTAATAATAATAAGGATAATTTACAGATGTCACACTACTGGCACATAAGGGAAAAAATGAATAAACATTACACACACACTAATGATTTTCTCATGTGCCACAATAGTGTGATATCTATGAATTATCCTTATTTAAAGATTTTTCTCATATATTGATATATGCATTTAATGTGATTAATAAAGCTGCATACCATGCAATTAATTAAACTAACATTTAATTGATAGCCCTAATAAAAAGGTAAAGATGTAGACAAGAAAGTAATTCCTTCAAGTGTAAAATAAATTATGAGGAATCACATGCGTGAGCAGCCGCTTGGAGACTCGAGCGAACAAAGGGCATAGGAATTTATAGAATCCTCTAAAGACCAGGAGGTGCCGACCGCCTCCGGCTACAAGCAACACCTCATGTAATTATCTGAAGAATCACCAATTAAGAGACGGGACTGTCAAAGAGGAAAGTGCTGGCTGCAGCCTGGCTTCCGACCGCCCTCCCCTGCTCATGTTGTCTTTTTTGGTTGTGGTGTTGTTGGGTTTTTTTGGGGGGGTTTTTTTCGCTGGTTTTTGCATTCACAGTAGAGTATCACAGAATGGTGCTATTTATTTCCACAACAGCTTACTGATTCGCCTTAATTAACATGTTGTTTTGTTCGAGGGGAGGGATGATGGTGTCAGTTTCCCTTCCCCTCCCTCCTACTCGCTCCCCCTGACAGCCATCTGAGCTGATGGAACGAGAAAAGGCTAGAGAGAAAGAGAAGAAAACAATATACACGAGACCCAGAACAGAAATGGAGGTAGCCTGCCGGATGCCTCGCATTGATGGACTCGAGGCACAGTGAGTCAGAGTTTACCTGCCTTAAAGTGACAGTTTATTAGGACTACACATGCTGGCATTTACCTCACCGTTTCTCTCTCAAGGGTGGCAGGCAGGGTCACGCGGCCAAGTTTGACCAAAATACGGGGCAATTTGAGTGCGATGGCATGGCGCTAGACGACTGGCTGACTGACAGGAGAATATATCCATTGGTTGAGTGGGAGTTTGGTGTGAAAGACAGCACTGACTTCAGAACAGTCCTAAGCGGTGCCACCTCAGACCATCTTGCATCCTCTCAGCCTTAACAGCTTCCTTTGCACCCGCTGTCTTTAACACCCAACAAATGGCTGTAATCAAATAAGTGGGCTTGGAAATAAACAGCCGCGTGTAAAACTGACAAACACAAGCGGGTGGGATAGGGCGGGATCTCGCTCGGGGTGCGGATGGCACGGCGGCAGCCAGCCGGTTAATTGGAGCGAAGTGACATTTTCAGCATTAGGTGTTGCTGGCTTTATGTCACCACTCGTGCAGAGAGACGCCAGGCCCGGTCATCCAAGTTCTATGGGGGAAAAAAAAAGCACTATTTCCATCTCTCTTGATCTCTCGCTCGTTCCGGCATCTCAATTAAGTATGACCTGCGCAGCCTTCAAAAGAGCCATCCAAATAGTAATCAATAACCAGAATCAATCGGCTATCTCGCTCCCTTGTTACTTCTCTCGCTTCGCCTTGTGCACGGCTGCTCCTCCCTCAGGCGTTTGAAGCCACTCGGAGCACCTATCAACTTCACACAAATGTCACAAACGCCATTAATTGACTAAAATGGATATTCAAAGCATCCGAGGCTCTCCTCTTCAATCACTTTCTGATTAGAAGAGCAGTATCTAAAGATGAGAGGTTTAGAGAGAGAGAGAGAGAGAGAGAGAGAAAGGACGACACGCTTATTACTGATGTGCATTGCAGACACATTTAAGAAGATGACTCTACAGTAGCCTACTAGCTGCTGAGATCTATTCCCAGCTCTGAACAGATGCAAACCAGAGGAAATCTATGCTATTCCATAATCGGCATAATAACCAAGGCAACAGAAAGATACAGGTATAGAAACACACTGTATGGGCAAAACGATGTTGACATATGGGCCCCACTCATATGTGCTTGTTGATAAGCTTAAACCCTTCTGGGAAGGTTTTCCACTAGATACTGGAAGAGAGACAAGAGCATCAGCAGCTATGTCTCCATCCTGGCAGTGGACTTCTAATTTAAATATTGAGAAAATTATTGGCAAAGAGAGCAGTGTTTCCATCCCATGTGTTTAATGGAATAAAACGATCACTTCTGGTGAAATTATCAGAAATAAAAGTGAATGTTGTAGTCACTATTTTATTAATTATATAACGTTAAAAATAGTGGGGTCAGTAAGTCAAAAGCAAAGATGCATTAAATTGATTGAAAGTGACACTATAAAGACACTATATTAAAAATTATATATATTGTAGTATAAAGACATTTATATTGCTACATAACATTTTAATTTCAAATAAATGCTGTTCTTTTGAACTTTATATTCAGTAAAGAACAAAGTATCACGGTTTCCATTAAAAAAAGAATATTAATAATAATAATAAAAAACATTAAGCAGCACAACTATTTTCAACTTTGGTAACAATAAATGTTTCTTGAGCAGCAAATCAGCATATTAGATTGATTTCTGAATGATCATGTGACACTGAAGACTGGAGAAATTATGAAAATTCAGCTTTGCCATCACAGGAAAAAACAGCAGTCTAAAAAATATTAAAATAGCAAAAAAAAAGGAATTCAAATTGCAATATTAAGATTTTAAATTGCAATAATATTTCACAATATTACTGATTTTGTTCAAGTAAATGCAGCCTTGGTGAGCATAAGAGACTTCTTTAAAACATTTTTAAAAATCTTACTGATCCCACACTTCAGTATATATCAATATAAGAAACATAAAAATACATATGGAAACACAACTAGTGAAGTCAGGCATTTACAGCAGATTCTTGTCCACATACTTTTAGAGAAAGAAAGAACATAATGAGAATATAGAACAAAAATGAAAATGTAAATAAATGTATATGTTGTAGTGCAAAAGCACTCAAACACAAACTTCAGAGAATCTTTGTTTTGGGAATCGGTTGAAAAGTCTGATCCTCTCTGAGACTTTTCTCCCCCTTGTGCCCCAAATCCATCAAGCATTGCAGCCATCTTCCCAATCCCTGCATGCCCTCTGCACAGCAGCATAAAGGGCAAAAGTGTGTGGATAACAAATACAAGCACACACACACACATCCAACATACATCAGCAAATTCATACAAAGATCCAGCACACATGCTGAGAGATCATTTTCCAAGGCCTTCCCGGTCACCTGCAGTTTGATCCAGTCTCACTCTAAAGGGTAAAGGATGTCTTTTCCCTTCAATGGCCTGCCATAAAGCCCATCTCCAGAGCCCGTCATCCTCTCCGGAGAATTCCAGAGCCTTTACCCCAGCTCAGCCCCTCACGCATAGCTCCTTTCAGCTGCTGGCAGCCTGAGGATGTAGAGATGATCCAATTAGGGGCAGGCAGACAGGACAGGCTGCAGTGCCAGGTTCACCCTGGGCCTCATGGAGTCTAATGAGGCATTACCTTTAGTGGTGACAGCCCGGTCCTGCACCCTGACAGCAACACTCGGTGTGTATGTGTGGACGGGGGACACTGGGGTGAGCTAAGCTTACAGCCAAACATTATAAGAGAGCACGTGTGGAGAAGAGAGCATACAGAGAGAGAGAGAGAAACAAACATGATGACTACAGCAGAAATAGAGGAGACTATGAGAAAAAAATTCCATATTAACAAAAAAATTATTTAAAAAACTGTTATGCAACTCTAGCCATAACCATGTCTGAAAAGTAAAAAATAAAAAGTCACCACAAAAATATTGCAAAATACAACTTGTATGCTATATTTTAAGCTTATGGATGTTTTTATGACAACTTGGTGTAAGGAACAGACCAACATTTTAGTTGTTCCTGATAACATTTTGCGTTAAGGCTATGTCCACATCCAGACCAATGCAAATACAACTGACTCTAAATTGGCATTGGGTCTAGAACCAATCGTGATCACATTTATGGTCATTCATTTTCCCCCCCTTTTCTTCTGGAGGTTGGCATACATTTTTCTCTTCCAAACTGAAATGAAAAAGAATAAAATAACATCAAACAGGTTTGGAACATGATGCTGAGTAAATAATGATACAATTTTCATTTTTGGGTGAACTATCCCTTTAACTAAAACATGAGACACTAAAAAAAGCCTTAATCAACCAGATGGCAAAAACATTCATTAATTAAAAATAAAACAAGATATTAAACACACTGCTACTGATTAGAGTTAATAATGAAATAGACAACACATGTTGTTGGTATATGCGATGTGACTGTAATTCTGTAAGACTGCAAGTTGGTTGTTGTTTTGATTTGCATATGGAGGGACTGTTTTACTATCAAACTACTGAGATAAATATAGTTTAGAGTCCAAATACGCCCCGCAGAAGAAACCCAGGAAATGCCTACCGCTGCAGCTGAATAAACAGATTTAACTGCTTTCATGTATTCAACGTGACTAATAAACACACGACTATGGCAATATATGGTCTATCTGAATTCTTATTATTATAATTTTCATTATAATAAAGTATAACTATGATGCAATGCTAATCGACATAGCCTTTATCACTGCTTAGAATACTATAAATGTAAATATACAAGCCACATCATCTCACAGAAGGATTTATTTCAAACACTTGACTGACGTTATGAAGTGAGTTTGGAGTAAAAACGTTATTAAATGTGTTTTCATGTGCTTTCAGATGGAGCAGCATTTACTACATAGAGCCATAATTCACTGAGAAGCTACACAAACAGCTGTCATTATCACGAATGAATTTCTTAGATTTCATAATCGTACGATTATATCGTCTGCGATTTTTTTGCATAGCTTGTCAGAGAACTACGGCTCTGTGTAGTAAATGCTGCTCCAAGCAGGTGATGGAGATTTACTGCTAATCACAGAACCAGCTTTACTGACAAGATGTACATGACAAATCGCATTTGATTAATCGTACAGCCCTAAATGCTGTGTTGGTTTTACGCCAGATGTAACGGGACACACACACCTTCCAAAAAGTTCAACTTTTGTCTCAGTCCACAGAATATTTGCTCAAAAGTCTTGGGGATAATCAAGTTATTTTTTGGCAAATGTGAGACGAGCCTTTGTGTTCTTTTTGGTCAGCAATGGCTTTTGCCCTGGAACTCTCCCATGGATGCCGTTTTTGCCCAGTCTCTTTCTTATTGTTGAATCATGAACACTGACCTTAAAGGGATAGTTCACCCAAAAATGAAAATTCTGTCATCATTTACTCACCCTCAAGTAGTTCCAAACCTGTATGAATTTCTGCCGAACACAAAGGAAGATATTTTGAAGAAAGTTTGTAACCAGGCTGTTTTGGGGCACCATTGACTTCCATAGTAGGGAAAAAAAATACTATGGAAGTCAATGGTGCTTCAGAACTGCTCTGTTTCCCACATTCTTCAGAATATCTTCCTTTGTGTTCAGCAGAACAAAGACATTCATACAGGTTTGGAACTACTTGAGGGTGAGTAAATGATGACAGATTTTCATTTTTGGGTGAACGATCCCTTTAACTGAGGCAAGTGAGGCCTGCAGTTCTTTAGATGTTGTTCTGGGTTCTTTTATGACTTCCTGGATGAGTCGTCTTTGTGCTCTTGGAGTAATTTTGGTAGGCCAGCCACTCCTAGGAAGGTTCACCACTGTTCCAAGTTTTCTCCATTTGTGGATAATGGCTCTGACCGTGGTTCGCTGGAGTCCCACAGCCTTAGAAATGGCTTTATTACCATTTCTAGACTGATACATGTCAACTATTTTGTTTCTCATCTGTTCTTGAATTTCTTTAGATCGCGGCATGATGTGTTGCTCTTTAAGCATGCTTCACTTTGTCAGACAAGGTTCTATTTAAGTGATTTCTTGATTCAGCAGGTCTGGCAGTAATCAGGCCTGGGTTTGGCTAGTGAAATTTAACTCAGCTTTCTAAAATAATGTGGATAATCGCAGTTTTTTCATGATTTGATAGGAGGGGGCAATTAATTTTTCACGTAGGGCTAGGTAGGTTTGGACAGCTTTTTTCCCTTAATAAATTAAATCATTTAAAAACTGCATTTTGTATTTACTTGCATTATCTTTGTGTAATATTAAAATTATTAAAAATGTAAAAATTCTTAAAATTTGTATGATGATCTGAATCTTTTAAGTGTGACAAATGTAAAAAAAAAAAAACAGGGGGCAAAAACCTTTTCACAGCACTGTGTGTGTGTGTGTGTGTGTGTGTGTGTGTGTGTGTGTAAGGCTTCCTATACAGTTACCATTTTAAAATTAAATGAGGCTGCGCACTAATTATTTTGAAAATAATTAATTTTGTAATTTTAACAGGTGTTTCAACCATTAATGGCACACTTTGTACTTTACACTTACTTCAATTTGTAGCAGACATACAGTTTGTTAGAATATATCCAAGCTTGAGACAAAAAGTACAAGTTACAGATACAGTACTACAAAATGTGTCTCCCCGGTCTCCCCTGCATGTGGTCTGCAAATTGCTGGGCTGAGAATGAGAAAGTCTAAACAACTAGAAAATACTGGTTTGAGTCAGCACATTGTCCAAATGGAGGAGGCGTTGTTATCTCCAGCATAGTAATTTTTATCGTGAGATGTTATTTTAGAGGACTACATATGTGCACAATGTGTGCAGCTTCTCTTACTGTATGTCTTTAAATAATTATTAAGTGGATATTTTAATCACTAAAGAGCGCTGTTATACTGAATCTCAGAAAGGCTGTAATTTGACCGTGAGCATAAGGTCAATATGCTGCACAACTGCAAGTATGATATTGTTTTCATACATTAGTCCTGATCTCTCTTTAAACATGTAAACATTTACTGTTAAGGTCATTTAAAAACCATAGAAGAAAGTGTGTGTGGAGTAATTATTACTTCTGTAGCTCATTGTCTAGGCAAAATACACACGAGGTGACATTTCTCTTCATTATTGACTATGTGGCATCTGTATCCTCCATTAGTGACTGTGAGCATTGGCTAGCAGACACACAGGGAGAGAGCAAGACAAATGCCTGCTGCACTCATTGTACCCAAACAGGTCAAGTGGAAGAAGGAGGGAGAAGATGAATTATGAACAGGACCTGCACTGGGCATCTAAAGTGAGCAGAGAGAGAAAGGAGAGGAATGCTCATGAAACACTTTAAGATACAAATGGACTTGAAGTTGGTGGAGTTAGAGATGGTAAAGTATTGTGACATCAGTGCTGAGTTCACTAAGAATCAACAGCTTTCTATTTTTCTCCCTCACTCTACCTTTATTTCTCCCTCTTCACGTTGACTGTCAACCACCCACCTCAAGGGCACCTTTACATCGATGCAAACCTTTCTTCTTCTCCATCCCACCTGATATTCCCTTCTGATTGTTAATGATCTAAGACCAACAGAAATGTTCTTTCCTTTCTTTTTTGCCAATGTGGAACGGTTGGATACATAGATACTATACAATGGAGCCCAAAAGCCCACCATTGAAAACACAGATTTCAAAATGCCATTTAAACCCAGAAATAAAAAGAATAGGCAATTCACACAAGACTATATATATATATATATATATATATATCAAGACTGCTTAATTGATCAAAAATCAGTAAAAGTGATAAATAATATTAGTATTACAATTTAAAATACTTGTTTTCAATTTAGTATATTTTAAAGTCTTCAGTGTCACATGATCCTTCAGAAATCATTCTAATATGTTGATTTGGTGCTCAAGAAACATTTCTTATTTTTATCAATGTTGAAAACAGCTGTGCTGCTTAATATTTTTGTGGAAAACGGTACATTTTGAGGAAAAGAAAGTTCAAAAGAACAGCATTTACTTGGAATAAAAATCCTTTGTAACATTGTAAGTGTATATACGATCAATTTAATGCATCTTGGCTGAATAAAGGTATTGATTTCTTATTACGGCTGTGAATTTTATATTGTCAAAATGTTGATTTCAGAATGTTAACGTCACTTTGCAATATGCTATAACAACTATTATGCTATAAATCACATTTGACAAATGCAAAATAAGGGGCTTTCGCACCGCGTAGTTCTAGGAACTAGCCAGCAAGGTCGTTCCTAGAGAGCCAATTTCTCCCTCAAGCCGTTTTCCTGGTTGCATTCGCACCGGCAGCAGGAACTTTGAAGGGGCCAACAGCGAAGTCTTTATGTGCGACATTTACAAACGTCAACAATCGGTGAATGGAGGACTGTTTTTATTGTCTGTTTTGTGATAACAGAGATGGAATGTAAATGTACAATTTACGCAACTGAAAGAGCAAAAAGTTGGGCTAAGAGACGGAATCTCCTATGACAACTTGCAGTGTTACATATCAAGGCTGAGAAAAAAAACACAACACTGCAAACAACAGGTAAATGCCATTATCGCTGTTTTCCATGTTCATGGAGTAAGTATTTTTACATGGCTTTTTAAAAATGCCGGGTAGCCGGTGTTTCGTATGCGTTTGTCCAATCAGCATACACTAAAAAAAAAATGTCTCTTTTTGTTGTATAAACCTTTTTGTTGTATAAACTGAAAACAACAAGTTGAGAAAACTCAAAAATCTTCTGAAGCTGGTTGCCTTAAACTTTTAAGTTTTCTCAACTTTTTATTTTTTACAGTGTACACTTACGTCACTGGTAGTTCCTATAGAACTGTTTTAGGCCCTACAATGAAGTAGGAGCTAATTTAGTTCCTCCAAACGGAGTTCCTAGAACAAACTGCTCCTAGTTCCTGCGGTGCGAACACGCCAAAAAGCGGTACTTCCGCCAATAGTTCTAGGAACTATGAAAAGGTTCCTCCGGTGCGAAAGCACCTATAGATGCATTTTCACTAATGGTCTCGGATATGTCTGAACTCTCATCTTCCCCCTCAACATGCAACAACAAGTTTAACTTTCTTTTGCACTCTGCTGGAGAAATCTATCCATGAAATCTTTGGGTGACATTTCTAGACTAATCAAAGCCTCCCTGACACACAATGTCAGCTGAACACACCAGACAAATGCTGGACATCCTTCCTGCGTGACAGGGTGTCAACACAACAGTTTTACTGCACAGCCCATCTGAGGACTAACAAATAAACAACTGCTCTCACTTATAAGATGGAGAGAGGTCAGTCAGACTTAACACTGAGTGTGTTTGACTTCTTTAAATAAACTTAGCGTGATGGACAGAGAGTATGAGAGAGTGAGAGAGACAGAGGCAACATCCTGCATGCAATCATTTTCTATACTAAGAGACAGGTCTCACGGATAAAGCCAGCTTATGCCTCAGACTGTGTGTGCGTGTGTGTCTGTGATTTTTTTAAGAGATGGATGCGTGGCTGGTGAGCAAACGGTACAGAACCACACATTCTGCCTCTCGCTCTCTCTCTTTTTCACTCGTCCTCATTTCATTCGCTTCCTCTCTTTCATCGCCTGCTAATCAGCCACCTGTCAGGGCGAAAACATCCAGTTTGACAGCTATCACCAGCTACCTGTCTCCCTGCTCTGCATCCTCACACCTCCGCTCATTTACACAGGCACGCCGGGCCGCTCGCTCTCATTGTTTGTTTGATTCATAAGCCCGGGCTTGTTGCAAATCCCCCCGTATTGGGAGAGGTGACAGGAATCGTTTGATGGTAATGCCGGTGGCATTTGGGAGTGTGGACTGTACGACAGGCGGAGAGGTAAGGAGTGATCTGGCATTAAAAGATAATGCTGTCACGACCTGATGGGTGAAACAGGAGCAGCCATCAACGCCTCAATGTTTAGAGCTGAAAAATAATGCTGCCGATGGCCTGGCTTGACCTCTGACTCCTGCTGAGTGATCACTATTTGTTTGTCTAGGCTGGAGAGGCATTGCCTGTGTCTATCCAGTCCACAAGAACCAAGATCTCAAAGACAGAAAAAAATTAATGAATGAATATTAACCATGTAATAGCTCAGTTTGAAGAACAGATGAAAACTAAATGCATTATTGCATGAAAATCTTGACATCTGTACATTCAGATCTGGCACTTTTAAGACAAGAATATAGCAAGTCATATTGCAATACGACTGCATAAAGGATAAAGGAAAAAATTACTTACAAACTTCATGACAGTTAATCTAATTTTACGCACATCAATCTTACTGTAAAACAGTGTTGTTGTTGTTGTTGTAGTTAACGTTAAAATTTTTATGAAAACTACTTAAATAACTTAAGGGAACTAAAGTAAATTTAAGTGAAAGTACTAAAAATAAAATTGAAAACATACTAATAAAAACGGCAAAAGCACAACGAAATTACAATAAAATAAAACTAAAATGAAAAACCAAAAAATAAATAAATAAAAATAAAAGTTAGTTAAATAATGAGTTATTATAAATAATAAGTAACTGCTGTAAAATTAAAAAGGTTAATACTGGTTTAATAAAGGTTTAATATCTAACATAAACACAATAAATAAAAATATAAGTTTATACATTAAAGTGTCTTTTGTTGTGCTGCCTTTAGTTAATTAAAATGTTTTTTTTTATTTATTTTAAAGTAATTGCAATATGTTTTTCTGTAATGCTATAAAAAGGCTAATACATCAGTGAGAATCACTGTGCCAGATGCATTACTTTAATGAGACTAAATGTGTCCTAAATACTAATGAATGAATGAATGAATGAATGAATGAAGCATTTATATAGCGCTTTATTGTGTATTGCTATACACTATATATAGCTATACAGCGTAGTTATGACAAAACATGCAACGGCATAACAGATTCATATAGTGACCTTTTTTCAGTGAATAACAACTTAAATTTGTGCTTATGTCAAACGTTACATTCCTTCTAAAGCCAAATGATAGATTTACTTTTGTGGTTTGTGGGCATAATAGTATAAATCACCAAGCTCTTTCTTGCATGGAAAGCACAACTTTGGACACATTAAACATCTCATTTTATGTTAGACGTAATGACACGAGTAAATAATGTCAGACTTTCATATTTAGTAGAACTATTTCTTTAAAACTAACAACTAACTTCTCCAGAGAAAACAGAAACTGACGGAAACTCCACCCACATTATTGCACTTCTGACAAGTTAATGAAATAATACTGAGAACGAGAGCTGTGATACTGACAGAGCACTGCATCTTTCTGACTGCATTCATTGATTGTTGAACCTCACGCATCTCTTCTCTCTCTGTCTCTGGCACACTCAAACATAGTCGCAGTCAAGCATTCCCCAATGTTTGTCTCTCTTCAATTTCCATTTTCTACTCCCTGACATCTCTGTCTCTCCAACTTTCACTTTGTCTTAATTCTTCCTCTTTGTATCCCCCCCGCCTCACCCTCCCTTCCTCTCCCCCCACCTTCCAGTGTTTGCCTGGGGATGCTTATCATTGACGTGCACAACATCTTTTCCTGCACCCCATCGATCCTGTTATTGAAACAAGCCTCATTTGCAGTCTCCTTCCTGTTTTGGCCCCCTCCCCTCAACCAGCCCCCTGCTCTCTCTTTATTTTCTTCGTTTGCTCTGTCAAGAGAGAGCCACCTCAACAGCTTGACAATTACCCATAATCCCTCACTTCAGCTTTGCTGCCATTTCAAGCCAAATGAAAGATGCTGCTACAAATTTAGTCCAATCTGATCACTAGTTAAGACAAACTGGTCAATGTACCTAGGTTGTCAGGTATGTAATTATGAAGAGCATATGCTTATGAAAGAGGGAGTATATTATGGTTAACAGACTCTCATAGGAACTCATGTAACTAGATCAATACAGAGATAAATTGAGTAGGTCTGGTGCTAAGTCTGACTCACCAAAAGTGGTAACACTTAACATAACAGAGTGTGACAGTAGTTCAAAGCAATAGTGGTGTAGTATGAGAAAAATATTGCTGTTGTTTTATGTCACACTGTACAAACAAAAAAGTTGAATGGACAGACAGACGAATGGATGACTGGGCAGAAAGACGGACAGACAGACGGACGGATAGATGGATGGATGGACAGACAAATGGATGGATGGACGGAAAGACAGGCAGATGGATGATGGATGGATGGATGGACAGACGAATGGATGAATGGACAGAAAGACAGGCAGATAGATGATGGACGGACGGACGGACGGACAGACACAGATAGACAGACAGACAGACAGACAGACAGACAGACAGACAGACAGACAGACAGACAGACAGACAGATAGATAGATAGATAGATAGATAGATAGATAGATAGATAGATAGATAGATAGATAGATAGATAGATAGATAGATAGATAGATAGATAGATAGATAGATAGATAGATAGATAGATAGATAGATAGATAGATAGATAGATCTTTTGTTAGCAGCTTGTTGTAGTGTAACTAACTCTTTAAAAAGTTTTATCTATGTTTTATTGTGAATAGTTTGTAGCTCAGGAAGCTTCGCTGCTGGTGAAGGGCTCATAACCCTCAAACGCCTCTAACTGGTAGAGTGGAGGAAAAATACAAAAATAAGAGAAGTTACAAAAAGTAACTTTTCCTCAGTGTTGAAGGCTCAAGTGTCACAACATCAAGAATTCCCCATCGGGAGGTGGGATTGCTCAAATCCACAAGCCAGCACATTTAGGGTAACATCTTAAGTCCAGGGCCAAGAAGAGCAGACAGCTTTCACACACAAACACGCGCACACACACACACACACAGCTTCCTCTTGGGATGAAAGAGCTTTTGTTTCACTGATTCCTCAGTTGAGGTGCCATACACCAGGACTCTGGGGAAGAGAGCGAGTCTTCTATCCCACTCTCCCTCTCTCTCTTCCACTTCACATCTCTTCATTCTTTCCACTAATCCCAAAGATGCCAATTCAGAGAAAGAGTAAAAGCAACAGAGAAAGAGCAGGAGAAATGTCTTGCCTTTTGTCTCCCTTGAGATCAATTGCGCAAACTAATCCATGAGGACCCGCCTTTCTCCAGTGCAAGCTCGGACACATGCAATCAATGCTACACTGTGTGTGTATGGTAATGCAGCTGGCAGATATAAAGCAGGTGAGGGAAGGAAACTAGTTGAAGGGATAAAGAAAGGGAGTGCAGAAGTGGCGGGAGTAGATAAGAAATTCTTCAGATCTGATTTTCCCTAAATGTCACTAGCTTGAGGAGTGTCTTTCCATGCTAGCCAGAGGCGTATAAAGAGATCTCTACCCCCATTCCTCTCTCCCACCGTCTCTGTCCTACTCTGTCAGGTGGAGGCATCGTGCTGGGCAACAAAGGGTCTTTTTATCCTTCATTCAGCACTCATAACACTCAATCCATCAGCAAATAAAAATGGTAGGTATGGCCCTGAGCTCTGGGAATCATGGGTAAGCAGCTCTGAAATTGTTAAGTCAAAAGGTCAAACTGTAAAATATGAATGAGCAGGTCGGTGGATGTCTGTTATAGTTCTTCAATATCTTCACTATGTTCCACCTATGCATACCCTCAAGAAAAATGACCCGCAGACAGCATTCGATGATTCTGCATTAGGCTTTGATTTCAAAAAGCTTCATGGGGACTGCTGGAAACGCTTAATCTTAGTTTAACAGGATCTGTTTTTTTTGTTTTGTTTTTTTGAGTAGTCATCTCTTGGTGTGCGCATGGAATTCAATTGTCTCCAAGTGTGTTAAGTGTCTCTTCTCTTAGTGTATAAAGCATCTCAGTATATCTGAAGTATCTCTGCTTCTTTTAGCATCTTAAGTGTCCTCTTCTCTATCAGCATCTGTTAACCGTTTCCTTATCTGGGTCTTCTTAGCATAGGTGAGGTTGGGGTATTAATCTAGCAAACCGTTCATAATTTTTTTGTCATCTGTCCATATATTTCAAATAAGCCCATTGAAACGGCACTCACTCACACCCCAAACTTTCTTATCCAATTACTTACTGGAAACATATGTTTTCAAAAATAAACATAACTGCTTTAAAATTGTGATTTCATGGGTGTGTGCAGTTTATGTCGAAGAACAAAACGTCAAAGTATTATCAAGTTATGTTTACCACAGGCTTTATTTTACTCATAAATTAGAAAACCCAGAAGAAGCAAGAGTTTTTCTCAGATCCCATTCAGCCACCAACTCTCAGTGAGATTCAGCTGGACATTTGCCGTCTAATCGGAGAAGAGATGCTCTAAATGGTCTCTTTCACTGTTCACTTTAATGTTCACTTCTTAATTCATAGTTACTAGAAGCTTTCATTGTGCGTACAGTATCGCTTACTGATTATGATGTTGTTTTATTTGTTTTAGTTGTATTCTTTATCTCTCTTTCTTTTTTTCTTTTTTTTTTTAATAGAGATACAACCTAGTCAGTATGTAATTATGGGGCCAATGTTGGTGCTTCAGTAATGTGCAGGTTTTTGTTGACGCCACGGATCATATTAAGGGGTGCTGGCAGATCAAGGTTTGTTCTTGGTTTGATCTGCTATATTTCATGGGAATGTGTTTATGTTTTTTTGAATAGTGACGGAAAGGGTGGGGGTGGGGGTGGTTTAATGGTAGACTCAACTGGTTTTATTTTTTTAAACTTGTATTTTGTCTTATTATGCAATAATTCTGTTTGATACCTATGACTGACCTTAATATTCTGAGTTGTAATATTAATGGCCTATATGGCCCACACAAACGTACAGGTTTTATGGATTTTTTGCAAAGAAGAAAGATTGATATAGTGTTAGTTCAAGAATCCCATTTGAAAATAGGAGGATATACGCAGGTGTAATAATAAGTTTTATGAAGTACTAAAGATACTAAAACCAAGGGGTGACCTCCCAGAGTCACGCCACGTCTCCGCTGACCTCCCAGAGTCACGCCACGTCTCCGCTGACACACTCAGATCATCAAGGTCAGTCTTCCATTATCCCGGTTTGATGTCTAGTTTGAGGGATGTACTGCTGGTGTCTGCACGTGCAGCTGGTATCCCCAAACCCACTCACTCTAACACTCCTGTTCTTTTGCATATTCCCCTGTCCGAAGTGCTTCCCCTGATGGGAATCGCTTTATGTTGCGTTTGGGCTGCGTACACCACCGCAGAACTGCCCGAGGTGGTGGCACACGCTGCAGAACCTCCCGAAGCGGCGGGGCTCGCCACATCCTCTTGTATGGTGGTGGCGCCCTGCAATGTTCTCTCGGTCTGTCGAGTTGCGGTCGAGGAGACTGTTACCGCTGTAGAACTTCCAGAGGTGGCGGCAACCGCTGCAGAACCTCCGGAGGTGTCAGTGGTATCCACTCACCAACTCTCGTCTTGCTCTGCCACGGCCACGGAGGCCGTCCTTGCTTCCTCGTCCTGTCCTGTCGCAGCCAGAAGGGCTGTCCCTGAACTCTCGTCCTGCCCTGTCACGGCTATGGAGGCCGTCAATGAACTCTCGTGCTGTCCTGTCGCAGCCAGAAGGGCTGTCCCTGAACTCTCGTCCTGCCCTGTCACGGCTATGGAGGCCGTCAATGAACTCTCGTGCTGTCCTGTCGCAGCCAGAAGGGCTGTCCCTGAACTCTCTGTCATGGCTAAGAAGGCCATCTCTGAACTCTCGCCCCGATCTGGCCCAGCCATGGTGGCTGACTGTGAACTGCCTACCTGCTCAGTTGCCACCATGGAAAATAATTATGAACTTCCTGTGTTCCCTACCTCAGTCCTTGTGTATGTGCATGTTCTGTCTCCTTCTTGTGTCTCCGTTCTCTCTAGGTCCCAGGCTTTGCTGTGGGTTCCTGATCCATCGTGGTGGGCTCCTGCTCTATCTGCTCCACCGTGGTGGTCTTCAGGTCCGTCTGCTCCACCCTGGTGGTCTTCTGCTCCACCTGATCCATCTGCTCCGCTGTGGTGGTCCACTATCTGGCTCTGGTGGTCTTCTGCGCCGCCTTGGTGGGCTCCTGCTCTATCTGCGCCGCCGTGGTGGTCTGCTGTCTGGCTCTGGTGGTCTTCTACACCGCCGTGGAGATCTTCTGTCCCGTCTTCTCCGCCCTGGTGGGCTCCTGTCCCGTCTTCTCCGCCCTGGTGGGCTCAAGTCCCGTCGGCTCCGCCCTGGTGGGCACCAGGTCCGTCGGCTCCGCCCAGGTTTCCTGCTGTGCCGGCTCTACCTCGATCCCAGACCACTCCACTTCCACATGGACCTGGCCCTCCATCCCTCCCCCTGTTCCGCCTCCGCTCCACCTCCCTCCTGGATTATAGACTGTGTGGAGCGTCTGGAAGCCACTCTTTGGGGGGAGGGCTCTGTCACGAATCCAGTCTGCACTTCCATTCACCCTCCACCAGAGGTCACTCGCTCACCACATGGACTTCACACCATACATAACACTGGACTTCATTTCCCATCATCCAACACTGATCACAGCTGTCACCAATCACTCATTGCACTAATCACATGCACACCTGATCCCACGCACACACTGATCACACACCTTATATAACCCTGGACTTTGTTTCCCTCGTTGCCGAGTATTGTATGCGTTTACCGCTCCCCTAGCCGTAGTTACTCTACAGAGCCCTTGTCTGTACCCTAGTCTTGCATTACCTGTTCACCTGTGTTTATTTCTACCCGTGTTTCCTGGATTAACCCTTTCTGTGCCATTCTGTGTTTCTTTTTAGTTCCTGTATTGTTCTGCGTTTTTCTTTAAATATTACTATTTTAGATAAAGGTTGTGATAGAGATGGTAGAATAACACATAAAAACAATAGTGTTTTGTCTCTTTTTTTTCTCTCTGTTTTGTCAAACTATCTCTTGAAATTTTCAGATTTTGAAATTGTATTGGGTGCAGATACGAATTCTGTAATGTTGCATATCCTAGATAGATCTGGACCAAAGGAATCACACTCTCAAGCTTTTTGTTCAGACAAACTTCGGCAATGTGTAACCTCATCCTCATCCATTGGTGGATAGTTGGCGTTTATTAAATCCTCCTTCAAAGTTTTTCACTTTCTTTTCTGCTACTCCTAAATCCTATTCGCGAATTGACTATTTTCATTTCTACTTCTTTATCTTCAGCTGTTTGTGATGCCGATATCTGTTCCTTATCTGTCGGATCATGATGGAAATTTGTGCAGATTATCTTTGATCCCTCGGCCATCTCGTACCACTAGATGGCAATTTAACCCTAAATTGTTACAGGATGAAAACTTTTGCAGTCAATTCAGAAATAAATTTGCTGAATTTATTGAAATTAACCAAGGTTCAGTGGATAATCCTCGAACACTTTGGAATGCAGTTAAAGGATTTAATGAAAGTGAAAGTGACGTAACATACGGCCAAGTATGGTGACCCATACTCGGAATTCGTGCTCTGCATTTAACCCATCCAAAGTGCACACACACAGCAGTGAACACACACACACACACACACACACCGTGAAGACACACCCAGAGCAGTGGGTAGCCATTTATGCTGCGGCGCCTGGGGGTTCGGTCCCTTGATCAAGGGCACCTCAGTCGTGGTATTGAGGTGGAAAGAGCGCTGTACATTCACTCCCCCCACCTTCAATTCTTGCCAGCCCGAGCCTCGAACTCGCAACCTTTGGATTATGAGTCCGACTCTCTAACCAAAAACCATTAGATTTTTATAAGGAATAACTCAATTTCATATGCCTCTTTCCTTCAGAAAAACCGACACAACAAGATGGAGACTGGAATCACAGCTCCGAATCTGACTTACTTACTTACTTACTCCTCTTCGTCCCCTATGGGACATAAGGCTTCAATGAGCACTCTCCATTGCATTCGGTCCCTGGCAGCATGTTGGGCCTCTCCCCATGACAGGTTTATCTGTTCCAGCTCTTGTGTCACAGTTCTGCGCCAGGTGGTTTTGGGCCTCCCATGTTTTCTTTTGCCAGGTGGTGTCCATCTTAAGGCAATTTTTGTGATGCGGTCCTGCTCTATCCTCAACACATGTCTTAGCCATCTCAGGCGTCTGTGCGTAATCTCCTTGGTGATACTCCAACTTCCCGTTTTCTTGTACAGTTCATTGTTGGAGATCTTATTAGGCCAAAATACCTGGCATATTCGTTGGAGGCATCCATTATGGAACACTTCCATTCTCCTCATGTCTGTTTTGACAGCTCGCCAGCTCTCAGAACCATACAGCAGAATGGACTTTACATTGCTGTTATATAGGAGCATCTTCGTTTTAAGGCTGTATTGTTTTGATCTCCAGATAGGCCAGAGTTGGGAGAAGGCACCCTGGGCCTTTCCCAGCCTTGCTTTAATATCTTTAGATGCCCCGCTGTCCTTACTGATGAGACTGGCCAGATAGATGAAATCTTCCACAAACTCAAGTGGTTCATCATTAATAAGTATGGGTGCTGTAGGGATTGACACACATCACTTGTGTTTTGGAGGTGTTGATACTGAGCCCAACTTGTCTGGCAAAGTTGTTCAGCCTATCAGTCTTAGTCTGCATGTTATACTGGTTGGTTGATAGGAGAGCAAAATCATCAGCGAAGATCCAGAATCTGACTAGAGATAATCAACGTTGCTTCTCAGACAATACACTCAGTAAAATCATGGCGGTTAGGTCCAGTGTTGCCAACTAATTTTCAGAGAAAGTTGCTAAAGGAAAGTTGATTTGTTGCTAAAAGTTGCTAAATGACGTTGTGATGTCATTGCACGATGATGTCATTGCAACATCAAATATATTTTATACATGTTCATTTTGATTTGTTTATTTTAGCATATTATTTAAATAATATGCATAGTATAATATTAAAATATAAATAACTGTTTTTTTAATACATTGAATTATTGAACACTTACACATTTTTGAATGATTACAATTTAAGTTTTTTTTTAATAGCTAGTAGACTAGAAATACTACACATTCTCAACAATTATGCTTTAACAAAGTCCCTTTCAAGGATTTGGGCTTTAAGCAGTGTATTAGTAGTTAGTTAGTATCCTACACTCTAAGAAACGTCTGTAAAAATAGGGCACAATCTACTATGTCAATATGAAAGAATTACGGTATTGGTTTTTTACCTGCATTTTAAATTACACATTGTGTTTTCGGGTTACAGGTTTACAATGAATAATGTCCTGGAAAATTACTATAATCTTTTCTATTTTTCTTACAGTGTACTAACTGATCAACAATCGCAGATACAAGCTACTAACAAAGTCTGTCAAAGTCTATCATGAATGAACAATTATTCAATTGTTATTATTATAAAATTTAACAATTGCAAATAGCAGCCAAGTCAATTCACATGATGTATGTACTGCTAGGCATCTTTAGTTTTCTCTTTTTGTGTGTGCCACTTTGAGTCACTTATCAAAAGTTGCTAAAAGTTGCCAAATAAATTTTAAAAATAGCTAAATTTGTTGCTAGGTGCTTTTGGAAGAAAAAGTTGCTAGGGTAGTCTGAAAAGTTGCTAAATTTAACAACAAAATTGCTATGTTGGCAACACTGGTTAGGTCCGAACTCAATTCATTACTGAGATCCAGGGCAGAATTCCTGATTCAAAGATCCAGGCAGAATTATTATTTTCAAGGGAGTAGACCAAGCCACCTTTTAGCTCTAAGATTATGCAACAGTGAAAAGTTTGCTAATATTTCAGCAGTGAAATCCCAATATGGGCTCATTATGACAGACCCAAAAGACATTAATCTCTATACTTCTTCTGCTGATGGTGACCCTGACTCTTTTGCATCTTTTCTGTCCAACCTTGATTTACAGAGGCTGTCAGATTCAGATTCAGAATACCTGGCTGAACCGATCACTCTTCAGGAGCTGGAGTCAGCAATCCGATCTATGAACAAGGGGAAATCCCCAGGCATAGATGGTATTCCAATCGAATTGTATACTACTTTTTGGTCGGATTTAGGCCCCCTCATGTTAGATATGATACATTTTTCAGTTACTCAAGGCTCATTTCACCCATCTATTAATATAGCTGTTATTTCTCTCTTGTTAAAAAAAAGATTAAGATCCGACTTCCTGTTCTAGTTACCGGCCACTTTCTTTGAAAGAGACTGATGTTACATTATATTCTAAAGTACTATCTCATCGTCTAGAGAAATTTATGAATAGGCTAGTTCATCGTGACCAAACTGGATTTATTAAATCTCGCTCAGCTTCGGATAACTTGTGCAGGTTATATCATATTATTAATTCAACAAATATTTTGTCCTCCGCTTGTGCAGTATTATCTCTAGATGCGATGAAAGCTTTCAACCATCTAGAATGGAACTATTTATGGCCGGTTCTACAGCATCTGGGTCTAGGATCGAGTTTCATAAATATGATAAAAGTTCTGTACGCCAATCCAGCAGCCACTGTTCTCACAGGTGCTGTTCACTCTAACCCATTCTTTATACATCGAGGTACTCAACAGGGTTGCCTGCTTTCTCCTCTGTTATTTGCCCTATCCTTGGAACCCTTAGCTCAAGCAGTCCGACAGTCTGAAACTATTTCTCTCATAAATATACGGAATACTCATCATCATATTTCTTTGTTCGCTGACGATATCTTATTGTTTTTGGAGAAGCCGTCACATTCTATTCCTCATGTGTTGAATTTGTTTGGCCATTTTGGATCTCTCTCTGGGTTTAAAATGAATTGGAGTAAGTCATGTTTACTTCCCCTCAATTCTAAAATTGATTCCATGTCCCTTTCTATATCTATTCCATTGGTTCAAAACTTTAAGTACTTGGTGGTAGATGTTTTTCCTTCCCTGCAGGAAATCGTCTCAAAAAACTATAATAGTATTCTAGCCAAAGTATCCTCAGATTTGGAAAATTGTTCTCGTCTTCCTACTTCTTTTCAGGCTCGTATATCTTCCATGATTCCTCTCGCTCCACCATTTGGCTACCGGAACAAACTTGATGCATGTGTTTCACAGTATATATGGGATGGGAAACGTCCTTGTATTAAACTGACTTCCTTACAACAATGTAGATTACATGGAGGTCTTTCTTTCCCTAATTTTATACTGTATGCTCAAGCCTTTTCCCTTTATCAGTTTGTGTCTTGGAGAGCAATTGAGGAATCTATTGTTTATCCGTATAAATTGAAGCATCTTGTTTTTTCGGGGGTTCTGCTTAGGCAGTCTAAATCTCGGTTTGGTCCCATTGTAACCCCACCTCCTCTCCACATGGGATGTTGAAAGACGTTCACAACTAGTTACAATATGGCACAGGCAATAGCCTATTTTCCACAATCATAATCTTTTGTCAGGCAGTACTCCATTTCGTTGTCTGCAATGGACTCATAATAAAGTAAACACTCTGGGAGATATCTATGATGATAGTGGTTTAAAATCCTTCCAGAATCTCAAAACTCAATATAATTTGCCAGGCACCTCCTTCTTTATGTATTTGCGCATTAGATCGGCCCTACGGGCGTATGGGGTGCCTTCGAACTCTCAACTGCCTGTTCACCCTTTGCGCAAACTAATCCTTCCTTCTGAGGAATCTCCCTCCTCTGCTTCAGTCATCTGTCTCTTTCTTCTTGAGCATTCATACAAACCTTTATCTATTACAACTGTTTGGGCTAAGGATCTTAATGAGGATGTGCAAGTTTTATTTTCGGATCAGGTATGGGGTATGTTTAAATTGTCTTCTAAAAACCCTAATCACCAAATGATTCATTGGAAATTGCTGCATAGGGTTTACTTGACTCCAATGAAACGTTTTTATATGAATCTGTCATCTTCTCCTAAGTGTAATCTCTGTTCCCAAGGAGTTTTAGGCACGTTTTTGCATTTTCTTTGGGAGTGCCCCTCTCTCTCACCTTTTTGGACTCTCACAGGACCTATCACATTTGTTGGGTACTGAGATATGTTTGACTCCACGCCATTTTTTCATGAATGACTTTTGGGACTTCATCTTGTCCATCCAACAAAGATGTTTACTGTTAGCTGCTCTCACAGCAGCAAAAAAAATTGCAAGTCAACCGTTGGAGTCCTCCTCACACAATGGACAGACGAACCTGGACGGTGTATTTGTTGGACATTATCTCGATGGAACTCTCAACTTCTCGTATACATGGATCTAATGTGAAAACTGTAAATTCACAGCATTCAGCTTTTAATGTTGTGTCATCTTTTCTAAAATCTTTGTACAAATTATTTTATTGTTATATATTTATCTATTAATAGAAATTAATTTATTTGTATTATTATTTACTTATTTTAAGTCTACCAGCGGGTGGAACGGGTTGGGGTGAGTTCTAAATTTGTACAGCTGCTTTTTGTTTTATATTACCGTTCCCTGAAAAAGAAGAAAAAAAAAAAATCAATAAACAGTTGTTAACAAAAAAATAAATAAAACAGATAGTTCCGGTCCTTGATTCTGATTGGTTGAGCCACGTTCGAAGCCATTGTAAATTACACTACAAACCTACATCTTTGTTTACTTTTTTGTGTTGCTTGGCAACCACTTTGTTCCAACCACAGCTGTTTCTGAGGAACTACATTGTTTGGTGGAAGAATACTGTTTTTATTAATATCATTACACTTATTTGCTATGTTTTATTTTGTATTTATAACAGCTATTTATAACACTTTGTGTCGTGCCTAACAACGCCCCTTAGCTGTTATAAATTCACTATAAACCACGGCTTCTTGGGGCTTATTGCTTTATTTAACAGTGGAAGGGAGGCAAAAATGGGACAGGCCAAGGGTGTCAAACTCAGTTCCTGGAAGGCCACAGCCCTGCACAGTTTAGATATAACCCTAATTAAACACATCTGATCCAGCTAATCTAATCATTTAGGCTTATTTGAAAACTACATGGTATGTGTGCAGGGCTGCAACCCTCCAGGAACTGAGGCCCCGTTTACACTAGTGCGTTTTCGTTTTAAAATTGGAACTCAACAATAGCGAGTTTGTCCATTCTGAGGAGGAAAAACGCCAGAAGTGTGGGATATAGACTGAAAAGAGAATGATGAGTTGATTTTTCTTGTCTATCCTTTGAGTAAAAGCGTGTGCGGGTCGGCCAATCTGGTTTCGTCCATTAAAGTTAAACTTTTCAAATAACAATCGCGGTCCCGGACAGTGAGTGACCTTACAAATGCAGGTAAAATCGGGAATTTCTCCAGTTTCTCCTGTATTGCTGGATGAACCGCCTTTAGTGCCATTTAGCACCAATTTTTTTTAGGTTGTATCTGCATCACTTTTTGGATTTTTGGCAGACTTAAACTGGACAGCTCTACACCAGCCAGACCAGCTAAAGACCAGTTTGGTCAGGCTGGGGGCCCATCCTAAAGCAAGTTTAAAAAAAATATAATCTTAAAATAGCTAAGACCACCAAACCAGATTGGCTCTTTGCTAGTGGGCTTTGCATGCAAACGCGGGAAATGCTTATTGAAAATGATTTCACTACATATAAAGCATTTATGAATATTATATTTTTTTTCTGGCTGGTCTATAAAAATAATGTGCAGGAAAATAAGACTATAAAATAAGTAAAGAGTTTCCTATTATTTATGTTCTTTTTTTTAGTTAAGCCAATTGGTTTAATTAAGCCAGTTAAGCTGACACAGTTTACCCCATTTACCCTGATGTTAACAGCCCCTGCCACAAGTCTGTTATCTCTTTTTTCCAAGATGTCTGTTGACTTTTCACTCTTTCCCTGTATTTAGAGAGAACACATTTGATTCGCTGTCACTGATTTACCACGCTAACTCCGCCTAACTCCGTTTATCTCATCAACTAAGGACTGGCACGTCATTAGTCATTTCTGCACTACTTACCTCTTGTACCATCCATCCATCCATCTTCGTCTCTCTCCATCATGTTCGGTTGCGTTCATTTCCTACTTCATCTGCTCTCAGGTTCAAGTGCTAGCACAGTCCTGAAGATGACAGTAAAGAGAGGCTCATTACTTTCACAACATAAACAATAGCAGCTGCTGCAACACCTGTAACCTAAAAAAATATTATATATTATATAATAGATGCATGTTATTCCTCATATTCACTGTTGGTGTGTGTGTGTGTGTGTGTGTGTGTGTGTGTGTGTGTGTGCGTTTTTGTGACAAATGAGGAAATAAATTTGTATTATGACAAGGGTATGACATAGGTATTACAAGGAGAAGGTGACTTTTCAGGACATCACCCCATGTCCCCTCTTTTCAAAACACTTACAAATAACACAGAATGGAGTGTATTGAAAATCTGAAATAGCACAAAGTTTCCTGTAAGGGGTAGGTTTAGGTGTAGGTTGGTATAGGTCAATAGCACATACAGTTTGTACAGTATAAAAACCATTAGGCCTATGGGATGTCCCCACTTTTCACAAAAATAAACGTGTGTGTGTGTGTGTTGTCGTGGCAATTTTAAATAACTCTCACCAGCATAAGAGACAAACTCACTCTCAGTTGTCTTTTAAAGGTTTTATTCTTTGCAAAGAAGGTCAACAGTCTTACAGACAGGTTTCTGCGGAGTGCGACAAAGAGGGAGGGTGCTTCTCCACCTTATATCTCTTCCCTACTCAAGGTTACAAACACTTAATAGCTGTACTTTTCCACACATGGTAAGAAAGTAAAAAACACTCTACTATATCATACTTTTAAAGCTCGGCCCCAAACCATATCTCATTCTTACTTCATAACAGCTCTAAGTAAAGCATGCACTACATAATGTTTCATAAATCTATTTAAATGAATTTTTCTTCAACAGTTTCTAGCTATAATGATCAGTTAAAGAGGGTCAGTAAGTTTTGGGTTATTCTCCAAACCCACCCAGCCAGTTCAAAGAGAAGCAGCATCCTGAAGAACCAAAGTGAACATGGGAAGTGTGAAAGAAACAAGAACAGACAGAAAACTCCAAAGAGAGTGAAAGAAGAAGAGACGGTGTTTGATACAGAGCGGTAAGTTGATATAATAGGGGCCTGTCTCTTGTGGTTTTAAATGGAGGATTTGGCCTTCACGCCTCTCAGTGCCATTCTTAAGGAAAGCGGATTTCCGCTGCCGTGACGACCATTATCCTGGTTTCCTGGCAGTAATCCGCCATACTAGGGCCGTAATAGGACAGAGCGTTGCAGAAAGTCAGGGGGCTGTTGCTGCTAGTCACTGCCGCGGGGATCACGCTTCCAGATCTGCCACAGAGAAACACAAGCTGATCTGATACAGCTGACGAAACAGTCATGCACAGCAGGCCTGGAGAGACAACACCACAAAGTCTGACGTTTACAGTTCTAACTTCAAACTGTATATAAGGTGCACCCATCTATCTATCTATCTATCTATTTATCTATCTATCTATCTATCTATCTATCTATCTATCTATCTATCTATCTATCTATCTGTGTCTGTCTAATCAGGCGTAAGATAAGAAATAAATGTAACTATTCTGATTTCTGAACAGTTTCATTATTATAAGCAGTACTTGTAAGTGGAAAAAATGAAATTTTCATTTTCAAATGATTACATAATTAAATAATGGATTCTTGAAAATCATGTTTTTTACAGATTTGTTTTTACAGTGACTTAAATCTTTTTTTTTTTAAATCATAAATGCATTACATAAATGTCCTTGAATATATTAAACAACAATACTAACCAAACAAAAAATGTGGTAGCATATTTCATTATTTTTTTCTTTTATAAAACACTACTCACAGTGTGTGTGTGTGTGTGTGTGTGTTTTGTAAGTTACTGGTAGTAACTACATGCTGTCATATTACCAACCAGTAATTTCACTGAACAGGTCTCACAGCTGAAAGCTGTATATGGTTGATTCACTAAAAAGAGTCATTTATCTATGAATCAGTCTGCACTGATTGTGCTGTATGTTTTGGATTCACTAATGACAACATCTGCATGGTTACTTTAGCCTACAACATAAACTACTACTAATAAAATATCCCATTTAGTGTTCTTTGTCCCTGTTTCTACACTATTGTAATTGTAAACAATTCTTCCGATTCATCTAGCTTCACACAATCTCCCCTGAGCTGCTGATGTTGAAACATCTGTAATTCCAGCGGCTGCTCTTCAGGCTCAGGTAATCAACCAATTTCAAAGACTTATGACTCGAATGAACTTCTCTGATTTCCAGGACACTCTTCGCCTGTGTGACCATTGTTCCGTCCTCCATGTTGTTAGTTTCATAAAGGTGTTTGAAAATCTTGGCCACCATACAGTATGTCTGAAATGACCAATACTTTTTTTGTTAAGGGGAGACACTGCAGGCAAAAACACTGTTTTTTCATGCACCTGTCAATTTTGAGATTTTGGGCTTTTCATAAAGTGTTTTTTCAGACTAGTAGAACGAAAACATCCAAAAGACACTGTTAAGTGTTTCTTTTATAGCACTTTATCTATTTGTGTCAATAGATTTCAATTACAATACATATTTTTAAAGGCCGTTTTCTCAAAATGAATTTTTTCTCCTACACTGAGCCATAAATCTCCACTTCAGTAGCACTTACACACACCAAACTTTACATTTTTATTCCTGTCTATATCCTGAAGGTTTTTACAGAGGGATTTGTTCATATATAATTTGCTTGATTATATACAACATTTTAATCCCCCCAAAATTGTCAAAATATAGTGTTTTCTGTCTGTTCTAAGTATTTTCTGAATTATGGAGTGACAAAATGAGATACCCAAAATTCCCTCTGTAAAAACTTTTGACTGTAATATGTCAAAAAAATTAAACAAGAATTTTGAAACTGACTTCATCCAGTGTTCAGATTTTTGTACTAGAAATGTATGCAAATTAGTGCATATTTCATTAAATAATGCCTCATTTGCATATTTAAACCTAACATTTTAGAAAACTTGTAATACAAAAAATGTTTGCAATTATCAATGCAATCAATCAACTAGGTAAGTAAAGTGATAACTATTAGTAAAAAAAATTACCCTATTCACCTGCAGTGTCTCGCCTTAAGTATGTTACATTTGTGGAACTGAGCAGGCAGTGCCATTGCTATTTATTATAATTTACACATAAGCCAGTGTTTTAACACTACTTTCAGACTTAATTAACAGTACCGAACTTCCCTCGGTATTAAAATTATCTACTGGTTTTCCATATATGCTGCCATGGTGGTTTAGTGGAACAGTCACAATTCATTGAATCTGATGAGAAGGTCCTACAGAGATTACAGGCATTTAAAATCTAGAAAAAATATATTTTTAAGTGCCAGATTCATGTTTTCATTAGTAAAGAAAAATGAAAATTCAACTAAATTTGTCTTGAAAGGTTTTTTTTTTTTTTTTTTGGATGCTGTCAATACAGCTTGTGGGACCTTGACACAATTTAGAGTTTTTGAGTTTAACTATGTAAACAAAATCCAACTTTCATAACTTAAATTAAAATCATAAATTACCTCAGCATACACATCTCTGAGGAATAAAAAATTGATTATAGTTTGATACATCCTGTGAACACACACACACACACACACACACACACACACACACACGCGCGCGTTTACACTCACATACACGTACAGTACATACCTCTCTCGTTCTCAGTCTCTCTCTCATCACTGCAGTCCAGGGAGGGCCGTCCCAGCCAGGCAGGATGTGAATATTCATGATCAGGAGTGAGTTGCAGTGGAGGTTGCCGTGGAGGTGTTGAGTTATTCATCATTCTTCAGGAGAAGAGACACAGGAGTCGTCCCTCAGTGCTGGAATATTAACGAGACACATTAATAAAATATCCACCCTCTCTTTCTCCTGCCTCTCCTTTACCTACAGATCACAGGAACACAATTTTCAGCAGGAGTCTCCATTTAAAACCACCATGCAAACTGAAGCACACACATATATACAGTATATGGCAGTGTGTATACGTAAACACACAGCTGTTCAAATACAGTAGAGGTATTTTGCATTCTATAAAAAAAAAAAAAGCAAAAAGACCCTTGTTCCACTGAAACACTGTGACACATATACTTCTTAAATCATTTAAGCATCACAAAAAAGTCACAATCATCAACACAGAAATCCACCAATACAGCAAATCCCAATAGCTCGACTCACATTTCACAAAGATGACAAAGCATTTGACGCAATGACACAATGCAGACTTCCAAGAAAGAACTAGTGGTAGTTCAAGGGCGTTTTTTTTTTTTTTTTTATTGAAGCAAAAATAGAAAACATAGGATTAAAGTAAAGGATGATGAGGTAAAAAGGAGAGAGATAAGAAAGAATAGGCCGGCATTCAGGGGAGAGGTATGTTTAATTCACAGAGTGGCATTTCGGCTGTGTTATCAAGCTAACGTACAGAAGGCCAGGCCAGACACTGAGCTGAAATGTGCATCAGCGGTCGTGTAATATTAAAACAGCCAACTGTGCTTTCTTTCACACTCTCTCTGTCTCTCATGCTCCCTGCTCGCACTTTCTTTCTAAATGCATATTTCTGCTCTCAAGATAACCACAAAAAGCCTTCGATTTGCCCCTATTTTAGTCTCAGTTGTACAGCACACAGCATTTCACAGCATGAGACAGCAACTCAAATCTTATCCCCATAGTTGTCACCACTGCTGAAGTATGAATAACAAATGCACATAATTACTCTATAATAATCATAACAGTAATATTAGTTTTAATTATATTTGTGATTATACTTGTCTCTGACAGAGCATTTTTTTCTCATAAATTAATGCACTTTTTCATTATCAAGTTCATATGAATCCTAAAAATGTCTGAAAACCTTGAGCAATTTTTAAAACATACAATAATAATAATAATAATAATAACAACAATAACAATAAATTAATGGAATAGTTCTCCTAAAAAATAGCTGAAAATTTACATGAGGAAATTTACTTGGATGGCCTGAGCATGAATAAATTATCAGCAAATTTTCAATTATGGCTGAACTCCTACTTTAAGGTTTTGCAATATTTTCCCATTGTTTTAGGCTTCATTTTCATTGTGGCGCTTCCTTTATCCCCCATTATTTTGTCTAACCTTACCCAACTAACAAGAAAGAGGACTAGCAAGCTGACAGATTAACATGTTTCTGATGTTATTTTAAATTTTGATGATACTTTATTTCACGCTTACGGTTAAGGTTAGATATTTTGCAATTCAAATGCATATACTGTAAAGTGCATTGCTGATATGCCCACAATTTTTTTGCATGCTTCCAACATTTCAACAATTTCACTGCAACAACTTCTTCAATCACCTATTTTTACGAATGTTTCATACACTTAAGCATGAATGACGAATGAGAGCAGGATGTATCAGATTCTCTTTTCATAAAAATTGGAGTATCAGAATAGAAGCAGGATCATTTGAAACCCACTTCCTATTCTTAATAAGTGGATTTTCTGTTTTATTTTTCTCTTTACTTGCCATTTTTCCTTTTGATCTTTACTACTCATGCAGTCTTAAAATCACTTCTTTATTGGCATTTAACACAGAGTACAAAAATACACACAATTAATTTGCATGTGTCTGTGAGATATTATGCCTGCCATTCTCTTCACATAATTAAATGTAATGAATGTGGGAGGCAGGTTTGTTTCTGCAGTACAGAGACAACAGCGCACACTCGGCTCAAAGGTACGTGTATAAAGCACAAATTAAGGTTTTGGTTAGCCAGCAATTAAATTTCATTCACACAAACACATGCAGATATATCATTGCCTTTATAGATATCACAATAATGATAATAATGAATGTAAACACCAGCTTCATCATAAGGTTCAGAATGGCTGAGTGGGAGGTCAAAGAAAGAGAAGTAAACAAGACAGGTGAGGTAAACACAGCACTAATAATAACAACAACAAACAAACAAACAAACAGCAGGGTGAGGCTGGAGTTAGGCTGGAGAACAAGACCCTCAAACCAGACCTTTCTCTCTTTCATCTAACTGCATTACAGTGTGTGCATACTTAAACGAGTGATAGAGAGAAAGCGAGGAAGGATGGATGAGGGGGTGGAGACATGAGACGACTGGGGTCAACTACCTGTCAATGTCTGACTGCTGGTGGGCTCAATCTGTTTGCTGAACTAGAGCGAGGGAGAAAGTCTGTGTTTGTAAGAGAGAAAAAAAGCAATTAGATTAACTGGTATACGGTGAGAAGTGTTTAACAAGTGCTACTACCTCTGTATATGACATGAATTTTGTTGGTTATTTAGGGAAATAGCATCGTTGTTTTCCCAAAGATATTATAATAATATACGGGGAGAAGAAATAACGCTCAATATGGTGACTGTAATGTCATACATTCTGGTTAAAAAAAAGCCAAATTACTGTTTTTAATGGTTTGTTTAGTCTAACTGTTCATGCGCATTAGCTGGACCAACCTGCAAAAACACAGAATTAATGTAATATGAGGCTAAAATAACTTACATATACAGTATTTTACATAGAGAGATTTTTTAATGTCTTTGAAAATAGTCTTTTATGTTCGCCATGGCATTTATTTGAACAAAAATACAGTAAGACAGTAATAATTCAAAATTGTATTCTGACAATTCAGTTGAATAACTGAATAACTGATGACAGATAAAGCCAAATCACAGTTAAAAAAATTCTATTTTATCTAGGCTACATGTTTTTTTATTTATTAAATAAAAACTTGACCCTCTCACACTTGTACTCTCTATTTTATTTCTATTCTAACTACTTATTTTCTTTTTATCTAAAAATAATTAAATAAATAACAAATTACTTTCTAACCCTAGCATTTTTGAATCTTTTTCTATTCTTTTGACTTGACTTTGAATAGAAGATAGGTCATGATAGCAACACTATGAATTCAAATGAAATTATTTCACTCAAATAGCCTATAGGTTTTAATGAAAGTAAATATGTCTGAAAATCATGGAAATACTGAATATAAACCAAATAAATTCCCAAAAATTATTTAAAGTATTAAATAAAAATAACAACACTTTTAACAACATGCCACTTGGGGCGGCATTCTACCCCAAGGATCCAAGTTTATCTTTTTCCTTCAAAATAAAAACTAGTTTTTACTCCACAAACATGTGTCCGCAAATCCTGCATTAACAAATAGACACACAAAAAACACCATTTTACAGAGATATTAGATTCGATCAGATCAGCTAACCTCGAAACCGTTGTGACTGACTAAATCTCTCAAATGTTGATTTGCAGTTGAAATTACAAAATAAAAAAATAGCATGATGTAGTGTACAGATGAGATTTTGTGTCAAGAGATGTCATAAAAGGTGCCCAGGGGGAATCTTACTCTATATATTACTGGAATATAATGGATTTAAATGTAATTACATTCCTAGTTCTAAGATTATATTCCACCATGTGTACTTTGTGAGTGTCTTATCAGTTCCCTTACAGGTTTTGCCCTCAGGCCACAAAGTTGGACAATCAAATAGAAAGAAAGACAAAGTCAGCTGGGTGTAAAGATATGGACAAAACAATCAAACAAAAAAGCAAAAGAACAAAAGGGAAAGTCTCTCAGGGAAGGAGAGCAACAGAAATAAAGACGGATGGACAGAGAGTGACAGAGAGACTGAAGAAAACTTTTGAAAAACTACAAGTACCTTTACAGCTAAGTGTGGTCTTTGTCAATTTGAGGTTATAAGATTCCATTGAAAACTGTTCCAACATGCCAGATGTGCAGGACATCGAGAGAAGACCGAGTGTGAAAGAACGAAAACTAAAAAATAAGATAGACAACCTCTTGAATATTAGGGACAAGCGTATAAGAGCGAGTGCAGTTGGACGGTGAGACAATCTTCATGTCCAAAACTGTAGTTGAGGAGTCTGTATGTGAACTGGTGGTGGAAATGTTCCAGAAACACTTCAGGCACGAGGGACGGTGGCCAAAAGACAGCTCAGTCATGGACACACTATCCATGTTATGGTCACCAAGCCAGCCAACAGCTTAGCAGCCACATCCCACGGCTACATGAGCCACATCCAACAGACCACAAGAAACCTCAGTGAGTTCAGTCAAGAAAGAAAGTGAGACAGAGCGAGAATTTAACTGTGAAAATGTGCGCTTGGAGTCGGCAGGAAGAGCAAATTAAGTGAATCTGCCCCAGTTAGGGCAGCTCTCAGAGGTGGATCCAGCACCCTGCTTCCTCTGTGCCTTCCTCCTTCCCATTCATCCATCCAAAGCCATGTCCCAACCTGGGCCCCCACTTCTTCCCCCTCAGGCTGTGTGCCTCTTCATGCATCTAGGCCAGAGGCACCTGGCACAACTCTTCAAACACACATGATAACCGGAATAGCAGCACCAGGAAACTGGGACCAGGACGAAAGCATGTTGGGAGTAAAGGGGTGAGGGGGTAAAAAAAAAAAAAAAAAAAAGCTGAAAAGGACGGATTGGTGCTCTGGAAGTCCCTGGCAGCTTTGCAGGGCTGGAAGCTGTCAGGGAAAAGTTTCCCTTTCTTGTGGTCATGTGTTTAATTGATGAGACGTCCGGATTTCAGAGTCTCTCCCGAAATCATCACAACTAAACGATTCTCTTATCGTAACAGAGCATTGTTGTCTTGCTGGATCCTTTTCTCTCGCTCTCTTTTGATCTGTTCTTTCGCTCTCTCCTCCTGTGCTTCCCTCAGTCCCCGGGCCCCTTAAAAACAGCTCACTCATCTGCTCTAAAAGCTTGTAACAAGGCTGAGCAGAGAGAGTGAGATATAGACGCTCCGTTCCAAAACCTAGCGAGCCGTCTCCCTAGACAGCATGTTAAGGCATCACGTGCACGCTCCCGATGTGAAGCCTGTTCCAAAAGCTTGGCGGAAAAATTTGCGCGGCCTCCCTAGATAACTCATTTTGAATAAATTCTTGAAGGCAATCCCATAATGCACTGCAGTAAGTAAAAAATATACCACAAGATGGTGGATAAATAAGAAAAAAGTATATATTTAATGTACTATGGCAATGTCCATTCTTAAAAGTAGTAGAGAGAATGCACAAGGTAAACAAGACTGTAGTTACTGTAGTGTTTTCTCAGTAATTTTTCGGTAACACTTTATTTTACAGCCCTGTTCCGCATTTACATACTATGTATGACAATTACAATAACTGGATAATAACTAGGTACTAACCCTGAAACTACCCCTAAACCTAACCTTAACCCATGTAGTTACATTGTACAACCCAGTACTTTCTTAGGTAAGTACACCGTATGTACACATACTGAAAAATAAAGTGTAACCAAATTTTCTCTCAGGTCACTTTTTTACTGCATATTATTCTTCCCTACCAGTATGTATATAGTTTTTATTTTATATTTATGTATGTACACGTATGTGTACATATGTATTTTATTATACCAAGGACCATATATTTTCTGTGTATTTTTCTGTCTATTTCTTAAAAGTGACAGTGAAGATATGCATAGTTACAAAATGAAAAATGCTATACTTTCAAACTCTCTAATCATTAAAAAATGCTGAAAAAATGTATTATCCAAAACAACATTTTCCACATTGATAAGACATTTTTTTAGAATGATTTCTGAAGGATCATGTGACATTGAAGACTGGAGTAATAATGCTGAAAATTCAGCTTTGCAATCACAAGAATACGTTATGTTTTAAAATATATTAAAATGAAAAACATTTCTTTTCATTTGTAAAAATATATCACAGTATTTATACTGTATTTTTGATCAAATAAATGCAGCCTTGGTGAGCATTCAAAAACATAAAAAAAAAATTAAAAAACACCTTACAACCACAAACTAAATGGAATGCAAAAGTTATGCATCATTAACTTAGCAACATGCTAACAGCAAGCCTACAGGAATCAAAGCAGACAGAGTTGCTGCCCATGTAGTTCCAAATCAATTCGCTTATGAGGCTCCATCATACTTATAATGCTTCCTTAGATGGCATCTGCCTATGTAGGCATTAAACACCCAGGCAGCTCACCAGGTTTAGGAACAAAGTTAGAAAAAGTAACTTCTGAGAGGAGAGGAATCAAACCAAACAGTCTTTCAGTATCTGTTCTCTCCCTCAATCTTATATCGTGGTGAGCACTCAGTCTCCAGAGCAGGTGTAATAAAGGCAACAGTTGCAGAGGCGTTTCACTCTGTCTGGCAGACTGTGACTGAGTTTAACACATGTAATCCTACACACATTCCCCAAAGAAAAAGAAAGAGAAAGAAGAGAGAGAGAGAACTGAAGAAAAGACCTAAGGTCTGTGAACAGATGAAGGGATGAAGGATGGAAACAATATGGAAATGTGCCTTATTAGTCCACTTATCCACTGCAAAGCCTGCGCTTGATCTCTGCATACATTTAAAAAGTGTTAGTGCAATGTATATACATCTACTTCACACTACAGTTACTCTGATGGGGAAGTACATGGGTCCCACTTTATATTAAGTGGCCTTAACTACAATCTACTTACATCAAAAATAAGTACAATGTACTTATTGTGTTCATATTGTATTGCAAAACACTTTTGCTGCTATTGAGGTGGGATACAGGTAAGGTTTGGTGGTATGGGTAGGTTTAAGGGTGAATTAAGGTGTAAGGGATGGGTCAACAGTGTAATTATAAATGTAATTACAGGAATTAATTACAGATGTAATTACATGCAGGTATTTTTTTTAAATATAAGTACAATGTAAAAACACATATGTACACAATAAGTGCATTATCAAATTATTAATGTAAATGTAAGTACACAGTAGTTAAGGCTACCTAATATAAAGTGAGACCCATAAAAGTATAAAACAAAGTACATGCATACTTACATGAAGACAGAGTACATAAGTTTTCGGCGCCTTACACCACAACAGGGTAGAGTTTCACTTTTCAATATGTGACCATCAAGCACAAAACCAGTCATAAGGGTCGATTTTTTAAAATTGAGATTTATACATTTGGTCGAGATACAACTATCTTTAACTAAAATTTAATATTGAGAAAATTGCCTTTAAAGTTGTCCAAATGAAGTTCTTAGCAATGCATATTACTAATCAAAAATTAAGTTTTTATATATTTACGTTAGGAAATTGACAAAATATCTTCATGGAACATGATCTTTACTTAATATCCTAATGATTTTTGGTATAAAAGAGAAATCAATAATTTTGACCCATACAATGTATTTTTGGCTATTGCTACAAATATACCCGTGCTACTTAAGACTGGTTTTGTGATTCAGGGTCACATATGTGGATGGAAAGCAAAAAACAGATATAGAACCATCACAAAATTGCCACAAGAACATGGATGTAAATTAATTTTCTTAAAATGTATTATTACTTAACTTACAAATTCATATATATAAGATAGATAGATAGATAGATAGATAGATAGATAGATAGATAGATAGATAGATAGATAGATAGATAGATAGATAGATAGATAGATAGATAGATAGATACTGCTAATCTTGCATGCTAGTGATGGATAGTACGTAAATTGGGATTCAGTCGGCTTTCTTTGACTTTCTCTGTTTTTTAGGATGCAGGGTCACGCCAGTACACTTTTAAACAGTGTGTGTCTGTGCGCATATACTTGAGTGAGTGTTAAAGTGAGGTATTTATGTAAAAATAGCAGTAAATGTGGGTTATGTCCTGGGAGGGGTCCTTCTCACAGACTGGATGGACAAGCTCTCAGCTGTCAGTCTGTTTCTCTTTGCTCTGAAGTTAACATTTCTGCAGGGAAGAACTGCTAGAAGCACCGTTTCCTCACATCTCCCACTCTCTCATAGGCATTATAAACAAACAACGCAAGTGTGCCAGAAACCACTATACATTAAACACTCCAGACACCAGAACAGAGGTCAGACACAGTAACGGACATCCATATACCACACCCATATTCAGATGACCTGGCATCCATATGCGCAGTCTTAAAAGAAAGCATAAAGTCTCAGGACTATCATTGCTCTTCTTTCAAGCAGTGTCTCCTTCTTTATGCCTTTCTTTTTTTGGCGGAGACATCTGTCTAAGACAAGGCTGGGCTTCGCTGGAGACCTGGCGCCCGCTCGCTCTCTCGGCAACCGTTGCTATGGAAAGGAGCCGAAATGGGGCAGATAAGAGTTGAATGAGAAAGCTGATGTTCCAGCAGGGTCCTCGTGTGGGAGGGGTCTCTGGGACCACTCTCGTCACAAACGTCAAGCTCTTTTGATGCATGACAGAAAGCGAAAACGGAAGAGAGATACGAAAGACAAAGACAGAAAGAGAGAGTGGGGAGGGAGAGAGAGTCAGGCTATGGGAAAACAGCTGTGAAAGTGGGAAAAGTATGTTTTTGCTATGAGAGACAGAGGTGTGGGAAGAACAATCTCAAAGAAAGGGAACCGTCCAAAGAGACAGTCCTGCTGGAAGTAAGGAAGAAGATGGAGGGTGTCAAAGTGCTCTTACAATCATGTGTTCAAATAAAGAGCAAGAAGCAAAGCTTTTAATAAAAAGACGTGAGACGGCAAGTTTTAGCAGGTCAAATCTCTTGTCCTTGGCTTCTTACAGTAATAAAATTGTCTTGATTCCAGTGAGAATCTGTCAGATATATCATCATCTGTCTGGCACTGGAACTCAAAATTAACAGCCGTGACTAAATACATCTCTAAACTTTAGATTAGAGTTTCAAAACACAGATTTTCTTTGATCAATTTGTTACCATACATCATAGACCAAACCGTTTTCTTCTAAAATAATTTGATAGAAATGATAAAAAATTCTAATAACAGGCTGTTAAATTAACATTAATTTTGTTGACATTTAATATTCATATTTAATTTTAAAACTGTAATTAGCCATTTGGAATTAGGATATGAAAATTAGGTAGTTTATTGACTTCTGTAGTGTAGAAAATTAGCTCAAAAGAGAAATGTATATAAATAATTACAATTAATTATGATTAATTACAATTATTTATATCAGCTGCCAGTAATAACTGTAGCAGAATTAAATTGCAATCAACTAATCTGTTCGTCCAGTGAACATTCAGTGTAAGTTCATATCAACTCTAAGAAAAGATATTATCGTGGCCACAGAAAATACTTTCCTAAGTTTGAATGCCTTAGAGCATGTAGTAAGGATCAAAATCATAAAGGGACATTATCTACAAGCAGAATCAGAAACTCATGTAATTTTTGCACAAGAGTTTTATTAACTAAACACGAACACCAACTAGTCTAACAAACAAACAAACATACAAACATACATACACTCACACGTACATACAAAAAGGGAGGTAAAGTGGATGAATGAAGCCGATAGAGAAACCAGAGAATGCAGTTATGGAAAATGAGTCAGTTAACCACCTGAGTAAAACCATCAGTGCCGTCTATAACGGGGTCTATAGCTTATACTAAACCTCTGTTTCGTTTAGTTAAATGTACGATACTTGCATTGCCTTGGTCGTTGAACGAGTGTCCGGATGCAGTCTCGGATGAAAGTTCTGATGGTTTGAAGGTTTGGTGGAGTTGGAGTTCTTCAAGTTCTTCCGGATTTGAAGGGTGATGAACTCCAAAAGATGTTATTCTGGCTCGGTGGTGATCGGGAGAGTTTTCTCCCAGATGAAGGTAATGAGAGAAATAAGAGAGACATCAGATGAGATCCTAGGATCTCGGATGAATGGAAAGTCAAGGCCGAAGCCTGACTCAAACTTAAGATACAGAAGACTTCTAGCTCACATCCTCATCTTCTCAGTATCTGAAAGAACCGCAGACTGCAGGGCGGGTCACTGATGTGAGAGCTTTATCTGCTATAGAGGTCACTCCTTTTGGCTGTCAAAGAGCCAATGGTGTCTTGAACTTTAAGAGGGAAAGTTTACGACTCTTTGTCTCCAAGCACGGTAATTTGCATATGTAACTGGATCGGATGTTGATATACAAACTAGTAAAGATTCTTAGAACACTAATATGTTGCATAGGTATCAACATATAATATACCCTCTCAATTAGATCATCCGAAGACGAATTGATAGAGACCAAACATGGTATAAGTGAGGTGATATTAACTAGTGATCTATCATAAGCATGCATAAAACAGTATACAATACACAAGAACAGCAATAATATACACAATGACCTGAAGGATATGTGTGTTCATTCAAAGAAAGGTTTTTTTCTATGAATTAATTAGAGAAGAGTCCATTTTTATGGCATAATGTCTTTCCTAAGGTTCAAAGATGGTGAGAGGGAGAACTCTCAACATGCCATTAGGTCATAAAGTTTATCTGGTATGGCTGAAGTGTCCTGTTTGTCATGGTAACTGGGGGCCCAGTATGTGTATTGGGTGCGGAGTCTGTGATTATTCATTAGTCCAATGACTAATTGATTTGTTAAATCTAATGAAAAATTGGGTCTGATCGGTCCAAATGCTACAGTAGTAATTTCTGTCTATTTAACATCTGTCAGAATAATGTAATATGCTTGAATTATCTGTGTGAGGAGGATTTTCATTATAAATAATAACTGCATCCCAAATTACGCACTATACACTATGCACTGTGTACTTACAGTATGCACCATGTACTCAAGCATGAAGTGTATGAATTTTATAAGGTTATTTTGTCATTAATCATCGGAGTCTGATAGTCCCTCCCCCTTTATGATGTAATTGAAGCTGCAACATTCCAGACTTAGTTTTTTTGGAATGGAATTTTCATTGTGAACACACTACTCGCACTATTTATACTACAAAACATCCTAGAATAGTGCATAAGTACGCGATTTGGGACACAACTATTGATTGTATAAAGATTAATTGTGAATAATTTGCAATCAATTCAATAAACTATCTTAATCAATAAACTATCCCTAAAAATAACCCTAAGCACACTACAGTTGAGTTGAATATAACATTGATTTCATACTCATGATAAAGTGTTGTGTGAATTGTGAACAGAGGACAGAGGAATGACATATGGAGATAAGCAGACGAACACAGTTAAATAAATAAAGTCGGAAGCTTCCATGAATCTCCCAGTCCCTTACACTCATCAGAGGGGGGTTATCATTCCTCCATCTCGCATCCTTTGTTCAGTGATACAGCTCTGTCAGGCGCAGATTTCTCTCGGGCACAGAGCTCAAATGGCTATATGAAATCTGCTGCTTGTTGATGGGGTTTCACAGTAATGGTGGTCAGTAAGGGACATACACACACACACATTTGTCTAAAAGAAACACATTCACATTAAATGAGTGACATAGCAGGAGTTTGCATAAAAAAGGAGGAAAAATCCTGATAAAATTTAAAATACTGTCCTTTTTAACATTTCAATAGAAATTACAAATGATTATTGAAAAATAATAAAAGTGCAATAATTAGCAATAATAATAATAATAATAAATAATAAATTTCTAAAGGTTACAAATTTATTCATACTAGAAAGTTTCTATTCATAAAAAAAAATCCTGAAAAAAAAATATATATTTTGAAATGTATAGAAGTTTGCACAAAAATATTTCAACATTCATAATAATAAGAGATGTTTCTTATGTTACACAAAAATGTTAAGCAGCAAATCAGCACGTTAGACTCATTTCTGAAGGATCGTGGAAGGCTAAAGTAATGAATGGCTGCTGAAAATTCGGCATTGCATATACAGGAATAAACAAAATTTTAAAATATACTAAAATAGATAACTGTTATTTTAAATTGTAATAGTTTTTCACAATATTACTGTATATATTACTGTGTCAAAACATTAAAAACCCCAAATTTTGAAGGGTAATGCATACCCTGCAAAGTAGGACAGGGTATAGAAATAGCCTCTCTGACCTGTTAGCACACATGACAATAGTTAGAATTCAGAATAATATGAAATATGAAAGAGGGGAAAAGGAAATAAATATTGAAGAGGAGTCAGGTTTATGTCAGAGGGAGTCTAGCCGTGCTATCAGGTGTGTGACTGATGAAGATGTTTGAGGGTGAGGTCAAAGGTCAACAGGAGTGGGGATTGGGACGAATGACTGATGGTGGGGTCGAGCGGGGCAGAGTGACATAAGTGTCAAAACGTGAGGGAGAGATGGGAAGAGAGAAAGATAGACAAATTAATCACTCTGATCTGACAAAGACAAAAGAGACCTCTTGAACAGTTTGTAGAGAACGATAACACACACACACACACACACACACCTCTGCCTCTCCCCCGACATCCATCTATCCATCCATCTATCTGTAGTTTTCAGTTGGGTGAAAGATGATTTCATATCCTGAAATGATGACTCTTTCTGATCTGTGGCCTGACGCAGTCTCAGCTCTCATTTGTATTGATCACAGAGTAAAATTACAATGAAATGCACTGAATAACACATCCTTATTTCAGCATTCTCTTTTCTCCTCCCTAAAACACACTTTACCTCTTATTACATTAACACACACCCCAGATCTCTCAAACACACACACACACACACACACACTGGTTTACACTCATACGCTCAGATATGATATAAGCAGGAGGCCCCCAAGTGGACAGACAGCAGGAAGGGAGGAAAAAATAGAAATGAGAGCCATGGGAGAAAAAGAAAAGAGGGAAATGGAGAGAGGAAGAAAAGGATATGAGGGAGAAAATACGGTGGATTAGAAAGGAAATACATTAGCATTATCTGTACACAGATAAAGCAGGACGTTAAAGATTAGTTCAGCCACAAAAATTACTGTTCTGTTGTTATTTACTCAGTCATGCCATTCCAAACTCATATGACGAAGACATTTTGAAGAATGCACCAGTCATTTCTGCAGGTACTGAAGCTTTCAAGCTTCATAATGAACTTAAGAAACATTTCAGTACAGATCTGACTCAAAAAGAATAGTTCATTCACGAATCAGATATTTATGGAGTTCCAGGTCTGACATGTGGAGGGAAAAAAAGAAACTGTGGCCACAAATTAAGAACGTGTTCCCAACGTTCTCTTAATTTGTTTCCTCATTTTAGTTAAATTGTGGCTGCGTTGTACTACGTAGTTCTCTTGTTTTAATTTAGTTAAATTCCATTATTTAAAACAACATGAGGGAATGAATAATAACTTTTCTAATGAACAAGAGAGAAGAGCTATGGCAGATTCCAGAATTTCAGTTTGTTCCAAAGCTTTCATGTTTTAAAAGACTTGGACAGTCACAAAAAGCACAGTTTATGGTGCTTTTTTCTGTCAGTCCTCACTCGCTTTCATTTTAAAAACATTTGCTAAAACCAAACAAAAAACAATAAAATAAAACAAAACCAAATATTGTTCCACAGAGGAAAATAAGTCATACAAAATAAGTACATTGTAATTTTAATTTTCCGTTGAACTATCCCTTCAATAAACACGGCGAGAAAAGACACGAAGAAATAAAGCTTAAACCGTTAACATGTATGAGTATGCGTGTGCCATGCATGTGTGTGTGTGTGTGTGTCTCGTTAACTGTCAGGGGAGGATTGGTGGGACATGATGGCCAGGAGGCTGTTGTCACATCTGAGAATGTGACATAGGAGAAAAATGGCCTACAAGGGAGACGTGGAGCAATCCCACAAGACACTGGAGCACTCTGCATGCGCTGGTCTCCTGTATGCCCTAACTCCCAATCTCTCTCGTTCCCTCTGTCTTGGCAAGTTATTTCATCATGAATAATCAAACACTGTTCCTTCCATCCCTCTCTCCCCATACTTTCTTCTTGCTTTATTCATTCGCTAGAGGCTGGTCCATCTTGTGCTGCTCACCATAATTTCAGCTTGTTGGTTCTTAGACTCCAAAAGGTCATCCTTCATGCTTATGAAACTGATTACTAGAGGGAAGAAAGAGAGAAAATAGACAAACGAGGAGGAAAAAGAGTGTGTTTGTTCTGAACTCTTCCTATTGCTATTTAACTCTGGCTCGCATCGACCAATAGGAAATCAATGCGTTGTGCTGGGCTCACCAATATAGCGGACAAACTAAAGGAAAGCATAAATGTGCATGCATACACACACACACACACACACACACCAGAACGGACCCAGATAGCTTATATTTATATCCATAATACACAATTCGCAAATGATTTCTCGTTTGGAAATGCCTTCTAAAAATGAACTTCCTCCACACACCCTCTGTTCTCATCATTTATATATATCCTTATTATTCCTTCAAATGCTTCTCTTTTTCTCCAAGCTCTGCATCATACAAATCCTCCTTCGCTCAATCAAACACAAACAAACCAGTATGTGACTGGGGACATGGCACAATCGCTGAATTTGAGCAAGATTGCTTCATTGTCTGCTCACACGATTCCCCTCCCCATGGACATCGGCGCTCCGCCATTCGACCGAAGCTGTTTACAATAAAAACAGACTGGGACAAATCCAATGAAATCCGACAAGCAAGTTTAGAGAGAGCGGAGAGTTTGAGAGGCAGGTTACAGGTTGATCGGTGCAGGCTATTGGTATTGTCAGCTCAGGCTTTAAAGAACAAAACCAGATTGCCAGTTTGTGAGGTGGAGCTGATTAAAGGAAAATGTGCGATATCTTTCAAATAGGGACATAAATGTAATCAGTTATCAACATACTTAAGTGGGTCAATGAAAACAATAATGAAAAGGATAAATCTTTTAAAAATCTAGTTTAACGTGCTAAGTTTGTGTTCATGTTGGTTTTTATATGGCTTTGAAATTTTTTTATAGCATTTTGAAGTAATTTACTCAAATTAAAAACAAATTAAGGCAAAAAAGTACTTTTACCTTTTAAATTATCTAAATAAAAAGTACAGTATTTAAAAAAAAAGTTTACATTTAATGACGCTAAAAATGAAATATATTTTCAAGGTAAAATTTTTATTTTACTTTGACAAATTTTTTTTTAAAAGTACAGTGTTTTTATACTGTATTTTTATACCATTTTTTAAAAAAAAGTTCAAATGTATTATTATTTTTATTTAATTTTTTCAAGCATTTAATTTTTAATAAGTTTTTTTTTTTTTTTGTTAATAAGTTTTTTTTTTTTAGTTGTTTTACCTATATATATATATATATCCTAGAATAAAGTAATAGATTTGTAGAAAAAAAATAAAAAATAAAATAAAAATAAAAACCTCACTGACCCATGTACAAATGAAATTCTGTGATAGCACTGAAGGTTGCTGAATGGTGCAACATTTAGGGTTATGCAACCTCGATGCTGCAGAATCTGCTTTGTTTGTTGGTGGTGATCCCTGAACCAGCTCTGTTTGTACTCCTTCTGGCTAGTGGGCGTCTCTTCACCCCTCTTTAGCTGTTGTGTGAGGATACCGCTCCATCTAGATCAGTCAACTGCAACACCTCCCAGCGCTACATGTTAATGTCCAGAGCGATCATGTCATGCCTGCAGACATCCTTGTAAAACAGCTGTGGGTGGCCAGCAGTTGTTTTGGTAAGTTCACAGGAGAGTAACCACCCATCTAGAGCCAATTCATCGAAGCTTGCGTTGTCTTAGTTCCGAGAAAGTGGTTGATGGGGGACTTGGGGACTTGTCTTCCCGTCGGCGAAATGCAATGGAGACAGTGCAGGTGGAATGTGTTTAGTTTGCTTGACATTTTCTGTTTATGTCCCACCGGGACAATGTGGGCGAAGGACGCAGGTGTGCTACACTGCTGCCTTGGTCTTGAGCGGCTACAACTTCATTTATATAAATTTAAACAAATTCACAACAACATTAACCGATGACTCAAAATGGCTTTTTTATACAATTAATTAGCAGTAACAGATGTTTTTCTCAAATCTGCAGGCTCACCATCTTGACCACACAATGTTTACAACACTGCTTCATTCAGGTGAAGCATCAACTATTTAAAAACATCCAAAAAAGACCACCATATGAGCTCTTGACATTATCCTCTGAACCTGCATTAAGTCTTTTTCTCTTTAATTATTCAGGTTTTCTTAAAGGAATAGTACACACAAAAGAGAGAAAATTTGAAAAATGAATGAGGACTGAAGCTTTAGAGCTTCAAAGGTGATCATTTTGTTCGACTAAAAGCTAATTCACACCACAACGATAGATGCTGACCAACAGCAACAGAAACATCCATCAGGTTTGACATCCTGTCATCTGGTGATTGTCTGCATCTGTATGTGCAGCATGAATTAGCATTAACAGACTGGAATTTGAGTTGTTTTTATTCACAGACAACTGACATCATCCCAAGCTGTCTTTGAAAGAGCAGATGTGTGGTATTCATGAATGAATCACTCTTTTGAACTCAGAACTTGGGACTTTCAGTGAGTCAGCTGATCCACAAAACTGAATGATTTGTTCATGATTCAGACTGATCCGGTTCTCAAGTTCAACTCACTGACTCAACAATCTACAGGAAATAACAGCTCACTTAAAAATATTGGCATTGATCATTGATCCATGAAAAATAATTCCATTTGCACAAAAGGTTCTTTATGGTGTTAAAAGGTTCTTTAGATTTTTCAAATGTTCTGTGCACTAAGAAGAAATGGTTCTTTTAAGAACTGTTCACAGAAAGATTCTTTGGGGAACCCAAAACTGTTGTTCTGTGGCATCGTTCCCCTTTTTGGAACCTTTTTAAGAGTGTTGAGGGGGAAAATATGAAATGAATAACAACCTAAATTTGAGTATTCAAGCTATCATATGACTTCCGAAACTTAGCACACAAGTCTTTTATGATACCGTTCTGCTTTAAAAAATTAAAAACTCCTACCCTCATTAACTCTAACTAACAATATTTCCTATTGTGTGTTTTACAGAAGAAAGTCAGTCACCGAGATTGTGATGACGCTGCGTAAATGATACCAGACTTTTCATTTTTGAGTGAGCTATTCCTGTAACTCTACAATTCTCTCAATGGTTTGTGGTCCTTAAAATAGCATGGCAAGGTTTGTGCCAGCACTGGTATAGAGAGGACACAGGAGCGGACACAAGGGTAAATTAAGATCCATTCCCTGGCCAGACCAGCGTGAATGGAAGTAGATAGGTGACATGTTCCGAGGTCGGCTTCCATTAGCCAGGCCTGCCGCTACAGACAGAGAGAGATCAGAGCAGCGAGGGACCAGGATCAAACTCATTCATCCAATGTCTCAAACACTTTATCCCAACACTCTGCAAGCGAATGGTAACAGAGCGTGGCACTATAGTTTCTTAAAACCTTAACCCTCTGTTCTCGTAAGGCGGTATACAGAGGATGCACACTTACACATGGATGAGTCTCACAAAGCCTGTCAAGAAACATCTGGGTCATATTTCACCCCAAAATCATAAGAGAAAAAAAAAAACATAACTTGCATTAAGAAAATTAAGAATATTTAGAACCATTAAGCTATTTTGCAATTTGGCATTATTTTTAAGACAGTAAAGCATATTTTACCCCTAGTTATCATTATCGTAATGCATCCTGACGTTTCAATGTTTCACTTCTAGTATTTCCACTAGTATTAATGTATAATATCATATTTATTAACTTTATATTACGGTACTGAGAATGTGTTACACATATCAATAGACATTTTCTTTAAGCAAAATATAATTTCTTATTTCCTTATTTGACTGAGTGAAATATAACCTGAACATTTTCTTGATAGTCTCCCACACAAATAGAAGAAAGTGCACAACTCTTGTTTTTAAATCTTTTAAGTCTTGAGGGTGTTTAGGCTGTTGTTTAGCATGAATTTGAATAATCACGTCAATATCAGACTCTTATATGAATACATCTTTCTCACATCATGCATATGCACATTCATACAGCCATTTGAGCATACCTGCTGAACGCACACGCATACTGAGATGATTATTAATGTGCAGAGCCAAGGGTGAGCAGCAAAGATTAAAAACACATAGAGACAGTAATGATGGGAAAGATAGATTGGCGGAGATTGCAAGCAATCAGACATAAATTACAAGGCAATACCACAGTATGATAAGCATCGTCTATTTTAATCAGCCTCAACTGACATCGATACCCACTGAGACCTGCCCAATCAGAGCGAGAAAGTTGTGAAAAGAGAAATATATCAGAGAGTGTGTGTGAGTCCAGTAAAGTGGGGCTGTCACCCTCATCACATCACTGTCAAGGGTACTGTTCTGACCCCTTTTTCCCACTCAAATCCACACGCACGGAAAGCTTTCAGTGTAAGCAAGATTTTCCTGACACTACACTCACAGGGATTTTCACTGGCAGATCGCAAGAGAGCGCCCCTCCTGACCACCCTGGAGGGACACATCTCCAACTCTGTTTATACAAAGTCGTGACTGCCAGACGACAACAAATGATTATTCTGAATTCAGTGGATATTCTCTGCCCGGAACATCTGGCCTTTAAATATGGGATGTGTATGTCTACAGATGTAAAGGTTTGGGAAGGATGCATTCTGTCATCATTTACGCATCCTCTCATGTAGTTTCATACCTGTATGACTTTCTGTCTTCTGTGGAACACAAAATAATATTTTGAAGAATGAATATGTTGGTCAGCAAACTATTTTGGTGACCGTTGACTTCCACTGAGACGTTTGTCTTATTTTGTGTTCCACAGAGGAAAGAAAGTCTCACAGGTTTGGAACTACTTGATGGTGTGCAAATAGTGACAGAATTTCATTTTCGGCTGAACATTACCTTTAAGCTCAATTGACACCACTTGTGGTGTGTTCATTACCACTAAAATCAATTTCCACTTGTCCATCCTTTTCTTTTAAAAAAGCTAGTATCTGTGTGAGGCACTTGGATTGGAAATGAATGGGGCCAATCTGTAAACATTAAAATACCTACAAAACATAAACAATGAGCATGTTAACATAAATGTAATGTGATAAAATTGCTTACTAACGTTTTCAGTGTATGGTTATTTTTAATTTTACAATTTTGTCGCCATGACAACTCATGGCTAAATACCCTAAAACAAAGCTATAAACTATGATTTAAACAGCTTTACAGCACAAATGATACAGACAAATTAAATTAAGTGCCATTATAAAATTAATAGCATCACATTTCTGCTTTCAAATCCTCTAAAAATTGTGCCTCACAACAAACGTTTTTCCATTTAAAGAACAGGAGACAAGTCAAAATTATTTTTGGTGTTGATCAACCGTAATGCCACAAATGCTGTCGACTGAGCTTAGCTTAGGAAAACCTGGAATATTCCTTTAAAGCACCCTTTTGAAGACCCTTCCTCCATCGCTCAGCCTACGCAGTGCGAAACACTGTCACATCCTGACAGTGCCAACAAGTCTCACTTCAGCTTGTGTTGGCCTGATATTGAGAAATATAATTATCACAGCTCCCACTCTGGGCTACTGGCAGGAAGCAAATGAACTGTAGCATCATTCAGGAAATTACATCACCTCTCTGGCCAAATCACTGAACTGGCAAAATATAATGACACGGGCACCCTAAGATCTGTACTTCGGTATAACCTTGTCACAAAGACAAATCAATTTATAGTATTATTAACAATTTATAGTCAACAGCTCAAGTTGTGATCTTTCTGATTGCTCTGTGCATTAACATTTGCATTCTTTCACACTGAATGTGTTGTCATGCATGTTTTCTTTTTCTTAAAGATGTATATGTGCGTAATGAAGTGTTACATAGCTTTACAGTGTTTTTCACATGCAGCAGAGCGAGAAAAAAGAAAAGCATCTTAGAATGCAGCATCCTATAGTTTTGCAACATTTTGCCATCTTTTCTTATTTAAAGGGATAGTTCACTCCAAAATGAAAATTCTGTCATCATTTACTCGCCCTCATGTCTTTCCAAACCCATATTCTTTCTTTTCTGGAAAACAAAATGCAATGTCTTTCTCAAATCCACAGGTTCACCAACAGGATTTTTCATCTTTACACGGCACTGATTCATTCAAGCACAATGACAACTTATATATAAAGACATCAAAATCACGTGACCACTCAAAATGAGCAACAATATTGCCTGACACTGGCACGTTGCATTTGGTTTGGTGTTTCTTGTAACTGAACGTGATGTGCCAAGGTTGAATTTGTAGCTCTTTTTAGTTTTCCTAAAGGCAAAAAAATCAGCATGAACATTCTGGTAACCCTTTTACTTTCCAGTGGTGTGTGAAGGTCATATTGGTTTGGAACAACATGAGGGTGAGCAAATGATGACAGAATATTCATTTTCATAATTCCTTTAAAATGATTATGACCCAATCCATTTTCTAAACATCATATTGTATATGTAATGAACAGATTGACAAAAGTTAATAATGTCACATATTATTTTGAAAAGGTCTGTAAGGTCTAATTAACATCTGAACCAATCTTTAAGTACCTGCAATTAGTCTCAACCACCCACGTACACAAACGCAGGTGCGTGCACTCATACCATTAGAGCGAACAAAGAGCCGTTTTAAGCACTATTCTTCTTATCTGTCTGTGGTATCGGTGGGGCGGTTCAGATCACCGCCTGTCTCCAGAGACTCATTAGAGAAAGAGTCATCAGCAGAAAAATAACAGTGAACTGGCACAATCACAGCACGATACCCTGGGTAATATTTACAAGGCATCTGGAGTCATCCTCCGCTCTACCGGATGAAAACTTGGAGCGAATCACAGGACAAGGGAAGAGGGAATAATTACAGCGGAATTTAAGATTTACATCCATCAACCATTTTAAAAATAGTAACACTGTAGTAACATAAAAACGTTGCTTTTGTAGTTACACTGTTTTGTGAGAGCCATGACATTATGGCTCATGGGACCTGTGTCATATCCCAAGAGGTCAAGGTTTGCACATTTCAGTTTATAAAGTTTTAAGAATCTACATTTTTCTTAAACTAACGCATCGTTTCACTTCAGAAGTCCTTTATTAACACCCCGGAGCCGTGTGGAGTAGTTTTGTGATTCAGAAACAGGGGCTCCATTCACTGCAATTATACAGACTGGAACAGACAGAACAATGTTGTATATAACTCCGAATGTGTTCGTCTGAAAGAGGAATGTCAGACACGCCTAGGACGCCCCGAGGGTGAGTAAATCTTTGGCTAATTTTCATTTTTGGGTGAACTATCCCTTTAACATGGCCCTTTTAAATCAATGGTTCTCAAACTTTTTGAATCAAAGGCCCCAGTTGTCGAACTAAATTTTCAAAGCCCCCAGAAACTGGGAAACAAATAGAGAAAGAAAAAAAAAAGTTATTGAGGTGAGTACAATGGGTTTATGCATTTTTAGCATTTTAATTAAATTAGATTATTTAAATTTATTAATGACAATATAATATTCATTGTATTCATAATAATATATTAATTTGAATAATTTTTAGTCATACTTTTGCCCCCTTGGAAGTTTGCTGAGGGCCCCGGTTAAGAACCAGTGCAGTAACTTTCTCTATTGACACCCATTCAAAAATTAGCAATTCGTTTAATTTAAGATTTCAAATTGCATACTTCCACAGCTGCCACTGAGCTGAGCAGGAGATAGACTACAAAAGTGAGATAAATCGGCAGATTGGCTGCATTTAAAAATCGCATACTTCCCAACTATACAGTAGGCAAAACACAGTGTGCAAAAGGAGTAATATTCATAAAACAGTAGGCAAAAACCTTACTATTTCGATATTCTGAAGTGCGCATCCATTGGACATTTTACTATCCCATGAGGCCACTGCAGAGGATTGATAAATGGTAGGGAACAACAGACAACCAGAGATGGTCTTATTATTGGGAGACACTGAGGTCCGCAGCTCTAGTAATTAATATTTAATTAATAAGTCATTACTTATTCAAAAGAAGTACCTACTTAGAGAGTATGCTATTTCAGACAATGTGATTTTCTCCAGGTTGCATGACCCCAAACATTCCCCAAATTACAAATAATGGCTGAAAAAGTCCATCATTAAAATGATAAAAACATAGTCATGATGCACAGTTTCTACATCATCTGTCTCTTGGATGTCTGTCTATTGTTTTCTTTAGTCCCACTTTGTTTATGTGATCTCTCACTGGTTCTCTTCTCACAGCGGGTTACATGAGGCCAGTGGAAGACAAATCTGCCGCCAACAGGGTCTCGGGACCAAAGAGCAGGTGGCATAGACTGAGAGGAAGTCAAACAGAAAGTGAGAGAAGGTGATGTAAAATGAGAGATAGAGGGGAGAGTGGGTGATGAGGAGACAGAGAGAGTTACAGAGAGAATGTAACCTAGCCACAACTTCTGGCTCCTCTGGGCTATGCACACACGCAAAGACACACTCAAGCGGTCTGAAATTTGACAGGAGCTCCAAGGCCTGGGAAAAAAAAGAAGTTTATCCCCAGTTCACGTCAGGCCACCAGGCTCACGGTGAAATGAGACACAACAAAGCCAAAGTGCAGCTTAGCATAAACTGACTGAGGAAGATAGTACACTGCATGAATTAGTGAGCTGTCTGTGACTGATTAACAAAGGCCCACGTAATGCAGCGTAGCATAGCATAGCATCTTCCTCTTGCATATCCAACACAAAAGCTCAGCATAACCTCACACTGGAGAGGCTGCATTACCCTGGGGATGTGTCAATGCTGTATCAAAGGATAGAGACAAGTGAGGGTGAAATAAAGTGTGAAAGGACAGAACATTCATTGTTTTGTTCCCAGTGTGACCTATAGGTGTTTCATACAACTTTGCTAATGTTCAGGAGCACACCAGCATAGCTAGCATGCACTAACTACCAGACAAAAATCCAGATCTGGTTTTATGGGTTCTTTCATGTTCCTTAGTTTGTTAAAGAACCCACAAAATCTAACTTGGACCAATGTAATTCATAAATGTTAGATTTCATGGGTTCTTTAAGATTAGCTGGTTTGGTAGTCTAACTAGAGATCTAACTTAACTAACCAATTTTCAAGAACCTATAAATTGGAAATAACTACCTAACATTGAAGAACCTGGAGCCAACAGCATTAGATTTTAGAGGTTCTTTAACATTAGTTGGTTCGATAGTCTAACTGGAAAACTATCAAAAAGTTAGCTAACTATCTACATTAAAGAAACTAATAAATCTAACTTGAAGCAATCTAACTAACAAATGTTGGATTTTATTGGTTATTTAACATTTGTTTTTGTTTTTTGTTAGTCTAACTAGAAATCTAACTTGGAGCTAACTAACTAACATTAAAAAACCCATAAAATCTAACTTGGAACTAAAAACTACCTAACAGTAAAGAAACTTGGAGCTAACTAAAGGTACATTTACATGACAATAATGTACTAAAAACATCAGTTAGTTAAGTAGTTTAATTAGGTTGTTAATTGGAGCTAACTTTATGGGTACTTTAACAATAGTTAGTTAGATTACATGGGTTCTTTAACTAACCAACTTTGGTTAGTGGGTTAGTTAGTCTACATCTCTTCTTTACTTCATATTTTGTACCTCTTCTCTCTCACTGAGCCTTTCCTATGTTCAACTCATGTGTCTCTAAATAGGTTTATGATATCTCTTTCCCCACCAAGCAACCTCTCTTTTTCATTTTACACACAGTCGTTCTGCATTTATCCACCCACTCAAGCAACCACACACACCCACACACACATTTCTGTCTAAGTATATCCATAGCTGGCCTTTGGCTCTGTGTGTCTTCTATGCTACTTTAGGGAGCCCCAGTCCACTAACTCTGAATGTCAACAGGAGGAGATGAGCTTTAATATTTCATCATCCTTCCTCCCGCCTTTACTCCTGCCAGACATTCACAGAATAACATAAACTACATGGCGACAAAATGATTTGAGGGTTCACCTTATCTTTATGGCGGTAAACCGCACCACAAGCACACAGACACACAGGCATACATATAAAAATCCCCCAAAGACACACACATTCAGCTTGTTTCCATCTACACAATTTTAGAAACAAATTGAACTGCCGGTAGCAATACTGTTCCCCCTCTATCCAACCCCCCAAACACCCATCCACCACTATGCATACTGAGCAAATATAGTCCACTTTACAGCACTGCATTTACAGAGGGAGAGTAAAGACTAAGAGAAAGTGATAGAAAGGGAAAAACAGTAAGGATTGATATAAATGATGTGTTGGGTGCGGTGCAGCCCTGGGCAGGTGGGGGCATTGGGATGAGGGTTCGATCAATGGCAATCAATGGTGGGAAGGCCAGACATTCATCTTAATTCCGACTAATTAGGACAGAGGCTCAAAGGCGGCGAGTGTGAGTGTGTTGTGTGAAAGGAAGAGGATGATAAAAATAAGCTTCTTGTTTACACTGAAGCGCTTCAGGTTTAGTGGTTTAAGACCTGGTTTGGTAAAACAAAAGACGTATTTTAATCACTGGTGGACACAATACAGACCAGGCCGTTAATGAAGTCCACTCTGACCTTTCTGCCCTTGAGCAAAATGCATAGCCTGAGGTTGATCCACATGGTACTATCCCAGCAATTAGTGTAAATTGCTTTGGATTAATAGCATCAAAGGCATAGTCTTGGGGGTGGACGATATGGGAAAATTCCTTTCATTTACAGTATCCTAACATCTGTTTTGGGTGATTCAATCTAATTGGTGCTAAATAGTGATTTTTTTTAATCGCCATTGGCTGATGAAATTTTTCTGTTTGACTGATAATAGTTAGAAGCATGACTTTTATTTTGACAGTTCAGACCTAGCCGACTACTGACAGTTTACTGTTTAGGTGTGTCTAAAGTATAATATATTTTACATGTTTTTTTTGTTTTTTCAAATTAATTAATTTTAAATAAATATTTCAAATTAATTTAGAAATATTATATAAAATGCATATAAAATGTCATTTCTGAAATCTTTTGCATCATTGTTTGCAATTAAATATTATGACATTTGCGTGATATCAGCCATCAAAATATTGATCAATAGCTAATGGTAAATATAGGTGTAAATGAAGTCCAAAATGTTTTGTAATCTGATCAAAAACTTATTTTTAAAAAAAAACAAAAAACTAATTCATCCTGACAGGCCACACAATAGTAATGGGCCTCCTTCTCACCAGTCAATCATCCATTGCATTAAAATTACATGTGGCTTTTATAGAAAACAAACATGTGGGCTGAAAATTTGGGTCAATACCTAGCATGTGCCGCACGTCTTAAGTTAACAAGTACTCAAATAAAATGAAATAACTATGAACAAATGTGTAACATTTGTTTGTAGGAACTATATTCTTTTAAAGTTATTTTTATTATGCCTTTTATTGAGATAAGACAGTTAGAGAGACGACAGGAAAGCACTGGGTGGAGAGAGGGGAGCAGGATCGGCAAAGGACTTTGAGATGGGAATCGAACTCGGGTCGCTATCGACACACTAACCACAAGGCTATTGGCACCGACTTGGAAGTATATTTTTATGCCAACTTTTTGCACTCCCCTCTAAATCCAATTATAATTAGTCACCAGACACACATTTGAGATTCATGTTATATCCAGGTGTAAAAAACATGTATAAAAAGAGATCAGTCTCAACTGCCCACTTCACCAGAGATGGGATGTTATTACCAGGTGTAAACAGGGCCTGCAACTCTCAAGAAACCTTTTATTTGTGTCTACAAATAACTGTGATGAATCTAAACATCATTCTTGATCATTTCTTTTAAATCCACAATGGTATGGCACGCTCTGGTTACTTTTCCTGACAAGAAAGATCGGATATCAGTGTGCTGTGTTTGCTTTTAGATGAGATGCTAGAAGTTTCTTACTGTACATTAGTGAATCAGGCAACGTGCTAAAAAAACAATCAGGGAAGAAACCATTTTCACCGTACACTATAAAAAAAAAAAAAAAGTTGACCTAACTCAAAATAAGGCAACCTATCACAATCAACTTTTTACATTAACTCAACTAGCAACTGACAACTTGAATTATTTACAACTACAAAAAAATAATTTTTGCAGTGTAATGCCCAAAAAACCAATATCACTCCAACTCACCTGCATGGAAAGAGATGGCGAAGTTCTGTAACATTAGACAGAAACAATAACATTGCATAAACTACTATTGTAGATAGTTCAGATATAGAACATTTGTCTCTCTTTATTACCCAGGTTTGAGGGTAAAATAATCTTATAGAGAAATAAAGCAGGTAATAAAGATACAGAAGGTGAAGAAGAGAGGGAAGTCTCGCATACAGCATCATACAGTGTGCTAACCACCAGGCTGGAAAATTTGGGAAGGGCAGCGATAAAAGCTCAAGGTGCAGGCCACTGCCAAAAAAAAAGTGGAGAGATTAAAAAAAGTGAAGGAGTGCTGTGTGGATGATGGGCCCTGCCACACCACAACTGCCTCAGCAAGTCACGCAAGAAGCACAGAGACGTGAGCTGGCTGAAAAGACTTTTATAGTGCCGTCTGTGTGTATGATTGTCTCAGATCTCTATCTGTCTCTCTAGATGTCTTCAGGCTTTCAGAGGAAGTGACACCGAGATCGCAGGGTAGCAATAACCCACATGCCATTAAATTCAATCTCACTCCACTCAAGACAAACACACACACATTGAGCTGACCGTTCCTCATTCCCACACTAACTTTACACAAACAAAAAAGGCACTTTCCTTGAACAGGGTACAACATGGCCCTGAAGCTCCTTAAATATGAAATATGCTATGATTTTTCCTTGGTTCCTTGGTGTGTCTGAAAAAATGGTCAGCGAATGGAGGTGCTTCACTTTAAGCAAATGTTGATCATCAGCCTTAGGAGGAAAATAAATAATTAAATGGTTAACCTTTACAAATGTAGTCAACACCATAATATTTGTAAACACTGACAAAAATGCGTTCAAATGTCAAAGAATGTCATGACCTTTAAGGTGTGACAGGCCAAAAAAACAAAATCCTTGTTAAATTTCATGCTAGATTTATTTTACATTCAATAATATATCTTACGTATGTAATATGTAATAGTTTTCACAACAACAACCAAATATGGAATTTGTGCCTCTATTGGGAGATCAAGGTGTACCGTATTCATGTAAAGTGCTAAATAAGCTGAAATAGTAGTAGTAAATAACTTTCATCACATGGCTATTAAAACTTTGATGGAAAAACATGCTGTCAAGAAAGAAGGATGGAGGAAAGAAAAACAAGCGAGAGCGAAGGACAAGGGGTTCGCACACAAACACTGTCTGAGATCACCACTCAAACTGTCTTCCCTAACTACCGGCTGTATTATCAGAACATGTCTACATATCACCCTTCCCATCTCTCTTTCATCTTCACGATCCCCCCGCTCCCCTGCCATCCCAGCCTTCCCTCCCAGCCCCTAAGGCCACTCGGCAAAATCTATAAATACGGCTTCCCCTCTACTGCTGCGTCTCGCATTTCAGATCAAATTAACCAATCCAAATCGGACATGTTCCCCTGGCCTGACGGCTGAGCGCTGGAGTGTGAGGTTCTAATGAGTGTCGGAACATCGATATCCTCACTGCACGAACGCCACGGTCTTACCTCAAGGGAACAATTAGAACCCGAGGAGCGAGAAACTTCCCCGGTTTCTCCCGGCCTCTCTGGTTCCGGTTCCCGGCAGTGTTAGTGTAGAACTAAGTGCCTGTGATTTAGATGTCAGAGCAGATGCCCTCTGACATGAGCCCTAAGGCAGACCACATCACACAAGAGAATGAGAGCTGGCGGCATGCAGGTGTGCAATTACTGAATATGCAAGTGCTGGATATGATCACACCTGTTAAACTGCAGGAGTGGAAGATAGACACTGGCTAAATCCAAATTGCTGTTGCTGTTTGATAGGTACTAAATTCAATGAGGAACTTATTTATTGACTCTTGAAGTCCTCATGAAATCAAAATGGACTTAATTTAGCGCACATTGCTAGTCTTGAGGTGAACAATTAATCCATGCTTCAGTTAATCCATTGTTTGTCTTAGTTGGTAATCTTTAATCAAATTCTGATCATTTGCTTACACTCTGGAATGGCATTTCTTCTCTGATGACATCAGTTTGACGGCATGGGCAGAAGATGCTTAACCACGCTCCTCCAACCATTAGTTTGCCGCGAGTGAGAGATGGAGAAGAGGAGCGCAAAAATAAAACCCCGCCCTCTATTCAATATTCCGTTTCAGTTGAAAATACGTTACTATACTGAAATAAAGTTGGCAGCAACTTCCAGTTCATGCTGACTTTAATGAAGCATCTTCTGTTGGTATAGTGTGCAATAGTGCAATAGTGCGCACACCTATTTTAAACATTTTCTAGCACTATACAAACAGCTTTACCAAAATTACATAGATTAAAATAAAACAGTCTAAAAACTGACTGAACCAAACCAAACCAAAAACAAAAGAGCACAGAACAGAACAGAACAAAAAATAAACAAACCGTGAAAAATTAATCAAACAAAAAACAAAAGAAAAGAATAAACAAAACTGAACAAATCAAAACAAAAGAAAAATACAAAACAAAACAAACAACTAAACCTAAAACAAAAAAGTAGACAAAACAGAGTAAGTATTGTTCTGAGTATACTATACATATTATACTATACAGAGTGAACCAAGTATTCAGAGCAGGGTTGTTCCTAGGCATAGGCAAACTAGGTAGTCACATGTGTAGCAGGTAAACATATTTCTGATGTAGGGACTGGCAGGAAAAAATACTTTAGGGTGTTGCCTCAAGAACATCCATCCTCTTGTGTACAGTCATTCTACTAAAGCCCTGGAAGTTTTAGGAAAACTGTGTTTTAGATGGTTATATATTGAAAGTGAATCCTCTGACTAATGGGCTTGTTAGACTGTGATTTGTATGCACAGTGTTCTGAGCCACTACTAGGGTCAGGGTGACTGTCAAACTGGCCAATCACAGAATGACAGGGGAGTTAACACCCGCCCTTTGACAGAGTGCCCGCCTCCTATTGGGCAAGTTGAACCGGTAGGTTGACACACACAGGTGTTACGGGACAGGCTGCCCGCAGTGGTGAATGACGTGTGCCCAGAGAGGTGCTCAGAGCAGACAGGTGTGTGGGTCAAACAAACGTGACTCTATCTGTCTCACACACACCCAGGCATCTCAAAGCGGTTTTAACATTGCTAATAAGACTTTACAGAGGTGTTTCTGAGTAACGGAGAAGACTGCTCACTCTCATCCATGGTTTTCACAAATCCTGGGACTCTCTTGATGATGGAGGCCCACTAAAGTCCTATGAACTACTCGCTGAAAAAAAACTATTGACACATGTCTTGTGAATTGAAGCGATATTCCTGAATCGATTTAAAACTACGTAAATGATAAGGGCTGCAATCCCTCTGATTTTACTGCAAATACACTATCAAAAATCTATCTTATGGAAGGTGCATACAGACACTGCTAGTCCCTGTTTTGTGGGTCTTCAGACTCCTATCTTTTATCTTAGTCCCTCTATAAACCTCTATATAAGCCCTCTATAAACAGATTACTGAATCTCTCTTCATGTTTGCTGAACACAGCGGCACCAGTACACTTTCTAAAGAAATAAAAAAATGATTACATTAAGTATTATCCTTCACGCCGTATTATATTTTGTGCCCCTTGTTTAAAATGTTGAGAAACTGACACATCATGCCCCTGAATGGCACCCAAATTTATGGTTTCTGTAAACAATCAAAACTCTCACATTTAGTGAGAGCGGAATAAGAGAGAAAAATTATGAATGTGAAAAAAAGAGAAATTGGAGACAGGCAGACAGAACGTGTGAAAGGGAAGAGAGATGGCCATGTGCAATGTGCAGCTGGAGTGTTTGGAACGGACAAAGACAACAGGCTGAGCAAATATTTGAGGCACCGAATGCAAACAGCTGGCAATGCACGGGTATCTGTGTGTCTTAAAGAGAGATAAATAAAAAGAGAAAGAGATCATGTGATCGTGGCCCTGTCTGCCACACGCAACAATAAACACATTATACCTGTTATAACTCCAATACTCTCTAATAACATCTCATCATAAAAACCTTTTAAAGCACTTATGAACTATTAATAAAAATAAAAGGTGAATATATGTTTTTAAAATTCTCAAACGACAAGGAAAATGCATTCATATGTTCAACTATTTCATTTTCAGGACAGAACAAGAGCTCAGTGGAACCAGACTAGTTGAGAAATGCATGAACTGTTCTCAGACTGTGTAATTCTGCACCACTAGTGGCACTATGAAATCGCAAAAACAATAACTATAATATATACAACCAATAAGCAGTCCTGCCCCCAACTCATGCCACTGGTTGAGCCAGAAATTGCCATGACCAGTCAAACAAACAGAACAACATCATAGAGCTCCATATTAACCTATTGAGGAAATCAACCCATGAATGGCTCATTGATAGTTCTGCACTTTAAGCAGGGACGGGAGTAAGAGTTTTTAACAATGAAAAAATAAATTACAGCCAGATGCAACATGACAAGATTCTGTCAACAAATAATTTGTCCATTCCAAACAAATGTGAAAAAGACACAATCAATCACAAAGCAGCCAATTACATCAACTCACTCTGTATTCACACACTCTGTCACACAGTAAAAGGCATGAAACATATATCTTGTATTATGCTTCACTAAACTATATGCACGTGCATGGTTTTCTTTGTAGAATTATTGTTTATTATCTGATTCTAAATACAAGCAGTCTCTCCATGTTGTGCCTCATTCAGTCTAATGAGATTTCAGCATAGGCAGGGCTACAATACAAACCAAGCAGCCATTGCATTTGGATAAAAAAGCACTCATCACTTGTCCTGGGTTATGACACAAAACAAAATCCCATTTACATTTACACACACGAGCAACGTGATGCAGTAAAACTACAACACTGTCATTATAAACAACTAAGAAGCTGCAATTGAGCTACCGCTGATTATAATGGAGTGTTGCAGTGTTACAGTATAGACTTTATTGAATACAGGCCATACTGAATTTTACGTAGATAAAAACGAGGCAGTGAGGGATATACCTAAAGTCTTTATAGTGGCGTGCCCCAGATCACGTCATTTTCATAAAACAATTTTTAAGTGAAAGTGAAAGTGAAGTGATGTGTGGCCAAGTATGGTGACCCATACTCGGAATTTGTACTCTGCATTTAACCCATCCAAGTGCACACACACACAGTAGTGAACACACACACATACACGGAGCAGTGGGCAGCCATATTGCTGCAGCGCCCGGGGAGCAGTTGGGGGTTCAATGCCTTGCTCAAGTGTCTCACTTCAGTCATGGTATTGAAGGTGGAGAGAGAGCTGGACCCGCGACCTTCAGGTTACAAGTCTGACTCTCTATCCATTAGGCCCAACTGCACAATAAAACTCGCTTTAAAGTGGAGTTTTTGTCTAGTGAAAGTTTTTTTGGAAAGGTGTTTTGTCAACTGAACAACTGGGATGTTGTTAAACAGCACAATAATACATTGAACACACTGCATTTCTATCCCTCATAGCCTTGCTTTCATTACCATCAAAATTTAAATGGTGCTACCCTGACTAAGCTTTATGTTAACTGTAACCAAACATTCTGTCTTGATGTGTCTACAGCTAGAGACCTCCACACGTCAGTGCTTTTCCCTACCGTTTTTATCAATGTGCCACTAATTGGCTCGTTGCTTTGTTGTCTGCTCGCCACATCGTGTTCAGCTACAGTGCTGTCGTTATTCAATAAGGGCGACAGGAATCGCATGTGTAAGTGTGAGACCTATATGTTCTCATGAACAGATACGGCATCTGCTTCCTGCAGTCAGGTTTGAGGTGAATAAAAAGAGGCGTGCTTCTCTTCGCTTTCCTCCTGCCAACAGATTATCCTCCACTGTTCCTGTCTGCTTTCCTCATCTATCACCAGCAAAGGCCCCTCTTATCTATCTCCTCCTTTCCCTCTCTCTAACCTTCCCTCCCTCTGCCACCCTGCGCTCCATCCATCCGTCCATCCATTCATCCTCCGGCTGATACCGAGCCAGCTCTCCAATTTAATTCCCCATCTGTGGACTGCTTGAGATATTAGTCCAGAGATGAGATCCGTGACCCTGAATACGGGGGTAGAAGATTCAGCGAGGGGGGGCAGGACGGCTGGGGTCTCCGTCCCAGGTTGAAGTCACGTCTCTGGGCTTGGCAAAGACACTGCTGCTTCCCTACCTTCCTGGATCCCCTCTTGAAGTGGTTGGGCTAAATATTTGCTCTCGGACTCATCGCCGTCTGGACATGTCCTCTCTTGCTAAGTGACCGGTGTCATCCCCGTCTCTACAGAAACCCTGAGAGCTGGTATAACGACAGCCGGACGGAGGAGAGGATAGGAAAAGTTTGAGCACTCAGCTCAAAAGAGGCCAAAAGAGTCCAATGACCCAGAAAGAGTCGGCTCACGCATTCCTGTAGGCCTGGGAAACACTCTCACTTGTGTGGAAGCATCAACCCTAATGTTATCAATAAAGAAAACTACAATTGCAGACAAAATGAAAACATTTTCATTAAAGGTACACTAAGCGATTTTTGCCAAACGATGTTGATATTTGAAAGCACCAAAAACAAACACGCCCATAGCCCAACAAGACTTCGCCCTTATTATGAACGTACACACTAAACTATAATAAAATGTTAACACTGGTAACACCAGCACTAAACTATAATAAAATGGCCAAGAATTAATTTTGGTTTTAGTTTATGATGAAAAAATTCATCTTTGAAATTTAAAGTGATATTAGTTAAAGTAGTGGTTCTCAACCGAGGGTCCAGGGTCCACTAGGGGACCACAGGCAACTTCGAAGGGGGCTTCGAGGTTACTTAAAATAATTAAAAGTCAATTTAGTCGCAAGTTGTGATAAAACAGAAGTAGTGACCAATTTTTCTTCTGTGTTGTGACGTTCATCTGAGTGTAATGGATTTTCAAAAGAAGAAAAAAATGCAGCGCAACGTTATATCCATCAAATATGAAAGCAATTGAACATGAGCTTGCAGGAGCAGGGTTTAAGCTGACTAAATGAAGAAAGAAAGAAAGAAAGAAAGAAAGAAAGAACTGCATGAATGAATTGTTCATAATAGCTATAACGTGTTTAAAATACATGAATTCTCATTTTCATCTAAAAAAACAAAAAAACATGGTCATTTTTATAATGAAAGTGACCTTTGTCACTTGTCCCTTTGAATGTTGTTGTGGAAAATGAAGGGCTTTGAGTCAAAAGGTTGAAAACCACTGAGTAAAAACTTTAAATTTGCCAATTCTAAAACATTAAAAACTAAATAAATATTTAATTAATTGTAATAAACACAATTAAACTAACATAACTAGGAAAATGAAACTAAAATACATTTTAATAAATATTTTAAAAATACACTATAGTTTATACATTTATTTTAGCAAACTAAAATACTAAACCAAAAATGAAAATTGAAAATGAATCAAAAACTTAACACACTGTAATAAGTGATAAGTTGACTTGACTTAATTTTAAAAAAATAATTTAAGTGAATTGTCAAGTTCACTTAACTTTTTTTTTTTATTATTATTATTATTATTTACTTAATAATTTTAAGGCAACGGGTTTCCTCAATTTTTTTAAGTTAAGTCAACGTATCACTTTTTACAGTGCAAAATCTAAACTAAAAACAAAAAATGAAAATAAAAAGCTGTTTTCAAACAAATATATATAAAAAGCACTATACAAGTCTTGACATTGAAGAATAATTAGAACTATATATTCAATATAATTTCCATGACTTTCCTATGATTTAATAATTATCTTAATTATGTTATCTTATTAATTTCCTTGGTCCACCCTCATAGAAATTCACACGCTCATACAACTGAGCATTTATGAGAAAAAAGACCTGTCAAGCAGCCTTTGTGTTTTTGTGTTGCTGCTGTGGAGAAAGAGAGGCGACGGATCAGAGCTGACAGACAGCTCTCGCCGGACCAGAAGCCACCTGAATATTCATCAGATTCATTACCCTTTTTTTCTTTCCTCTCTAGTCCCTTATTCATCTTGCATTTTCATTGCCTTAATTCCATTAAACATTTCAGAAGGGCCGGATGGCTGGATTGAGGGAGGTGCAAGCACACGCCTACAGGGAAGGACAAGTGTGTATTTACACGCACCAGCGCATCTGGATTAATGACACGGTGCCACGATCACAGGGAGCCAAAGTTGCGGTGAACTTTTTCACCTCTGAGGGTCAGATGAGATTTGCCTGCCACACACTCGAACTAATCCTCCCAGCCACTTGACCCCAGCCATCATCTCTGTACACAGCTATGTGTGTGTGCTCCTGTCTGTGTCTCTCACAGGCACTTCTGTCATCACCATTTCTATAATCTAAGCTAATTAGGTCCTCATTACTTCCTACCTCCTCTCTATTTCTTTCTTCTTCCGTCCAACCCTTTTTGCTTCTCATATTCTACCATGTGGCACGACAAAACTAAAGTGCTCCAATTATAATCAACAGAGCTGTCTACACTATAAGTATGCGATGTGGCAGTTTGTTAATTATAACAGGGACATTCTAGTTTTGTTGCGAAGTTTGCTTTCAGCATAGACGTTGACTGTCTCAATTTGAATACTTAAACTACACACTTTTGCTGGTGATGGAGAAGTTGTGTCTTTAGGCCCTAGTGAGCAGCTTTCCAGGAAATGTGCTTCGAAATCTTTAAGCCTCTAGTGAGTGAGTCAAAGGCTTTTTTTTGCAAGTAAAAGATTAATTCATAACCTAGCTAAATTCATCATTTTAATAAGATTACATGGATATTAATTGTATTAATTTCCATTACGTTTCAAGTCATAAAAATCACAATTTAAAAATTTCATGATCTTCCTTGGGAACCATAAGAAAGCGAAAAAGTTAATTCACAAAATCCTTCTCTTCTGTTGTACAAGCATTTGTGGGCAACATCAGCTGAAAAAGCATGCACTAATGCAAAGTGCAAAAACCCACCGGAAAATGTTCTATAATTGGGGACGCACTAATTCTTATATCTGACACTATTTGGGACGCACAGTATGCAAATTCACTCCCCATCCTCTCTTCCTGAATTACACAATCCATCCTCTCTGCTTCCTCTATTGTTTGTTTGCTATTTTCTCCTCAGAGTGAGGCTCCATTAGACAGGCTCCTCTTGCTGTCAGTGTCTCAGTTTGCCGTTTTGCCGAGAACCAAGTGACGAGCAAAACACAACTGAAAACAGCCAAAGGAGGGGTCGGTGCATCGATAAGACAAGATGGCCAAACAATGGGAGCCGCTTGCCTTGCTGAGGGAAGACAGCCCTGGAGAATGGAGTGAAACTGAAGATAAGACGCATGCGTCTGAAGAGGACAGAGATAGTGTAGGCCAGAGCTGTCACACTGAGAGAGACAGAAGAAAAGTGATAACCCTTGCTCATGCCGTCCACTCCATATGCCAGAAAATGGCTACATATGTGACCTTCTGCATCTCTATTGTACTGCTGACTGTCCTTTATATAGCCAGAACTTGCACAGCTAATGCACAAAAACAACTACAAAAAAAGGCACACATGCAAATACAAATAAAAAAGGTATAAATCTAAAAACTTTTTGATAAATATTAAGATGCTTCTGTTGTTGGTGGAAACCAGGGCTAACATGCACAAACAAACAACTACAGGCAAAAATCTTCTGCATGTTTAAATGAATGAAACATAAGGCTTTTTAGGACATTCTAATGCAAATTTGTAAAAAAAAAAATATAATTCAATACCTTTAAAACCAAATTTTATCCCATTTTATTTTCATTAAAAAAAACAATAATAACAAAAATGTTATTAAATGAGAAAAGTGGGGCTTCTTTGAAACATTTCATCCATGATGATCTATATAAATCGTGATTAGGGCTGAAAAAAAAAAGTAAATGTAAATGTAAATTTACGCATTTGGCAGGTGCTTTTGTCCAAAGACATTGCATTTAAACATATTTGATCAGTTCTTGCTTTCCATGGGAAACGAACCCATGACCTTGGCGTTGCTAACCCCACTCTACACTGTAAAACATTTCAAGCAATTTCAACTAATTATTATTTAGTAACTAGTTCCACAAAGATTTTACGTTCAGTCAATTTCTGACTTCAAAATGTTATCTGAATTGTTAATTTTTAGTTGGCTCAACCTTTACTGAACTAGTTTTATAGTCCATTCAACTAAAATGTTTTAATTGGTCAAACATTTAGAAGACTACAGCAAGTTACGTCAATTAAAATGTAAATGTTTACTCCATGTGTTTTATATGTTACCTCAACTGAGATTTATTTTTTGGGCATCATAAGAAATTGCTGGGGAACTACATAAACATATATTTTTATAATTTAACAAAATTATTAAAAATGATTAACTGGTGTTTATCAATCGCTAAAAACACACTTTACAACACATAATAGCCTTTATTTAATAACAATCTCCATTTATAACATTTTTCATACAAACTAAACATACAGGAATGAAGAAAAAAAGTCACCTACATCTTGGATGGCCTGACGGTCAGTAAATTAACAGCAAATTTTCATTTTTGGGTGAACTATCCCTTTAAAGCTCCAGTTGACAAACATTACATCTGTAATACAACTGCAAAATTCAGTTTAAAATTTGTTTAATGAACTAAGAAAAAACTAAAACAAGCTAAACAAAATGTTAGCAAACAAGCATTTAGAAATATTATTACTGTTCACAACTACATCTTTAAAATAATAGTAAAAAAAAAAATGAACCAGGTTACAGAATATAAAATCAAATAAAGTCACCTTTTATACAATACTGTTTGTGTCAAAGCAGCTTTACAGAGTCAAACAGGAAAATAGTTAGTCAATAATGCAAGAGGACAATAACAAGTCATTTTTCCAGTTAAAGTCAGTTCATTGGTGATTCAGTGTTGACATGATCCAGTTCAGCTCTCTTCCAATAATGTCTGTGTAATCAGTCAAGCGTCCCCAAATAAGCAAGCCAAAGGCGACAGCGGCAAGGACCCAAAACCCCATCGGTGACAGAGATTGAGTAGAAAACCTTGGGAGAAACCAGGCTCAGTCGGCGGGCAGTTCTCCTCTGGCCAAATGAAACCAGCATGGCGTGGTTTAATTCTAGGCTGCAACACAGGTCAGATTGAGCAGAGGACTTATCTGGCTCTCGTGGTCTTGTCCCAATAGCCAACGAGGTCTTCAGAGGGGATCTGTCTCTGGAGCTCATCTAGCTGACATGGTCTTCGCTGACATTCAGGGCTGTCGAGGTCATCTCTAGGTCCTGATCCACCATCTGATCTCGATACGGACTGGATCTGGGTGGCTACATTCACCTCGGAATAAGAATGAAACAGACTAATATTAGCATAGATGCCACTGAGAACAATAAACATAAAATTTCTCAAGAGCAGTTTTTGAAGGGGACACAAATAATACAGCCAAAATTGTACTTGTAAAGATAGATATGTGTACACAGCATGCACATAGCATGGACTGTGTTTAAATATGAGTTAGGTTCATATGGTTCATATATGAGTATAATTCTAATTATTATTTTGCGTCCTCCATAGTATTTTAGGTTTGGTCTGAAACCGAGTACGTAGATATTCAACCGCGTCAAGCCCACTGATCTGCCACTTAACATCATATTGAGCAAAACCCAACACATCCGTAGGTCTACAATATTAGCCAAATATCAGTTCATACACAGGCTTATCGCCGTGTTAGTTGTAGTGGGTAACAAACTAAGTTACGGTATTAAGCTGCGCGTAGGGCGGTTCTTCGCCTCCAGGTCGTGCATTCAAATCGTTTGATGCACAGCTAGCCGTTGATTATCCCTTACATGTCCACTCAAAAAAAAAAACACATATGTTGCATGATTTTCTCGTTAAATTTAGTCTAAAAAAAAAAAAACATTTATTTAGTGCAACTTACCTGCCGCGTGAACTTGTCAAGATGGCGGCGCTGTTTCTCCCGCGAAGTCACTCAGGCGCGTGCACGTGCAGAAGGATCTCAGTGTTGGCTGGATTTGTTTTTATTAGTTTAGTCAACATTTAGCATTCTGAATGTTAACTGGATTCGAAAATAACCATTTGTTTAATGTTTTTTAAATATATCCGGGGAGTGAATTTCGAGGGGGGCGGCGTTTCATTTCCAACTGGTTAGGTTTATTTGGAAATTAAAGTGATTTCTATATTTTATCCATTCAAAAGACTACGAAAGCGATCCTAGTTCTGCATATAAAGGTAGCGCTGTGTTTATGGTTCGCTGCACATGCGTCTTTTGTCATTTAATACCTGCAGACTGCAGCCAATAGAAATGCTTCTCTATCGCTGCACGTCCTGCAGACCGCAGTTGTTGTCATTCATTGTAACAAACAAAGTGTAGAGAGATGTAAATAATATATTCAGTGTGCAGTGTAGAGAGCTTCATTCATTAAAATAGAAGTTTGTGAGAGAGCGATGAACTGAGGGTAACAGCTTTTTAATGTTTGCAAATGTGAAATTGAATTTATACAACAGTTTATACATTTTTTATTTTATACCAAAAGTTAATATTAAGTGACTTACATTTTAGGAACACTGTTGTCTATTTTGCTCTATTTCGTCAACAAAAATATAGTTAAAAAACAAAGTCACAGCTGAGCATCTGCGCAAGTCTTTGACACAGAGCTGTTTCGTTTATGAACAAATCTAGTGAGTCAATGATTCAATGACCCATTCATTAAGAGAGTCACTTGCTTCGTTCCTAAATGAATCAGCCGTTTGTACGAATCGATTGAATGAATGATTCAGTGACAAAGACAGTGACTTGCCACCTGCTGGCAGTTTCTGTTTCATTTTTAAAGTATAAATTGAGTCATTTAATTCATTGAAATTTATATATTTAAAACATTAATCTCATAACATTGTTATTATGAGATGCATTAATGCCACCTCTGAGTCTTGTCAAAAATTTCTTAAATTCTGTAAATATTCCTTAATGCCACATTTGTGCTCTTCTGTGCCATGCAAAGATGAATTGTTGATGCTGATTTCATTTGACTGGAAACTTATTCTTCCTGAGTGTTATTATTATATCTTATTATTTTAATTGAATTTATTGTTTAGTTTAAATTTTTTGATAAAAGTTTATAAATCTATTTTTTTTGGCACAAAAGATGACACATTTAATAAAGTTAGAAAAATGGCATTACAAAGGTTTTAAAAAATAAAACTTTAAGGAGTCAAATATCAATAGGAAGGTTAACTTCTGGGTCATTCCAGGGATTCGCTAATATTTCAGTCCCCCAGAGTTTCTAAAGTGGTGGTTCACCAAAATGAATTGTTAGAAGCTTTTCACAAAACTTTGGGATGCCCATTTTAATTAATTATTGCATTTTTATATTTTTAGCATAAAATAATGTCTTATATCTATCTTGAACTAAGCATTTTGTAATGTCCCTGAGTTTGTACTTAGAAAATTATTAACAAAATGTGCATAGTGTCTGTGATTTTTGGCAACAATGTAAGCATATACTTGTGTTCTTTTCTTGTAAAAAATATTTTTCTAAAAAAAATGCAAAATATTTGATAAAAAAACAGACTGTAAAGTTACGTCTCTCAGTCTGAACTCAACCCCGTCACACTAACCATTCTTCGCCCATAATAATTTAGTCTCCACTCATATGTGACTTCATCCAGGTCTCTTTAATAGAGGTGCAGAAAATGGTTAGTGGTATCATACTTTTTATTCATATTTTTGAGGCATGTTATAGTCAGGGAGGGTACTGTCAAGCTTAACAACTCAACCCCGTCATATAAAATTAAGATGGAAAATTATTACTTTTACATCATTTTATTTTCATTTATAAGTATATACAATGTGTTGATTTTATTGCTGCCATATATGGTCTACTCTCCTATGCTACATGAGCAGCAGTGGCCACAACCCCGTCACACTCAACCCCATCACAAATACATGTATTTCTCATTGTTACAGGGTTGAGTTATTTGCTTCATTTATTAATAATTTTTATGAAAAAATATAAAATAGTCATGGCTTCAGTAAATATATGACAACTCATATTTTTGTTTTAAATAGAATTTTTGACATAATATGTCCACTTAAACGTGGACAAGCATCATACATCAGAAATTGTGCCCACATTTTCAGCAGAAAGACAATGTTGGCCATGCAGATATGTTGACCCAGAAACAAGGGGACAATATGAGAGAGAAACAAAACCAAAAATTTAAATGTAAGGCAATGTATCCCTTCAAATGTGTTACAGTCTTCAACCCCATTACACCTTGTCACGTTAATATTTTTAGAAAAATATAGGGAAGACAATTAAGAACAAAAGTATTTATTGCTGATTACCATCTGACATGTTAAGGGCTAAAACAATAAAATTGTGGTTTTAGTTAAAATTTTAAATTAAAAATATTTTTTACAGAAGTAAAGAGACTGTAGACACACAATTTGTGTATTTTTAGCTTCAGTCCTATAAAAATGTGAAAATTACATTTGTTATCATTAAATTGTTATCAGGGACACAAGAGCAGTAGGCAGATGTTTGTTTTATAACGATTTCTGTGTAAAATCCTTTTTAAACCAATCCCATTTTGTCCGTTACGGGGTTGAGAAAAAAAAAGCTGGAAAAAAACTCAAATTTATAAAAGGTCTTTAATGCCTGAGGTGGGAAAATATGATATTTTGAATATGATTTATTAAAATATGATGAATATTTTTGGGAGGTTTGATATGTGCCTAATGATGTGGGGTATTTAGAAGATGAATCACATGTAGTTGAAAAACATGTATATTCCAAGTTGAAATGTTACCGAATCCCAGGAATGACCCTCCTGTCATTGATCAGAAGGTCTGTTCCTATGTTTTAAAAAAAAAAAATTTAAAGTAGAAGCACTAGTGCTCCTGAAAAGAAATGTAAGCATAGAGTCCTCAAGAATGTAATATTAAAAACTAACTGCAAACGTTTTTGCAAAGTAATATGTGCAAATTCACACACAACGTACATTTAATTTGACCAGAATTGCAGGTACTTGTCTAAATATACAAGAAAGTTTAGAAAAAATATTAAATATGTTGTTAATAAATGTTATTATAGATTATAAAGTGTTTTATAATTAAATAAATCCAAAAGGTCATCTAAAATGACCATTATTTTACCACTTTAAATTATAAAACATGACTGTAATACATTTGAATACTTTTTAAGGACACCCTGAAAACAGTCACGACCACACACGCTGATCACGAAGCAGGCCAGAGGTTTGTGTCACATGCAGATGTGTATAGCCGGGATACTGACAGAGAGGACACAGTATTGGTCCCGGAGGGGCTTCAGTGATGGGTGGTGGGAGATAGAGATCTTTGAAAAAGAGACAGAGAGAGCGTGAGTGTTTGCCTTTGGACCCGAGCATGTAGATGCCCACCCGCATGCTCTGCCACAGCCCCTGGCTCTTGTCGCTTTGTATCAATCTGCGTCCCCTTGATAAAAATAGTGCTTAAAATAGTGGCCCACAGCAACAAGCAACATCATGACCAACGACCCTGGACCCTTATGCCTGGGAATGGCCTTATCAAGCAGTCTCTTTTTCCATCTTTACATTTTACCTCTCCGCTCTCATGTTTTCTCTGTATCAGTCATATAAATTAAAATCTTATACTTTCAAAGAGCATCAAACTTTGTCTTCCAATTAGAAAAAAAACCAACAAAAAAAAACAGAACATCTTTCCTCTCACAGAGATGGCATGAAAAAGCTTCAGACGTCACAACCAGATAGACCATAAACATAATCAAACAGGAAAAACACATGAGCACATACAGAGGCTAAATCAATACAGAGGCCAAATTCATTACACTGTTCCTTTATGTGTGCAACCTATTTGTTCATTTGTTTTGAACTTATGCCTTACAGTAATACTGTTGAAGCCTGATGAATTTTACTCGCTGGTTAAACCACAGAACAAACACTGATTCACAAGGGACTTGTAAACACCAATGGACACTTCAGATACAGTCTCCTGGATTTAACCCTGTAAAGCCAGACATGCAGAATAACAAAGCAATTTTTTTAATGGAATATTTGTTGAACCTTCACACAAAATCTAAAGTAAGTGGATATGTGTGTTATGTTTTGTATTACACATCCGGCTTTTATAGCTCATATGATATAGCGAGAATATGGAGCTTACATTCGAGGAAGAAAAAACACCGCAATTTTAGTCAGAGGCTCAAGCTGAAAAAAATAATAATAATTTTGTACAGATATTGTTATTTATATGGACAAAAAAAACTTGATAAATTCTGATAGTTTGTAATGTAAATCAGTAATTTCTTTTATAACAGTATAGAATATTTTTATGCAATATATATATATATACTTCCCAACAATATGTCTTAAAAATATAATATTCAAAAGCTTCATTATATACTTGGGGGTTGCAAAACATATAATGCAATGCAATACAGTGATTGAGAGATAAAATTTTCTCAACAAAACTGCTGTATCATACATTTTACCGTGATTTTTTATTTTTTTAATGGTGAAGTTCTCCTTACATTTACTTTACCTTACATTCACTGCGAAAGAACGTGTGTACCATGACCTTTTGATTGGACATTTTTAGAATTACACTAAAAGGTATTTTACTAAAAATGTATGAACTATCAATCAGAGGCAAGAAGCAATTAATAGATTGTGTGCAACAGGTGTTTCAGCTAAGTTTTGATCATATTGATATATTAAAGACCTTAGAAATCCATGCATCAAATACGATACAGCATGAACGGGCTTTTACGCAGATCTCTGTACATACACAATTTATTAAACATAAACACAAACATTCTATAAAATATTTTTGCAGCCCTCTCAGCATATTGATATGATGTATATTAATTTTATTGACCACTGTTTAAAACTTGATTATGATTCCTAAGTGAAATGACGTTTTGTACAAAATATCAATGCCCAAACCAGATGCAAACGTGTTAATCTATTGCTGAAATACAAAAAATAAATAAAAATAAAAATCACAGTACCTGCATAGTCTTTTTTTTTTTAATACAGCAGCATCCAACAGTTCTTTACCTGGACCCAGATGTGCACCTAATTCGGCCTTCAGGGTTAAATTGGCAGCTAGTGCCCTCTAGTGGTGAGCTTTTTGGTTTCAACTGTTGATATCACGTTGCTGCACACACAGGACGCTTGCATTATAAAACAATGCATGTTTAAAACATGATGCGCTTAAATTATGAGCATTTAAATACGCTTTTCACACGTACTAGACGGCACTCACTTATATGAATACCAAGCTAAAATGTAATCTCCCCGTGTAAATATTAAATGCAAATGATGAAATAACTACTAAGTTCGCAAATTCTATCGCAATGAAAGGATGCCTAAGGTATGGATTTAGCGCATTTGTGTCTGGCATTCTGCGCGGACATCCCGCCTCACTATCAGGACCCCAGCCAGGCAAGATGGCGGCGCCCAACCAAATCGCCGGGGAGTTTGAAAACTGGCTGAACGAGCGGTTGGACTCCCTCGAAGTAGACAGAGAAGTTTACGGAGCATATATACTCGGAGTGCTTCAGGAAGAGGAAAACGATGAAGAGCAAAAGGACGCTCTTCAGGGCATTCTGTCCGCTTTTCTGGTCAGTGCACGCGCATGTTCGTGTTCGTGCGTGACACTCGCACGCTCAACTCAGCTGTCAAGATATTTCACACGAGCGGCTCTGCTGTCAGAAACACTGTAACATTCAACAATTGTTCTGAAAGACACTTCTATGTTATAAACTGAATTCCTTTATTGACCCTTCATTTGAGCAGTTAAAGTGTGAAACGTGATCAAACGCCTGTTGCCATTCACTGGTATTATGTTTATTGTTACTATTAACATTTACTCAAAAGTAATCGAACACGAGCGACTTATTTTCAGATGTTGGAAACTATATTTGAGTGTAGGTTTACGTAAGGTGTGTGCAAAGAGAGATTGGTGAGAAGTCACTGTAAACATCTATATACAGTCGTTTTAGGCTTGTGTTAGTAAACAGGGGTCACTTTATTGTCTTAGGAAGAGGACACTCTTGAGGAGGTTTGCCAGCAGATCTTAAATCAGTGGACTGAGTGCAGCAGATCTGCAGTGAAGGGTGCTTCGGCAGATGGTAAGTGGAGAGCTGAAATTTAAAAAAAAAAAGATTAATCACCGTGACCCCATTTATCAGTCTCGTACTACTGCGAGTGATCGGAATTGACATATTCTAAAAGAAATTGCACTACTATTCAAAAGTTTGTGGTTTTTTAAAGAAATTGATATTTTTATTTAGCGAGGAAGCATTAAAACTGACTGTGACTGTAGAGACATTTATAATGTTACAAAAATTTTCAAATAATCTTTTGAACTATTAAAAACCCTTAAAAAAAAAAAAAAAAGGTACCAGTTTCTAAAATACAACGCAGCACAACTGTTTTCAACATTGATAATAGTAATAATAATAATGTTTCTTGAGCAAATCATCATATTAGTAATGGCTGCTGAAAATTCAGCTTTACTGAATACTAATAAATGACACATTAAAATATATTAAGTGAATTCAGTAAATATTGTAATAATGCTTCACAATTTTACTGTTTTTGATTTTACTAAACTGTTGAACAGTGCTGTACATCTTATTTTTATTTCTCACTTTTTTTGTTTGTGTAACAATTCCGCAACTTTAGTATAACTTCAAGATTTTCATAATATCCTCTGTGTTATTTCACAGTACAGTAATGGTGATATAAACAAAAACTGTCTGTTTTTTCCTATTTTCAGCTGAGGTTCAGGCTATTGCCAGTTTGATAGAGAAGCAGGCACAGATTGTGGTCAAACAGAAGGAGGTGTCAGAGGAAGCCAAGAAGAGGAAAGAGGCTCTACTGGCACAGTACGCTAATGTCACAGATGAGGAGCAATATCCTTTTAACGCATATGTTTTGTAATGTTGTATTTCTATGGCACTTTGTTAAGAATAAAGCATCACTGAGTCTCTCTCAAGGTCAGGGATCAGGTGATCCAGTGTGAAGCAGTTTCTTTAACATTTGCACTGAAGATGAAGAGGAAGAACCAGCTGCAGTGGGGATACCCAGTGACAAATGTATCCTTTTTTACACCATCACTCTGCTATGTAATGAACACGATCACTTCAGGAGACGATCTCTGCTCTGGTTATATACAGTATATATAGCGTGCAGTACTGTTGTAGGAGCAGCTGTAGTATGATCTGCAATGATTAGACTAAATATCTGTATCTACATGAACTGTTCCCTTCACTGCCAGCCCCAGCCCTGTTCAAAAACACCAATGTCGAGGAGGTTTTGAACCGCCGCAAACAGCAGCGTGACCAGGCCAGAGAGGATGCACAGAAGAAGAAAGAGCAGGACAAGGTACAACGTGAGAAAGACAAACTGGCCAAGCAGGAGCGCAAGGACAAAGAAAAGAAACGCACACAGAAGGGAGAACGCAAGAGATAGAGAGAAAATACAGAGCAAGAAAACTTTTGTGGACTATACAATACCAAGGTCATTTATCTACAAGAGAAAAATACAATGCGATCTTAGCAAACAGTGTCCCAACTAACAATGTATGCATCCATGTCCTGTTTTGGGTCCGATATTGCTTATTGAATGACCTATTGGGCCTATTTAGCTGTTTTCTTGGCTTGTACAAATCAAATCACAAACCAGCAAACTGAGTGAGAAATGTATCATGACCCATTCATTTTTTTCAGGTGCTTAGTAAGCCCTATACAGGTGCTTACTTTTAAGTAAATCTCACACAACCTGTCAATAACATGTTCAGGTTGCATTTCAACCCAAAAATCATTCATATTTTGGTAAAAGACCATTTCCCCTAATTGTCATTACCGTGTTACATGACTATTTAAATTGTAAAGTATAATTGTAATGAACATAATGTGGCTATGCAAAATATCTTCACAATACTAAAATAAGTTTTATTTTCGTTTTGATGTGTGTGTGTGTGTATATACATACATAACTTGTACATACACAATATGAACAAAAGTATTGGGACAGAAACTTTAGAACATAAAAAGGTGCTTCCAAAACTGAAAGAGTGCTTCCACTTCCAAAAAAAGTTTTGTAAGTGTATAAAATGACTGTACCAATAAGTACAAGTCAATGGTGTTTGGTGATGAGGTTTTGGCTCAAGATCTGCATTTAAAGTCACACCAGAGGTGTTCAGCTTGGATTAGGATTTGGCTTTCTGCAGACCAGTCAACTTCTTCCTCACTGACTGAATTAATCATTTCTTTTTGAATCTTGCCTTATACACAGAGGCATTGTCATGTAAGATTAGAAAAGGGTCCTGTCCAAACTGTTGCTTTAAAATTAGAAGCAAACAATTCCCTAGAATATCATTATATGCTTAAACATTAAGATTTGTTCTCATGGAAATTACTAAAGTAGCCAAACCTGTTCATTAGAAGGGGGTGACCCAATACTTTTGACAATATAGTGTATATATACAGGTGCATCTCAAAAAGTTAGAATATCGTTTTTTTTTTTTTTTTCAAAAAGTGAAACTTTCATATATTCTAGATTCATTACATGTAAAGTAAAACATTTCAAGTTTTTTTTTTGTTTTTAAGTAAAAGTAAAATAAAAGTAGAAAATACAGTATCAAAACATTCGAATACTAAGATCCTAAGATCAATCAAAAAAAGGATTTGCAAAACAGAAAAGTTCAAGTTCTTTAAAGTATGTTCATTCATGCACTCAATACTTGGTCGGGGCTTTCTCTTGAAAATATCCCATAGATTCCATATGGGGTTCAGGTCAGGCATGCTGGCTGGCCAATCAAGCACAGTAATATCATGGTCAGCAAACCACTTGGGAGTGGTTTTGGCACTGTGGGTAGGTGCTAAAGTCCTGCTTAAAAAGGAAATCAGCATCTCCATAAAGCTTGTCAGCAGATGGAAGCATAAAATGCTCCAAAATCTCCTGGTAGACGGCTGCATTGACTTTGGACTTGATAAAACGCAATGGACCAACACCAGCAGACGTCGCGGCGCCCCAAATCATCAGTGACTTCGGAAACTTCACACTGGACTTCAAGCAGCTTGGATTCTGTGCCTCTCCATTCTTCCTCCAGACTCCAGACCTTGATTTCCAAATGAAATGCAAAATTTACTTTTATCTGAAAAGAGGACTTTGAAAATTAAAACTGCACTGAGCAACAGTCCAGTTCTTTTTCTCCTTAGCCCAGGTAAGATGTTTCTGACCTTGTTTCTGTTTCAGGAGTGGCTTGATAGGCCTTTTCCTGAAGACGTCTGAGTGTGGTGACTCTTGATGCACTGACTCCAGCTTCAGTTCTCTCCTTGTGAAGCTCTCACAAGTGTTTGAATCGGCTTTGCTTGACTGTATTCTCAAGCTTGCGGTCATCCCTGTTGCTTGTGCATATTTTTCTACCCAATTTCTTCCTTCCAGTCAACTTTGCATTTAATATGCTTTGATACAGCACTCTGTGAAAGGTGTCAATGAATTGTCTTCTGGACCATTGCCAAGTCAGCAGTCTTCCCCATTATTGTGGTTTCAAAGAACAAGAGATACCCGGAATGTATACTGTAGGGATGGTCATTTAATGAAACTCAAATGTAAATATTCTAATATTTTGAGATACTGGATTTTTGACTTTCATGAGCTGTAAGCTCTAATCATCAAGATTAAAACAAAAAAAAATTTTGAAATGTTTTATTTTATATGCAGTGTATCTAGAATATATGAATGTTTCATGATTTTTTGAGATGCACCTGTATATGTGGCAAGGCAGTTGAAAAGTGACCTGGATATGTTTCCATGAGATTCACTCTTTAACATGTTTCTGTGAAATTCACTCTTTAACATTTACCAGCGGATAACCAACATGCTTGTGTCTAAAACAGCATAAATCCCCATCTTCTTGCCTTGAGGGACTTTCAAATAACCTGTGAACCATTTTTTATGTTTTCCATAGGTTGCTCCTCAGTAGCACTCCATTGATTTTTAACAGCTCAAAATACAAAAATATATCTATATTTATTCAGCTTACAAACTTTTTCAGAAACCAATAGAAGCCTTCTCAACATGTAGCAATATATGGAGAGGGCTCAGAGACAACCCAAAGACAGAGAAACAAAACTGCTAATCAATAGGAGAGGAGAGGAGGCGGGGGCCGACATATGTACAGTTTTTTGCTCTTTGTGGCTGTTTCTGTCTAGGTTGTGGTTTATTTTTATTGTAGGACAGTGATGAACCTAAAGTGAGAAGGGTATGTGTGTGTGTGCACATATATATATATATATATATATATCAATTGACAACTGTTCATTTGAAGCTGCTACATATTGTGCCAATACCTTGTAGACTGCCTTCTCATATACTACAATGAGAAACCTTTAATGTCTGTTAGCTTGTAAGATCAGGTGATTGAGGCATTCTTTTATCAAAGCCACAGTATTTAACATTTTGTACTTAAAAAATATCCTGAAATTGGTACAATAAATTGAGTGGTGTAAATGAACATGCTCACTCGACTAAAATAATTTGAATCAGAGAATATAGTTCTGCCTCAGTGTCATGTGTAGGTTTTCTACCATAGCCAAAAGGTGCAGTTTTTAAAATTGATGTTGTATGGGTGCTGTAGATGCTTTATTTATCCTACAGACTCAGTTTGATTCAAAGGGAACATCAGAAGCTACACTTTGCTTGTAAACTCTGGGTGTCGCTGCCGATTGCAGAAGATGTTATAATTTCTACTATTTATGCAATAAGAGCTCTGACTCTTCAACACTGTTGACTGGTGAAACTTCTCATCTATCCAAACACTGCTTTGCTTGATGTTTTTCATCACAACTTAAATGTTGTAAGGTCAAATCTTTGCCATATTCAGGTGTCAAACTTGAAAAGTGTCCAAATGATTTTATAAATGGAAATCATCTAGCAAGGTACACTCTTCAGTACTGTTTATTCTGTTAAGCCTCAACTCAGTGGGCATTTAAGGATCTTCGATATGACATTTGCTAGGTAAATGTTTAGGATTTTCAGAACTGAATGAGAGTGAGGAACTTGTTTACAAACGGCTTTCATAACTGAGCCAACCAACTGTTTTTGGCAAGCTGATCATAACGCTGTTCTTTAAAACATACATTATTGTAAGTGAACAGTCAAATTCACTCCAGCTTTACTGAATGATTTTAGTTTTACTGCATACAGACTGGGATCTGCATTTTTTTAATTAGAGCATTGATTAACATTGTATTCTGAATCAATGTTTAATTAAATAAACAGTAGTTTTACGCACCACTCTGGGAGTTCTGGGATTTTGTGTTGTGTTCATTTAATTGTTAAACTTGGAACAAAAGCATAAGCAAAAAAACAAAGGCAATATGAGTACACGTCATATGAACTATGTCAGTCTGTAGCATTTTCTAGTAACATGTTGTTGACATCATTTATTTCAGTCCATGAATGATGTTACTCTCAGCTACTCAATATATCCTCAAATGAGTTACATCAAAGACAGATTGACCACATACATACATTGAAAAACAGAATACTGAGTTGAATTCAGAATTGAGATAAACAAACTGCAAATAAATAAATTCACTTTCAAATTTTCCAAAAACAAAACAGATTTAGGAAAGATGTGTGATTGTCATTGCTTATCCAGTGAGACCACTAAAAACCAAGTGCTGACGCCAAAGAATCATGCACATAAATAAGTAAAATAATAAAAGGACAACTGGAACACGTCCTGTTGATCATAAATACTGTTTTTGCCTGAATGTGTCACTGGAACTAAAATTAGCTGAAGATTTTGAATAGGTTGTAGGAGACACTAATTAATCTGTCAAAAAAAAAAAAAAAAACCTTAACACACAAATAATTTTTTGTTTCCTGTGCAACTATTTATACATTTCTAGGTTAACTGGGCAAAAATATCCCATTATCCTCCAAAGCCACAGATCTTGCTCTTGCCATACATTCTGTTCCATTATCACCATTAGCCAGTTAAAAGGTCCCTCTTCTAATTTCATCTCTCTTTCGGTCACTGTTAAATCATTCTTTCATACTCTCTCAAAACGTCTTGCTTATACTGGCAGTTCTTCTGGGGTCCTTAGACAAAATAGCTCAGTACTGATCTTACTGCCATAATTCCATGTCTTTTGGAGAATTTGATTATAATCTGATTGGTGGTTTTCACAGAAGACTGATAAATATTAATGAACTAATAATTCCATCTGCTGCCCACAACTGAGCCTAACATATCACTTTAGTGGAATAACTTAAATAACTCATTCATTCTTCTTAAAATGCAATCCCATCACCTCTTGCACCTTTTTGGACAGGTTAGACCGATGTTAGTTTGTGTCAAAAAACACACACAAAAAAAAACAAAACTGTATACCTGCCAGAAAATGATCACAGGGCAATCAGTGCTCTCTCCAAGCTGCTTTGCTCAGGACTGTTTTGGCCTAAAGGGGAGCAGGTACCCAGCTCGTCTCTCTCCTCTGGGTAACTGTTTGTTTTGGGCAAAGTCATTTGCAATGCACACCAAAGAGTGGTTCGGGCCTTTCTGGTGCTGCTGCACAGGTCCTTCACTGCAGATGCCAACAGAAGGATCTCTGTGAGATGTGAAAAATAAAATATATATTTTTTTCTCCTTTTAACACACAAGATATGTTAACTAAGCAAATGTTCAGTTACTAAAGGCTGGAATACAATACACGATTTTTGAATATCTGAATTTACTATCTGAAGAAGTTGATGCTAGTTGGTGAAAGTCAGAGCCAGTCTGCAGATTTGAGATGACAGATTTCATAGAAAATCGCAGTGTCTATAACAAATGTGAATCTGCCGAGGGCTCCCTCGGACATCTCTTTTGGTTTTGCCCGAAACGTTATGAATGTTGGAGTGAAATTCTCCAAATAGAGATTCTACTCTAAGGCTTATTCTTGTGACCTCTCCCCTGATCCAGTTGCTGTTTTCGGTTGGTCTGACTCTCTTCGTGGGTTTGGCCATCAAATTCAAAAAGTTGTCCAATATGTAATGGTGGTAGCTAAAAAAATTATTCTTTGTCTATGGAAAAAAAAAGCATCAAAACCACTTTTTAAATCCTGCGTGTCTGAACTCTCTTGCACTTTGCACTTAGATAGACTTAGACACAATCTTTCTGATAGCATTAATGGCTTCGAAGCCACCTGTCAAATGTCAAGGATAGCAGTTTAAAGGTTTGACCCTTTAATTTTTTGCATGATCGGCATATTGCCTGTGCCCACTGGCCTAGAAATATGTGAAACTATGTATAAAACTGGAGGAACTGATGTAATTATATGGTTTTAAAATCATCCAACCCTTTTCCTTTCCTTTTTTTTTTTTTATTGTTGTTTTTTTGTATTGTCCTGTGTTGCTTTAAGGTCAAAATAAAAAATATATATATATTGCATAGTTTGTGGTGGTCACAGACTCTAGCTGCAGACTTTGATTCCATCCAGTCGGAGGATATCAAACAGAACATGTTTGATTTTAGAACCTGTTGTTTTCATTAGTCATGCGTCTCCTAGCAACAATGAGCATGTTTCTGCATGAGTTTGTTGTGATCAGAACAATTTGAAAGTCTGCAAGTGTATGATAGCCGTTTAGTTTATCATGCCCAGTATTTTAAAATCTGTTCCGATTTTAAAAGTCGTGTAGTGTATTCCAGCCTTAAGCAGTAAAACTAAGGCTGAGTGGGACTTTACCAAGCCCTGTCATCTTCCACTTTTTAGGATTGTGGCTTCACACTAGTTTATAGGGATGTCATGAGAACCGATACTACGGTACCAAGTCAGTATAAACATTTTAAAATCCTAAATACTTGTTTTTCTTCAGTAGAGTAAGTACCGATGGTACCAAAGGTAGGAACTAGCAAGGCTGAAATTCTCCCGGTGTTTCAGTTGGTCCTCAAAGGGTAAAGAAGAAGAAAAAATGCATACAAACACACAGAAGAACTACACGTGGAAGATGGCGACGACTAGAGCTGGACAATAATTCGATATCAATATGTATCGCGATACATATTTTTTCAATAACGGTAATATGATTTTTAAACACATTTCTGATATTTCGATATACATTACTAGAAATACATTGATTTATTTGTGGCGTTTGACTTCGTTGAATAAACATGAGCACTGCAAGTTTCAAAATCAAAACGCTGCGCGGGTGATTTATATGAATGTATCTCTGAAGGGAACCGACTGTCTGAATAGTTTTGATGGCATTTTCATTTTATCTGATAAAGTAGCGTTCATGAGCAGCGCTGCTTAGTTTACAGCAATTACTGGGGAAACCGCTCTCAAAGTGCCTCCTACTGGCAGAGAATCAGATTGCATTTTCAATAATAATCCCGTCTCCTGCAACATGTTTTTGTTTTTGTGTGGGGGGGTGGGGAGAGAAATGATAGAAATTAATACTGTTATTTAGCAAGGATGCTTTAAATTGATCAGAAGTGATGATAAAGTCATTTATAATGTTACAAAAAATTTATTTCAGATAGATGCTGTTCTTCTGAACTTTCTATTCAAAGAAACCTGAAAAAAATTCTACGCCGCTGTTTTCGAAATAAATGTTTTTTGAGCAGCAAATCAGAATATTAGAATGATTTCTGAAGGATCATGTGACTGGAGTAATGATACTAAAAATTCAGCTTTGAAATCACAGGAATAACTTGCATTTTAAAATATTTTCAAATAGAAAACAGTTATTTTAAATGGTAAAAATATTTCAAAATGATACTGTTTTTGTTGTATTTTAGATCAAATAAATGAAGGCTTGGTGAGCAGAAGAGAATTCTTTAAAAAAAACTAAAATCTTACTGTTCAAAAACCTTTGACTGGTAGTGTATGTTAGCCTATAGTTTGAAGTTAAAGATATTAATATTAATAAGGTGAGTCTGAGATGTTTATTTGACAGTGATTTCACATTTCTTGTTTGTATGAAGGCTAAATACAAATAAAAGGTGAACATTAACCTTTTTTTAGACTTGGCAAATTCATTTTTCATAAGTTTGTAGGTACAGACATCTGTTGTGGGCATTCTTGGCAATTTTTATGAGGCTTTTTTTTTTTTTTAATAGTGTTCATATCAATATCGGAATTACATCGTATCGACCGAAATTAAGAAATATATCGCAATATAAATTTTGGCCATATCGTCCAGCCCTAGCGACGACATATGAATATGATTGTGTGAGATTTAAATGAGCTCGCAGCTCTAAAAGCACGAGCGCTGTGCATGATCACACACACACATAGTTACTGTCTGACAGCTTACCACTTGTTCATTCACAATGTATCCATCTGTGGATTATCCTTATTAACGTTATTAGATAATATTACTGGTTTAAATAATTGTTGTTTATATTAATGGTTTTACAAAATATTTTCGGCCTGCCAGTATGTCAGTGAATTTAAACTAATGCTTGCATTCAGAGTATAGGTGTGTGTGTGTGTGTGTGTGTGTTTGCGCGCGAGTGCCACTAATGTTGTTTTTTAATTGTAAAAAATAAAGGAGTCCATGCTTAAAGCTGCAGTCCGTAACTTTTGGCGCTCTAGTGGTTAATAAATAGAACTGCATGCATCTTGCGGAAGAACATTGTAGCCGGAGCTACTTCTCTCTGTTTATGTCTATGACGAATCACGCAGGTACTGGGCAGATTCATGGTCAGTGTTGGGTAAGTTACTTTCAAAAAGTAATTAATTACAGTTACTAATTACATCAGCAATATTGTATTTAAATTACTTTACTGATTACTCTGTCTGAAAAGTAACTTAGTTACTCAATAAGTAACTTAATTATTCAAATCGCTAATTAGGCTACATCTTAATATCCCTATAAACCTTAATAGAAATTAAACTGTTTATTCTTTCAATTTGAGTCAAACATAGAATAGTTTAGCCTTTTAGATTTAACACAACTTTAATACTAAACATTTTTATAAAAAATGTTAACCTTCTTTGGTTAACAAATATAAATACTCTGCAAAATATCTGAATAACAAAAAAGCTTAAAAGTTAAACAATACATTTCAGTTTGGCAAGATGTTCATGAAAAGCCCAATTAGTAAAATCCATACAGGTTTATGTAAAAATAACACGTTAACTAATGTAGGTAAGAATAAATCACAGAAATGATATTCTTTTTTTCCATTAAGTTAATTTAGAAAAACGTTTGGAGTATTTTTGTTCGTTAAATATAAGTTTTATATAATGTATAACGACCAAGCGGCCAGCGGCAGACAGTGAGCTGATCATAGCCTATGTTTGATAAATTTTGCCTTCTCAAGTCATCTTGACTTGCCTAAAATAAAATCTATAGATATACTAAAACAGTTCAAGCATATAATAATGTTTAAACGTTAAACCTGCACTATAATAAGAATGTGTGCTAGCCTATATCCAAGTTTGTGCGGAGTGGAAGCTAAAGCGCGCTCTGCAGGACATGGAGGCACCAGGGAAATCACTTGCATTTTTTCAGTGGAAACAACTTAAAATAGCCTACGTCGTCATTTTTTTTTTTTTCTGATAAAGGTAAGAGTAATACATCATTCGGAACTGTAAAGGGTCTACTTTTATTTGTGTGCGCTCACAATATCAACAAAAGGTTGTGCTTTTATTAAACAAAGAAAACAAACATGATGCGTTTTCTGCCGTCTCGTCTTGAACAGGAGCGCTTCACAAAAACGAACCGAAGCTGAGCGAATACATGCCTCACAGACATGGTAAATATATCTATAGAAAGCTTTAAATTATCACGTAACGAAAAAAAAAAAATCAAAAACAAAGTTTTATTATAATCTTAATCATAATCAATAAAGATGCATTTCTCTCTAAAGGCGCGTCTAATGAGGAGACGGCAAGTCAGGATCAGCAACTTCATCCTTGCGACACGGACTCAGAAAACATAGTTTATTAAAGGGGTGGTTTACTGCTTTTTTTCTTTGCTTGATTGCGTTTATGGGGTGCAATATAACATGTCTTCATTTGTTAAAAAACGCCTTATTTTTCATATATTTCACCTTTATTGTAAGCCGCTTTGTCCTCTGTCATTTGAACGACCGGTTGACTTCCTGATTCTCTGAAACCACTCCCTCAGAAACAGGCGATGGGCTCAGATTGGTTAGTTGGGCCGGTGTGTTGTGATTGGCTAAACTGCGTACTGCACATTGTCCGGAAACTTCACGCCCATTACCTTCACGGGCGACAGTCAAATGTAAATAATGGTGTCAATATTGCTGTATCAGTTTGAGCCAGAATCAGACCCAGAAAGCGGTAATGAAGAGAGTCAAGCAGAACTTCCGCAAGCAGGGCTCTTACAAAACGTTTCTGAATGGAAGTTTGCTGTTGTGATTACATATAATTTTTTGAAGTTCGTACAGGTTTGTCTTATACACACAAAATAGCATCGAACTAACTGGCTACTATAACCAAACAGCGATGGCTTGTGTTTCTTGATCAAATCTAAAAATTACGTCATAAAGTATACATGGAAATTACATTTACAAAATTAGTACATAATTACAAATTCAGGTCCAAAATGTTTGTACGCGTTTGTCAAAGACACACGAAATAGCATTTAACTAACTGGCTACTAAAGCCAGCGTTGGCATTTGTTTACGTCCTTGATAAAACTAAAACATTACATCTGAAATTATACATGCAAATACATTTAAAATTATGAAATCTTACTTACAGGTTGTGGCCCAACAACTGCTGCCTCTGGTTTTAAAGTTGGAACTGCTCCATGTTTTAGTAATAGTTTCTGTGTGAATCCGGCATTGAACTCGTGTCGATTCTGGAAGTTGTCTTCCGTAAAATGCGCAGCACAGAGAGCTAAATTAGGATTCTAATTGTCAGGAACATAATCAAACATAAATTTTAACCATTGTTGACGAACTACAGCGTCCGTAGAAAGCCCGAACACAGAAGACCTGACAGCTGGGTGAAAATAACACCGTTTCGACGGCATGGCTACAACTCTCCACTATAACTCTTCCTCTTCGACACAGCCGCAGAACATGGCCTTGCCCCCTCTTTGGCATGTTCCGGAGGGAGGGGTTGATGCAAATTTATGGGTTTTTTACGTATGCAACCCGGGAAGTATCTCGTTGTAGTCCCATATGAGTCGTTTTTGTAGGCATTAAACTTCCTGATTTTTAAAAGACGATATCTCCGCTTACGTTGAACTTTCAGCGCAGCAACTTTGCAGATACTGTTCATGCACCAACAGCAACATTACACACTATTTAAAAGGAAAAAAGTGAAATCGCAGTAAACCACCCCTTTAAATAATTCAAATATGTCCTTACTATTTCCCGCGGACACATTCATGGTCATGTTTGCTGGGGCTTTGCGGCAAGCTTCAGCCTATTGCGTGCATTTGAACGCAGAACTCTTCAGCTGCACTGAAGTCACTTGCTCTCGCTGCTGCTGCGGGACACTAAACATCACCGAGCCGCTCTCAGTCGCGGCAGCACGGTCTCGGCTAATACGGGACATTAAGTATTTAAGAGTATTTAAGGTTTCTCTGTGAATCAGGGAAATCTGAAAGTGAACGAACCGGCGCGCGGAGGGTTAATGCCGCTGCATTCAATTTTATCTTTAGATGGTAAATTTAGATTTCAAATTCAATATTGATTTTAGAACTGTTGAAATTATTTAGTGTATGTAACGCAAGTACTTTATAAGTAACTGTAATTAAATTACCTAAAAATGAACAGTAATCCCTTACTTTACTTTTTCAGTGGATAAGTAATTTAATTACAGTAACGCGTTACTTAGTAGCGCGTTACTTAGTAGCGCGTTACTTAGTAGCGCGTTACTTAGTAGCGCGTTACTTAGTAGCGCGTTACACGCAACACTGTTCATGGTGTACTCACTTATTATGTAAATTTTGAACAAAAAAAATTACAGACTACAGCTTTAAGTTTTTTTTTTTTTTTTTTTCTTCATGGTATCGACTTGGTATCGAGTATCATGTAGTTTTAGTGGTATTGGTACCGACTACTAGATTTTTGGTATCGTGACATCCCTGCTAGTTTATATAAGATTTTGTAGTTTTGTTGTATATTTCCTGGTTTTGTTATAGTGTACGACTCACTAACCCCTGTCCTCTCTAAAGAAGGCCACTGGCTGCCTCTGTCTGCTGCTGGCATTGATGAATTCGTCCTTGCGGCGTGCCTGAGTGATGTAGATGACCTCAAGATGCCTGTCCAATGCTGAGCCAATATTAGCATGAAGCGGAAAACTGCGTAACTGTTCCATCTTGCCAAGCAAACCTGCCACCTACAAACACAATGCAATTCTGCATTATAATATAATTCATTTGTAGCTACAGTTTAAAACACTTTAAATTTAATTCTAGAATATAAGATCACAGGAGGCAAAAATAGAAATGATACATGTGTAAAATATTCACTTTCTATGAAGTTGTCAGTTTCTTTTTTCCACCCACCACTATTAGATTAATATTACTTACTATTAGATGTAAAACGTGAAGTCAACATAACACTATGGATGCCAACAGAATTTTTTCATGATTTCATAAATCATGATTTTTAGAAAGCACAATAAAACAGTAATAATGTCAATAATGCCATGATGTCAATGTTGGTAGTAACAATTCAATATTATTTATGTTTTGTTTTTTTCTTTACATTTTTAAACTATTTCTTTGAACTTTTGGGCAGGCTCATTAGCACCGTCTTGTGGCCCCTTGTTTGAAAACCCTTGGCAAGAATTTTATGAAAAATACTGGACTGACCCTGGCCTGTTCGCGCAGCTGGTCTACAATGAGGCGGTCCAGTCTGGAGGGGTTTGGAGGCATTTTGGGTAAAACACTACTGGTCACCAAAGACACGCGTTTTCCTGGGTAAGTCTTTGTAAGAACAGCTTCTGCCTGTCAGAGAGAGCAAATTACATTAGTTTCTCACCTCATCATGGTTGTGAAATGAAAAAAGGTCAGCCTACATGGTAATTCAGTAGCATGATATACCAAGACAGAATCTGTACAAGAAAATCATTTAAGTAACTTATTTTTCCATAAATTATTTTCCTAAAAGAAATCACTGTTTTGTCTATAATAGAGTGCTGCAGGAATAATGCATTTTTGTATGCCAAAACCCAGAAACAAGTAAGTATTTTAGCACTTCCCATTCCATCATCCTGAAGTCATTGAGTTTCTTGAATGGATTTTTGCTTAAATGCCTGAAATAACCTTAACACAAGCTTAAAGCTGCAGTCCATTACTTTTTGTGTTCAAAATTCACAAAATGTATATAATAAGCGAGTACACCATGAATCCATTTTCCAAACCATGTTTTTGTCTTGTCCTGAATTACTAAGGTACACCAATAATAAGTGTTTACATTCGGACTATTTTAGACTGGTTCAGGTAGGCACCACTGCGGAGTAGCCCAGTACCTGCGTGATTCGTCATAGACATGAACAGAGAGAAGTAGCTCCGGCTACAATGTTCTTCTGCAAGACGCGCAGTTCTGTTTATTAACCGCTGGAGCGCCAAATGTTATGGACTGCAGCTTTAAGATATTTTCAGGTTTTCTTCTACGACAAAAAATACATCAACATTGCAGGACATACCTGAAAATTCATACATGAATTACACGAATACACTTATGTCTCAAAAACATCACACTTACTTGCTTTCTCTCTTTTTCCAGCATCCTCCACTGCTCGTAACATTCTTCCAAGTAAAAGTGTAGCTGACTGTTGGGGCTTCCAAGTGCCTTGCCAAACTTAGGTAAAGTCATGGCCGACAGAAACCCGGAGAATGACCCATCTCCTGATGTTTGGCTTAGCCCAATGCATTCTTGTAGATAAGGGCTGAAGGGTGAAATATCTCCATCTGGCAGACGTTCATTCATGTCGATGAGAGGCACAGAGCAGTAGGGCAACTGTGACTGCGACTGAATCGGGTGGCATGTGCTTTTTCTGGGATCGCCCATCTGGTATAGGAATGAGAAAAGTTGTGATGGTATAGCTTTGGCTGGGTTTGAACTCGATCCGTTGTGTCTCATTTGTCCTCGGTACAAACTGCCCAGTCCCTGATATGGATTCTGCAAGAGTCCTGTTTTTTTATCTGCCTCTTTAGGGAAACCAGGAAGTTTGGGTTTCATGCTAAATCGCGGAGAAAAACGCCCATCAGCCATGAGGCCCGCGGACAACCTGTTGTTCTCTAGCTGGAGGTCAAAATCTGAAATATCCACATTTCCCGCTCCCTTCCTTAAACCCTCAAGACTGGCCTGGCCTATCGCACCATGTAGATTTACTGTGTTCCCCTGACTCAAATCAGCCGAGACTCTCGCTGCAGGCCGGAACAACTGCTGAGAAGGAAGCAATGGAGCAGCCCCTGATATGTTTGTGAGCTTTGCGAAACTCTGTGATTCATTGTTGCTGTTGGTTTTTGCTGAAATCTTAGCTTGTTTTTGGTAATGGTTTGAATGCATAGGCTGGTACTGCTTTACACTGTTTTGGGCGGTGCTGCTTCCTATCAGGCTGGCTTCTTTGTTTGGGTGGAGGGCTGGAGGCACCATGGTAGGAGAAAAAGTCTTTGGTGGCCCAAACCTTGAAAATTCATTCGTAGTATAATGACTTTGTTTTTTCTCCACTACTTTAGCTCCTCTTTGCTCCATTTGGTTGCGTGTCACCTCTCTCTTATAATCTGGTGTTTGAGTAATAAGCTCGGACATCCTTTGAAAAGCATGACTCTTCTGCTCTGCCATGATTTCCTCAAGATTCCTCTGTGCTAAAAGACCATTCTGGGTAGATTCTCTGCAATAGTTCATATCCTGCTCTGCCAAGAGAAAGGCCAGTTTACTGACATCCTGCACAGAGAACGATTGGGTGTTTTTCAGTTTATCTTTGCTCACAGATGAAAATTCATGAGGTGAACTGAAATAGGAGTCATCCATTGTTTGTGGAGGGCAGCAGGAGCTGTTGACTGAGTTTATATAATCAAAAAGGCAGTTAGTGGTGCTGCGGTATCCTTCCTCCTTCTCGGGTGTAATATACTCAGGTTTACCAGGCCTGGTCTGGTAGAGGCTAGAGCTTAATGCTGGGGGTGTGCTCAGGCCTGGGGGGCGAGGGAGATCTTGAGGAGAATATGTGCTGGCCTCTCCATTACAGGTGGAGAAATTGCAGGGAAGTGCAGAAGAATCAAAACCATTCTGAAGTTCGGCCCACTGATGAGATTCTCTACCAGCAGGCTGAGGAGAAATATTGCTGACTGGTTTAGGACAAATCTGTTTTGTTGGGAATCCGGAAATGGGCGGCATCTGTACCTCATTATTGAAGTATTGCATCCTGTCTTCTCTTGTCAACTTTGGAGACCAGACACCTTTCAGACTAGATGGTAGCCTACTAAAAATAACAATGATTTTTGGCTTAAATTATGAAATTACTAAAGATGTCATAACATGTTAACACAAAACAGTTAAATAAATGTTCAACATATGCTTATTTTTTAACCAGTAAGGGCATTTATATAATTTGACACATACAAAAGTCGCTATAGTGGAGCACCCTTTTAAAATTTCTCTTTACAGGTTAATTATTCATAAATCAAACACAAACAGGATGCACAACAAATGTAAAGTCATTTAAAGGCAGAGGACTTTATCTTGAGGCATGTAAATTTGTTTTAAAATCCTTTTGTTACTGTAATTATATTGTTATACTGTATTTGCATTTCCCATGATTGATGTATCTAGTTTTGATGCAGTTTTGGAATCTGTAGCATCTGATGTTTTCTGAGCTTTTGAGTAAAGAGCGATGTTGCATAAATATACTGTAAGAGAAATATTGCAATCCTCACAATTACACATGTGCCTATTATTTAGTTTTACATAAGAGATATCTACAACAAAATCATGCAATTACAATTTACGCAAAAGTATGCATTTTTTAAAATTGCATTGACAGCCCTAAATTACATTAAATACTATTAAATTAATTTGAATTGGAAATTAGTTATTAGTAATAATTACCATTATAGGTTAATTTCTGTAACATAAATCAAGAGGGACATACTTCTCTGAGACATATGAGGAGTATGGGTCCATTGAATCTGGTTCTTCCAAGATGTCTGACACTAATCCATAAAGATCAGCCTCACTCCCACAATTATTGGCATCTACCAGATTTCTATGCAAGATAAACATTATTTTACTATTTAATAACAAATCCCTTTTGACTCACAGTAGCATGTTAATATATAACATCCATTTTTTACAGTATTATTAATAGCCTATGTGTCAAAATCAAACTAACCTGTTATTAGGTATGACTTGAGGCCAGTTCACTGATTTACAGTCTTCTTCCTGAGTTGGCCAAACTGTGTAAGGGAGTGGTGCAGAGTCTTCCACCGGGCAGTCCAAGAATGGGTTGAATGACAGCAATCCGCTGTCTCTGAAGCTATTCTGCAATTGAAGAACACAGCATTTGTTCATAAAAGGCATATAAAGAAGTTGTTAATTGGATAAAATATATACATTTTAAAAATAATTACAGGTCTAAAAATAAGCAACACTAAGAACGCCCTTAAAACGTGCAATTTAATTAGTTTGTTATTACAAATGCTGCCCAGTTCAAATATCTATTGAAACATCTATTGCAATTCATACAAGATGAAATATTTAATTTTGCAAACCTTAGCAACGCACAACAGACCACACTTCACATCTTTTACATTTAGGAAAAACCCACAGACATCTGACTTTTTTTTTCTAAATGGTAGATAGCAACGTTAGTTTCAATTACTATACATTCAAACATACGAGGAAATTAAATGGGACAAATCTATACACTAAAATCATAACTGTCTTTTTCAATTCCTTTATGCAGTAAAGCCACAATTTTGAAGAAGCATTTCTCACCTGAGGCTTGTTTGTGGAAAAGTAGGAGTCTGGTCCTGAATTATGAAATCGATCAAAGCCTGTCCTTGGTCCATTTGTATCCACGTTGATTTTGCTTTTCGCTGCATTATTAACCTTAAAGTAAAAGAGTAAAAACATATACTATCTGACCATGGACAATAATGACTTGACAAAAAACACAGGTCCAGTCAAATGAGGCCTTGAGGGGATTTTCTTTTGCCTGGTAATATGAAATATCTGACTTCACCTTCATAGTTAAACACGAGTCGATATCACTGCACTTTACTGTTCTTACTATGCTAATTAATATTTTAATTAGCTTCGTGTTCACTTGGTAATCTGTATCATGTTGGTAACTAAGTTAACTTAACAAGCAGACAGAAAAAGTCAATTAGTCAGAAGTTTTTCCTCAGAATTAGCTCTTACCTCCATTGACAATGAACTTTGCAGGCAGAGGGCCTCTCACTATAAATTATTAGCGATATAAATTATAAATATATAATATTCACGATTGTTCTAATTAGTCAACTGATTTACTGTGAAAATAAATTAAAGACGACAAATGTCTTTCCCTTAAATTTAAAAGCTCTCGACCTCGCCCGTGTCTCTTCACGACTGTGACCGCGAAGCGAAGAGTTTGCCGTCTCGAGCCGACAACTGTTTCTCGCATTCTTATTGGCTAAACCGCTTCAATTAGCCAATCAGAATCCACCAAATGGCCGCGAGGGGTGATGTAGTCAGGCTTAGTAACGGAAGAATACATTTTCCTTAAAATAATTTTTAAAAAGAAATGACATCACACGTATTTTAACAGCGGGGATTTATTTATTTTAATTGAATCAATTACAGTTTCTTTTCTACTGCTTACACACATTTTCAAAACTTTGCCTCTTTTTTTTTTTTTTTTTTTTTTAAACTTTACACACAAATCCAAGAATTGCACACACGAAAAATGCTTCACATCTCTTGGAAAATTAAGCATTGCATTCAAAACATCACAAACACATCTCAAAAGCAAACATTTGCAAACACCTTTGCCATAATATTAATTCCTGTTAGTTTTTTTGTGTGTTACATAGAGAATTGTGTGTTGTGTTTTGGAAAAAGTGTTTTATGAAATTGAAAACTGAGTCAAAGGCCGAGAATTAAGTGTATGGTTTTGCAGATTTGGTGTGTGGCTCTGGTGTTTGAGTATCAGGTTTCAGAAATTGTGTGACAAGTAAAGATTTTCCCAATAGTTATTCATTTCTCTCTCGCTCTGTTTCTAAACATTTTATTTCTTAATTAGCCTTGTCTTCTATCAAGTCCTGTCAATCCAGACTGAACAGCTGGCACTACTACAATATTATAAATAAAAGCTACATGCATTTGTTTGTGTATTCTTATCCTTAATATATCACTATTATCAGTATTACTAGCCTACTTTAAAATACTTTTGATATAAAAATGTGATATATTTTAATTTAAAACACACACACAAAAAAAAAATAAATAAAGCGAATGTTACTAACAACCCATAGCCACAAGATGTCACCACTACCCATCTCATAGATAGATAGATAGATAGATAGATAGATAGATAGATAGATAGATAGATAGATAGATAGATAGATAGATAGATAGATAGATAGATAGATAGATAGATAGATAGATAGATGTTATTTTGTATAAGACGTATTTTGTTTTGTTTTTTCAGAAAAGAGAATTTCCAAATTCCCGTTCCCTCATTCTTCCATACCATAACTCTCACCCGAATAAAAACTTTTTTAAAAATGCTCTATGTTTTCAGATGACTAATGGCATATGGTGTTGATATGGGTCTTGAGCGATTCAATTGGTCTGAAGACCTTGTAATGGGGGTTTAGGGTAGAGAAATCTGTTTCAAGACCCCCGAAATCCCTCCTCCTTCTCATACTCCCTTTAAAGTCAGCGAGAGGTAGCCCAGGGGGAACTTGAAACAGTCTGACGGACAAAGGGGGAAAAGTCACGCAGTCGCTCCTGCGCGCAACAGATATTCTTCACAAAGTATGCGATTTAAACTAGCTCGCGAGACTTTTTGTTTTCGATTAGCAAATAACATGTCGCCAAAAGCGTAGTTTGTGGACTCCCGTTGTGTTCAGTGAAAGTTAGGCGGAACTTTCCGGGACAATGCAGGCGAGTGGAAGTTTGTGTGTGTTTTTGGCACTGGTGTTGCCGTGCTGTTTCGTGGCGTCTGGACAGTATCACGGAGATAGTGGGATAGCCGTTCCTGACCACGGCTTCTGTCAGCCCATAACCATCCCCCTGTGCACGGACATCGCTTACAACCAAACCATAATGCCAAATCTGGTCGGACACTACAACCAAGAGGATGCTGGGCTGGAGGTCCACCAGTTTTACCCGCTGGTCAAGGTACAGTGCTCTCTTGAACTCAAGTTCTTCCTGTGCTCCATGTATGCGCCAGTGTGCACGGTTTTGGAGAAAGCCATCCCACCATGCCGCTCCATTTGCGAGAGGGCAAAGCACGGCTGCGAGGCCCTCATGAACAAGTTTGGCTTCCAGTGGCCAGAGCGGCTGAGATGTGAACATTTCCCAGTGCTGGGAGACGGACACATCTGTGTGGGCCAGAATGACTCCGTGGCTACAGTGTCGCCCGTTCACATGCCCGTTCCAGGAACGCCCGGTGTTCAGCTGTACTCCTCGCCGGACAAGCCCTTCCGCTGCCCGTCAGTGCTCAAAGTGCCTTCCTACCTCAGTTATAAGTTCCTGGGCGAGCTGGATTGCGGCGCTCCATGCGAGTCCTCCAGAACACATGGGGCTTATATGTTCTTCACGGACCAGGAGATTGAATTTGCACGGATTTGGATCCTCATCTGGTCCTCTCTCTGCTGTGCATCCACGTTTTTCACCGTAACCACGTATTTAGTGGACATGCAGCGTTTTAAATACCCAGAACGTCCTATTATTTTCTTGTCCGGCTGCTATACCATGGTTTCCGTTGCGTATATCGCTGGTTACTTTCTTGGGGACAAAGTCGTGTGCAACGAGAGCTTTTTTCCTGACAGCTATAAAACCATTGTTCAAGGTACGAAGAAAGAAGGGTGTACGATTCTGTTCATGATGCTGTATTTCTTCAGTATGGCGTCTTCGATTTGGTGGGTCATCCTGTCTCTCACTTGGTTCCTGGCGGCTGGTATGAAATGGGGCCATGAGGCTATTGAAGCCAATTCACAGTACTTTCACCTGGCTGCCTGGGCCGTTCCAGCTGTAAAGACTATTAGCATCCTGGCCATGGGGCAAATCGATGGAGATGTGTTAAGTGGCGTCTGCTTTGTGGGCCTGAACAATCTGGATCCCTTGAGGGGCTTTGTGTTGGCCCCTCTCTTCATCTACCTCTTTATTGGCACCTCGTTCCTGCTCGCCGGCTTCGTGTCCCTGTTTCGTATCCGCACCATCATGAAGCACGACGGAACCAAGACTGAGAAGCTGGAGCGCCTGATGGTCCGCATAGGTGTGTTTTCGGTTCTCTACACCGTCCCGGCCACCATCGTCATTGCTTGCTTTTTTTACGAGCAGGCCTTTAGGCAGCACTGGGAGAAGAGCTGGATCAGTACAAACTGTAAGAGCCTGGCCATCCCGTGCCCCATGCAAGCCGCTCCTCACATGACCCCCGACTTCACCGTCTTCATGATCAAGTACCTCATGACTCTCATTGTAGGGATCACTTCGGGATTCTGGATCTGGTCGGGGAAGACGCTGCAGTCTTGGAGGAAGTTCTACACGCGTTTGACCAGTGGTGGACAAGGGGAGACCACCGTTTGAAACAGGAAATCGGGGTCTACATTTCCATGCAATAATGATTTTAGAACTACAAAAACATACTAAAGTGCCTTTGATTGTCAGTATTTTGAAAGCAGTTACACTTATTTTTAGACTAGCAGAGACTTTCAAGTGGAAAGAGAAATGGGACGTAAACCACTTGACTTCCCCAAACAAACATGGCCAATTTGATACCAAGTGCAGAAATGTTTTCCTCCCCCATTCTGTTGCCCCCCTGTTTTTTCTCATAAGCTGCTGGCCATAAAAACTCAACTTGGAAAGTGAGATACCAGCTGGGAATTCAACAAACGACAGAGCAATGAGAGCCATGGGGGGAGGAGAGCTCGAGAGCCTGCTGTCTAATATACGGCAGGCAGTTGTGTTAAATGTAATTAAAACATTGTACATAATATTTGTAAAAATCTGTATTTGAACATTATTATATATATGTATTTAAGCAAGTCTGCATTTTTTGTTTTTCAAAATTTGATATTCTGTAATATCTAAAATGTGTAGCCACTAGTCTCTCTTTCATATCTTCTATACTCATGTTTGCTCTGTTTCAAATTAAAGTTGTTGTAAATAATACTTCTATTCTTTTTAAAAATTATTTAGTTCAGAAGTGAAAGGAAAACAGTTTCCATAATATTTATTGTGGATTTAAAGTATAGTTCACCTAAAAAGAAATATTCTGTCATTTGCTCACCCTCATGTTGTTTCAAACCAGTATGTTTTTGTCTTATGTGGAAAATAAAAGAATATTTTGTAGAAAAAATGTTTTGTCCTTAAATGAAAGCCAGTGAAGTCTAATGTTGTTTTTGACATTCATTGTATGGACTAAAAAAACAAGTTCTTCAGAATGTCTCTTTTTGTGTGTGTTCCACAGAATGAAAGTCATAGGTGTGGAACAACACGAAGGGGGAGTAAATGACAGAATTTTCATTTTTGGATTAATTGTTTTAGCATAAAAGCAACTGCAATAATTCACTGTTTTTCAAATATGTAATCCATATGTCTGTAATTGCCTGTTCTTCATATTTCTACCAGATCTTAGGACTCTTTTTCCACAAACACTACCCTAAACTCAGAGTTTGGAACGGTTGTATGTGCGTCAGAGAGAGTGTGTGCTGCATTTTCTTTTTTTGATTGTAGTGTGAAACAGGCAGCCGTTGAGGAGCAAATGGTTCTCGCATGGTCCTGAGAGCTGAGGCATGCAGAGGAAAAATGGAAAGCACATGATGAAATGATTGTGTTTGTGTGTGTGTGTGTGTGTGTGTGTTGGTATTTGTGGTTTACGGGGACACAAATTTGTTTAATGACATGGGTATGACAGAGGTATTACAATTTGAAGGTGGTTTATGAGGACACTGCCTATGTCCCTGTAATTCAAAAGGCTTAAAAAACATACTAAATGGCGTTTTTTTGAAAATCTAAAAATGCACAAAGTTTCCTGTAAGGGGTAGGTTTAGGTGTAGGGCAATAGCACATACAGTTTGTACAGTATAGAAACCATTACGCCTATGGAGAGTCCCCGTAAACCACATATACCAGACTGTGTGTGTGTGTGCCTACTTAACCATATTTTGGGGACAAATTTGTACCCAAAAGTGAGGCAAACCTGACAAAATCTCCAAAAACCTCCCTTTGGGGACATCCTCATTTGTAAAACGGGTTTAAAAATAAACTAAACAAAGTTTTTCTGAAATTGTAAAAAAGTTTCCTGTAAGGGGTAGGTTTAGGTGAAGGGTTGGTGTAGGGCAATAGAAAATAAGGTTTGTACAGTATTGAAACCATTACGCCTATGGAATGTCCCCATTTAGATAGCTAAGTAAACGTGTGTGTGTGTGCACGACACAAACCAGCCTGCTTTACTGAAATCTGTTAGTGATCAGTACAAAACTTTTCAAAGGTGCAGGTTTTTACTCCACTAACTTTGTCTGAATCCATGTAAGGCTGACTGATTTTCATGTCTGCTTTGCTTTGGCCTGTGAGTGTATGTTTGTGAGCTCAGGTTTCTAATCTAATGCATGCCCCTGGGCAGCCAATTTCATGCGCTGCACCTCATACAATGTTTGCCTTCTCCCTTTACGCCAAATCTTGCTCATTTAACATGCACCACTTTCCGTGTGTGTACTTCATACCCCGTTTTTATTTTCACCACTTTATTTCCCTTAGAATTTATACATAAAAATGTCAACGAGTTAAGATTTTGTGTTTAACATTTAGGTCAACGAATTGGGAAAAGTGTATATAAAATTTTGCTCAAATGTTTAATGCTTATTAGAGAAAGCTGCATTTATTTGATCAAAAAGTACAGTATAATAATTAATATTGTGAAATATAATTTAAAATATCTGTTTTCTATTTGAAAATATTTTACAGTGTATTCCTGTGATGGCAAAGCTGAATTTTCAGCAGCCATTACTCCAGTCTTCAGTGTCACATTATCCTTCAGAAAATAATATGCTAACTGGTGCTCAAGAAACATTTCTTATAATAGTCATGCTCCTTAATATTTTTTTGTGTAAGCATGATATATTTTTTTCTTCTTAAATGTACAGAATGCTCAAAAGAACAGCATTTATTTCTATTCGAAATGTTTTGTAACATTATACGGTAAATGTCTTTTACTACTTTAGATTAATTTAATACATCCTAGACCTAGCTGAATAAAAGTATTAATTTATTTTCAAAGAGAAAAAAATTAAATAAAATGCTGTTTCAAATTGTTTTAAATGCAGTTTCACATCTACAAGCTTTATAGTCATGTCCTCAGCAGATGCTTGCTTACTTAAGCAACTATAAGTATAACTTGTAAATCACATCGGCTGAGAAGGCACACGTAATGCTATGCTTAAGCCTCAAAATAAGAATCCCAAAATAACTGCAAATACATTTTCATCTTTCTGCATTATCATCTAATCATCTGTGTTCTGAATGAATAAATAGCCATTATGATACTGTAGCCTACTGTACATACAAGTCCACACTCAGGACATTTATAATGCAGAGGTGATTTTCCCTATTCTGTTTTTTTATATATTTTTGTGTATTCAAACAAGCATTTAGCTGGCTTTTTTCACAATCCTTTGGTGTCTGCAACAAAATATACTTTATTCTCAGCTGGTTTTGCATCAAAACCCAGACTTTACAATGGACATCAAATGGCAACCAAACCTAAATTGTTTAATGTATAAGAGTAACAAAATTGTCCTAAAAATCAAACTTTGACATTTATTTATATCATCCCTGAAATGCAGCTAACAATTCACTGCACAAAACACAATGTAGTCAGCATAAACCATGTTTAGTCACAGCCCACCAGCTGAGAACCGCTGCTTTGCACATACACGCTCTCCATTACATCTGTTAAATACACACACATAATCCTGTTGGAGGATACAGATACCTCAAATAGTACGATGGTAAACTAGAAAGCCTGTGTGTTAATGGAAAATGTTGTGTGTAGGTATGTGTGTTTATGAGTGTTAACAGTAAAATGATATGTCCTCTCCTACAGATAATCTCTCCAAACATGTAGTCAAACGCAAATGCTCATACGGTGCACACACACTCGCAACGCTGGAATCCCCCGAAAGATATAGACCAGTAATTCAACTCCCCTGGAGATGATGTCATGACACAGATGAAGGGAAAGGAAAGTAGATCCACCCTAAAATCTCAAGAAGTACAGAAACTGTCCCATCATTTCTTTTCTTTTTTTAACCAGTAAAAATATCAAAGGAAAAATGTATTTACTGAATACTTTAACTTCATTTATATGGTGAAAGAATATATTTTAAATGAAGTTGATATTCCTTAGCCCATTGCATTTTAAAAAGTAACATGCAATTGTTGCCTTAAAAAGTGAAAGTAAAGTGAAGTGACATGTGGCCAAGTATGGTGACCCAGAATTTGTACTCTGCATTTAACCCATCCAAGTGCACACACACAGTAGTGAACACACACACACGCGGAGCAGTGGGCAGCCATATTGCTGCAGCGCCCGGGGAGCAGTTGGGGGTTCAATGCCTTGCTCAAGGGTCTCAATCACCTCAGTCATGGTATTGAAGGTGGAAGAGAGTGCTGGTTATTCACTCCCCCCACCTACAATCCCTGCCGGACCTGAGACTCAAACCCACAACCTTCAGGTTACAAGTCCAACTCTATAACATTTAGGCCACAACACAAAAAGGTTATTCCAAACCTGAATGAGTTTCTTTTTTCTGATGAACACAAAAGAAGATATTTTGAGGAATATGGATAACCAAACATTTGATGGTCCACATTGACTTCCATAGTATGGAAAAAAAAATACTGTGGAAGTAAGTGGGGACCATCAACTTTTTTTTTTTTTTTTTAATATGCGAGTAAATGATGACAGGATTTTCATTTTTGGGTGAACTGATCCTTTAAATAGCCATTTTTACGTTTTGTTGGTATAAATTGATGTATTTAGGATGACTTAGTGAATGCTAAATATTTCTTTGATTTGAATAATTTGGATGTTACCTTTTTTTGTAGGTAACCTTTTTTCAGTGTAGCATGTTGTTCTGAAGCATAAACATTTGTTAGAATTTTGCTTAACAGGGAAAAACCAACTTGCCAGTGAATAAAAAACAATAAAAAAGTAAACTATTTATAATATTTCATTGAAGTCTCTATGAGTAAGAACATGCAATGCTCAATAAAACTTTTAGCCTCCTCTAAATCATACAGATTCTTTTTTTTTTTTGCTGACTTCTCAGAAAATCAGAGATAGTTGTTATACTGTTGACAGCTCAACCGTGCTTTCAAATCTGTGCAGAAGGTATTCATGTCTCTCTAAAGATACTCCTGCAGAGTCTGTCATCACTTTCATTCTTCTTGTGGCAGATGCCTTGATCCCTCAGGGGAGACGAGAGAGATGTAGGTTAGATAGAGCATATGTACCAGATTAGTTACAGGTGATATAAGTGTGTCTTATGACACTGAACACAGATGATATAAATGGTAATGTGTTGGTGTGAATAGAAAATAATGAATCCCTGTGTGCCTTTTTGATTGTATTATTATTATTATTATATGGCTTTCTGTGCTTCCTTCAAATTGCAATACACTCCCAATTCTCTCTCTCCCTCTCTCTTGCTCAGATGAAAGTAGGGAATGCAGTGAGCCAGTGGTCAAGTATAGAGCACTGGTCTGACTGCACTCTATGAATTTAGCTGGCTCAGTGACAGCTTATATCCTGTGTCTGTGTCTCTGTGTGTGTGTGTGTGTGTGTGTGTGTGTGTGTGTGTGTGTGTGTGTGTGTGTGTGTGTGTGTGTGTGTGTGTGTGTGTGTGTGTGTGTGTGTGTGTGTGTGTGTGTGCGTGAGATGGCTGACTTGCCTAGGGGCTTGATTTTTGAGTATGGTTCAAGTTGATGACAATCCCTGTTTGCCTTTCCTACCAAAGAAGGAGGTGGAGGAAAGCATAAATGCAACAACGAAACAATGGAGTAATAAAAAGTTGGAGTGGAGGGTAAAGTGCGCTTTCCATGATGGGTTTGTGCGATCGGTTGAGATGATAATGTGGAAAATTCAGCAATACTGAGCTCTTTTCCCACTATATATTTTGTCCAGGATAAACAAGAAGCAAAATTATGTGGAGAACAAAAGACTGTTGAACAGAACATACAGCCTTTAACTTTCAGGCCAATAATAGCAATAACAGCAGCCAATCAACACTTTCTTTGTTAACATTGGTTGATAGAAATACAACTGTTCATTCTTCATGTTAGCTCGAGTCCATTATTAACAGATACAACTTTAAATGAATAATGGATTAATAAATGATGAAAATATCATTAACTTTATAAGTATTTTTAATGTTAGTTCATGTTAGCTCAGGTCCATTAAATAACATTAACAAATACAACTTTTGATTTTAACAATGTATTAATAAATGTTGAAATTTACATTGACTAAAATGAATAAATGCTTTCATGTATTTTTCATTATTAGTTCATGTTAATGTTAACAACTGGAGTCTTATTTTAATGTGTTACCAAACTTTCTTTTTAACTTTACCACTGGGTTAATTTGTACACACTATAAGTTCAAAATGATACCAGATTCCAAAACAATACTTAGGCGTATCTATTTGATTTGTGTTCTTTAGTTCTTCCTGTTGTAACAGAAGTGGAGGAATACTGAGTGAATTGGCTCCATGCTGTTGGCATGTGTTACAATTGTTGATGGTTTGCCAAAGTAGAAGCTTTAGTTAATACTGATCTTCACTCTTCCCAGACTTCCACTGTCTTCACTCACATCTTCTGTAAGAGACACATGCAGGTCAAAGCATTTTCTCAGAACTTCTTCACTCTAACAGGTTTGAGAATGCAGACGTTTTTAAACATGTAATGCTATGATGCACGCTATATGTGAGAGCAGACATAAAGGAGAAACTAGACAAAACTAACATTTATCAGCTTAATAGAGAGAGAAAAACTATGTTGGGTTTAGATTTTCTGATGTATGCATGCGCATGTGTGTGTGTGTGTGTGTGTGTGTGTGTGTGTGTGTTCACTCTTTTTTATGCTTGTTGAATTAAATAGCCTTTATCTCCTCCACTGGGACATGAAGGGACAAGCTAAATAGTGGGCAGAGGAATGCTAACCATCAGATCACATACTGATTATATCACACACACACACACACATAGGAAGTTTAGATTTCACAAGACATTTTGAATTATGTTGTCTGTTCAAGAATCTTTATTTCTTTAAATATCTCAGTGTATGAAGGCATGTGGTGGACACACAGTATTGTTTCCCAGCCACTGACCACTTTACTGACCTTCTATCAGCATCCCTCCATCTTTCCACTAACAGGAAGAAGTTTGTTTTCCTGTTTCCACCTTCCTCTGTGAGAATTACTTCCTGTGCAGAAATGGATTTGTTGAGGCGTCTGTGACACAGAGAAACTGACATTACTGTTCAGTATTTAAGTGTGTGACCACATGTCTTCTTTTGTGGGGAAAGAAATAAGAAAGACATTAAAAGAAGTTTTTTACATCAATGATGCATTAAACTAATTAAAAAGTGACAGTAAAGATAATTATATTGTTTCAGAAATATTTATTTTTCAAATTAATGCTGTTATTTGAACTATCATCAAAGAATCCTCAAAAATACATCACTGTTTCCACAAAAAATATATAATATATCATTTAATATATTATAATATATAATATTAGCGTACTTCTAAATACGAATTTCAATGATACATTAAATGCAGGAGAAATATTTCCAGTTTTGAAAAATTCTAGAAATCATACCTGTATGTGTCTAGTGCATGTGTGCTAGCTTACATCTATGCATGCATATTTATCTTTTTCTTAAAGTAAGCCTGGGTCTGTGGGTGGATTTGCCAAAGGGAAGAATTGAGGAGTCTGTGTGTGTGTGTGTGTGTGTGTGTGTGGCAACAACAACTTCTGCTACCAGCTGCTGTTCAGAAAAGTGACGACAGCTGTGTTATGACTGTGTGCCTGTGTGTGATGGCTATTTACAGAGCAGGACACCCAGAGAGGATAATGATGGCCTTCTGTGTGAGCTTGCATGTTTGAGAGCAAAAGATTGGGACTGGCAACAAATTGAGATGGACCGGAACGGATATTGAGAGATTACAGTGGATGATTCAGTGCCGGATGCCAAGTGTGTAGAAACGACCGTTGGTTACAAAAATTGCATGACTGTATTTATTTTTGCATCCCATGTCAACTTCATAACCTCAAAGTAAACTTCAAAGTAAATCACTGAACATCTACACTAAAACTTCAATTCAGTTGATGCCTTAATTTTTTAAGTATAATCAAATTTTCTATACAAGTCATTTCAACTTTAGTTCAATTAAAAAAACAAAGCTGAATCTCATGTTTAAAAAAAGTGTAAATTGATAAAAGTAATTGACAAATTGTGATTGAGTTAAAGTAATGAAAAAAAATGTGGTTGACTTTTTTTCTTTTTTTGACAAACATTTTAATTTTAAGTAGGTTTTGTGCAATGCATTAATCTAGAAACAGATGAAAGACAGAAATAACTTTATTTGACTTGTTAAAGGGATAGTCCATCCAAAAATGACCATTCTGTTATCACACACTCACCCTCATGTCAGTCCAAACCTGCATAACTTCTTTCTTCTGCAAATCACAAAAGAGGTTATCATTATAAATGTCTCATTGTTCTTTTTGTCCATACAATGATAGTCAATAGATAGTAAATTATGACAATTTTCATATGGATGAACTATCGCTTCAAAAATAGAGAATTTGTTAAGATACGAAGCTTACATGCACAAATGCAGTTTTCTGGATGGTGCCTCTAGAAATGCTTGTCGTTTCATTGGTCAAGTTGCGGTAATCATGCTCTTTTGCACAAACAGTGATAGTTAGCTGTGAAAGCTGGATGGCAGTTTGGTGTGAAGTGCCTGTATTTGTATGAAACGCTTCTTCGTGACGTGACTGTGTTGCGTTGTGGATATACGGCCTGTAGCCTGGTGTGAGCTGACCCGGGGTGGTGGTTTGGGCTTGGGGTGGAGCTGTAATGTGAATCCTATCTCCCTCTCCTCAGGTAATGAGTTACAGCTCTGGCTCCTGACAGGCGAGTCGTTTTGCGTCAGGGCTTTAATAGAGGCCTTTAAAATGGCTCATCCTTAGGAATTTACAATCCCATTCCCACCCACACATGCTTGCTGAGAGGAGAGGAGGAGAGACAAGGTGGCTAGCGTATAGTCGCGTTGTCCCGACAGAGAGCCAAGCGGAAATATACCGCTGTAGGCAAAATGACGGAAGCGAGAGCAGTGTGCGAGTTCGACTAAGAAAAAGAGAGAGTGAGGGGGAGTTTTGCCGTTTTTGCCTTTGTCGTCTGTATGTCTGTGTGTATGTGTGTGTGTAAAGTTGATGGGCTGTACATTTGCTCTGTAATTTCTCCCTCCCAGAGTAATCACTTCCATCTGGGACCTGCCCAGAGAGAGGCCCCAGATTGGAGGTAAGAGTTAGTCTCACACACACACAGCATTACAGTATGAGTTTCTACTCTCAGATCTCTGAAAACTAGTTCAGTCAGACTGCTTGATTAAATGAGAGCTCATGCTTTAGTTATAGGAAATGCGTGAACTCAAAGACAAGAAGAGGGAGAAAGATAAAGAAAAAACAAGTTTGTGTAACAGGAAGTGAGTACGGGGGGGAGGGGGGGAATCCATGCAACTGCCTGAAGACATCCATGAAACAACTGTAGCAAACATGTAAAATGATATGAAGGTCCCGCTTACTGTACTTACAGTAGAGTTAACATAGAAACACTGGCATCTGCTGGCCACTGTTATTATCACTTTCTCAAGTCTCTTTAAGTCCAAAGAGGCACCATACCCAAAAATGGCTATTATCTTTAACTCAAACTTCAAACAAAACTATTAAAAAAAAATGTGTTAAATTAAATTAACCTGAAATAAAATTTTACATATAAACATAAGATGAAAGGCTTAATGATAATTTAATGAAATTAGAAATTTTGCCTTGGCAACTAAAGTAATAATTGTAATTGTAAAAAATGAAACTGAAATAAAAATACATTAAACCTAAAAGGTAATGTAAAAAATTACAAAAGCCTTAACAAAATGTAAATGAAAATTGAAAAATATTAATAAAACTATAAATATTACTAAAATAAGACTGCAAACTTTTCATTATGTCTTAGCAAGTTCATATTCATCATTTGCTATTAATCAGATTAAAAAAACAAAACAGAATTACACTGAAATATGTTTTTCCGTTATTAGTTTGATGGTCTCGCTGTATGGAAAAACATTTTTTTTTTTTTTAAATACAAATTTTCTATATTTTTCTTAAAGATATTATATATATCATGCTGTTTAAATAAATGCTGTTTGAAACAGTCTTATATGGAGTTTATCAGGTCATGTCAATTTCCCAGAAGTGTTTCATGTTTTAACCCCCATCTAAAGAAAATCAAAGCAACGTCAAAATGATCAAACAGGAAATCTTTGTGTACTGGATTCCATATACCACAGGAAACCATACAAGTAAATATACAACATTGCTTTGTGTTGAATATGTCACTGAAGTGTTGAAACTTTGAGAGAATAAGAGAAACTTCAATAGGAGCATTTTCAACACATGCCGACAGCTGTTGAGAATTACAGCGATTTGTATTTTAGCCAGACTCTGAGGAAACATATGAAAATATAACTAAATGCACAAATTAAATAAACCACAATAAATCACTGACTATTCTACACAGATCTGCTTCAATATAATGACTGCATGTCACGTCACCATTTTTCTATGGCCTTCAGAGTCATGAATCCTCAAAAGTGTTTTGTTGTTCAGTCATGGACAGATTCTGACAGATTTGTTTCATTCATCCTTATTTATTTACGCTGGCTATACCTACCTATCCAAGCAGGAGCCGGTTTTCAGCCCACATACACCTGAAAAGTCAATAAAAGCTACGGGAGAGACAATGATGCTCATGACAATATGGGAGCCCACAGGTGTGTGTCAGATAACTCTGCTGAAGAACTACATTAGAGTTACTTCAACTTTCATTCAGGTCACAGGCCTTTGACACACACTGTCAGACATTTTCACACTTCATTCCTCATTCTTTCCACTAGAGTGTGCAAAAATCTCAGTAGCAATATTTCAAGTTGTTGTTTTTTAAATGTTATATCATTTGTTTATGGCAACTACTGAAGTCCACTATCTTTATTAGAACATATTTAATATTTATTTCACAAAACACTCAGTTCAATAGTTATTTTTGGTCCAATAATAAATTATGTCTACAAGCACTAACGTTGTTTCCATGCTTTCTTTTTTTAACATTGAGATTATTATTATTGTTAGTAGTAGTAGTATTATAAATAATAATAATAATAATAATACTTATTATTGTTATTATTATTATTATTAATAATACTACTAACAATAGTACTTATTATTATAATAAGTATAAATATACTTGTTGTTATTGTTATTATTATTATTAATAATAATAATAATTATTATTATTATTAAATAGTAATTGTGCTTGTTCATCTTACTTTTGAGGCTGTCACTTTACTACTTTTTGGAAACGTAAAGGAAATCCTCCACATGTGACTTATAAGTCAAATATTTATTTGTCAGATGCTTTGTTTTTTGTTTCCAGTTATTCATGGTTGTTTTCCAGGATCTTCCTGTCTACATTCCTGCCATAAGAACATTAACAGACCTTTGATGGTTTGATTGTGCACTACCTCCTTAAACAGTTAACGGATCACTTCACTCGCTTCCAAAAAAAAAAAAAAAAAAGCTGTGGGACTTCCTCTAGCTCCTGGCAAGCAAATATTTCAGTCATTTTACTGTAACTTTAACAAACATTTATTTTTAGTCTCAGTTACATGTACTGTTAAACTGTTATTCTGCATTATTGATTCCAAATGAGTCAGAGTCTGTTCACACGTTCAAGGTCTTTAGTGGGATGTTTGGGTTTCTCTGTGGACTGGCATGTCCAAAGCAAACAGCTCCTCATCACACACACCACTGCACACACACACAAAGATGAGAACGGGAGTTTTGTTCAGTTTACCTATCTGATTTTCACACTGATTTTTGTTCATTACACTCCTTCAAAATATTTGGTGTGCATACAGTTCAAATGCTGTTTATATACAAGTTACTCCTTAGGATCTTTTGATTCTCTGACCTAATGGCTGGTTCACATCGACCGAACATCACCAGTAGTTCAGACTGTCTTAAGTTGCCTGTTTGGAAACATAACTGTCATTTTCACACTGACTCAATATAACCCAGTAACCACTGCAATGTTTGTTAGAATGAACTTGCATTTACATGCCATACCTGATACAAATGCCAAGTTCTGTCATGAAACTCTAGATGGTGCAGGCTGATGGGTCGTTAACACAAACTGATGATATTCTCAGCGTTAAACTACTTGGCACAAGCTGATTGGTTCATGTTGCATACGTAGCCAATGAGCTTACTGCTTTACATTTAAATGGATTGTCAGCATTCACTAGAGCAGCTCGCAGCGCGCTTTTAGAGTTCTTCTGAAACCCTCCACCTCCCCAGCTCCACCTGTATAGATCTGCTACAAGTTATTAGATGTGCTATTTGTGCAGCAGCAGTACGTCTTAAATACTCACAGCACTGTATCGGCGTATGCACTGGCAGTAGCAAGTTCCTGTACTTGCTTTTCAGCAGCAGCAGAAACAATAATCATCAAACTTGATCCTGGAGGGCCGGTGTCCTGCAGAGTTTAGCTCCAACTTGCCTCAACACACCTGCCTGGAAGTTTCCAGTATACCTAGTAAGACAGTGATTAGCTGCTTCAGGTGTGTTTGATTAGGGTTGGAGCTAAACTCTGCAGGACACCGGCCCTCTAGGACCGAACTTGGTGAGCCCTGATCTACAACAACAGCAATAACCAACAGCAGCAGCAGCAGCAGCAGCATATAGCAGATCTATTTCGCAAAGACCAAATACATTAACATTGTCATATCCATTAACATACTTAAATCTTCAAAGAGTTGTCATGACATAAATGTACATAACTGATCAATAAAACTACCTCCAGAGCAGTCAAACAACCACAGTACTGTTCAAAACTTTAGGGTCAGTACAATTTTTTTAAAGAAATTATTTTGACCAAGTGACGGTAAGGACATTAACAAGACCAAAGGATTTTTATTTCAAATAAATTAAGTTCTTTTGAACTTTCTTTTCAAAAAATGTGTCATGGTTTCTTCAAAGATATTAAGCAGCACAACTTTTTAATATTGATAATATGAAGTGTTTCTTGAGCAGCAAATCAGCATATTAGAATGATTTCTGAAGAACACTGAAGACTAGAGTAATGGCTGGCTGCATTGTCATCACAGGAATAAATTACATTTGAAAATATATCAAAATAGAAAACAATCATATGAAAGTGTAATAATATTTTACAATGTTACCATTTTTACGGCATTTTTAATCAAATCAATGCAACCTTGCTGAGCATAAGAGACGTCTGCCAAAAACATTTGAAAAATTACGGACCCCAAACTTTTGAACCGTTTCTATCTTCAAATGTGACCCTGGACCACAAAACCAGTCTTAAGTGTCAATTTTTCGAAAATTGAGATGTATACATCATCTGAAAGCTGACTAATTAAGCTTTCCATTGATGTATGGGTTGTTAGGATCGGACAATATTTGGCCGAGATACAACTATTTGAAAATCTGGAATCTGAGGGTGCTAAATATAAAATATAAAATATAAATATTGAGAAAATCGCCTTTAAAGTTGTCCAAATGAAGTTCTTAGCAATGCATATTACTAATCCAAAATGAAGTTTGTATACATTTACGTATAAAACGCATAGAAATTTACAAAATATCTTCATGGAACATGATCTTTACTTAATGTCCTAATGATTTTTGGCATAAAATAATTTTTTTTAATTTTGACCCATACAATGTATTTTTGGCTATTGCTACAAATATACCCCAGCGACTTAAGACTGGTTTTGTGGTCCAGGGTCACAAATGTACTTATACATGCAGGCTCAGTGAGTCCAGTGAGACTCTTTTTTTCTTTTATTGGGAAAACAGAACAACCAAAGTTCAACTGATAACATGACAGCAATTAGAGAGGGAAAAGGAATGGGGAATGCCTGACCTTTGATTCAGTATCTTTGTCTCCCTTTTCACACAAACATCCAAATAAACATCACTGACACGACACAAAATAGTTTACTTTTCAGAATCACTAGTAAATATAACATACACTCGCTCTCTCTTATCACCACTTCTCTTTCTCTTTTACCACAGTCACAGTATGTGTGAAAAGAAACTGTGTTAAAGATGTACGGTGAAATGTTGTGATAGTTGCGGGTGGGGTTTGTGACAAGGCGCTGAGTCGAACCCAGCAAGAGGACAGTGTTCTGCAGACCGATTGAATGAGGCTTCAGTCGCGGGGAGGAGCCAGAAACTAAAGAGATGCAGAGAACAGCTCAGGACAGAGGACATGTGTGCATAGCAGAGACTCAGAGACACAGGAAAGGACGAGCCACCTGATAAGAAAGCTGGGAAATGACTTGGATTTTATGAAACTGGTTATACTGATAGGAGAAATGAGTATTGCTGATGGGAAGACACGTTATGTGTCCACTTTCAGGATACAGCTGTCAAGCTCCCAGTCAAAGGGGGCCAACGGACAAGTGTCCCAACCCGCACACATCCCCACAATCACCACAGCTGTGAGGAAGCCTGGAGAGACATCCAATGCAGGCAAGTCTGGACATTTCTTGCTGCTACACACAGGTGTTTGTGAGTGTGTGTCTGTCAGTATTTGCATACTCGAGAGAGTCTATTTGTGTTTGTATATGCAAGCCGGTTGGATTCTTGTCTGTAAATACTTGTTGAGGTTAACATGGTCTGTACTTGCGGTTAAATACCTGATCTCTTCAGGAAGCATTGTTCTTAAAACAAGCCCTCTCAAAGAGTTGTCATGGTTAATAATCAGTGTTCATGCAGCAGACATCAGAGAATGACAGGCACTTTGTTTTTCGCTTTCACTGCATTTGGATAATAATCAAGTGATAGAAGAGTTCAGTGTATAACTGCATTCAGCCAGATTTAGACGGGGAAATCCTGAACATACTTATGTTTGACGTCCCTATGGTTTGTTTACACCAGATGATATGCCTGAATGGATTTGTTTTTTATCAGGCTGATGTCTGATATTTTAGGATCCAAAAATGCTTTTAGTTTTATTTTGTGATACCTCAAGGATCTATTTGTACTTGATCTAATCCAGGGATTCTCAACCGTTTTCATTTTATTGATTGTGCAATTGTGCAAAACAATATCCAAAGGCCTCTCATATAAACTATAATCATTTTTTCTGGTATGTCTTGCTGTAGATATGACAAAGCCACTTTGATCTCGTTTTTGTATTAACAGAAATGGGGAATTCATTAACCACATTTATTCTTGTGACTGCAGACGTATCAAGAAATGTATATTAAATTAAAAACAAAAAAGTTCAACAGTTGTTGAGAGGAATAATTGAAGAGTTCAGATGTGTTGTCTGAAATTTTCATCTAAAATTAGGAGTTTTAGCAGGCTCCTCTGTTTAGGTTCAGCTATTTTACTCCAATGGCAATGTTTTACAGGCCATTTTCTATATGATTAAAGTGAAATAACTGAACATAAACATTTCAAAAAAAAAAATTTCAGACGGCACTTAGAGGCTTTTGCATCTGAACTGATTTGACATGTTTTCTTTTATCATTTTAAAATTTAAAGAATTAGAATAAAGAATAAGAATGAGAATTTAATAATAATTGTAAAAAATAATAAGATTTTTAAGAAAGTAGATTATTTTAATGTAAAAATAATCCTTGTTGACGACCACTGATTTAACCCATACAACATTTTGTTGTTGTAACTTAATTTGTCAGGTTTTTTATTTAGATTAAAACTTTTTGAAAAACATGTACGACATAACAGGTCGTATAGATGTTGCAACATGAAGCACATTTAGGTTATCTAAAAAAGCATTTTAATTTCTTCTTCATTTTACATCATTAATTTACTTTGTTTAAGAGGAAATGTTCCCAAACTTAAAGCTTTCTGTGTATTTACAGGTTTAAATGGGGGGGGGGGGGGGGGTCACATTTTTAAAGTGGTCTCAGACTTTGGAACCCCACTGTATCTTATCTGTCTCAGGATGCAAATTACTGACCAGGCAAGAGGTCACTATTGGCAGGAAATTCCTTCCTTGCTAATTTGAACAGCAGGCTTTTGTTTTGTTTTCTGCACCGGTTTGTGTGGGACATGTATGTTTGATGCTAGTGCTCTATTCTAACTGCACAGTTACAACACTGCAGTTCCTTCCTTTCATTTCTTAGATCTTATCACCTGATACATGACAGCAGAAGTACAAAGAATGAAACTTAAAACGTTTCAGTTTGTTCTTCATAGAACTGGAGTCACCATTTTATTTTTCCGATGCAGTGAGTTGCCAGAACAACCAGTTAAAAAAAAAAAAAAAAAATCCTTGTTTGCATGAACAAACAAGGATTACATGGTTACATTAGGCCAGGGCAAAAGACAGCAAATCATGTGATCTACCAGGTCAGTGAGAACAAAAGTGTTTGGTCCAATGTTGATACAGCAAAGAGGACTAGAATGACTTGTTTCTTGACCTGAAATTACATGTCATACATCCCTTAGCTGAATGAGATTAAGAAGACCACATCAATTATGTGTACATGAGACAGCATCACAAATATAAAAGGGGCCGGTCACATTTTATAGTTACTAAACACAAATGCTTATGGGGTTAATTATATTATACAAGGCTCCGCCCCCACAGCCCTGAATGAAAGGTAACTTGCAGTATTTTAAACAGAAACAGGTTTGTTGGAGGAGTGTCAGATGAGATCACAGTTTAGCTCAAGCCTGTGGTCTGATTTCAATCCGCTCTTTTGAGTCACAATTAACTTTTGTTAGTTATGTTCAACTTTTGTTATAATAATTGCTTTGTTTAATTTTCTCATGATAAATTTTATTGCTTTTTGTCATTTTTACGTGGTGTTTCTAGACAGAAGGTGTGACAGCGAGGATGTTGAAACATACAACAGCTATTTACAAACACATCTCTTCAGCTGCTCTCTTCATTTATATGAGCCTTGGCTCTTCCTGTGTGAACTTATTGTTAAACACTATACAAGTCTATGATTCACAAATCCATATAAATATATTATTTGCTATTGCAAAAATAATCATCATCGTCATCACCATAAGATTTAAAAGGTATTAAAACCATGCCCATATATTAAGGTTTTAAATTAATTTACTAAATAAATACCTAGTAAACATAATAACATGATTATTATTAATGCTTAAAACATGCTGACAACAATGTGCAGCATTATATTTAAGCAATATCACTTGTATGTGTGATCCTGCTTTTATGCAAGAGCTCAATAAACAAGTAATATTGAGAAACTTACATTTTAGACAAAGTATTGCCAAGTATTTTGTATATTTTTGCTCCCTCGATGAAAAATCTACCGAATGAAGCAACAGAGTCTCTCTGTTCCTGGTGTTCCTCACTTTAATTTGCTCAATTAGGTCTGCTCTCTTGATTGCTCAACACAAATTTCTCCTTATGGAGATAATAAATGATGATGTTGAGAGGTAGAGTAAACAATTCAATGATTCAATCATAGAATCATTTCGTTCCTCAAGAAATGAGTGTGTTGGAAGGAATCAGCTTAATGAATAATTTAACGACTCATTCATAAAGACAGCACTTTGTTGCCTCCTACTGTGATTCGAAATTCAAAAACCATACTTCATTGTAGTATAATAAATATATACGACTAATCTCATTCTGCTTTCTTCTGTCAAGCTAGTGAGTAGTAAACACAGCCATACTAGTGATCTGTATCCACCCCTTTTCACTGAGCCCCTTGAGGACTGTATAGTGGATGAAGGAAATGACATCGCACTGAAAGGGACTATCACAGGGAACCAGCCAATAAGTGTTTCCTGGCTTCATAATGGCGAGTTCAGTTTTTTCTTTATATTGATTTTGCTGAGTGAGAATACTTTTACTATAGATATATGACTCAATATATAAATATGTGTTTGTATGCACATTTGCTATGATTTCATATGCAGCGTCCTTCTACTGGAGTTTGTCATTTAAATTGTTCAATAAAATTAAAATAAAAGGAGTCCCACACATTTCAATTACAAACAAACAAACGTTATTTTCAAGTTTTTAAAACTTTGGTAATTCCATCTCTTCTTAATGCCACAAATTCACTCCTTTTCCTTTGTCTCCCTCTTTCTGTCCATTTGTACCACAACCGTTTCAGGTGAGCCTGTGCTGTTTGGAAAATCCTCATTAGTGGGAGGAGTGGTGACTTTGATAGTTAGGGAATGTCTCCCAGAGGATGCTGGGGCTTATACATGTGTGGCTGAAAACACAGCAGGAAAAACATCCAGCAGCGCAGCGGTGTGTGAGAGGTAAATATGAACTCAAATTCAACATACATATGGGGCCATACACTTTTAAAAAATAAAGGTGCTTAAAAGGTTCTTCACAGCGATGCCATAGAAAAAAACATTTTTGGTTCCACAAAGAACCGTTCAGTCAAAGAACCATCTCTTTCTTACCTTTTTATAATCTGAAGAACCTTCTTTCGTCACAAAGAACCTTTTGTGAAACAGAAAGGTTCTTCAGATGTTCTTTATGGAACCATTTAGACAAAAAAGGGTTCTTCTATGGCATCATGAAGCACCTTTATTTTTAAGTGTGTTACATTACTAGCACGATGCAGGTGTTTCTGTTTACGTCATATACAGACATGTCAATTGACAGGGTTATCAATGTTAATTTCCTTGTCTAATGTCATTCTCTCGCTCTCTCTCTCTCTCTCTCTGATTTAATTATTTACTTCCCGTTTGCTCCTCATGCAACCACACCATATGAACCGAATCAACTGCAGACTATGAAGCAATCATTGGGATCCGTAACAATATTGCCAACACATCTCACTCTCATCCTAATTCCTCTCATCCTCACACTCCTGACATGCTAAGCGGGGTCTTAAACGCATCTCAGAACGTCCGAGATGGCATCAGTGTTTTTAAAGGCCCACAGTCACCTCAGACAGGAAGTCCTATAACATGCTCTCCAGCACTCAAGAGAGGTATGTCACAAACAATGGCCCTACCCACAAAGTAATCTCATGCATTTAAGTATAGGAAATATCATTTAATACACGGAACATTTTTGTTCCTCCCAAAATCCCATATCGCTGTCATTAGGGTGGTGTCACTTGCTAATACTGTTTTATTTAAAATCTAATTACTCCATGTAATTATTACACATAGTTTATGCATTAGTTTATGTATTATAGAATAAGCTCTGTACAAAAATATAGAAATAATAAATGTGCAAATATAAAAAGAGCATTTCCTGACTGATTGACATGGTTTTGTTTTGTTGGGCATTTCCTCTTTAATCTGTTGAATATTTTTCTTAGACACACACACACACACCTGATCACTTGACTCCTCCCTTATATGATAGGCAAAGTTTATGTTATCTCTTGCATGCACTTTAACACAAAAGCACCCACACAGACAGCTGATTCTTTACATATTTGTGTGTGTTTTTACAGAGGTGCTTGTCAAAAGAAGGAGCAGCTCAGGTACAGGTAAGACCATAATCATGGCTGTCCTGCACTTCTACTTTTGCTCTTTTTTAGATCCTTGACTCGAAATATTTACTTGTTCTTGTCCTTCATACTGTAACTTAATAGCTGACTTTTTTTGGACTCTTTCTAGTGATTCTCATTTCTTGAAGGCCATGTGATCCATAGCCTTCCACACCCACACCTTCTTTACTTTATATTTTAATAACACCATGTTTTTAATGCATTTTGTCTAGAATTGTGAGTTAAAGTATAACCACTGTGACCTGCTTCAAAAAGGAGTAATTTGCTCCGAGCAGTCTGTGTTTTACTCCGCTGATCTTGGCTTCCAGATTGTCTGGCTCCTTCAGAGTCTGTTAGAGTTGTATACAGTAAAACAGGAAACAGTCTTTTGTGTCCTGACGACTAATGTTTACCTTAGAAATGACTTTATTCCCTTTAAACATTGTAATCCTTGTTGTCCAAAGAAATATTCTTCGAAAAACCTAACATTTAACATCAAATTGTGCTTTAGTTTAAATCCTTTGTGTGTGTATTTATAGCTTACAGAGAGATAAATACAATTTAATCTGCTCACACACCGATCAGACTGACGCATAAAAATAGGAATTTTTCAGATTATAAGCATCAAAACGTCACTTTAAGATGTTATCATATTTTCTTTGGTACTTCTGTTTGTAATTGGGCAAGGCATTTAAGCACTGAATGATGGTTGTTTTCTTTCAGTGATTTGATCTTTCATGTAAAACACACTGCTATCTGTGGTCAGTCTGTATTAATATAGGTCTGTTTAAAGACCATTAGCTGGTCAAGTTCAGCTGAGTGTGTTGATTTGAATAATTGCCATTTCAGTTTGGTTTTATATTTATCACATACACAGTATATGCTCCAGCCTTCCTGTAGCTCAAACAGAGCAAGGTGACAATGCCAAGGTCATGGGTTCAATTCCCAGGGAAAGCAATAACTGATAAAAAAAAAAAAAAACGATATCTTGAATGCAATGTAAATTGCTTTGGATAAAAGCATCTGCCAAATGCATAAATGTAAATGTAAATATGATCCCAGAGCTAATTCTTAATATCTGTACTGTATGAGAGAAGGAAAATGCCATTGGTTTTCTCTTGTTTAATGAAAAAGTAATGTTTTGTGTGAAAGCTAGAATAGTTTGAATGTACACTCCGATTATTTATAAATAAATAAACATTTTATATACAATTATATGTATTAAAAATTATTGTAATTAACTGAAGTTTTGAAGAAAATTCAGTTTATATTGTCCTATTTTCTTGAATTTTTATTCATCATTATGAATATAATATGATATAAACATACAGTCTTTTTTGAAAAATTCAGAGAAATTGATTACAACTTAATATTAAAATCGGTGAAGCAAAAACCTCCCTTTTCTCTTCATTTAACCTTTTTGTTGTCTAGACAAGATAAGTGAGACATTAAAGAGGTCTCATTTGTGATACTCAGCACCTGTGTTTTTGTGTTTACAGCACCTCCTCTGCAGTTTGTAGATCCATTAGATCGTCTGGAGGTACACATTGGAGAGACGGCCCGTTTGAAGTGTGTGTTCAAAGGCAGCTCTCCTGTAGCTTCTTGCTGGGTCTATAACAAAAAAGAGGTACATAAGAACACAACACAATCCAGACATTTTGCATTCTGTTTGTGTGTATAACGTTGTGTCTTTCTGAAGGTGGCGGAAAGCTCCAGGTTTCATATTGATTCCTGCAATGAAAGCAGTTCTCTAGTGATTTCTGAAGCCCTTCCTGATGACTCCGGACGTTACACAATATTCGTACGAGATCGCAAAAGTTCAGCCCAACACACAGTAACCCTGAATGTCATTGGTAAGGTCAGACAATCCTCAGCTGTTATTTGGGTCATGATGCTCATTTCTATTGCTCAGATCTGAGTTATTTGAAAATTCTATTTATATAGGCAATGACATACACATTTTATTGATTAGCATATTTTCAATTACTAAATTTGATATTTTTCTAAAATAAAAATGTAAAGTTCCATTCACACTAAGAATAATAACTATAAAGATAACTATAACAATAATCATATTAGCATCCACACCAATTCATATATTTAAAATTTTACCTAACATTGGTTAATTTCTTTGACATTTTAAATGAAAAGACACAGTTTGTGTCAAATGGATTAACCCTATATAATAAATATTCCTGGTATTCATGACTCAAAAATTCATGATATTTGTAAAAAAAGCGTTGAAAACCTAAAATAAATACATAAATAGTACACTCAACTGACATTTCTGGAATTACTGAATAAAACGTTGTGAAATGAAAACTGTATAACTATTTGATGATTGGTATGTTCGTGTTTTATCCAGACCTGCCTCAGCCTCCAGCCTCCTGTCCCGTGGCGTATCTCCTCTCCCCTCACTCTCTGGTTTTGTCCTGGTCTGGGCCGTCTTACGATGGCGGCAGTGCTGTGACGGGATACGTGGTGGAGGTTTGTGAAAGCCCAGGTGCGACTGACCAGTGGAGAGAGCTCACAGCCCAGTGCAAGAGCACCTCGTTCAGGGTGACCTCAGGACTCCAGCCTCAAGGAGAATACTGCTTCCGGGTCAGAGCCTATAACGCTGTGGGGGTCAGCGAACCCAGCCAAGAGTCCCAGCCAATCAGGATGGACAACCCAGGTGAGGTTGTTTTAAATTTTTTCTGAAATGTAATAAAAGTTTTAATGAGACAATAGTTCACCCAAAAATAAAAATTTGCTTAAAATGTATTCACCCTCAGGCCATCCAAGATGTAGAGGAATTTATTTCTTCATCAGAACAGATTTATAGAAATTTAGCATTGGATTACTTAATCACCAATGGATGCATTGCAGTGAATGGATGCCGTCAGAATGAGAGTCCAAACAGCTATAAAAACATCAGTAAATGTCTTGTAAAGCAAAAGGCTGCATGTTTGTAAGAAACAAATCCATCATTCAGATGTTTTTAACTTCAAACATTCGCTACAGGCTAAATGATGAGTCCTCTATTTTTTCAAATTGCTTCTTATCTCAATCAGCAGAGAAATATGCACAGATCTAGTACAGTTTACAAGCAAAAATAGTCCAAAACAGGACTAAGCAAATATGTCAGTGGATTTTGATGTGAAAGGACAAAAGGGAATGAACTTTTTTTTCACTGGAGGAAGCATTATTATGAATTATGGTTTAAAGTTAAAATGCCTTATTGATGGATTTGTTTCTTAGAAATACACAGCTTTTCACTTCACAACTTGTTCATTGATGAATTTGAATTATGTCAGTTACTTGTGGATTACTGTGATGTCTCTATCATTGGCGAGCAAGTGATGTAATGCTATATTTCTCAAAATATTTTCCATTGAAGAAACAAGCTCATCTTACATCTTGAATGGCCTGAGGGTAAATAGATGTTCAGCAAATTTTCATTTTTTGGTGAACTATTCCTCTAATGTATCTTTTATGTTAGATCAATTGCTCTTTATTATATTTGTTAATGCAGCACTCTATTTGATTATAATTTTAAGATAATCTCTTCCCACAATTTATGGGAACAAGTCTCAGCAACCAAATTGTAAACAGGAAGAACATGTTTAAAGTCATTACCAAAGGGTATGCAATCTAAGAGAGTTAGGCTTTGTGTTGAGGTCCCACGGTAAATGAAAGTATGTTGTCTTTCAAAGGAGAGTCCTGTGATGAGAAACCAGTGAAGTATGTGACTGTGACCATCAACACAGAGGATAAACTTACTGACCACTACAACATCCAGGAAAAACTCGGAGTGTAAGTATCCTTATCAAACACACATTTAGCAGGACTCAAAGCTCACGTTCACAGGACTTGTCAAGGATAACAAAACATGCATAAGTACATGTTCCAACAGGCATACATGCATCAAAAACAGAAAACAACCCCTATACTTGATTCTGATTTCCAGAAGAATGCAAAATACAACATGTTAGGGTAGGGTCATGTTTTGTAAATTTGGTTTGAAATGACTCATAACCTATAATTCATACTCTTCAGAGGTGATAAAAGAAATGTTTTCCTGAAAATACTGGTTTAAGGCTGAATATCAAATTCACTTAATTCTCAAGAACTGGATAAATAGGAAGTTAGGATATTGAGAAATAATGATTCGTTAAATATCGCATACTTTGAGTTTGTAAGCATAATTTCATGCTTGATTCTGAATGTTTCTCAGAGGGAAGTTTGGCCAGGTGTTTCGGATGACCCATAAGGAGACGGGCCATGTTTGTGCTGGAAAGTTCTACAAAGGTCGTCGGACAAAGGAGAGAGAGGCTGCGAGGAAAGAAGTAGAGCTAATGAATTTCCTACACCATCCAAAACTCGTGCAGTGTCTTGCCGCATATGATAACAAGGCTGAGATGGTCATGGTAATGGAATAGTGAGTATCTTGCATGTGGGTGTTTTGAAAGGTGCAATGTTTTTAGAAAAATGTTCAGAAATGAGAAATACCAACAGGTTCAATGCATTCACTTCAATAGTGTCATTATAATATTTTGGCACTTAATCTGTGTGTGCATGTGCAGTGTTGCTGGTGGGGAGCTGTTTGAGCGCATTGTAGATGATAGTTTTGAGCACACTGAAGTGTCCAGTGTGGGATACATGCGTCAGATTCTGGAGGGGATTCAGTACATGCACCAGCAAAACATTGTCCACCTGGACCTCAAACCTGAGAACATCGTCTGTGTGGACAGAACCGGGATCCAGATTAAAATCATTGACTTTGGACTCGCTAGCAAGCTGGGTACGAATGTACTGATGATAGTGTCAACACAACAACATATAGTATAATAAAATATAATAAAAATGTATAAATACGAAATATTAACATTGAATAAAATATATTACCACACTTAAATATTAGTAATATAATACATATAAAAATAATACAATAATAGAGTGCTTTTATAAGTAAAAGTTTGTGCACAATAACTGAAGGAACACATGATACCATGTTAATAACATGTTTATCTAGATTTGATCTGAATGATGGTATTATTACCATGGTATTTTTCATAGTATAATCTATGCAAATATTTCTATGGTAAAGTACCATGGTCTGCTGACACACAGAACTTTTTGTAAGGGATCTCAAAGTGAAATGTTTACAGGGTTATTATCGTTAACTAAAACTACAACTAAAACGAATACTTTTTTGTTGTTGTTCATTTAAATAAAGTTGAAATAAAATATAAATATTAGTTGAAAAGCTTAAACTTGACACAAATTACAACTAAAGTTAAACAACTAAAAATGAATACCTTAAAATAAATAAAAAACTAAAACTGAAAGAAAAATAAACTAAACCTAAACAGCAATATTAAAACTAATTCAAAATGCTAATAAAAGGTATAATAATATATACAAATAACAGTGGATGTTTGTTGTATACTTTAGATCCTAACACACCTGTGAAGGTGATGCACGGCACTCCAGAATTTGTTGCTCCAGAGGTCATCAACTATGAGCCCATCTGTCTGGCCACTGACATGTGGAGCATCGGGGTCATCTGCTACATCCTGTGAGTTCAAACACTGCCGGTCACTTAAGCTCTTGCTGCCCCCTTGTGGTGATAAATGCCACTACATTTTCTGAATCTGATTTTCTCTTGAAGGTTGAGCGGTGAATCTCCATTCCAGGGTGAAAGTGACTCTGAGACTCTGGCTCTTGTGACAGCAGCGCAGTGGGAGTTTGATGAGGAGAGCTTTGAAGATATCACCGACCTGGCAAAGGATTTCATTAGCTCTCTGCTCAGCAAAGATGTCAGGTACATTCATGTACTTCTATACTTTCCGTGCACACATCACACAAATGTAACACACACATTCATAACTCTGCGTTGAACTTTCTGACAGGCGCAGGATGTCATGTGAAGAAGCCTTGGCTCATTCCTGGTTGGAGTATACTTGTGTAGACAACAGCAGAAGCAGCACCAAAAACCTTTCCAAAAACAAGATGAAGAAATTCCTGACTAGGCAGAAGTGGAAGGTAATTCAGAAATGTGATGGGGGAAAAGAACACCTTATTACCAGACATCACTTATTTAACTAGCTTCATTTTTTTAGCATGGTTGTTACTTGTACACCTAGTCAAGAGAGTTTACACATATTTAATGAGTTTTCTACTCCAGTCGGAATAAGGCAATATTTCTTATTTTTAAAATATAATGTAATCGTATCAGTTTAATTGACATCCTGAGAAATAAAATCAGACACAATTGTATTTTTAGACAGCTAGCCTCGGCGTTGTGCGCATGCTCTTAAAGACTGGTTACTCGCTGCATATATTTGGTAGATCTCTGTATTAAGCCTACTGTATCCAGTTTAATACATAAGGCCTCTAAATTATCAACAAAACTTAGACGAAAAACGTTATACTCAATTGTCTACATGCCTTTTGCACTCTGATATTTCACACTTTTTTAGCAATTCACCATGTTCTTCACTGATCAGTCACTTTTGACCAATTCATTTGAACAACTGACCAGTGTTGGGCTCGTTACTCAAAGAATGTAATATATTACTCATTACTAGTTACTCCTTTCAAAAGTAATGTTGTTACTTTACTTATTACTTTCTGGAAACAGTAATTAGTTACACCACTAGTTACATTACATTTTCTTCACGCCCCACAGAAGTTGTAACTGTATCTTCCACATAAAATTCTTCTAGAATCCGCATTGGATCTCAGTCAGAAGTTATAACAAACACTCAATAGCGATTGATAGTGATATTCAAGTAGAAGTGTTGTATTAATCTCATTAATTGTCATGTGTAGCTTGAAGCTAATTGTAATTTTTCCGTTACCCATATACAATTTTATTTCATTATGTATTTTATCAAATCACAGAAGTTTGTAAGAAACATTTACATTTTCCAAAAAGATTTTTAATTATAGTAATATAATGTACCACATGCTGATCAGAGGGATGTAATGCCAGAGTAAAGTAAAGCCACAACTTACACAACAGTGTTCAGATCATCTTTTTTTCCTGACAAAATCAATATAATGCAATATTTCTATCTGCTGAATGTAAGCTTTTCCATATGCAAAGCTTGCCTGCTGCACTGGGGACATCACATGCATGTGCGAATCATGAAAAGTATGAAAATAAATCTAGGAATTATTTGATTGTTGGATTTTAAATCAGTAGGGTTGAGGCATCAAAAGTAACTAAGCTGTTTTATGGATGGTAACTGTAATATTATTACTGAAATCTTATTAGTAATTAGTTACACTTCTAGTTACTGCAAAAAGTAATATTATTACAGTAACTAAGTTACTAGTAACTAGTTACTGCCCAACACTTCAACTGACTCATAAGAGTCATATGTTCATTAATCAGACTCCAATGCATTGTTTTTGTGTGCACGTAAACTTCATTCTCTTCTTTTATGATTTTGTTTTTAGAAAACAGGCAAAGCTTTGCTGGCTCTGAAGAGGATGGCTATATTGTCTAAACCAGAGGCTTCTGCAAGCTTGAGCCCTGTGGATGGTAAGAAAGAAATCAAACACAAAAGAAAAATCAATGTGTTTCATGAACCGGTGTAAAACACCGTACCGCAGAATGTGGCCAAAATAGTTTGTGACTTGTGACATCTCTGACAACTGTAGCTTGTGATATGCCTTACTGAAAATGTCAAACACCTTTTTTATATAGTGACGGATGTTTTTACAGGTCAGTAATACATGTTTCCTGCTCTTTGTTGTTATAGAGACAGAGAAGGCACTGCAGTCTCTGGAGCTGAAGCTTCAGAGTAAACCTGAGTTCAGTAAGACTCCATCTGACCTGACTGTCCCGCAGGGCTCCAGCGCCCAGCTCTCCTGTCTCATCACAGGTCAGGACACACCGATGGATGTTCTCCACAGTACATCACGATGAGTCTCTCTTGAAATCACATCCTCTTCTCTCCATGTTTCAGGGTACCCTGACCCTGAGGTGGTCTGGCTGAAGGACGGTGAGCTGCAGGAGGAGTGTGTGCAGGTGGACTATGAGGAGGACGGTAGCTGTACTCTCACCTTAGAGAACGTCTCTCTGCACCACAGCGGCCTGTATTCCTGCAAAGCCACTAATGTACTCGGGGAGGCACTGTGCTCTGCTACTCTTACTGTCGAGCAGAAAGACTAACACATGAAATCATAATGGCATAAAAAATCATATAAATACACACACCAGACAGATTAAAATACACTGATGCAATCAATGCCAATATAATTATGAACTGAATGTTAAAACTGTAATAAAAAAAAATCTAATTGACGCTATTGTCATTTATTATTACTTATGTTTGTGATTAATGTTTATTTTTAGATTATTAATGGATTTCGGTTTAATATCATTGACTGTGAATAGTTTTTAGCACTGTATGATCTTATAATTATGCATATATTTACAAACAGCCTCATTTCAACCAGTGAGAGCCTAAATAGATTTAGTGAACTGTTTAAAGTCAGCATGAAATGAAAATTCACCTGTTTACAAATGCATAAGTATTTATATTATTATATATTAATATTGTTGTGAACATTTCATCCTTGCATATTTTTCTTTTTGCTTTGTAATATTTAATCAAAATGTCATAACTCTAACTTTTCAGTGAGAAGTCAAACTTATTTAGTCATTTGGTCCGCTTAAATCCACCCACAATCAACTGCAAGCTCATATAGGACCAAGTCCCAGCCCTATATATATATATATATATATATATATATATATATATATATATTTGTTTTTGTTTTTTTTGTTTTTTTCATAATCACAATACAGAAGAAAACATCTGACTCTACTTCTGTTTTATCATGATTTTAACATATGACAAAGGAAATCGAAGTGGCCCAGTCTTATTAATTTAAATACAGGGGAGTGAAGGTTGTGTCAACTTGCTTGAAATGCAATCCCAGTGAACTGAGACAACATTAAAATGTCAAATATCATCCTGCTATTAAAGTCCAAAAAGGCTGTTTGGAGACAGACTTTAGAAACACATTTGATAATAAAAATGCTGAATTGATAATAATAATAAAAACTGTATTTTATTGAAAAAAAATCTTTTGCATTCTATTTGCCTCATACACACTAATCTGCGCACATGCTTGTGTCATCTTTATCAGTCTGTGAAGAGTCATTCCATTCATTTGAAGTGTATCTAATATTATGAACTTCATTGGAATCCTCAAAACTGCTCTATGCTTTGATTTGATCATAGATTTGGTAACCAAATGTATATATGCTGATCTCAATGCAAAGGAAACCTATCACATGTTTGCAGGTTTGATGATATCTTGCTGATGCTGTACGTGCCATTTTGACAAAGTAAGGCCATATTGTGGTCATTTGACACCAGCCATTTGCACATAAGACTGACATGTCCATATCAGTAACACTAAATGTTGCAGTCTCTTGTAACCACAGTATTTGTTTGAGAATGGAAGAGCACATCTACTAGGCTTTTAAAAAGCCACATTTATGGACAGTTCTGGTTGTTCAATAGGTATCAGACAATAAACAAACGACGTCATTTATTTTCATACATATATATATGGTTATTTGATGCTTATTTTGTGTATGATAAATGGGTTTTCAACAATGCGTATGTCAGAATAGCCAATCCTGCAAGTGATATGCATCATTTGTTCCTGTTAAGTCACATTTCCAAATGATCTAAACATAACTCAGCAATAAACTGGATTTTCCCTCTCATTTGCTATGTCATGGTAGTTTTCCTACTATTTGCATCTGCAATGTCAGAGTATGAAATTTTCATGTTGAACTCAGTAACACAGTGTGAGGGTCAACTAAAAGGATACAAGAACAGAACAGAAGAAAGCCTTCCAATGCCATACGTTGTTCTTTTACATCTCCATGCCAAGGACCTTGTTCTTGACCAGACCTCAGGTCAGTAAAACCAAAAGATGTGAATTCTGGCCGTTCGCTTCTTAACTAAAATGTGAGTAAACTGGATGTATGCAGGTGGATTTCCTTGTCTGGGAATTGTAGTAAAGCCACACTTACCCCAGATTTGCCAAGTTTAGATTAGTAACCATTATATTTGTAGTAAAAACCATGGTAGTGAAATGATCAAATTACCAATATACCAAAAAACACCAGCATATGTTGTGTTTGAGTTGCTAGTGAGATGCTGGTGTCCCAACCAGACATTGGTTCAACCAGCAAGGCTGGTTTCATGCTGTTTTTCAGCAGGTTTGTATGAGCCGCAAACATGACACACAAAATTAAGAAATCATTACCTTGTTAACTTGTAGGTAAATCAAAATCAAGGTGTGTTTGTTTGTTCCTTCATTATAGTTAAAGAGATCACCCAAAAATTCAGTCACCCTCAAATTGTTTCAAACTTTTGTGACTTCGGTTAATCTTCAAAACACAAATGAATATATTTTAATGAAACCTGAGGTTTCCGCCCCTCTATTGGCCATTAAAGCTTCGTAAAACAAATCCCTATGGGCTTCTGTGTTTACCATGTGTGATGTGCTCTATGTATGCATGTTTATATGAGAATAAATTAAATTAAATCTGTTCATAATATTAAGTGATCATATCTCTTCAGAAGACTTGGATTAAACTGTGCAATTCAAATGGATTCAGTTCACAAACCCTTTAAATCTTCAAAGTTTTGGTTACCTGGACTTTCATCGGAGGTATGGAAACCTCTCAGGTTTCATTTCTGTTTCAAAGATTAACCAAAGTTGTATGGGTTTGGAATGATACAAGGGTGAGTAAATGATGACAACATTTTCATTTTTTAGGTGAACTATACCTGTCGTGGCCCTGTCTCTAAAACGAAGGAACAAATTAGTACAACATGGCCACGACTGAACTAAAACAAAAGTGTCGTGTGCTGGGCTTATAGATTTGTCACTTTACATTAAATGGTTTTGTCTGAAACAGACGTATGTTCTGAGGCAAAAAAAAAAAAAAGTGGGAAATAAGCTGGTTTTGCAAATGGTCATTTGACCTTCTTAATGCAAATATATCACAGATAATGGATGACAGACCCATCAGTCACAGCCACATGTCGGTACTATAAAACTCTGCCCCCTGAGGAACACCAGACGTTCCTGCTCCTGTGTGGATGTAGAATGAAGATGACAAACACCTCACCTTCCGAGAGCATAGATGGGAATTTCTCCAACATCTCATCCCACAATCAGCTCTGCATGGGATCATACAGCCCGATCCTTGATATCCTAATACTTGTTGTAAATCTTCCAATAGCCCTCTATGTGGTTATGGATCTATTTCTGAGACAATATGGGACACCTTCAAGCCCAGGAAACTCATCTCCCTCTTCCCAGAGCGAACTCGTCTTTCTTCATCTAGCCTGCTCTCATTCCTTATATTACATCCGAGTTCTGCTAAGCATCGTCCAGAACCTGGCTGGAGTGACCGCTATCAGACAGGAATACATTACAGCCTTCCACAGCTGCAGTTTGATTGGAGGATCTCTTTTCTTCACTGGCATGACTATAGACTTGTATGTTGCTGTGGCTCATCCTGTAGCGTATGTGAACCACAAAGCTTCCACAAAACAAATACAGGCACATATATTCTGTACATTGGTTTGGATGTACACTGTCGCCATGGGAATAGTCATGGTTGTTTTGAATATCACTATGTACCATCCATTGACTATGGCTTCTTTTTGTGTGTCAGTGCCTGTGAGTTCCATCTTTTGTGTGGGTGTGCTGTTTATTTTACACCCTGCTGGATTGGGAAAGGGCAGTCAGACATCAAGACCTGATAAAACCAAACAGACCGCTATTCGGTTCATTTGGAATAGCTTGATTATATTAGCAATATACTTTCTGCCTCACATCTGTGTATTAATCTACTTTTCAGTAAGTAAGGCTGACTGGCTACATCTGCCATGTCGGGTTCTACCTCTACTGCTAGCAGTCCAGATTTCTGAGTTTGTGACACCCCTGATCTTCTTTCACAACACAGGAAAACTGCATGCATTAGCTAAACGTTGTTTAACTGTATGTCGTAATACTGGTAGCTGAAGTAGAATTGCAGAAATTGTAACCCCTCCATGCACTGTAATAGACTGAAGAAAATGTGTAGATTTGCATGAGATTTAGCTTGATACGTGATATAAAAATATGAATACTGGCTGTGCTTGAACAGAGGAGCGTTTCAACGTCAACACTGTGAACTTACACTTCTCATATTTGTTACATTATTTGTTGTCATGCATATATTGCACAATCTGTGAAAAATGTTTGCTAAAAAACTTCTTAAATATCAGAGGAACCACATTTTTCATTGACTCTACATGTGGAAAAGAAATAAAACTGTGATGTCTTGTAAACACATAGAACTTGATTTATTTTACACATTAAAAGATATCTAAATTACACTACTCCAGTCTTCAGTGTCAAATGCTCCTGCAGGAATCATAATATGCTGATTTGTAGTAACATTTATTATCAATGTTGAAAACAGTTGCTAAATACTTTTGTGGAAACTGTGATGCCTTTTTTGGGATTCTTTGATGAGTAGAAAGATTAAAAGAAAAGCTTATAAATCTTGACATTATGTCCTTTATGGTTACTTTATCAATTTAATGCTTCCTTGTTTCTTTAAAAATATTATTGTTGAATATTATTGGTAAACATTTGAACAGTAGTATATGTATCTGGATAACTCAAGCACGTGTCTACTTTATTAATTATTGAAATAATTGAAATAAATCACTTTTGAAATACATTTTAGAAAAGATTTAATAACCAGCTGAAATCAAAGATCATGACAATGAGAAGAAAGAGGTTTTCAGTGAATGTTTTATTTAGTTAAGCATCTCATCAACAAATGTTACAGAAAAAAATGGTTACAGTCAATGTTCACTCATAAACATGATACAAGCTCATGGATGCTCTGATCGACTATTAACTTAATGATAAATTAAAATTTCACCTCTGTTAAATACGTATAAAGGAGCTTGTGCTGCCTTGACAGTGACAATTCACAGTGGGCCTTTGCTCATAAAAAAAGAAAGATGGAGAGAATGACAATGTGCCTATTACTCATCTATAAAACGCTTGCAATCATGAACTCTTAGAAATAGGGTTAAGGAAGCACTGTAGTACAAAAAAGGTAGCTGTCTTACCCACCCAGTTCCTTTTAAAAACGCTCCCGGATTTCACTTTTAAAAGAAGCATAGCTGAAACTTTAAGGAGATGAAGTTAAATCTCTAGGAGTAGAAATGAAAGCATAGGTCCTCTACACATAGCTTTGGAGGGTCCATACTGAACTCCAGGAGACAACTGAATTGGAAAAGGTTGGCTAAAGTGGCAAGTTGGTCTGAAGAGGCCCAAAAGGTCCAGATTATTACAGAAAAGCCCACAAAAAGCAATAGTCTTGCAATTAAAAAACCGCCATGCAATTAGGCAGACAACTCATGCTTGAAATGATTGGATCTCCAATCCAGTTGTCTTTTAAAGATCAGATTTACTCCTTAACCAGCTGCTTTCTCCTGATTGGACAGAGCGTTTCTATGAGTGCAATAGCAGCCAAATGAATGGCATGCACATTCATGTAGAAGAGTGTACATTAGCAGGTGTGGAAGTAGTAGATTCTTTCTCTAATGACTATGAACGTGTGTATCTCACATGGCTTTCACTTTGATCTGCTTCATTTTCATCTGCTTCTTCTCTATCTTCTTCTGCTCACGACGTTGGGCGGCTTCCTGAATGAAAGAGCGAGGAGAAAATTATGTATCGATGCAGATAATGGCACAATAAGAGAAAAGATCCGATTTTTCAGTACACAGTACAAACACACACCTCTAAGCGGCGCTGTCTCTCAGGATCCTCCTCGTTCATGATCCTCTCCTTCTCCGCTCTCTTCTTCTCTTCGCGGCGCGTCTGAGCGGCCTCTTGTCGCTGAGCATGAGTCTGCTTCAGGAAGTTCTCCTCCACGCGAGCACGGTTTCTGTCTGCTTTCTGCTTCCCCTGAACAGTCATATGAAGCAACAGTTAACCTTCGGTTGCTAAATCAGCATGTTGTTGTTCACATTGTGCGTGTGCACTCACCTCTCTGTTGAGGCGAAGCTTCTTGACCTTGTCGACGCTGTAGATCACCATGTTCATCAGAGGCAGCAGACTGTCCATATCTTTGGGAGATGTGTTACCCATCCCAGGCACTGTAAAGTACAGCATATTAATACAGTGACAAACGAGGAATGTTTCAGTGTCATGCAGGTACAGAGAATTGCCATTTGTGGATTATGAATTTCTCTCACCGTTAAATGTAAACAGCAGTGTTTTCTTGGTCTCGGGCAGCTTTAAGGGCTGACCTTCCCTAAAAATAGTTTAGAAACCATTAACATTTATTAACCAGTAAAAGCACCTCCAACATAGTGGAAGAATAAGAACTACTAGGAGAAAAAGGGAAAAAAAATAAAATGAATGAATAAAACTTACTCTTGCATAACTTTTGGACCAGAGAATTGGTCCGAAAAATGGATGGACTCAATCTTGTCAGCATGAGTAGTGAGGTAATGTACCATCTGAAAACAGAAAAATAAAAACAGTGCTATTTTAGTATAATTTATATACCATTATAATATCTGTTAATATTTTGAATTAGCTTTTATTTTTATATTTTCAGTTTTTCAATTTAATTGTAGATTACGTTTTAGTAACGTGTTATTTTTATTAGTATTTTTTTAATTAGTTTCTATTTTCTATTTTAGTAATTTTAGAACTTCAGCTCAAACTTTTATTTTAGTTAGTTGATAAATCAACATTTTTAATTTTCATTTAGGTTTTTAAATTTTTTTTTTTTAAGTTTTAGTTTTACTTAAATTAAAAAAAACAAACAAAAAAACATTTTTAATAGTTTCAGTTCCAATATTAGTTGCATCATAGAGTCCCCCCCAAGTCTGAGGACAAACTCAATAATTATCTGGGAGACTGTGATGTTCCGCTTTTACCTTGTTGTCCATCACTCCATCCGTGACCTCTCCCATCTCTGATAAAATGGTCAGAGATTCAGGCATGCCATACTTTGCCCCTGATTTGGGCTTATCACCACAGAACTCACTCTGTGAAGAGAACAAGAAACAATAGATTTAGCACAGACCAGTTCCTGATGACATTAAAACTACAAAAAACAAAACCTGAGATATCTTTCTATTGTCTCACAGACTGCACACAAAAACAAACATACAGCAAGAGTAGTGCAGTTTAATTTGCAAACAAATTGTGTGTGTAATGAACTGCACAAAAACACCAAATTTCAATCAGTCTGACAAACCCTTCACTAAATTAACTCACTGAACCCTTCAGAGCGGTTAGTGAATCAACATCACTGACTCACTCACTAACCACTAGCCATTACTTTCAGTCAAGCCTGATTTAAAAAAAGAATTGATGTGTGGATTTATTGTTTGCCAATAGTATTATTCACTGATTGTTCATATGACAATGTGTAATTAAAGACAAATGTTTGCTAATTTATTATTATTTTTTTAAATAAACTATTTTAATTCAACAAAAATAAAATAATCGTATTCAAAAGTTTGAGATAAATACTTTTTTTTGGTTTTTAAAAAGAAGTGTCTTTAGCTCACAAAGGGTAAATTATTTGACCAAAAATGCAGGAAAAGCAGTAATATTGAGAAATATCTTAAAATTACTGTTTTCAACTTGAATAATTTAAAATGTGATTTATTTTTATGATGGCAAAGCTGAATTTTCAGCAGAAATTATTCTAATATGCTGATTTGCTGCTCAAGATACATTTCTTGCTATTATCAGTTTTAAAAAGCAGTTCGAAAACTTTTTTGTAATTTTTGTGATCTTTTTCACGATTCTTTTAAATAAGCATTTATTTAAAATAGAAATCACTGCAACATTGTAAAATCCATTTTTACAGAGTAAACGTATTCACTAAAACAAATCTTACTGACCCCTAACATATGAACAGCAGTGTAAATAATATTCTACTTTATATAAAACATGTAAATCATTAATGACTAACCAGGTCCTGCATCTCTTTCTGCAGGCGTGCCATGGCCTTCCGACTCCCCACGGCAAACACAAACGTGTCCATGTCCTCATCATTCAGAGTCACTTTAACTTGCTGTGGATAAGGAAGAGTAAGACTAAGAGGAACATCCATTTGAGACACTACTTGTAACCAGTCTATGCTAATACATCAGAGATTGTGTGTGTGTGTGTGTGCCTACCACTTGATCACAGGCTGGTCTCATCATCCTGGCCAACACATTCAGCAGGTCCTGTCTTTTCAAAAACTGCAATTGAACAAAAATGACACAATTGGCAATGCACAGATATCCATCAAATACCTTTCTTTCTCTTATTCACATGAACACGCTACCTTAAGCTGAATCAACATGCCCTCACAGCAGACACGTCCTGAGCACCACAGGTTGTAGATGTGCTCATTCTCCTGGTTCAGTTTCCCCGTACTGGTGGCCTCCTTACTGGTACCATCATCCCCTAAAATTAAAGACACGTTTAAGAGTCAGCCAAAAACAAGAGCAGAGAAAACAGCATAAGAGAAAGAAACAAAGTGGAGAGAGAGGCACACTTACCCACGAGGGCAAAGTTGCTCTCGAGAAGTTCTCTGTGGGAATTAAACCAGGCCTGGGCAAGCCTGCTGTTCTTGTTTTTTCCAATTATGTAGTTCATAATATAGGCAAGAAGACCTGTGACCATCAGGATCTCCATGTAATAACTCTCCCAGCTGTTCTGAAGGTGTGCTGGGACCTGTTACGTACATACAAACAGTCATCTAAGGAAGCCAATTAAGTGTCTGTAAAGTGCATTTTTCATTGAATTTGTACCTCTCTGTATATAAGAGTGTCTTTGAATGAAGGGTTGGTCTTCTCATAGCCCTCAAACTCCTCATTGTCAAACTTGCTGTACATGTCTTGATCCTGCAACATTGATCAGATCAAATTAAGATTAACTATGACTTGCAGAAAACCAGAAATAGGAGTGCCTTCACATTTTCACCTGTGCATCAGCATCTTCAAACTCATCCTGGCCATCCTCGTTCTCTACTGTGGCCTCGTCTTCATCATCCTCTATAGGTGTGGATGAGGGGGCTGCTCGTGGGGGCGGCTCTTTCTCCACATCGACTGCTGGGTCCTCGCTGACATCCTCAAACTCAGCAAAGTCATTGTCATCAAACTCTGCGATGTCCTCACCGTCATCAAAGTCATCATTGTAGCGCCCCCTAGTGTCCGGCAGGGCCAGCAGCAGCAGCAGGGCTGGGAGGAGGAAGACCAGGTGCCTCATGGCTCGACCTGGACAAATAGACAATGACAAATTAACTGAACTTGTTTTTAAATAGACAACAAAGAGTTCGATTAATTATACCACGGTTCAAAAGTTTAGGGTTGGTAAGATTTTAAGTTTTTGAAAGAAGCCTCATTCTCCCCAAGACTGCATTTATTTTAATTCAAAATACAGTAAAAAATAATTTAAATAAATAAAAAAATTATAATAATAAATTAATAAAAATAAATAAGTAATAATAATATATATATATATATATATATATATATATATATATATATAGTGAAATATTATTAAATAGTATTATTAAACTATTAAACTCTTTTCCATTTTAATATGTTTTAAAATGTAATTTATTCCTGTGATGACAAAGCTGGATTTTCATCATCATTACTCCAGTCTTCAGTGTCACATGATCCTTAAGATCATCCTAATATGATGATTTGAGAAACAAGAAACTTTTCTTATTATTATCATCAATGTTGAAAACAGTTGTGCAGCTAAATATTTTTTGTGGAAACTGTAATACATTTTTTGCAGGATACTTTGATGAACAAAGTTCATAAGAAAAGCATTTATTTGAAGTAGAAATTATTTTAACATTACAAAAGTCCTTTTTTTCTCATACTGATCTCAAATATTTGAATAGTGTAAATCCAGTCATATTTGTTGGCATACAGGCTAACGTAAATGTTGATGGCGTAAACAAACAACACAGAGTAAATATTTGACAATAGCATGACTAATGATTGATTACATAGGTGATAAGCAGCCCTATGCATTATTTGGTGTATAATCAAAAACATTCCACCTCAAGTGATGTCTATAGTACGTTATGTTATGATCAGCTGTAGTACAGACAAACAAGTACTCTCATATAATACCAAGAAAACTAATGTTTAGACTGCAAATGTGAGAAGTAAAAACACTCTTCCTGTCATATCTATTTAGGTTCAATTTAAAACAAAACATTACCTTAAGGAAGTTATTGTGGTTATTTTTAACTTCTATCAGTACTGCATGTGTGGCATGATTACCAATGGTTAAGGTTTATCCATCAGTGTATAAAAGCATGATAAAAAGTGCAGTAAACACACTTATAACAGCTAACCTTTGCAATGGTTCAGTTTCAATAGTGGAATAGCAACAGGAGAAAGATAAAAGGAGGCGGCGGTCGGTCAGTCAGTCTTTTCAGAGTCTTATGAGAGCTAAGCCCTTCAGATGTTCACTGAAATGAGTGTCTTCTAATTGGCTGAACTTCTTTAAATGGCACGATCTGGTTGGCCATACACTAAGCTGATTTGTTTTGTTTTTTTTTTTCCTATGGACTTTGTGGACAATTTAAGTATGAGATAATTCACTTAATATAGCTAAAATATTTTATTACACACAATATATTCGGTTCCACTTTTCATGCTCATCAGTTGAACGAAAAAAAAAATCCAAAAGACAAATATGCGCGTGAAATCAGTGCTAATTAATGGGATAAATCAGAAATGTTTTTCATTAATGAGTATTTGCCATTTTTAAGAGCATATAAAACATTTGATCCATATATATTAAATATATCAACTGAACTAGTTAGTCAATTACAGGCCTATCTATAAAATAAAGTCATATCTGAGGGAACATTCCTACATTTAGGACTAAAATACAAAATACTAGTAATAAAGGAAAGGAATAAGACATTACAAATTAAAAAAAAAAAAAGTGAGAAATTTATTCTAAGGGCTTTTGGGGCCCCACAACTTGAATTACAGGGCTTTCCCCCTGTTCATTTCTGGTCCTCCTTCACATACAATATAATATATAGTACAATAAGATACAGTACAATATTAAGAACCTAATCCAATGTGCGCAAATCCTGACAGGACAGAGAGTGAAGCAGATGGCTCATACTTACACACTAGTTACATGCATAGACTGTAAAAAAGCATGTAATGTCAGATAACAGTAATAACCGGGTGTCAAGTTATACTCCACCTGTTACAAGGCTGGTAATAGAATAACCACTCGAAACAGCAAACCATGAAGTCAGAGAGGACGTGACTGTTGTTAAATTGTAACCCAGTTTAACCTGTAAATTAATCTCAGAAAGGCTCGTCATGCCAGCGCCAATCCCTCGCTGAGCTAAAAACTTTATTGTTCCACTAACGTACTATAAAACATACCACACGGATTTTCCGTGTTAGGCAAATCAAACAAATCTGAAGTTTGACTATGAAAAGCTATCCAGTCCAGTCTACCCCATCCCCCATGAGTTCTTTTTCACTCATACTGATGCTAGCTTGCTAGCTCGCTAACTACGGCCGCTACACGATCCGCCTTAGAAACCGCACGCGACATGTCTGCGCTATTGTCACTGAGTCGATCATTTCACCTCACAGGGTTAATACGAAAAGTTAACGATAACGCCAAAATCACGCAGACGTACCTGTAAATATCGGCGTTTCCCTTCAGTGTGTGACAGCAGCCGTACCTCTCACAGGAGAGGCGAGGGTCATCTGACCTATACTACCCACAATGCTGTGCGAACCTTGACAACAAGGATAAGAAAAGATCGGGGCGTTTATGGTGCGCTGATAAATTATTAACCCTTTATTATTAAACCGCGGTTGAAGTAGCCTACTGTTATTACTTAAGCATGCATGGGAGGCATATTTAGATACTATAGTTAGCTAATTGTATAAAGAATACAATAAATATATATTTTATATGTGAATAATACAATTAAAATTATATATGCATACAATTATTTATCTGTAATATAATTATTGATACAATTAATTTATTATATTTAAATTATATCTGTTATAAAATCTGTTATAATATTATGTTTTTAATACATTCACATATGAGATATTTTGACGGTTAAGTTAGACAGACGGTAATCCCAAGAAACTATATTCATTATTACTGAAGAAAAAAAAAAACCTGTATAAACGCTGATACTCTCTGAAGCCAATGTAAATACTATTACATTTCTAACGGCTCGGCACATGAGTTTGAATTTATTTATTTATTTATTGTATCTCGGACATCCATATTTGTTATTAACCCTTGTTTTATTTTTTCTTAAAATTAGTTCTGAAATCTGTTATTTATCTTAGGTCTTCAGGATTTTTTTTTTTTTTACTAATATTTATCTATATCTTGAGTCACAGTTGATATCTATTGTACAGTTTGTTGCTTTTCAAGGCTAAATGGAATTGCTGAAAAATTATGAAACTCTGCCCAACACGATGGGAAGGTATAACGATCAAGTAGCAACATAAATCTATAAATAACCTCAGCAGCCCCCATTTTCTATCGAGGACTTTTATTTTGAAACACGCACATCCTCAGACCAAATGCGCCGTTGAGCGGTCGGGCCTATTTGGGGCTTTCTAAAGTTAGAATTAAAACCATTGGGACTAAGCAAAAACATGGGTCTTTAGCTACACACAGTCTTGAGTGTTTGATGGGGATCTTTGCGCTTCACTAAGCAGGTTTTGTGTCGTCGCAGAGCGCAGCTCGCTGTTTTCGCGGCCGTTGCGGAGGGGATTGTTGTGACATTCTCTTTGTCTCGCGCTGCACAAACACAAGACCATCTTTCTCGCTGAAAGAGCCTTTTTCAGTCATCGCTGCCAATCTAGGTATTGTTAACGACCCATTTCTAACTGATTCTCACCGGTCCGATCGAGGGATTGAAACATGTCGTTGCACGGTAAACGAAAAGAGATCTACAAATACGAGGCGCCATGGACCGTCTATGCCATGAACTGGAGCGTCAGACCAGACAAGCGCTTTCGCCTGGCGCTCGGCAGCTTCGTCGAGGAATATAACAACAAGGTAAACAGCTGCGTGACACCAAGACATCCAGGATCGCTGTGTGTTATGTCTCGACTTTGTTTTGTGTTGCTGTCATATATAGAAGTATGCTTGAAAACATGTATAGTAGCAGATGCAGATGAACGAGAGCTGATAGTGTGTTGGTCACAGAGGTCACCCATAGAGTTTGAGAACACTCTCAGATAAATCGTGTGGTGCTTGACTTATTGTATCTTGCTTGTGGATAAACGTTTGATAGCTGTCAGAACTCCTCATCTTTATGGATGCAGTAGATGGACATGGTTGCATCAGCTGCTTGTTTTGTGATGTTCAGGTCCAGCTGGTGGGTCTTGAGGAGGAGAGCTCAGAGTTTGTATGCAGGAACACCTTCGATCATCCGTACCCAACCACCAAGATCATGTGGATCCCTGACACCAAGGGTGTCTATCCAGACCTGCTGGCCACCAGCGGAGACTATCTGCGCATTTGGAGGGTATGTACACGTTCTGTTACACATTAGACTGTGTTCGTGCTTGACTGCACTGCACAAGCCAACATGAGATGAAAATTGACATTTTGGTGCATTTTGGTTCTTGGTCTTGCTGTGAACATGCATTGGTGCATTCCAAAAAAATCTAAATGCATCAATTTTGTTCAAATGTAATAACTTTGTTAAATGCTTAATATGCTGTTCCTCTGATGTGGTTTTCCTTTTCCACTGATGTCATATATTAACCAATAGCTATACATTTTCATGGCATTATTTTCTCAATCTGGCTCGATTGAATCCATCTATAATTGATTTCATGGTGAGATGTCTCTATATTTCAAATAAATGTGCACTTAACAATAGTTTACAATAAGACCAGGAATGTGTGTTAAGAAAGTTAATAGGGTAATTTTTGATGTAACTTGAAATGATCAGGGACTCCCTAGCTTTAATACTGTAACAGAACTGTAGAAAATTGCAAACGCAGTGTGTATATATATATATATATATATATATATATATATATATATATATATATATAATGAAATAAGTGAACTGTATGTATTTTGTTGTCAGGTGAATGACACAGAGACCCGTCTGGAGTGTCTCCTGAATAATAACAAGAACTCTGATTTCTGTGCACCTCTGACATCTTTTGACTGGAATGAAGTGGATCCCAATCTTCTGGGTGAGAGCCCACAATTGTGACCATTAACTAAAGCTATTTAAAATCATTTGTGTTAAGTGAAATACAGCAAATATAAATATAGAAAACATATATTTTACAAAAAAAAATACAAAAGGTATTTAAAAAACATATATTTAATAAATGCTTAATATATACAATTTAAATAGAAAAATTAAATAAAATCCTTGCACTTAAAAACAAAAATTTAAATGTTACTTTTGCATTTTGGCAACTAAATGGACTAATTTATAAGCTAATTTAAAATAGAAGTAGTTTATAAGAATGTTGCTAAAAAATCACTTGTTTAGGAGAAAAATGTATGTTTTGCACATTTGTATGTTTGCCACTCAAAAGATGGTCAGGGTTTCATGTATGTGTGTTTTCTGTTTTTAGGCACGTCTAGTATTGATACTACCTGCACGATCTGGGGTTTAGAGACAGGACAGGTCCTAGGAAGGGTCAACCTGGTGTCAGGCCATGTCAAAACACAGCTAATTGCTCATGACAAGGAGGTGAGGAAAAACTCACCCTAGTGCTTCAGATTCTTCAGAATTGTGTAGTTAGTAGCGTTCTCTGTATAAAAGTGTTTTTCATTGGCTTTCAGGTGTATGACATCGCATTCAGCCGTGCGGGTGGCGGTCGCGATATGTTTGCGTCTGTGGGAGCAGACGGATCTGTGCGCATGTTTGATCTGCGACACCTGGAGCACAGCACCATCATCTATGAGGACCCTCAACATCACCCGCTGCTGCGCCTGTGCTGGAACAAACAGGACCCCAACTACTTGGCCACTATGGCCATGGATGGCATGGAGGTCTCTCTTTAAGTCCCTCTTACTGTATTAACATATTTGTCTCCATCTTTCCTCATGTCCCTTATTTTTGCCATCCAATGTTTTATTTTTGTCAGGTGGTGATTCTGGATGTGCGTGTGCCGTGCACACCTGTGGCTCGTCTCAATAATCATCGTGCCTGTGTGAATGGCATCGCATGGGCGCCCCACTCCTCCTGTCACATATGTACAGCAGGTTAGAAACCAGCCCGGTTACATACACATGCACAAACACACACAACGCATGTATGTATGTATGTGTGTATGTGTAAAATATATATATATATATATATATATATATATATATATATATATATATATATATATATATATATATATATGGGGTAAAAATTGTTTTTCAGGGAAATCAATGCTTTTACTTTTACTTTTTTTTTTTTTTTTTACATAACATTAAGCAGAACAACTGTTTTCAACATTGATAATAAAAGGTTACATGAGCTAACAAAAAAATTCTTCTAAGGCATTTTTTTTAATAAATATGTGACCCTGGACCACAAAACCAGTCATAGGGGTCAATTTTTAGATTTATACATCATCTGAAAGCTGAATAAATAAGCTTTCCATTGATGTATGGTTTGTTAGGAACAATATTTGGCCGAGTTTCTGTTTGAAAATCTGGAATCTGAGGGTGCAAAAAATCAATTAAGTTTTGATATTTACACTTGGAAATTTACAAAATATCTTCATGGAACATGATCTTTACTTAATATCTTAATGATTTTTGGCATAAAAGAAAAATCGATAATTTTGACCCATACAATGTATTTTTGGTTATTGCTACAAATATACCCGTGCTACTTATGACTGGTTTTGTGGTCCAGGGTCACATATTCAATTAAGCATTTACTAATATATTATTCAAATCAAACTTTAACTTACACATAAACATGCATTAAATGGTTTACACATGCAATAGTTTTGAATTCTTAAATGGTCCAGTTGTGTGAGTTCTGTTTTCGTTTGGTCAGTATTAGACTATAGCAGCAGTGAGACTGCCATTTCATACAAGTCTTCTTTACTTGGCCCCCTTTTCTTTTAAATCCCACTGTAGCGGACGATCACCAGGCACTGATCTGGGACATCCAGCAGATGCCGCGGGCCATCGAGGACCCTATCCTGGCTTACACGGCCGAGGGAGAGATCAATAACGTGCAGTGGGCCTCCACTCAGCCCGACTGGATTGCCATTTGCTACAACAACTGTCTGGAGATCCTGCGGGTGTAGAGCCGAGGCTTAAAGCGCCTTTGTGCCTCCTACAGGCAGCATTGCTGGAAGAGAGTCTTTCATGGAGCAGAGACTTGTTTTCTAAAGTTCCTGAGGTCTGGTGGTTTCAAGCAGGAAACTGTATGAACGGGCCAATGGGAACAACAGTCTGAACAATGTGTGTGCAACTTTTGTCTGGGAGAATGAAGACGTGTGAATGAGTATCTGTGTTTCTGCACAATATATTATATTTGTCTGTTTTCCTACTTGCCGGTGTCCCAGAGTCCTCATAATGGGATCTTAAACACAACTGTAATTACTATGATTGTATGGCCATTTGTGTAAGGAAAGATACACGTTTATTCTGTTTGACCGGTAAAAAACATTTTGGAAAACTAGGATCAGAAAGATGTAAAATTGCCAACATGGACAATATAAAACTACCATTTTATTAAGATGTAATTACTTACTTCAAAGATTAATACATAATTTTTCATTTCAGAAAGGTGCCATTTTTTTGTATCCTTGGAAACTTAAATACCGGATAGTATGGAGATAAAATGCTTGACGTCACCGCAAAACATTCATAATTGTTCCTCAGCCACGCTCACGACTCACATAGCGGTTAGTTGCGCTGTTGAAATCAATGTTTGAGTGGGCAATGTCTTTTTCATTTAAAGATGCATTACTGAGAGTTCCCGTAATATTTTTCCCCCCCATGTTATTTTTCATTAAAAAAAAGTTAGTCCCCTTTCAGCATGCTTGTGCTCGAAGTGAAATGTGTACTGTATACATATATAAATATTATGTACAAGGTAGGACAAAAGTGTCACTTTTCCAGAATAACTTTGCATTGCGAGTCATTTGGTCGATCCATGAAACTTCTGTTGTTACGCAAAAATGTTGTAGTAACGCCACACTTTTCGGTCGAATCAAAAGTGAGTTTGCAAGGCTGTGTGGGATCCTCATCCTCACCTCACACTCTTAGACGAGAGTGTTTAAATGTAAGTAGTTCTGTGTGTGTCCAGCCATGATGCTTTTCTATTAATAAACTCACTTAATAAACTCTTGTTCTTTCATAAAGCGTTCTGTGTTAATTAATCATGTAAAGGCCGGTCAACTCGTTTTTATGGATGTACAACGTATCAAGACAAAACTGGTTATTGGCTGATATTAGAGATTATTTTATTGGTTAGATACTGGATATTTAATGCTGCATGCTCATTTCCTTTTTTTTCTGTGTTCGGGTTAAATTTGCCATCATCTAATGCTCACTATTAAGTTTATTTTTAAGAACACTTAAATGTAAAATTTCACAAATTTCTAAATGAATAGCCATTTTTATACTACATATTTTAATATTTAATATTATCATTTATAACCAGGGATGCTATCGCTGAAAAATTCTATAATAGTATATAAAAATGCTAAAATAACACTGCTTATAACATTAAAATAATTATTAGCTTGTTAGTATAGAGCATTTTAATATTAGTGCATCCCTAGTAAAAGTAAAAAATTATGAAAAGGAGACCAAGAATATTGATATCTTAAACCCAGTGCAACATTAGTACTCCTTTATAAATATTTAATCTAAAAAATAATAATTGTGTGCTTTTGGAAACCTTCACAGTCCAATAAAGGTTTCCAATCATTTTACATACATTCATCTGCTTACATTGCAGAGGTAAAACAAACTTTACACTGATTTCATCTCAAAAAGTGATTTACAAAAAAACAGTCCTTCACTTTCTCCAAACAGAACGTCAAGATTGAGTAGTCTTCTCTTTCAAATTCAGTGATCACATTTCCAAAAGATCACACATCTTAACACACACACACACACACACACAGTCACACGACCCATCAGCAGTTACAACAACCACTTCAGTGAGAAAGATCATTTCATAGCCCTGAATTCATGCCTATTTGGTAACTGTGAATCCAAATATACAAAGCTTCATTTTTGTGCCAGTCATAACATCATTTGATGTAGTAGGCTAATACATTAGATTTGGGTCAAACACCTAACCTGACACAAAAATATATATATTTATAATAGTAAATAATTAGAAAATCTATACACTGAAAAGAAAATTTTGCACATTGCAATATCAGTACACACAAGCAACTCATTATACATTGAAAGCCCAAGGTATACTGTATGTGTCATTTCCTCAGAGGATCCAACCTCCGAATCTCAGCAGACAAGAAGACAAGATGAGGTTTAGTATGTAATGGCAAATCTCAAACAGAAAGACAAAAATGTACAATTATTACATGATGGTGGCAGGTGATCATAATGTAGAATCTTCTCTTTGACTCTGACTTTGTCTTTATTGCCCACTATGCTTCTGTTCATATTCAATAACACAAAAGTCGCGAGGTGTTACCAAATGCTCTCGTATCAGAGGAAGAAATCCTGCTCTGAATGAGAAGGGATATGAGACAAAACACCTCAGAGATTCAGAGAAAACTACAGTCACCGGTTTCTCTACTGGACGCCCTTTTAACTAAGTAACATGAATACATTTATTGCAGAACGGACGGAACGGACAGTAGTCTGTTTTTGGCCTCTAGCTTCCAGGTAAGACTGGATCGGACACGTGCCTCTGGATTTCTGGCGATCTCTCCAGCGTGCTCGGACTCTCCAGACTGTCCGGGAGTGAAGGGAAGCGCAGGCTTCTACACAGCGGTCCAGGAGGCTGTAGATGAGGCTCTCCGGGGGGATTCAGTCCTGTGGGCACAGCCAGCTCTGTCTCTGGGGACATGGACATGGTGTCATTGGAGGCAACTGTTAGATGGATCCCACTGGACAAAGAGTCTGGAGACTTCTCCTTGAAGCTGTCCAAGTCAGGGCTCTGTGGATAAAACAGGTCCGGTTCAATACAGACATGCAACATGCTCACCACAAAGATTCATCTAGACTGCTGATAATGAAAGAACACAGAGGTCAGTCTTTGTTGGTGACCATCACTATATTACCGATGTCAGTTTACTCGCCGTCATCTTGGTAACACTAGTCATGCAAGTAAAGCTCCTATCTACTTGAACACGAAAATTGGAAATCTCCAAAAAAAAAGTTTTCTCTACAAAACTGAAGTTGTTCAGCAGGGGTTTTCATAGTGGGGTCTCTCGACTCCCAGGGGCCTGCAAGAAAGTGCTAGGGGGGCTGCAGGAAATTTGAGAGAAAACGCATTTTTAATAATTTTTTTGAAGTGTTTTGTTTTTTGTTTTTTTGTACAGCTTTATTAAATGTGTGTAATGTAATATTTACAAAATTATATGTATTGTTATTTTTCATTAAAAAAAATCTAAGTGTTTTTGTTTATTGTTATAGTTATTTTTGTCAAAAATCATGAAATGATGGTTTATAAATATAATATATATCTAATAGTGTATTAATATATGTACATTTTAGTTTAGTATAATATATGTATATTTATACGTATTTATTGTAGCTTTAGTCAAAAGAATCAAAAATCACGAGGATAATTATGACACCTTTACTCTGTTAAAAGCCCATACATTTGCATATAGTTTTGTGAAAGTTAATCAAGTTAATCAAGTTACCATTCAAGTTTATAATATAGTTTATTATGTATATTTTAATAATTTATTTTAGCTTTGGTACAAATTACAATTTAAAAGCAAATGTTTTTACATTTTGAAAAACATTGTGTTTATAGTAGGGCTGCACGATATATATCGCATTACAGAACCGGCTTTACTGACAAGATGTGCATTAAATATTGCATGCGATATATCATGCAGCCCTAGTTTATAGTAACAACTATCTTAGCCTGCTTAGTTTCCCTTGAAAAAGGATTGTTATATATTTGAACATGAAAAAGAGATGGAAATACATCCAGCATATTCATTTTTATAGTAGTGGTCTGTTTTGTCCTCCTTATCCACCCTAAGAGTGGACATGGCCATTTGTAAATGTAAAGTGTCTAGCTTCCGGTCTCATCTGCTTCCAAAAACAGCTTGTACAAAACAACTTGTTTTGCTGCTTGATATTGCAAACCAGTGTGTCTTACCATATTATTTTAATGTATTATCTTATTATGAACACAGTGGTTTGTAGTGCAAACTGTTTACTGCACTTTGTTACTCTTCTAGTTATTTCCCTAAAGCAGCTAATGAACCGCAAGTCTTGCACATTCACAGAAAACAGCTTACTTCTGCATTGAAAAATAAGGTGGATACTGCATCTACTGTTCATCTATGTAATGTGTGGATTACAAACCAACGTTCTTCTCTCATTGTTTACATGATAACCTACCTTTCCTGGTGATGAACTGTCATTGATCTGTAAAGATGGCATCGTGCTGTGCGTTGCTGAGGTGTACAGGCTGGTGGGATGAGCGGGGTGGGCCAGCGGTTCAGGGGAAACAGCGCTGTAGGCAGGGGGTACAGGTGCCATCTGCCTCTGCAGCAACTGCAGGATCACATTTATATCAGCCGTCATCCTGGTCTCCAGTCTTTAGAGAAAGAGAGAGAAAAAATTGGAGTTCTAAGGCAAATGCAGACTTTGCCATTAAAAGCTTGTTTTTTTTTTGTCCTCTGGATATCAGACCTGTTGAGTTGCGACTGCAGCAGCTCCAGACGCGCCTGCAGCTGACTCGGTCTGTCCTCAACACAGGGGCTGTGATGGTGGTAGCAGGCCTGCACTGCAGAGGACCGTCTCTGACTCTCTGAGTACTGACTGGCCCTGCGGTCGGGCAAATAGCCGAATAACCCCGATACGTTCAGAGGAGCCGCTGTATGGATGAAGAATGAGAGGAAAGATCAAGAGGAACAGAAAGATACAGAGTAACAGACAAGTTAAAGATGGAGAAGACTAAAATGATTATAAAATATCACAAATATGCAGAAAAAACATAAACAGTAGCTGAACACCAATCTGTATACTTCTACCAATTACAAAACGTACATACTGGCTGGCTATGTTAAACTGCATACTTTTTAAAGTTGGCATGAAATTAAAATTCATTGTCCACTTTTTAAATGCATGTCTTAGATCTTATGTTTACAATTTTTTGGACATTGCAATTTTTTATCAAAATGTCATAACTGGATCTTCCAGTGAAATTCTCTTTGGTGACGTATGCAAAATTTTCCCATAATTTAATATACTTGAACTCCGCCCCTTTCTTCCATGTCTTTGTCATGGCATATTATGCAAGAATTGAACACTTGTGGCAGTAAAACACCAACAATCTTTATTTGTTTTCCCACAAATTTTGATTAAGGGGCAGATTATCAATTAACGAATCGAAATTTTCATTTTCGCATGGTTCCTCGCACAATATTAGTCAGCTTAATTAATTAATCAGCTGTAAACAACTCATGATTTGTAAAAGATTTTAATATTCACATCACAAACCCAGCTCCATATGTATGGCCTTTCTGACATAGTAAGCTTTCTCGTTAGCGCACCTGGTACAACGCTGCAATTGTGATGGAAAGCGCAAATCCCATAAAACACGGTTTAACAACAAAAAGCTATGCTCAAAGCTAAGCTCCGTAAAAATAAGTGAAATAGCACAGTTGCTTCAGCAAATGCGTTTTTATCTCACGTATTCTTTCTTTAACAACATAGTTTAAGTTTAGGTCTGAGTTTATCTTAGGGGGTACACTATTTTCAAATGCGAGAGAGCATTAACATTTTAACATCACTCACTGTACATTTCATTTCCGAACTGCTGCAATATATGCATGAACAAACATAAAGAAAAAATACATTTACACATTCACGTTTATCTGATCAGAGAAAACTAAACAGTCTTTTTAGCGCCACTCACTGGACATTTCACTTAACTGCTGCGAAATGTCCAACAAGCAATGTAACACCCTTTTTGCAAAAAGGTCCCCACAGGAGCATATTTTTTATGAACTTGGCCTGATATTATATTCAGCCTACAATGATTCAGGGAGCACCAAACCTAATCATGCTACCTGTGTACGGATGTGTCCCTCCCAGCGGTCCTCCCATGGCAGAAGCTGTGCTGTTGCCGGAGGGCATGAGGCTGACTGCAGAGGGGGTGTATTCTTGCATCTCTGTCCCTGGCGAGTACATTTCCCCTCGGCCAGATACCAGGGGCTTCATGTCCTCCTCACTGGACAAGGAAGCAGCACTGGTATTGCTGCATAACTCATCCCATTGTGAGAGCGGTATTGCCCCCCGGTGGTTGCCCACAGGTGAACAGGACTGGACTGGGTAAGTGTCCATCCCATCTCGGTCCATCCCATCTTAGTGATGTAAGAGAGAAGAGAGACTCAGAATAGTATGTTGTATCATTTGTGTGGCCGTCCTGGACTAGATTGGCACACTTACCAGGTCGATTTCGCTGTAAGGGGTTCCTCCGATGTCTGGGCCGACGGTACCCACAATCTGAGTCCTCGCTTGGGGTTGCATGCATGATTCTGTCTGCCTGATACACACAAGCTTCAGTAACTCACATAATTACAGAAAACATGTACAGAAACACAAATAATAACTCGCTATTGTCAAAAACACACATTTATTTCCTCTGTATTGTGAGAGTTTGAGTGGCTTACATCTCGAAGGTTGAATGTGATCTCTAGGTTACTCCAGAAGCTGTCGGAGAAATCGGGGTACATGTCCAACACTTCCAGCAGGTCGTCTCTGAGGATCTTGTGCAGGTCACAGTACGTCAGAGCCCTCACGTCCGCACTTGATTTCCCCGGCCTGGCATATAGACTAATGTGCTCCCCAAAAATATCATTCTTACCTACAGTGGAACCAGAAAGAGAGGCAGGAGTTGGAATGATTAGAGAAGAAATATAGAAAGAATAGCATCACATTTGGGTGCCAAATAGGCTTCATGTAATGCTGAGTATTAATACAACATTCAAAAGAGTTCAACCACTAAGGGGCACTATAAAGCTGCACTTTAGTGTGGCTACTGTATTTTTGGGACCCTACACTGCTGACAGGATGGACCACCCTAGAAAACAGATCCTCTATGACACAATCCTTTTAGTTCTGAGTATTAATCTCCAGTCATTGTTTTAACTTTCATAAGGGAATGTGTTTGTAAATTTCACTGGAATACGTACACTTACTATTCAAACATTTGGGGTCAATTTTTTTTTTTTAAAGAAATTATTATTATTAATACTTTTATTTAGCAAGGATGCATCAAACTGATCAAAAGTGACAAGGAAGACCTTTATAACTCTACAAATAATTCCTATTTGAAATAAATGCTGTTGATTTTAATTTTCTATTCATCAAAGAATATTGGAAAAAAACAAACAAAAGACGGTTTTTACAAAAATATTACGCAGCACAACTGTTTTTAACATTGATAATAGTAAGAAATGTTTATTAAGCACCAAATCAGCATATTAAAATGATTTCTGGAGATACTGATAAATTAGATTTTATAAAATCGCATTTAAAATAGAAAACTGTTCCAGTGTCAATTACAATATATGTAACGATATTACTGATTTTACTGTATTTTTGGACAGACTTGCTGAGTATAAGAAACTCCTTTCAAATACATAAAAAAATCTTACCAACCCCAAATATTTAAACAGTAGTGTAAACTGAAATAAATGAACAGAGAGTAAAAAGCAAGATACAGTTATGTCAGCTTTCTGAGCAAAACAATAAATGTGAAGTATCAAGCTCGAATCACTAATAAAATCTCTATGCATTTACTAAAGTTAAGGCAGCAGTTTCTAGTTTTCAAGCTGGAGCGGGTTGAAATAAATAAAAGGTGGGGAAAGAAAATCCAAAAATAAAACAGACAGAACTAGAAAGTGGTCAAACCTAAAATAGCCACGACCACATCCTCTCTGAGGATCTCTATGGAGCCGCGAGAGATGAAATACAGTGCAGTTAATACGTCTCCATTGTGCACCAGAGTGTCACCGGGTGGGGCATGAGTGGTCTTAAAACGCATAGCCAGAGCCCGCAGACAGCCCTTGCTCGCCCCCCGGAATGCCTTACAGTTCTGCAGCAGACTGCGGTTCAGATGCAGACAGATGTCAGCCTGCAGACACTCCGGAAAACCCTTCAATACCTGTAGCAGGACACATGAGAAAACATTATGCATTTATGCAACATTAAAGATGTACAATATTTTTCACATTTGAATTAAATCCCAGAAATTGTCCGAGTTAAAAAAAAGTAGCATATTAAGTATAAATCAAAACATTGAAAAAAAATTTAAATGATTATTCTTACGGGAGTTTAATAACACATATGAGGGGTCCGGAAGCCCTCTCACCATACTTTGAACATTATATAGGGCACTGTATAAAAGTATATTCATGTAATATTTCAGGTATATTTGAAGATTATGTGTGTGTTTGTAACTCACAGCGTTCATGTCAATGCCGTTAGTATAGGACCAGGCGTGCTGGAAGTACTCTTCTAGTCGTTGTCGAAGTCCTCCTGGGATCTGATGGAACCTGATGAACTCTTTCACACGTAGCATCTGAGTGTGATAGCGAGCTGTGCCTGAATACAACCTTTGAATTATAGCTGACACATTGCCAAAGATACTGGCATACATCAGGGCTGGAAAGAAAGAAGAACAAAGATTATCATCAGCCAAGAGCATGGTGTAAACAAATATTATTTATAATATAAACACTACCATTTAAAAGACTGGGATCAGTAAGATTTTTTTTTTTTTTTTTTTTAGTTTTTGAATAAAATCTCTTATGCTCACCAAGGCTGCATTTAATTTGTAATCAAAACTATCTTAATGACCCCAGAACTTTGTACAGTAATGTATATTAATGTTCAAGTTGTTGAAGTTCCCAGTGAAGCCTTAGTTGTCATGCCTAACATAAATAATGAATGTAGCGCACTTACAGCCAATGAGCATGACACAAATGGAAAAAATCTTCTCAGGGTTGGTGTTGGGAGAGACGTTTCCAAATCCCACGCTGGTCAAACTACTGAAGGTGAAGTACAGTGCAGTTACATATTTATCCTTGATGGAGGGGCCGGAGAGGGAATCGCTGTCATTGTAACGTTTGCCAATCTGGTCAGCCAAGTTGTCCAGCCAGCCGATCTTCATGCCTCCAATACGGGCAGAGCTGGTGCGCTCCACGTTGCCAATGGCGTACCAGATGCATGCCAGCCAGTGAGCGATGAGGGCAAAGGTGCACATGAGGAGGAAGAGCACCGCCGCGCCATACTCAGAGTATCGGTCCAGTTTCCTCGCTACTCGCACCAATCGCAGCAGCCGTGCAGTCTTTAGAAGACCAATCAGAGTCGTGGTTTGAGGCTGGAAGGACGAGTTTGAGAGGATTAATTAGTTTGCAGTTTTATTTAGTCTGCAAGATTGCGACAGAATTATATTCATGACCTCCTTCCATGGTACACAAAAGGGGAATCTCTGAAGAAGCCCTTCCACCTTCTATACATGTATTAAAACTGAACAAGGACTTGAGCTGTCAAGCTTAAAAAACATGAAAAACTAATGTTAAATTGACTTCTGAAGTGACTGCATGGCTTTATGTGAGGAACAAATCATTATTCACCAATCATTTTTCCTCTAGTGACCTGTGAACTGCAGTCATTGAGTCAATAAGTTGAATTCAAGAATGGATCAAATAAATCATTCAGACCAGTGTTGTGAACGAAAAAAGATTCGACTCAAAAGATTCAAGACTTAAATTTTGATTTGTTCCTCATACAAACCTATCATATGGATTAAAGGGATAGTTCACCCCAAAAAAGAAAATTCTGTCATCATTTACTGCAAGAATTTCTTCCTTCTTCCACAAAAATGAAGACATTTTGAAGAATGCTGGTAAGCAAACAGTTAATGGTCCCGATTGACTTCCATACTATTTTTTTCTCTCTCCATACTATGGAAGTCAATGGGGACCATCAACTTTTTCTTCATTCTATTCTTCAAAAGATCTTCTTTTATTTTCCACAGAAGAAAGAAACTCATATAGGTTTAAAACAGCTTGAAGGTGAGTAAATGGTGACCGAATTTTCATTAACAGGTGAACTATCCCTTTAAGAAGACTTATAATCAAGTTCACAAGTCAGAAGTTACTTTTATGATGCTTATTTGTCATTTTTCTTCACTTTCTTTATATGGAATAGAGTGATTAGAATGTTATTTAAAAATTATCCTTTTGTGTTTCATGGAAAAAAGATATAAAAAAAAATAGTATGTTAACTTCTAAACTGTTCTCTTTATATATTATATAATTATATACTTATACATTATATAAAAGAAAAATAAATGACTATAATCGGACTCTGTTTTTCATGAGATAAAATGGCAGATCAAATCACATACTTCTGTAATCGTTAAGTAGTAAGAACCATTGTAATAGCTGTTTTTCCATATAGTCCAACCCAACTTTGTGGAAGTGACCTTCACCTTTACCGTATACATCATCAATATAGCAGCATCTACAGGTCGATATAACAAGCGCAATCAACATTATTACACTGCAATCAATATTCTAGATGATTCATTGATTATTCTAAATGATTCTTCTAAAATTAGAAACTTTAACAATTGTACGCTCTGTTCTGTTTTGTGCATTTGAAACATAATATTGATTAATATACACTCTCAGAAATAAAGGTACAAAAGCTGTCACTGGGGCGGTACCTTTTCAAAAGGTACACTTTTGTACCTATTAGGTTCAAATATGTACACCAAGTACTAATATGTACCTTTAAGGTACCAAAATGGACCCTTTAGGTACAAACATGTACCTTTTGAAAAGGTACCGCCCCGGTGACAGCTTTTGTACCTTTATTTCTGAGAGTGTACCACCTAGCTAGCATGTGACAACCCTCACCTCATCTGAACCTGATCTGAAAATGAGCAGGTCGAAGGGAATGGCAGCCACAATGTCTATGAGGAACCAGCCCTTGAAGTAGTGCTGAGCGATGCGAGTGGGATTGCTGACCACCTCGTCGTTGTGGTTGACATAAGTGGTCCTGAAATTGATGAGGATGTCGATTATGAACATGACATCCACCACCAGGTCCACTACGTTGAGGGGGTTGCAGGTGTAGCCGCAGGTGCGCCTCCTCTCGTCCTCCTGCTCGTTGAGGAGGAAGGCGGCCGAGTAGGGCGTGAAGACGGCCGTGTAGAGCACCAGGAGCAGGATGATCCAGTCCCATACTGCCTTGAACGGGCTGTAGTGGAGGATGGTCCACTTGTGGATGCGTGGAGCTTGAAGCTTATACTCAGGAAGCACATCTGCTCCGAGTGACAGTACCTGGGGAGAGAATGAAAGAGAGAGGTTAATGAACCACACGATCAGAGGACATCAAGGAGTGTTTTTAATTGAAATTAAATATATGCAAGGGGTCAAGGTTAGCATGGACCATTCGTCGACAGTTTTGCTTGCAGATATTATATTATAACTACACCATCGGGACAGGGTAGACTTAAACTTAAACTATTAAAAATGTTTTTGCTAATTGAAATAAAGCTGAAATAAAAAGTAAATATTAGATTAGAAATACAAAAAATATTAGAAATGCTGTTGAACTTTAAACACTAAAGTTACTAAATGAAAATGTAAACTTAAACTGAAATAAATTAAATTTAAATAGTAATATTTTTTTTTTAAGTAATAAACATGACAAAAGTGCATAACATAATTACTAAAAATTTATATTAAAATGAAATTTGTGGATACATAAATTGCATTATATTTTATTATATTATAGTAGATGTTTTCAAGTAGCTGATTTTATTTGAAGGATTCTTAAAAGCATGAAATTAGTGACAATAGCTATGTTTTCATTCACCTATTATTATGCAAATTTTGGGATATTGCATAAAAAGCACTGGATGGAAGTGCCAAGATGTGCATAAAAAGCTTATGCGCTCAATTGAGCTGAAAATTGTTTTAATCCAATAACAAGACATGCACAAACTACAACAGAATCACATTTATAAAATAAATGAAACAGAACTTGTGATTGGATAACTGAACTAACCAGCACACCGATCTCAAATGTTATTTAATAATTCTGAAATGCCTGAGCCAAAGTCCTTCATCAGAATTATTTGGTATTATCACATCCCCTAACTGTCTCACAGGACTGTGTTCCCAAACATCAGGCAACTGAACACAAGATAACACGACAGCGTTTGTTATTGCATTTCGTCTGTGCGCTCTGAGGCGCATGTAGGAAAAAAAAGAGACAGGCATTTAATACTTTTCACCAGTTTCCCAAGAAATGACGATTTTATTCTCTTAAACGCATGGGATGGAAACAGTGAAGAATTCGCAACTTTTTGGAAACATAACTAGTGTTGTGAACGCAGACTTATCTAGTACAATGATTCAGTCCCCAAAACAAATGTAATTATACAAACAAACATGCACACTACAAGGTTAAGTCTATGAGTGACAGTACAAAATGTCAGAAGATACCTCAATAGACCCAAACGAACACACACAATGCACACCAGATGATATCTTGATAGCATTTTAAAGAAATAGACATTTCACTGAATGCTCTTGAGTCTGAACTGTATTGTCATATCCCATTTCAACCCACACAAGCTTTAGAGATGTTCAGACTCTGTGTGAAATGCAGACATCTGTTCATATTTCATGCTTTGCTCTTCAGTGCTTAAGTCTCCTCTTCCTCTTCACATGTGCCATTATTACAAGGAAGGGCAGCAGCCACGTCCTACAGACCAGATCAAATTTTAAAGGGCACGGAGTGAAGAAACGTGCCACAGGGGGTCTGTCTCTGTTAATCGACCACGCTGCTTGAAGCGGTGCAAATGCAACGCTATAGGAAAAAGATCCAAACCAAATGACGAGTCTGTCATTATTTATTCTCCCTTGAAACCTGTATGCTGTTACTTCATTCATAAAACCAAAAGAAGAATTAACTAAACACGCAATAAAAATACCACAATAATAAACCATATGACTTGTGTGCTTCTCAAGTCACAATAGTTTTGTGTGAGAAACAGAGGAAAAATTAAAAAGGTACACTATGCAACTTTTGGCACTCTAGTGGTTAATAAATAAAACTGCATGTGTCCTGCAGAAGAAAATTGTTTTGAACATTGAGTATAAACACTTAGAGGCGTACAGCAGTAATTTAGCATAACACATATTGGAGATGGATTCCTGATTCAGTTAACGTGGCACCTATGGCACAGGTTTGACGTCATGATGTTGGGTTAAAAGACACTCAAAAAACAATGATGTTTGATGTTATTGACATCCACCCTTCACCATTCACAGTCAACTATGAATTCACACACTCTCAGACATTAATAGCTAGAGTTTGTATTGTGTTACTGAGAGGCTCTGCAATGGGGACTGGATCAGCCTCCTCTGTCACGTCATTGCAGCTTTCCATTATCTCCCTCTACTCTGATCAAAGATCAATCACTGGCCATGGCACTTTAAAACAAGGGATCCAAAAAGGGGTTCTCGTAGCAAAGCCATAGAAGAACCATTTTGGCTCCCCAAAAGAACCATTTAGTGAACAGAACCTTTTTTCTTTGTGGGAAAAATTTTTGTGCAATAGAAAGATTCCATGAATGTTGAAGGTTTTTCATGGAACCATAGATGCCAAAAAAGAACCTTCATTTTTAAAAGAAAGAAAAACTCTAATAATGAGACAAAAAAGCCCCCAAAAATAAACGACCAAATAAACAGAACCAAAATGTCATAATGACATTATGTCAACAAGCATGCACCAAGCAGTGGGATATATATGTATCTATCCACTGAACTATTTCACACTGAGACCTATTTTCTGCTCGAGCTTTTCCCCAATAGAAAATCACTCCTTTAATACACCATTAGCAGCCCATGATTACTGCTCACACAGACGACCATGGCAACCACTGGCTGCCATGGAAACTACAAGTTGATCGTTGAACATCAGTCATGTGGAAAAAGTTGGTCGATCTGAAAGAGTTCTTTTGGGATGGAAAACAACTATTTTGTAAGCAAAACAGTGAAGAGCAGTAAATGACTATAATGTTGCCATGGTATTCAAATATATGTTCAAATAATAATAATAAAATCTCAAACCTAGTATTGCACTTTTTCTTCCTAATGAGTGATTTCTCCCATAAATGAGTACGCACACTATGCATTACTTGCTTGTCAGTCTTCCTTTTTCTTGTATACAAATTTCAGCACACATGACAACCTAATGCAAATCACAGCCTTATGCAGTTTCACTCAAGTGATGTGACAAGACATGCATTTTTCTTATTTCAGACTTTATGAATGTAATTCAGGGTTCTTTAGCACTTCAGAGCACAGAATTGCCTTAGTTTAAGTAGATGAATGGCTTCATTTAAGCAAATAACAGCTTTGAATAGAGCGTTAATGTAATTTACCTATTTACCTGCCACCACTTACCAACTATTCAAGCTGGCATCACAGAAATGTATGATAAATGTTTCTGTCTATTAGCCATATCATTTGCAATTACGTGAGAAAATACTTCTGCATATGTACACATTCATCAAATATTTCTGAATACAACATTAATGTGCATCCTGCATAAATACTGACCGGTACGACAATTAGAGGCTCCTTGTCCATGTTCTCCAAGGTGTTATGCTGACTCACAACATCCACTGAAAAACTATTTCTTCAGAAACAGAAGAAACTGCATAGACTCTATCTAAAAACAGACACTTAATCGCAGTAATCTTTACCACACACATACTATGCAAACACACCGGATCTAAATTAAGAAAGAAAGCAGTACAGGATAGATGGATGATGCCAGCTTTCTGAATCCAAGGGAATAAAAAGCTGGATTGCTGAACAAACAGGCTTAACTGCCTAAATGCACCAATTTACAGAAAAAAAATCGACAGGAAAGGGAGTGGTGAGGGAGGGTGTGGAACATTTCCAACAGGTCAAACCAAATGAGACCTAAAAAGGCTGAAAGAGTCTCTCATACCGATTAGTTGTCAAAGTACAGCATGAGAGGTTATTGCTGCTGCCCTTGCCTGTCTAAATCAATTTTGGAACATAGAACAAATTCTTATGTTCAAAAAAGATGAACACATGCATCCACAGGTGCATGGAGCAAGAATCCCTTCTGAAAATCCACGGTTGATGAAGGTCTATAAAAATTATTTATTTTTATTTTAGACAAGCACGGTGAAAAAAAGTGCAATTGTTGTTATTGTTAACTAAAACTAAGACTGTTTTTGTTCATTTATAAAATCTGAAATAAAATCTAATCCAACCACATCTAATATTTCTACTTTGTAAATATCAGATAATAAACTAATTTTGCCATGCAGCCCAGTTCAAGTACTAAAACTAAGACTAAAGCAAAAACTAACAAAATGAACAAAATTTGAAAATAAAAGCTTATTAAAAATGTTAATAAATACTATAATGTACTATAACAATGTACAATATGCAATAGGTTCAAACAGGCCAGAGAGTAAACATTTCAACCCTAAGCTTTTTTTTTTTTTCAGTTTTCCATCAAATAAATATATTTGTGGTAGACTTTTGTGGTTTAGTTTTAAATCAGTTCGTGGACAGCATCTGTTGTGGAGTTTGCATAAATAATGTAAAATTATTTGTGTCTTTTCATGTTTTTTGTTTTTTTAAAATGTATTTCAGAAGTACCAAAAAAGCAGACAGCATATGAAAATGTAGCAATAACAAGCTAATTTATGTCAGTAGCCAGCCTTTACAAATACCATTGCTCTGCAGAGTATCTAAAATTGTATTGTATTGTGATTGAAAAATTGTAGCATATACAATTTTAGAAGCCAAACTATTAGTTAATAAATAGTAATAAAACAGATCATCTCACACCCTGAACAGATGATTAACTACAGATCTACAACTTTTTATACGACCTATATGATCTCTACTGAGTAAAATGACAAAGGAACTATTAACGAAAATCTTGAACACAGAAAGGGTTCAAAATGTGTTCTAGCTCTTAAAAGACAGCCAGGAAGACGTACAGATTACATGCAGGTCTCTAACAACAAGCAGATACATGTAAGAGATAATGGACAGTCAGTACTGAAAATAAACCCCAACGTGAGATCAGGACACTGACTGGCCTTAATGACTATCAGCGTCTGCTTTACATATAGCTTCTTACCAAATAAATAAATCAGCATAAACTATTAATTTGAGGTATAATTCTTTTATTAATTCATATGTACAGCTATGTCTGGTACAGGTTTTTAGGATAAGCCGTCAATTGTGCAGTTACTCAGCAGTATTTAACTGATGAATATCAAGATTGACCAATCAGAGTTAAGCATTCCAGAGAGAGTCTCGTCACCATTAAGTTGAGTGCAAGTTGTCACCAGTTGATTAATGTGATTTTCACTGACTGTGCCCACCACTGCTCAGAACTTTTAGTTAAAAAAGTATTTTACTTTTATGTACTGAATAGCATCTATGAGTATTTGCACCTATGCTGTGTGATGCTCTTTATGGTGCAAACAGTATATACCACTATTTGCACAGTGTAAACAACATCTTCCTTTTTTACACTCCGTAAATAGTTGTTGCCAAAAGTTGTAAGTTGTTCAGAAAGTCATATCTGTCATTACACGTCATTCCACACACACACACACACACACACGCTAGATAAATGATTATGGTGGGGGACTTTCCATAGACTTCTACTGTTTTTATACCGAGCTGCTAATATTTCCTGTACTCTAACTCTACCCCTGCACTCCACATAAATCTTGATATCCATTCAGACATTATTTTATATGTTTATTCATATTTTTTCTTATTGACAAGCAGCATTGGCAAGTGATTTCAGATTTTGCTATCAGCAAAACCTTTCCCACAGAAGCACACATAGTCATAACACTCAGTTTCATGTGGCAAAATAAGAAGTCAGTGGCCTTGAAAACTGTCATTCACAGTTCACACACAGAACAGCTGCAATCTTCAAAACAAATATGTCCATTCTCACTTGGAGTATCTTATTCATATTTAAAACACTGCATACATTATACATATTTTGTAACAGTATCAACATGTACTCATCATGTGGAGTCACATCCTTTCTTATCAGTCTGCACATGACTGCGAACACACAGACACACACACACACACAAACACACTGTGTGAATGCACATTCAGTTCCATGTGCGGAAGAGATCCTAATGACAGAAGGCGCTCACATGCACACACACGAATTCACTGGAGCGAGATATCCGTGCTTATTGATATAATCTAACACTCTGTTTCATAATGATGGAACCAGGCAAATCCATTCTCACTGTCTGCAAGCTGACTACAGCCACAAACTCACACACACACACACACGCAAATACACAAAAGTAAAGCATGCACTGTGCAAAACTTCACCAACAGCTTTATCTTGTACAGCTAAGGTCAGTGTAACATTTCCATGACGTGTTTTTTGATACTACACATTGTTTGTATTAAAAAAAAAATTCCACCGCTCTCTGAAAAGAAGCTTTGTGAAAAAAGAAGCTTTTAGCATGTAACATTGCACCTAAACATGCAAAACAAAAGCATGGTGCATGAAAGGATGTGTTCACAAGCTAACACAAATGGAAACAAAAAGGGAAAGGGCAACGAAAGAAAGCGAAAAAATTACAAACAAACTAAAACAAAACAAAGGGACATGTTAAAGCAACCACAACAACAACAAAAAAAACTTATCAAAAAAATGGAAAAACAAACAAAAATCTAACAAAGACGTGTAATTACACACCACTACTACAAATAAAACAAACACATGGTGAACGGCAATGAGACAAAACAAAGATATAAAGACAGAGGCAAAATAAAGGGACACGACCTCAGGCAAAAACACGTCTCAGTTTGCATATGTCTCACAAGTCTCAAAAAGTCAACAGAGTCTGACACTGAAACAACACCATAAACAGTGATCTATGTGAGTGGCATCAACTGTCAGTCAAATCCATCCTGGTCCTGACCCATTTTTTTCCCCAACCAGGTGTGGGAGGTGAAAATCAGACAGAGTGAAAGAGAAACACAAAGAAGCGAAGGTACGAAAATAGAGAGTGGGTGAAGAGGAGATAAATAAAGGTCAAGGCAAGGATGGTACTTACAGGCTTAAGTTTCTGTTTCAAGCTCATGGTGGCATTCTCTGAGCCGTGCTGAGACAGACACACAGAGCACTGACACAGGGAAACACCGCCCTTTCACACTCGCTCTCTTTTTCCTCATGCACGCAAACACACAAACACACACACACACACACACATATAAAGGTGTGGAACGGACGACGGCCATCCCATTTGTGTAATGATTAGACTGTGTAGACGGAATATAGATCTGATACAGGCACTGCAAAAGATGCACATCTCACACAGACTTCTCAGACTTCTTTGAGTGCCTTTTATCATATTACATTATTTGAACTAGTGTAGTCTATGAAATCCCTTTATCTCTGCTTCAGACAACTACAAAATATATTTTTGAAATGAAAGTTTTTTTTTTTTTTACTTTTTAGTGATTGTATTAACAATATGTTCTAGTGTAAAACAAGTAGTAAAATAATGGAAATCTCCATTTCAGTGAATAAATTGTAATTGCTTAAAGAAAGAGAATTGTGTGGAGAGTGTAAATGACGCACATGTATTGAACAGTGTCACTGCTGTCTATACTTTGTATGCTTGGCACTGATATTCTGGGATTCACAATGTCAATGGATTTGCACTCTGCAGCTGCACTGTGGCATGCATATGTCACATGCTTATTTAGTCAAATGATTCTGCATATTTACTGCAAAAACATGCAGAAACATAATTCTTAAGAGCATTTTTACTGAACATGCATAACAACAATTTAAAATGAATTTATTTGTATTGAAAGCAGGAAAACTGGACCTTGATTTTTCCCATCCTTCATAATTAAAGTTTGGGGTCAGTAAGATTTTGTATTTATTCATTTGAATAAATACTTTTAAATTCACAAAAATGCATTAAATTGATCAAAAGTGATAGTAAGTATTCAGAATGTTACAAAATATTTCTATTTCAAATAAATGCAGTTCTTCTGAACTTTCTATTCATAAAACAATCCTGAAAAACAATTCTGAATGACCATGTGACACTGAATACTGGAGTAATGGATGCTGAAAATTCAGTTTTGCCATTACAGGAAAAATTACATTTGAAAATATATGAAAATAGAAAACATATTTTATAATATTAGTGTTGTACTGCATTTTTTATCAAATAAATGCAGCTGTGGTGAGCACACTTTCAAGACATTTAAAAAATCTTTTGAGTGGCTCAAATCTATATGGACAGGACAACGAGGGGAACAGAACTGTTTCAATGACTTTGCTAACATTTCTAGTTTTTGTCTGTGATTCTAGGAATCCACATATCTATGAAATTCATGCTCGTACTTCATTCAAAGTTTAATGCTCCTCACATGCAGACCAGTCTACTAAAAACAATGCAGCTGGTCACATAACTAGGTACGTCATGTTACGTAGACAAATCAGTAGCGACAAAGATCAATGCAGATGATCATTTCCCTTCTTGCTCAGTGTCAAATCGAAGTCCAATTATCAAGCCAGGAATCGCCTGTTACAGTTGTACCTCAGGACGTAATGCCAAACAACAGACTGCCCATATGCCTTAATACCATAACATCAAGCAAATGTTCAACCGCTCATATGCAAGCTTTACACTAATTATTGGCAGCTTCAAAATGACTTAATTCATACTAAATAATGCGTTATAAGAAAGCTAGGTTTGTGTGAGGGTAAGGGATAGAATCTAAATATACAAACTAAAGAAATGTTAAACAAAAAAACGTACGAATTTTAGCAGAGAGAGAAAGAGCGAGCAAGAGTGAGACAGAAAGCGAGAACGAGAGAGCAAGCAGAGAGGGCCAGAGAAAGAGTGTGTGTTTGCGTGCAGACTTATCACACGTGTGTGTGTGAGAGTAGAGAAACAGACAGTCAGTGTCTCTTTGGCCTCTGCCACCACTGCCCTCTACTTCCATTAGCCCTAGAAGCCAAGGTCACCAGCAGAGAGCAACCACACACACACACACACACACAAACAAACAAACAAACACACAGTCATCCACACACAGGTCATGTTCACGCTAATTAAAATGCTCCTAATATTCTCAAAATACAGCTGGATCAACAAATCTGAGGCCATACATGTTAGTCCAAAGACGACATTTTGAGAAATGTATGTTTTTGGTCCATAATGGAATACAATGGAATTCAAAGTGTTTGGTTACCAACATTCTTTTAAAGTCAAAGTTTGGAACAACATGAGAGTGAATGAAAAATGACAGGATTTTCATTTTGGGTAAACTCTCCCTTAGCATAAGAGTTTGTGAATTTACTCAAACATAATCAAGACTTGTTGAAAAATATAATAAAATACTGAATTTACGTTTATACTGACATTTACAGTAGGAAGAAGGGGGAAACGTTCAGTTCACCTGTGGAAATGTGTCATACGCTACATTAAAAGCTAATACACACACACACACACACACACACACACAGACTTTATGATAGGAATGTGCAAGCTGGCAGTAGATTTGTCAGCATGATTGATTTTTCCACTGGTAGGACAACACGGTCTCCCACGTGTGTCCATGGAGAGAGACGTCACCAATACAATCTCTTTCTCTTTCAATGTCTTTCTTTGATGCTTCTTCTCTCTCTGCTATACTGCACCCCTCTTTTTTTGTATTTTTGACAATTGCAGATTGTTCAGATCATCTTTCAGACTTTATATGAACCATGGCAAATCTTTGCAGTCATTATGTGAAATACATAACGCGCAGTAACTTAAACGCATAAGCATGCAGTCCAGTATACCCAGTCCACTGCAATAACCACACAGAAAACACAGGGGTAGGAAAGTGTGTCAGTGCGAGTCCGTTCCCTATACAACAGCTAAATAAGCTCTGCCCACATCAGCACAGGACTCAGTGGTCTCTGTATATAGGTCACTTCACTGACCTGTGTGGAGATGTTACAAAATACTAAATCATGTAGATGATGTCACCAATCTTTTCATTGCCTGACGAGGACTGGTGAAAGTTTAACTTGTGCAGGTCTTTGTTTGTGAGTGCGTGACTACATTTAAAAAGATGATATATAGTGGTGGCCAAAATAATTAGAACACTAGTATTTTCAGAACAGAACAAACCGAGACAGACTGAATCCAGAAGAACTGTGGCAAAAGCTGCTTTAAACATAAAGAATGGTCACACCAAAAGTTGATTTAATTTAGTTAATAGAAGTTAATTGATAAAGAAATATGATTGCATCTTTTTAAATGTAGATTTTCATGAAACATTACCTGAAATGACAAAGTTAATATGTGACCCTGGACCACAAAACCAGTCATAAGGGTAATTTTTTTTAAAATTGAGATTTATACATTATCTGAAAGCTATAAGCTTTAAATAAGCTTTCCATTGATGTATGGTTTGTTAGGATGGGACAATATTCGGTTGAGATACAACTATATGAATATTTGGAATCTGAGGGTGCAAAAAAAAATCTAAATATTGAGAAAAATTACTAATCAAAAATGAAGTTGTGATATATTTATGGTAGGAAATTTACATACAAATTACAAATATCTTCATGGAACATGATCTTTACTTAATATCCTAATGATTTTTGGCATAAAAGAAAAATCGACAATTTTGACTCGTACAATGTATTTTTGGCTATTGCTACAAATATATCCGTGATACTCATGACTGGTTTTGGGGTCCAGGGTCACATATATTACATATGATGAAAAGTATAAAGTTTAACTGTTGATCCTCAAGACCTATAAAACCATCAAATGTCAAGACTTCTTAAATTTTTAGACAAGGCTTTGTCAAGCTATAATCATTTTGTCTTCACAGACTTACATTGCATGTGGTAGTGAAGACTTTTATATTGTTGCAAAAGAGTTCTATTTAATTTTTTTATTTATTTCAACATTTATAACAATCAGAAATGTTTCTTTAGCAGCAAATCAGCATATTAGAGAGATATCTGAAGGATCATGTGACACTGAAGACTGGATTAATGACAGCTTTGCATCACAGGAATAAATTACATTACATTTGGTAACGCTTTGCAATAAGACGTGATTTGTTAACATTAGTTAATGTATTAATTAACATTGAAAACTACATTTATTACACTCTTTATTAATCCTTGTAAATGTTAGTTAATAAAAATACAGTTGTTCATTGTTTGTTCATGTTAGTTCACAGTGCATTAACTAATGTTAACAAAACTTATTATTTTAATAATGCATTAGTAAATGCTGAAATTAACATTAACTAAGATTAATAAATGCTGTAGAAGTATTGTTCATTCTTAGTTCATGTTAACTAATGTAGTTAACTGATGTTAACTAATGAACCTTATTGTAAAGTGTTACCATTAAAATACATTAAAATAGAAAACAATCAATTAATTTTATCAACCCCAAAACCTTTGAACAGTGGCGTATGTATCAAATATCATATGATAATTGGAATTAATGAGATTAGTTCACTGGCACACTGTGCATACAATTTTACTGACAGCTTTAAGTTGTGCCTTATTGAAGTTTCTACAATCTACAATTATTTTTTAAATCTCAAGCTGTATATTGACAACACCATAAATAAATAGGGTTAGATGACAAAACCTCTAGGCCTCACTAAGTGAACAAAAAGCTGAGGAACAATATCCTGAATCTGGTATTTACACTTGCATGAAATACGTGGATGAGCTGTCAAGTACTTTTTATATTACCTGCGTGACTTGGGTGACCTTTTCCGAGACGTTCTGTGTGCGGTCTTTAATCTTGCTGGGTGCTATGATCTCGATCTCTGTGGGGGAAGGTGGTCTGAGACGGTCTGAGCCAAAGGATATCGTCACCTGAGGGATGCGGCCAATAGCACGGTGCCGCATCAAATCAGAGTCTGAGGTGGAGTTCAAGTTACTGGGCTTCAGATCTGAAAAATAAAAATCACACCTATTAAATCAGCCATCAAAACATATCATTACGGTGTTTGATTAAAACAATGTCACACCATGTGACTTGCACTACCATCCTGCATGCGTCTGCCAATTACAGTGCCGGTAATGTCAGTGTTTGTGTATGCAATAATGAAAAAGTGTTAATTTAGACCTATGAGTCATACGGATACCTGTATAATGACAGAACACACAATTTAGAGCTCATGCGCACACACATGCATAGTGGCAGGCACATCAGGGGTGGCTGTGGGTAATCACAGTCACACAAAAGCATTGATTAGGACTACAGCTACAGAAATAGGCCATTTCACCAGGGAACCAACAAGCCTCATTCTGGACACCCAGAGACTTAAATGTTGCAATTTAACATGTCCAAATGGAGCGCTTTTTTATGCTCATTATGGTTTGTGCTTCTTTTTGGATTTGTTCCACAAACTCCATTAGACAAGGATACTAGCTCATTTATATTAAATGCTTCTGCTATTTTAGACTAATTGGTTTTGATCAGACTTATTATAAAGTCAAGGATAAATTCAAATAGAACACTTAATTTCCATTGAAAGCACATCCTGTACTCGGTCATGGTACTCCTGTTCAATGCTAATGGAAGAGTTTAGTCACAGCAGAGACCAGACAGCTGATCAAACGGACCGCGTGCAATATTAAGCTGACGAGTATCTATTCCGCTCCATCCCGGCTGGGGGCCCCCGCTCATATTTCACCTATCTAAATGCATACATATGACATGATTTACAAAGGCGGTCTCACCAAAAAAGAACAAGAAAGAACCAAAATTCACTAACACTTCCCTTGTTATAAACACTATCTTCTGCTAATGACACTGCAATATGCAGACAATAATGTTTATGTGTTTCTCCACTGTAGAAGGCTGTTATAGGAAAGCAGCTCTCAAGTTGGTTAATATACTGACACAGTATCTACAGAAGACCAAATATTTTACACCATATTGGAAAGTCAAACCATGGAAGCTTTATTGAAGCAAAATTATGGCTTTAGTTTTACTTTTAAGTTTATATCTAAAAATTAATTGGTAGTTTATATCTCACAACATGACTGTATATATCTTACATCTTTATTATTATTACTAGAATTTAAAAAATGTTTTCTATTAATACGTTTTAAAATGTAAAAAGATGAAAAAGCTGAATTTCCAGCATCATTGCTCCAGTCATCAGTCATCAAATCCTTCAGAAATTATACCAATATGCTGATTTGTTAGTTAAGACACATTTCTTATTATCAATGTTGAAAACAGTTATGCTGATACACTTTTTCAAGATTCTTCAATAAACAGTTAATTAGTAATTATTCATTTCAATCAATAAAGCTTCCCTGCTTGAAAATAAAAAAAGAAAAAAGGAAAAAAAGTGGCTTAATTTCCTAAACAATTTAACACCATGTAAACACTAATCCAAATCTGGATTTTTATTAAGGAAAATGTGCTTTGTCTTTTGATTGCAGACAAACTAAGGTTTAAGAGAAATTCTGTGCTTGATAGTTGCAATTTTAAAACGTTTCCATTTTTGAAGGATATCTATGGAGAAGACAACACTTAATGTAAAATAACTTATTTTCTGTGAATTATGGCTTTGTTTGCAGTCAATGTTTATTACAAGCATTGTCTGAGAGAAACTGTTTTCCTTAGTCATTTATAGTACATTAACCCATGTTAAGCGTTTTATATCCCCATTACAAAACATCTGATGATCTAGAACAAATGTGAGTGAGTTTTAGAGATACAAGAGTATATTTAATGACTATTTCTTTGTAAACACAGAATAAAAAAAAAATCTGAATCTAAATAAAACGTATTTTATCTGTGAAATTCGTAGTGAAAAATAAATATAATAAAATGTATTTGAAATACATTTATTTCATGCCGAGTACAAATACATTCACATATTTATGTACTTTTGGCATACTAAACTGGTATATTTAAAGTCTGCTAAATTGGAACAACTAATTTTGTGCTCAGTGCACTTTAATTGTGCAGAAGTAGTGCTGAAGTCCAATTACAGAGATTCTGAAGTATATTTGATTGTGCTAAACTGGAACTATTGCAAGTATACTTCAGGTACACTTTAGATATCTCGCTTTTAAACACCGATGTTATTCATAGATCATACAATCCTCATAAATAGTGACATTAAAACACATTTTAGGCACAAATGTGCATTGTGCAGTAAACATGTTAATAAATCTGAACTTTACTTAGTATGAAATAAATGCATTTTTAAATATATTACATTTTTTCAATCAACCAGCAAACCTTACAAAGACAGGATGTTACACTGACACTAGATTTAAACTTGCCTTGAGGTCTTTTTTTTTACCCTAGTACTGTCTGATGATGTGTAAATAATAAAGTTTCACACACAGTCAACGTTTGTGACAGTATGTTGTTTACACTACGAACTAGATGAGTGCAAGCAGAAACACTCATACCGCTCCACTGGTCCCTCATGCTGTCGATGTCGTGCAGCGAGGAGGCCCGGCGCAGGCTGCAGACGCTCTCTCTGGAGTGGCCGTGTTTGAGAGGGGGTCCGCTGGGCTCTAGCCGGTCTGAGGGCCATGTGAATGGGGATGAGAAGCTGCATGTGGAGGGGGTCTGCTGAATCAGGGCCTGGGTCTCTGATTTCAAGTAGCTGTCTGGAGACATCTGGAGGTCTTTCAAAGCCACCTCCTCATGAGAGGGCTGCAGGACACAGAGGGGAGCTGTAGATGATGTGTCTGTGGCAATATGAACTCGGATGTGTGTCACATATGCACACATGTACCTGTAGGTAGTCCACCACCACTCCCTCAAAGTGGTCCTTAGGGAGGGACGGCTGCCGCTTGACACGGAGAGAGGGCATTCGCAGCCTCATCTTGCGTTGCTGACCTGATACACAAACATAAGGTTAAATAATTCAAGAAGAATATGTTTTTGCTCAAAGCTCAGGAGACTGAACTGGTGAGTTCTTGTCTTTCTGGTCTTGAAGTCCTTTTAATCATACCTGACAAATCTGAGCTCAGTGCTAGATACTGATGAGATCTCTTTTAAACTTTATGGAAGACACATTTGAGACTACTAGGGCCTTTTCTCTGGAAGAAAACCTATGAAGCAGGAGAAGACATTTTCTCTCCGTTTAAATGCAATGCTGTATAGGAGATCTTTCATAATTTTTCTTTCCTACAGAATATACGAGATAAGGTGTGGAAATGGGCTGGTAAATAAATTGTGTTGCATTTGATAAAAGCCTAACATAAATATCAGATTTATTGGATAAATACTACTATTACTATTACTACTACTACTAATAAAAAATAAGCATTTATTTTTACTATATTTATTTATATACATTGAATTTTATTTTTAGAATTTTATTATTATAATTTGTTTTTATTAAAAATTAGATTTATTAATAAAAATATTTAAAAAGTACTGTTAACAATTTAATAATAATAAACATTTATATATTTAAAAACAAAAAGCTTTATATACATTACTAATAATACATGTAAAAATACATGAAATATTTATGAAATATAATGAAATATTTCATTAATAACAATAACAACAACAATAATAAATTATTATTATTATTATTATTATTAGCCTATTAATATTTTCATATGCATTTTATCATTCATTCTATTGTCCATTTACAATTAAATATAATGATAATCATTTATATATGTAAAACAAATAAAAATAACTTCATACATTAATAAACTTGTATATTTACTTTATTATTATTACTACATTTATAGTTGTTTTTGTCAAAGTATCTCATAGTTTTTAATATACAAGTTAAAGCAACACTGTGGGCCAGGCATATGCACACTCACACACACACACATACATAAACACACTGCAACCAAAATTTGACACCACCTTTATCAAATGCTGCTTCTGGCTACACCTACACACGGACCGTCACACCAAGCACAGCAGTCAATTTGTTTACCTTATAAGGCTGTTACAGAAAGGGCCAGAATCTCTCCCACAAACAAGAGAAAGGGGGGACACGCACCTGCCCGTAGCCAGCTGTGTGTCATTCGCTGTTTGAAGCCACCTTTTTTCATGGATGGGTCTAAAAGCTCTTGGAAGTTTAAGATGAACATGATTACGACTCCTTCCTCGTTCTTTACTGGAACGACATCAACCAAACATGGCCTACATGTCCCTGAAAGGCCGAGAGACACAGACACACAGGAGAGAAAGAGAATGAAACGAGTGACAGAGACGTCAGCAAGCAGAGATGATTGAGTACAAAATACAGCACAAGTATAGTTTAGTTTTCATGAAGAGCTGTTATAAATACCAATGTGAGGACTGTGAGTAGCCCAAACACACTCACACTTACACAAACACACAATAAGACTCCCACACACAGGTGCTGCTGTTCGGGGGAGTCTGAAATCCATGATTACGAGGAAACATACATCTATTAACTAGGGGAGACCTTGGATTGCTGTAACACATTCTTTCAGGGTAACGTTGATATAAAGTTCCCATATTTATCTACATATTTAAACTTTTTTTTTTTAAATCTACAACTCATTCTAAAACTATTTCAAGTTTAAAGAGTGCTGTCACTAGCACTACTAAAAATAAAAGAAAAAGAATGAAAAATAAAAGAAAATCATAATGCCATTCCCCATTTCCACCCTTGTTTCATTTCAAACATTGTAATTCAAAATAGTAAGCACAGAGGAAGCATTTTAATTCAAAACAGCAAATAAAATTAAAAACCATTATCTATCCATCCATCCATTCTGCAAACTTCTTATTATCTATAGGGTTACACACACACACACACACACACACACAAACTAACAACTCACTCTAGATAATGACAAATGTATTTTGTGTATGTTTGTTGACCCACTAGAAGAGTTTTGGACAACCTTCCCTGTCTGTGAAATTATTACTTTTATTAAGTAAAGATGAAAATAAATTGATCAAAAGTAAAAAGACATTTATAATGTTACCAAAAAATTCACATAAATGCTGTTCTTTAAACTTTCTACTCATCATATAATCCCCCCAAAAAAAAAAAAAATTATTAAGCTGCACAAATGTTTTCAACATTAATAATACAAATAATTGTTTCTTGAGCAATAAATCAGCATATTAGAAAAAATTGCCCCTTTAAGACTTGCACTCTATTCATTTACTAACCGCTTGTTTTCTTAATAAAAAAAACTAACACTAGCTTCTCTAATCTTTTTGTATTCGATCTATGTTTTCTTTTTATTTATTATACAATTAACAAAAAGCAAAAAAGCCCTCTAACACTAGCTTGCTCTATTCTTTTTCTATACTATCTGTTTTCTTTTTATTTATTATATAATTTAAAAAAAAAACTTGCTATGTGTACTGCGTTAGGCTAACTGAGACTTGTTATAGCGCTTGCATATCATTGCTCTTTTGTTGATTTTGATTGCTTCCATTGTCCTCGTTTGTAAGTTGGTTTGGATAAATGTAAATGTATTAGAATGATATCTGAAGGATCATGTGACTAATCAGCTTTGTCATCACAGAAATAAAATACACTTTGAAATATATTAAAATAGAAAACAGGTATTTTAAATTGTAATATTATTTCACAATATTGATATTTTACTGTATTTTTTGATCAAATAAATTCAGCCTTGGTGAGCATAAGAGGCTTATCTTACCCAGCGTAGATGAAAAGCTTGTGTGGATGTTTTATCTCAAATTAAAGTCAATCTAGTAATTCAGATGACAGCAGTTCTGCCTTTTAACATCCACACCCGGTTCACGTATGAGTGATTTCACCCCCGAGGATCATTTCTAATTGGCTAAACTCCCTACTTTCCAAACCTCTCAGACAAATACACAGATGCACCGAGAACATGTAGATGTCACTTATATTTTGGCTATGAGGCTTTAATGATAAACTCTCTTTATGACACACTGCTCGAGAGAAATCAAAACGTCATGTGTTGTACTTTTAACCCAGACACGACAATGAACAGAAAGGCAATAAAGGAGATGAACGATGAAACCAAAGTAATGAAAACGCAGAGCAGCGAGGAAGAGTCGCAGGAATGAGAAGGGAGTGACTGGAAGGAGGACAGAAAAACCAGAGAAAGAACAGCATGATTAAAGTCAGCCAGACCCCCCTCAGCTCTTGACTAAAGCAGGCCATCAACCACTCTAAATATAGACTCTGCCCCCTCTCACACACACACACACACACACATACACACAAAGGTGCTGTTCAGTCTCCAGCTCAACCGTGACACAGTTCGATATGCTGTATCCACTAAAAATATGTGATGGATAAAAAGAACAGAGGGACGGCAGCACGTGTGAGCGTGTGCATGTCAGCCTATGCATGCATCTGAGCTCAGTGCATTCGTTTAGTGATAGGGGTGTGAGTCTCTGGAGTCCTGTTGTCATGGTAATGTTATCAGTGCACCGCTTCCTGGGCTGAAGGAACACCTGTCTACTTTCTAGCTGAGCTACACATGCACAAACACTGGCTTAACGACGTGCAGCCAGCGACTCCATTCATCTGTTCCTGTCTGAGGAGACTAAAGACATGAGGGATGGGCGGCTGTATTAAAGGGCTAGTTCACCCAAAAATGAAAATTCTGTCATGAATTACTCACCCTCATGTCGTTCCAAACCCGTAAGACCTTCGTTCATCTTCTTAACACAAATTAAGATATTTTTGATCCGAAAGCTTTCTGACCCTGCATAGACAGCAACACAACTATCATGTTGAAGGCCCAGAAAGGTAGTAAAGACATTGTAAAAAAAAATAGTCCATGTGACAGTGGTTCAATCATAATTTTATGAAGCTACAAGAATACTTTTTATGTGCAAAGAAAACAAAAGTAATGACTTCTCTTCCGTGTCAGTCTCTGCGGCGCATTCCCAAAAAGTATTCTCGTAGCTTCATAACATTACGATTGAACCACTGATGTCTCATTCACTATTTAACGTTGTCCTTACTACCTTTCTGGGGCTTGAATGTGGTAGTTGTGTTGCTGTCTATGCAGCATCAGAAAGCTCTCGGATTTCATCAAAAATATCTTAATTTGTGTTCTGAAGATGAAAGAAGGTCTTACGGGTTTGGAACAAGATGAGGCTGAGTAATTAATGACAGAATTTTCATTTTTGGGTGAACAAAAGAGTTACTCTGTGTGTCTATGTGTGAAAATAATGAAACAGAGTGTCGGAAACTGAAGATATCATCACAGGATGATGTGTAGATATGGTCACTGAGTGGGTTTACAGTGAAATGCTGTTAACTATTCAAAAGTTCTCAATAAAAACTTGTTTCAAAGCTCTTGTTAGGCAAGTCATAATGGAATCATCTCTGGGAAGTTTTTTCTATGTACACTACTGTTAAAAGTTGAGTTTGTATGATTTAAAAAAAAAACTGTTTTCTATTTATTTCATATATTTTATGCTATTTATTTCAGTAAAGCAAAACAGAATTTTTAGCAGTCGTTTCTCTTCCTGAGCGTCACATGATCCTTCAAAAATAATTCAAATGAATATGCTGATTTGGAGCTCAAGAAACATTACTTATTATTTTCAATGTTGAAAACAGTTGTGCTGCTTAATATTTTTGTGGAAACATCTTTTTAGGATTGTTTGATGAATATAAAGTTTAGAATAACATTTATAAAAGTAAAGAACAGCAAAATGTCTTTACTGACACTTTTAAATCAATCTTGCTGAATTAAATTGTTAATTAAAAAAAAAAAAAAAAAAATGTATACTTAAAAGTGGTGAAACCTCTAAAAGATTAAATTTCGATAATATATTTAAAATCTGACAACAAAAAGCTTTTAATATTGACTTACAAACTCCAGCTAATGCACATACTCTGGAGTAAACAAACAATGAAAAGACAATGAATAGATGGAAAGGTGGTGTCAAAAAGACATTTTGTTTTTAATGAAAAGGTGGGCTTTTCTTCATACAGCTGCCAGATTAAAGACATGGGAAATAGTTTGACACTGGTTTATTTCCGGTGTTTGGGTTTGTCAATAGACCCTAACTTTATTCATGCTTTATTCACACTGCACAATTCTGAATTTGTTTTCCATACCGTGTTCATTATTGATGAAACGAAATGTGCTGTTCAGACAGTGTCATCAGTGTCTGGTGTATCTACATCGGTTGCTATAGTAATGAAGTGAACGTCAGCACAATGCCAAACCACTTTCTCATACAACTGAAAGGTGAAAAACTGTCTATTAAAATATCAGCCACATGTGGGTGAGTGAAAAGTGAGTGAAAATGTCGTTAAGCCCAGCATACCTTCCTTAGAGTAGTACAGGATCTCCACCTTGCGCTCCTCTGACCCGAGCAGGGCCTGTGCCAGCTGTGCCAGGGCGCTCTTCATAGTGCCCGGCCCCACCAGGAACTGACACATGCAGGACTGTTGCATGATCTCCGACCGTGAGAAACCAAACATCTGGCAGAAACCCTCATTGCAGTAGATGATCCCACAGTTCTTCATCTGGGCGTTGGCAATCAGGAATTTACGATCTGGTCAGGTAAGGAATGAATGGTTAAGAGAAATAAATTAAAAATGAACACTTCCACCGTTACTGGAAAAAAAAAACATCATTTAAAGGATTAGTTCACTTCCAGAATGAAAATGTACCTATAATTTACTCAACCCCATGTCATCCATGATGATCATGTCCTACATTCTTCAGTCGAAAAGAAATTAAGGTTTTTAAAGGAAAATATTTTTCTCCATATAATGGACTTCAATGGTAGCCAACAGGCTGAAGGTCCAAATTGCAGTTTCATTGCAGCTTCAAAGGGCTCTACATGATCCCAGCCGAGGAATAAGGGTCTAATCTAGCGAAACAATTGCTCATTTTCTTAAAAAAAAAATAATAATAATAATAATACTCGTCTTGCACTAGCTTGACCTCACGGATTACATAATCACGTTGGAAAGGTTACGCGTGATATATGTGTAAGTACCGACCCCCTGTTTACAAAGCGAACATGCAAAGAAAGTCGTTTCGCTAGATAAGATGTAGATCATGTAGAGCCCTTTGAAGCTGCATTGAAACTGCTATTAAGACCTTCAACCCATTGGCCTCCATTGAAGTCCATTATATGAAGACAAACCCTGGAATGTTTTCCTCAAAAACCTTAATTTCTTTTCGACTGAAGAAAGAAAGACATGAATATCTTGGATGACTTGGAGGTGAGTAAATTATCATGATATTTTAATTCTTAAAGGATATTTTCATCCTGTCGACTAGCCCTGTTCTCCTCAATACAGGCATAGTTGGGTTCAACCAACTAAAAGTGCGAGATCACTGATGAAAACTCTTCTAAATGATTTTTATTAAAATCTTTAGTGATCACTTTAGTGAAGTTTTATGTAACTTTTCTCATTTAAAATCTTTCAAAATCCACAACTGTCTGGTTTTTTTTTACAGGTTTAAAAGACAAAAAGAAAAAAACTCTTGAACACATGTCCACATACTTGGCTATTCTGTTTTATGTCTTTCTTTTCTTTTCTTTCCTTCTCCTTCCTTTGCCTCTATGGTACTACTACTCATTTTCTGTATTTATGACGACTGCTTTGATATAAACAGGAAATCTGCTGGCAGCTGTGCTATTTTTACAGCAAGAGCTTCACACATCAGCTTCAACAGGTGGAGAGCAACACAGCTTGCTCTTAAGACGGTTAGAGGTTCTGCTTTGAACTGAAGAGAAAGCAAATTAAAAATACTATATATTAAGGGGTGCAAGCCTTCAAGCACACAAACTGCCTGCTTTTATCTCTGAATCTCAGTAAAGTTTCTTCATCTCTGAGTGATAATTGTGTATGGTGACAGGAACTTTAATGCCCCCAGCATCAAACTCATTATCGCCTCTTTACTTCAGGAACAGAACACAATGCACTAAGATGGTTGCCTAGCAGCCACAAAATGACACTTAGCCTTAACTGATAGTGAGGGAAGGGAGGAGCAGCAGCCTCACGTTCGCATATCTATATGCACTGGCACATACAGTCATGGCCAAAAATATCGGCACCCTTGGTAAATATGATCAAAGAAGGCTGTGAAAATTAATCTGCATTGTAATAATAATCCTTTTGATCTTTTATTTAAAAAAAAATAAAAAATAAAAATAAAAAAAAAAATCACAAAAATCTAACCTTTCATTGGATAATAAGAATTTAAAATGGGGGGAAATATCACTATGAAATAAAGTTTCTCTCAAATACATGTTGGACACAATTATTGGCACACCTAGAAATTCTTATGAGTAAAATATCTCTGAAGTACATTCCCATTCATATTCACAATTTTGAGCACTCCAGGGTGATTATGAACATGAAATTATCCAGCCATGGCTTCCTGTTTCACAGAAATATAAATAGGATGGAAATCGAAGCCCAAATTCCCTTAATAATCCATCACAATGAGAAAAACCAAAGCAGCAAACACTCAAGATTAGTTTGGTGAACACAGGGATAAAAAGTACCCCATGTGTACAATGAAATATACTGCTGTATTTTTTAATGTTGTAGGCCTATATTTCTGCTGGATGTCCTGGACATCTTGTTTAGACACATGGCATCACTGATTCTATCAAATAACAACAGATAAAAAATCAATAAGTGACTGACTCTGTTAGAAATCTTATAATGGGCCATGTTTGGATCTTCCAACCGTACAATAATCCAAACACAAACCTCAAAAACAACACAAAAATGGGTCACTGAGCACAAAACAAGCTTCTGCTGGCCATTCCAGTCCTCTGACCTGAACCCTGTAGAAAATTAGTGCACTGTAAAAAAAAAAAAAAAAAAATAAAGCTTCAGCAGATTTTGGAGTTTGCTCAACTTATTTTTGTGGGAGATTCTCAAATTTTTGTTGTATAAACTTAAAATGACAAGTTGAGAAAACTCAAAAATCTGCTGAAGCTGGTTGACTTAAAATTTTAAGTTGGCTCAACTTTCTTTTCTTTTTTTACAGTGTGGGGTGAACTGAAGAGAAGAAGCACCAACATGGAGCTGGGAATCTAAAGGGTCTGGAGTGATTCTGGATGAAGGAATGGTCTCTGATCTCTTGTCAGGTGTTCTCTAACCTCGTCAGGCATTATTGGAGAAAATTTAGAGCTGTTAAACTGGTTTCAAAAAGTATTGAATAAAAGGGTGCTGTTAATTGTGGCCAATGTGTATTAGAGAAAAACATTTATTTCATAATGATATTTCCCCCCATTTTAAATTCTTATTATCCAATGAAAGGTTAGATTTTTGTGAATTTTTTAATGAAAGATCAAAAGGATTAACAATGCAGATTAATTTTCACAGCCTTCTTTGATCATATTTACCAAGGGTGCTGATATTTTTGGCCATGACTGTATATACATTCATGTGTACTTAAAGGATGAAGACAAAGCAATAGCACTGAGAACTAATACATGCAGAAGAGGGAGAAGATACTATGACAAATGATTATATGTGCAGGCTAAAGTTATGAATCTAAAGATTACAAAACCAGCTTAAAGTCCTCTTTTACATAATTGTTACATGATTTATGAATAGTGTACACAGGAACCAAAGCAATGGTCATGATTAAAGGTATATTGTGATGACAACTAGGCCTATAGTTGTTGTTTGTTTTTATCATTTAAAAAATTAAAAATAAATAACAAAATTAATGAGATGTTTAAAACCCCTGCTAAAACCTATATTTACAGTTGTTTAAAAGAAACTTTTACTAAGATAACATAACCTTTGTTATTTGGAAGAACCCTCGAGGGCCTTATAGAGCAGATATAAACCAGGCTCTGGGTTTATTATGGAGTAAGACTAGATTCAGGGTATAGGCCTAGTTATGGCAAGGATACAGATAAAATTTTGAGTGAGAGTAAAGATTAGAATTTGGAAAGGAAATTTTGTCAAAGGGCTCTTGTGCATAAAATTTGGAAACGTTCTGATAAAATGCCTCTTCCTGTAGACTTTCAAATAGAGAGAGCGAAGATTTATGCATACAGGTCAAATGTGGTGAAATAGTATACACTGGAAATGAAAACTGATATTACTGATCTTAAGGTTATGCAATTATGTGTAATGCACTTTTTTTTTTTTTTCCAAAGCATAAAATCAGAAAACATGATTGAATGAACAAAGCAGGTGCACGAGACACATAAAAACAAGCGTGCACGTACGCACACATACAGAGAAGAATGGAAAAACAGAAGGACAGATGGTTGTTAGCAATTTTCCATATTAGTGATATATTGTTCCATTGCATTTGCATAATGTAGATAAAATCAGCCGGGTCCGTTGATTTGCTCTCGCCTGATGATCAACTGCCATGTAAATCAAATCTCAGACTGATAGGCCACTACACAGGACTGACCTCCACACTTCCAATGGCCGCAGTCCGACAGTTTCCCACGAGCGCATTACGACGTCGATTTATCAATAAACAATAACATCAATAAACAATGCTATATTTAATGTTTTAGACCACAATAGCATGTTTCTGGCTATAAATGATCTTCCAACCCAAAGAAAGCAAATAAAAAGTTTTGAAACTCACTTTGCCCGTCGAATTTCTTGATGATGGTGTCCAGATAGGTGTTCTGGAGAGCGACGTGTCCCCGGCGCACAGGCATTTTCACGCGTGGACAGATTCAAGAGCCCTCTTATTCTGGTTTTGTCTCTTATTCAAGGACGAGCGAGCAAGACAAAAGAACACAAGCTAGAAGTCGAACACATTGTAAAGTAAACAAGTGATTATAATCCAGGAATTAAAACAAAAATGACACGAGAATGCCTGTGGGATCCTCGAGAAAGTGAAAAGTCGCCGAGTTGAAATGCAAATTCAAAGAAAGCGCGTTTGAATGGAAGCAAATGTCTGGCAGTTTTGAGACTCGAAACTCTCGCGCCGTCAGATGAAATGGTAACGCACTGACGTGCTCCCTGAAATCAGTCGTAACATGTTCTGAAACAAAAATAGAAGAACAACCAAAGACGCCCGACACCTCAGACGCAGCGTGCGGCTCGGCTGATGAAGCTCATTGTGGAATAATGGTACGTTGCGTTCACAGGGGAAGCAGTGGACACAGCTGTCACTTTTGACAGAAGGCAGATGCGCGCTCATGCTCCCCTCTCTCTCTCTCTCTCTCTCTCACTCTCTCTCTCTCTCTCTCTCTCTCTCTCTCGGAGAACGTTTATCGCTCTGAAAGGTACGTCCTAGTGGGATACAGTCCACAAACGAGCACATTTCCACTAAACACAGTGTGTGTGTGTGTGTGTGTGTGTGTGTGTCTGTCGTAATATATATATATAAAATGAGCATTTTTATCAGACTCCTGTAGGTTAAGTAATTTTACTTTAATGGCAATGATTAGGTTATTTTCATTGCCATTAAAGTGAAATAACTGAACATTTTAGAAGAAATTTTCAGATGGCACTCAGAGGCTTTTGCATCTGAACTCTAATACACCTCGTATATACATATATAGCCTATAGCAGGCATCCTTAAATCTGGCCCACTCCTGCAGAGTTTAGCTCCAACCCTAATCAAACACACCTGAGCATGCTAATCAGAGTCTTCAAGATCATTAAAAAATCACAGGTAGGTGAGTTTGATCAGGGTTGGAGCTAAACTCTGCTGCAGATTGGCCCTCCAGGGAAAGATTTGAGGAACCCTGGCCTATAGTCTACTGCCACCTTGAAATTATAAGTTTCTGCATTCTGTATGCATTCTGAGTGGTTTGGGACATTGGGCTTCAAAAAAAATTGGATAAACCTTTTTGTTTTCTAAATAAAAAGTCCCAAAATATACACAACTTAAAAAAAAAAACTAAAAAAAAACATCACATCATGTAAATAAGTTGTCACAGAATAAGAATACCCTATGTGGATAACTCATTTTTGACAAAATGTCAGATAGAACCTTAGATTCCAAGGTGATGAGATACACACACACACACACACACATACATGTATATAGCACTATGAAAATACATGTACAAATAGCTACAATTCTGTACATAAGTACAAACTGACAACCTGCAAATATGGCCATGCTGATGTTCAGTAACTACCGCGTCACTTTTATACAGCTATTCTAGAAACATGTAAGTAATATCAAGAAATTTGTGTTACAGACAAAATATGGTCAGTTTGTTCGTACGCGACGAAGTGAAGTGTTCAGCTTGGTCTGTCACCAAGCAACACAGATTTAAAGGACAGTCTGGAATCCTGATCCAGCTCCACTCCAGATTTAAAACTTTGCTCCTAAGAGAGAAACCCCTCTCTGAGTGATTGTAGAAAGATGCTAATTTCAACTCCCCATTAGTTATTGAAAGTAAATCATACAACTCTGCTCCGAAAGAGAAATGTCATTATACTTAGCAAAGGAAAACACAGATACTTTAAAAAAAAGCATTGCATGCAGGTAAACCCCACACTTCCGGTCGTGGAATGCCATGAACTATAAGCGGAGTGATACAGTAAAATATCCATTCGACCAGTCAAATTAGAGGACTGGAACTAACTAACAAACAAACTCACTAAATAGCCCAAATAAATATGTTTGGTACAGTATGCTTTTGTTACTGAACATTATACAGCGTTTTAAAGAAATGTTAAGCAATTGTGAAGGAAAACTATTCCAGAACTCTTACTGGCAATGACATAGAGGCATCAGATGCTTCCAGTAAGTATATATAGCGGAAAACATTGCATGGTACATGGTACAGCCCTAAAGTTAGATAAAAGAAAATTCAAGAGGTTCAAAGATAAAATACGAACAGATAACACTGCCAACACCTCCCATTTCTGGAAAGACAAATAGGCCTATATTCAAATACAATACATAATTTGCCATGGATTTCTATAGTAGTTGAATTTGTAGTTATCTTTATAATATAATTTGTCTCTTATTTTACATTCTAAACAAGCCTGCATAAACACAACATAGCAGGTAATTCCAACATAAAATAAATAAATTATGGTTCTTTTTTTAATCCAGTGCACACACACAAAGTTAAAGTATAGCTAAATGAAAAGTGTGTATGTGTCTGGTTATTGTATATGATTGTGACTTGAAAAGTCATCCACCTATTTGTTAGTCAATGTACCTATTGCAAATAAAAAGCATTTCAACATCACTCACTGGTTTTCTATATACTGTATATATTTTTTTAAACATACAATTTTTGGTCACTCATTTTTGTGCATTCAAAATTAATTGAGCTTTATGAACTCACTGAAGTCGTATGCACCATTAAATTAGCTTTGCCATGTGAAGTATGATAGAAACACTGCAATATAAGCACTCTTCATCAGCCTAAATAACAGCGTGATCTCTCTCTCTCTCTCTCTCTCTCACTCCCTCTCTCTCTGTCACCTCTCTAGTGGTTTCAGTAAGATCTCAGAATGGAAAATCCCCCATCGTTGTCTATAGCTAAATGAGAACACCGCTACTGAAGTGTTTTATCTGTCCCACATACTTTCAGTATCCCAAAACTGATTTGTTCCTAACCATATACATACACACTGGAGAGGACAGACTTGGTGAAAAACATCTGATCTCACACACTATTATCCTATGACAAACTCTGTATGCTCGTAATGACAGCTGCATCTTCACTCACATGAAATATGTTCCACAATTACTGATATCAAATACGTCCAGTAATATTCTTACCCTCTCACCTTCCACACTAAGCTCACTTAAGTGATTCTCATTTTTATGAGGAAATAAATGTTTCAGTGCTGGCAACAGCAGTCTCAAGCTGTGTGTGAATGAACTGACAGAAATGCGGTGGTTGTGGAGAGGTCTGACACAGTGTGACAGGCTTAGCTGATTGTGATGTGCTTTACACAGATTCTCCGGGTGCCTGAGTAAAGAGGTGGCGGCACTGGAGGGTCAGACTAAGGTTAAATAGGAGGAGATGTTTGATTAGAGCCCGAAGAACCTCTCTGATATCTGTCCATAGCCTTCAGTGGTGCTGCTGGTGTCTGATGTGCATGGAAGATGAAGATTCCTTTCACTCTTCAAAAGTTAACTTTTAAAGTTAAGTGAACTTGACAATTCACTTAATTAATTTTTTTAAATTATTGTTTACTTAATAATTTTAAGGCAACGGGTTTCCTCAGTTTTTTTAAGTTAAGTCAACATATCACTTTTTACAGTGGCATGGAAACTTTCCATTGCACAGAAGGTTCTTTATAGTGGTAAAAGATTTTTCAGATATTCTTTATATTCTATTTCTTTTAAGATCTGTTCACTGAAAGGTTCTTTGAGGAACCCAAATTGGTTCTTCTATCGCGTCTTTACAAAATCCCCCTCTACTGAGACTTTCTATTGAGTTTCTCATGCCCATATTATCCTTGGATCCAGAAATAAGTCAAGCTGCCTAATGATTTATTTCTTAGTGCAGTGCTTAACTTGGAATCAGTTAAACATCCAGATGCTATCAGACTATACATCACACATTATTCTAAGCACTCCTTTCCAGATATCTAAGATCAGTGAGGACAGCATGTAATTATGCCTCTCAGTTGCCCTTGTTCTAGAGTTGCCACGCTCCAAATGACTCATCCAATATGCCCCAATTTCTTCACATAGGACTCAACTCAAGCCAAGTTCTGTCGACTCAGTGCCCCCCTCTGTGAATGTCTAGCATTGCTGTGAAATGTTTCAGTGACCTCAAAGTTTGATGTTCTGAAATGACACTTTATTTCATGAGTTTTGATTAGGACATTTGTTGGCATGGTGTTTTTTTTTTTTTTGAGGATATCTACCCAGCTGGCTAAAAAACATTTTTTCCCAGATTTCGCCAGGGACATGTTGTGGAAAGTCATATTTCTCAGCATATTAGGTTTTCTATATACACATGGGGTCTGAACCATTAAATTCAGTTTCTGTCCATTCTGTTAGAACAGTGGGTTTCAAACTGTGGGTCACAGAAAGTGTGAGAATGTACCCTATGCAGCCCAATTCGCAAACGAATGACTCTTTTTGAGATTATTATTTTAAGGAAGCCGGACCTTCAGATCGGCTACCGAATCAACATGACTTTGACCCACATACTGAACGTCAAGTTCCATGTAGATACATCTTAACATCAATAACATTTGTTTTCTTACTTGCTTTGCCACTAAGAAGACAAAAATATATTCTGTCTTTATCTGTATACCCCACAGTCATGTCTTTATTCATTTTTTATCCTCATTTTTATAGGTTACCATTAGATAAGCTAGCTTACCCATTGCAGTTTGTCGTCAAGGAGACTGCAATGGTAAAGAGTGTTCTTTTTTCATGTTAGAAGAGCCATTTCCATTCAGAATGCTGTCACCTTGAATTTATGCATTGTAATCTCGTTGCCTTCATTTTCACGTCATTAAAAATCATTTGACCCCTAAATATTCAATGATATTGCAAGTAATGAAATAAGTGCTGTATTTATAATATAAATTCTCACTTCTGCCAATAAATATTGAATATTACGTACTGTATATCATACTGAGACTTAGAATGAGTGTGTGACTTTACACGGGTCCCTTAGAAGACGTCGTTATGTACTCGAGAGTGAGAGATTTCACTTTTATAAACCTGTGAAAAGATTTTTGAGAATGTTCTTTGTCTTTGAATTTCATTACTCTTGCTCTACCTAGGAGGAATTCATTATCTTGATATCCAGGGCAAAGGAACCTTATATAGGAGCAAACCTAGTTCTACAGTAAATTATATACCCTGCGTGTAATCCCCTCTAACTAAGCGTGGGATCCACACATAGGCGTAAATCCCCCCCCCCCCCCCTATCTGAGGCTTGTCCCCCCTAAAAATATCATTACAAGCAAAATAATAATTATAATATGACCGCGTGGTGAACCATGAACTCATATTTAAACATGGTCTCCATGCTGTGTACACATCTATCCTTACAAGTACAATTTTGGCTGTATTATTTGTGTCCCCTTCAAAAATTGCTCTTGAGAAATTTTACGTTTATTGTCCCAGATGAAATTTACGCCCCTGGATCCACACCCTATCAGTGACTCTGTCACACATAGCTGTCACTCAAACCTTCTGCCCCCTTGACACGTTCACATGTGACAGAAGATCACTGTCACTTCCTATTTAGTTAAGTTTTAAGTCATTATTAGTCAGTCTGAATGCATCAGCTGCAATGCCGATGTGCTTGTGTTGAGAAGTCCTCTTTTATCCACCTTATTTTTAACGTAAGAGCGGGTGTGGAATTTTGTAACTTGAATGTGCGAGACTTCCTGTGTCATCTGCTTTTCACTTGTTTTAGCTGTACAAAAACAGTTAAGCTGCTTCATTTTGCGAACGCTATTATTGTAATTATAAACACACCACAAGAAGTTTTACTGTTTCCTGCACCTTACTATTCTTTTAGATGTCAACCTTCTACATCTCACACATTGACAGAAAATATCTTTCTTCCAAATTGCAAAATAAGGTGGATAAGCCCAGAAACATAAACAGATAAACAGAACACATGCTACCAAATAAAAATGATTTTTTATTAGTATATCAATATTAGACACCACAATAAAGTGATGTCCAATTCGTAATGCAGCAGTAGTGTGAAAGTTAGCCCTCCTCAGCTGAAAACATAGTTCAGTGTTTCCTGACAGTATGAGTTTTTAGTAAATGTACAGTCACATTAGCCAAATTGCAGCTACATTTTGCATGCAAAACTATCTATTTTCAATAGTGTGGAGATGTATGAAGGTCACAGAAGTCACTTTCAAACCAAGCAGCTTCCTGTTTGTCAGTGCTGTGAATTCATGTTGCAAACTTGAACATGAGCACAATCTGCATGGGAAACTCCATATCACACAAATTCCTAATGAAACTATTGGAATTCACCAAAATTTCATCGATCAGTGGTAAATAAGACTGCACCTTAAGACAATATGTCAGACGTTTACATAATGAGTTCAGTAAGATATTGTTTTTTGTTGATTAAAATTTACTATTAATATGTTTTCTACAAGTTAATTAACAGTCAACAAGCATTTCAAAGCATTTTAACCTGGGTCCATAGAGATGGTTTAGTTAGCTACTGTGCAAAACCTTGCGTATACACAGTGAAAGAGAGAAAATGTGGGGTAAAATGTTCATATAGCACCGCTGACAAAATCCATCATTCCTTTAAAACCCTCACAAAGACCTTTATGTTATAGTTTCCATCTGCCTTACATTAACACTGACCATTTAGATTCAAAAACTTTCAATCCTGCTCTTCTTCATCTAGTACATAAAGACTACAATACATTTCAGAATGTATTCTCTACAGTTTGTGCTTGACAAATACTATATTCCCCGTGCACCCGCTCTGACCACTAGCTACATCTTGTTCTACTTTCTACTTTCATCTGTTCAACCATGACTTTTTATGGCACAATCGGCGATAAACTAGTCTAATATCATGCAAAGACACTTTGCCACATATAAAGACAGATAAAGAGAGAATCCCAGGGAGAAAAAGAGATCAAAATGCAGTTGCTTATTGCTAATAGTGGCTAATATAACTGAATATAGTTCCCAGGAACTATATAGACTAGGAGAGAATAAGCAGGGATAGTTGGCAAGAAATCACATATTTGATCACAGCATCCCGAAGCTTTAGTGATGAACTCTTCAGTTGCATCCAATCCAGTGTCTGAGACTGATTACGGCAGATCCTTCCTCTCCGTGGTGGACTCCTTAATGATCTTTGAAAGAGAGATTGCACAGGTTAGTTTTAGTTGAAACAGAAAACAGTGAACAAATAAAAAAAGATAAATATACAAATCTGTAATGCAGAGATGCCCAAGGCTATAGTTGGCTGATTTAAGTATAAATCAGTTAATGACCTTTCATTTGGCCCGCCATGCCATAGACGTTGGGGAAAGCATATCTTAATTTCTAATTCATCCTTTTTTTTTTTTGCATTGCATTGCATCTAGAGAATCTAAATGAAATTGGCTGAAAAAAATGGTAACACTTTACAAAATTTGTTAGTATTAGTTAACTGCAGTAGTTAAAGGGACAGTTTTGCACCCATAAATGAAAATTATATCATGAATTTCTCACCCTGATGTCGTTCGAAACCCATAAGACCTTTGTTCATCTTTGGAACACAAATTAAGATATTTTAGAACTTTCATTTTTGGGTGAACTATCCCTTTAACATGAACTAAAAAAAGTACTTCTAGATCATGTATTAATCTTAGTTAATGTTAATTTAAACATATAAATATAATATTATAAAACGGATAGTTCCGGTCCTCGATTCTGATTGGTTGAGCCAAGTTCGAAGTTGATGTAAATTACAGTATAAACATACACCTTTGTTTACGTTTGTGTGTTGCTCGGCAACCACTTTATTGGAACCACAACCGTTTCTGAGGAACTACATTGTTTGGTGGAAGAATACTGTTTTTATTAATATCATTACACTTATTTGCTCTGTTTTATTTTGTGAAACCTTACTACATATATGGAATGACCGTTTTATAAAAGCAATAAGCTTCATGAAGCCGTGGTTTACAATGAATTTATAACAACTATAACAGTTAACATTTTGGACACTTCTGCCTTAATGCCATATATGAAAGAATGAATCAGTTAATAAAATGAATGAAAGAATTGTTCATTTAATTCTTTTGTGAGATTATTGGAAAAGAAAATGTCATCAGCTGGTGATGAAGTAGATGTGTATTCATGTAAACTGGGTGTCAAAAACTTTTTTGAATATTTAAAGATTGATGAAGAGCGCCTCCTAGTGTTTACCTCTCCATCACGAGTCTCCACGGTTCGCACAACTATGCTCCTCTTCATATGCGCCTCAGGAGTCAGCTTAGTGTCCAAGCTGGTGTCTACCAAAACACACACACACAAATGTTATACAGAGACATTTAATTCAAGCAGAAATCAACAACTGGGTGATGAATCACCTCTAAACTGTAAGTTGGTGAAGTTCTGCACCGGAACAGTGATTCTAGAAGAGGTGGAAGATATTCATTTAATCATATTTGAATTTATTTCCTCAAATTATTGTGGCTGATGCCATTTCTCTCCTCTCATCACCTGCTTTCCTCTCCTTCGAGCAGCTTCCTGTAGGTGGCAATTTCAATATCCAGAGCCAGCTTACATTGAGCAGATCCTGGTACTCCTGCAGGTGTCTGGCCATCTCCTCCTTCAGCATCTGGATCTCATCCTCCAGACGGGCCACAGTGTCCTGGTAACCGGCCGTCTCTATGGAGAAACGCTCCTCCATCTCTCGCAGCTGACGCTCCAGGGACTCGTTCTTAAAGACAGAGTGAGAAGTTTGAAATGGTTTTGAGAGGATGACGACTTTGCTGTCAAGTACTGCGCTCTACAGTCATGGCTGAATTTGTCGTTATTGTTGTTCTGAATAAGTCTGGTGAATACTTACAGATCCACGAAGAGATTCCAGGTCACAGGTCAGGCCCTGAATCTGTCGACGATAGTCGTTGGCCTCCTGCTTAGCTTGTCTCAGAGCCTCTGCGTTACGGTTGGCTGCATCAGTCAGATCAACAAACTAATGAAATAAATCATAAATACTATTATTTATTCATTTATTATTAAAAAAGGTGTAGAAACATTATATTATATTATATTACAAATAAAATTTTGCACATAAAATCTTCTAATAGAGAAAATCCACTAAAGAGAATGCATGTGTGTTCATGTAACCTTTGAGCGATACCACTCCTCGGTCTCCTGCATATTGGAGGTGGCCATGGCCTCAAACTGAGCTCTGATCTCCTTCAGGGCAGTGGTTAAGTCTGGCTTAGACACATCCAGATCCACATGAACCTGTTGGGCCATCAGCTGCTCCTGCAGCTCCCTCATTTCCTACACCGAGCAAGGAAGAAGGGTGAAGGAGGGAGAGAAGTTTACAGGTGAATATAATGGAGTCTGATCTAATCTGATCTTTAGGACTTACGTTTTAATCTGTTTGTGCACAGTTGCATAAACTTTGCCGCCATGTTAAGACTGCGTCTTAAGAAATAGTTTGAGCAACTAGCAGTTGCCAAGGGGTAGTCAGTCATACTTTTCTAATACAAATAAGACCAATCTACCTTAACTGAATTTACAAAGTTGTGACCAGTCTTGAAGAAAACTAATTAGATGACTAACGTTTCTAAGAATTTTATATTTCTAAATGAACAGATTTAAGACAGATATGCCAGTTGGAGTAAAATGAAAGGAGACGGGGCTGAAGTGGCGGTATAATGTGGAGAGAGTGGGAGAGATAACACACCTCCTCGTGGACCTTCTTCAGGAAATTGATCTCATCCTGGAGAGCATCAATCTTCCTCTCCAGCTGTACGCGGTTCAGAGCTGCTTCATCCACATCCTGGAATCAAAGTGAAATTCATGACAGCAATATGATAACTTATTCATGAGACGGGAATGGAGTGCTCCTTACTTTACTAAAGGTGTTGAGGTTGTTTTCTGCGTCTTGCCGTAGGGCAGTTTCATCTTGAAGTCTGGAGGACAGATAAGAAAACATATCTAAAAAAAGGATTCTACCCTAATTTCTACACCCAATAGTTGTCCACATATTCAAGATTTGCAGAACCCAAAGAACTATTTCCCCTCTTGAAAATGTATATAGGAAGTTATTATATTTATTTTTATTTATTTATTAAAAATTTTTTTTTGAAGCAATCATTTGAGAGAAAAAAAAAACACCTTCCCAGCAAATTAGGAGGCCTAGGAGGACGGTCATAAAGACAGTCACTTGTCGGGGATGTATAAAAAGAATTTTAAAAGAGTATATTCTATAAAATTCTATAATTGTTTATATATATCTTCATATATAAATATATATATATATATATATATACACACATCATCACATACATACATATATATATATATATAACACTTCTTTCTGGTCCTCCTCTCTGGCTGAGAGGAGTGCGATATTCTATTCTAGTGATATCGGAACTCCAACCGCTTCACTGTTTGTATTACTTTTTGATAGAAATTAATATTTTTAAAATTGATCAAAAGTGACGGTAAAGACTTTTACATTGTTACAAATAAAATTATGTTGTAAATAAATGCAGTTCTTTTGAACTTTCTTTTCATCAAAGAGTCCTGAAAAACATTTGATCACTGTTTCCACAAGAATATTAAGCAGCATAGCTGTTTTCAACATTGCAGGGCTCGCAAAATTTCAAAATCCCTGGTAGCCCTTCGGGCAGGTACTCTTCGGATTTTGGTAGCCCGAAAATTAATTTAACTAGCCCGAATTAAAAAAAATATCTTTTTTTTTTTTAAATATAGAAAATCAGATAGGAGTTTAAATGTCAATCAAAAATATTTTCAATACACAAATATCAACAAATATGAAGGAAGGAATCTCATTTCACTATTTACAGGGTATCTGCAGAATTTTTTTAAATAAATTTAAGGCAATTTATGACCCATTTTAAGAGCTGCACAAGTAAAAATGAACACAGAATGAGCGGGGTTGGACAATGTCTATGGTAACATACAGTTTTGAGCCATAAAATTACATGATTTACAGTTCAGATACAGGTTTTCACAAAAACAAAAATCTTATACAACAGCATTTCAGGCTATATTTTTATGTTATGTTAAATATGTATAAATATTACTGTCTTAATTGTTTAGATTTTTAGAAGGCACATTAACTTCTTTCTCATTTACAACTCTATGTGTTTGCTGTGTAAAAACATGAGTTGATATTTGCATTGATCTGAGCATAAACAGCAAGAAAGGCTTATTGGAAATGCAAATTCATTCTCTGCCACGAAGTGGCGCTTTGAAGTTTAATCCTGCCGTATCACGACTCTTGTCTTTCCGTCCCCAACTGTAAGACCTCTTGAAATTATAATTAAGACATTTCTTATACCATTTAACGTACTTAAAACTTTTTAAGGCCTTAATTTTGATACAACTCACTTTCAGAGTTTTTAAGGACTGTATTTAAGGAGCCCGCCAGGCAGGCAGTGATACATTTTGGTAGCCCGACTGGAAAACACAATAGCCCTGGGACGTCGGGCTAGCGATTTTGCGAGCCCTGCATTGATAAGAAATGTTTCTTAATCAGCATATTAGAATGATTTCTGAATCGAGTTGCAAAAAGATGTAAAACTGGTAAAATCCAGTAAATTTCGGAACCATTACAGTAATTAAACATTCCAGGAATTTTTGAAAAGTTTCTGAAAATTTACTAGAAATGTTCCACCCCTTTGCACCCCTATATGTCTGAAGAATCATGTGACACTGAAGACTGGAGTAATGATGCTGAAAATTCAGCTTTGTCATCACAGGAATAAATTGCATTTTAAAATGTATTAACATCTTACATTTTTAAACTGTAAGAGTATTTCAAAGTACTGTTTTTACTTTTAACGTTTTTTGATTAAATAAATGCAGCATAAGAGCCTATAGGTAGGACATTTAATATATACCGGTCATAACGTCAAAATATGTTCTGTGATCTGTGAATTTCATCTGCCCTCAAAGTGTATTCTAAAGAGTTACTTATGATAAATCAGTTTTGACAGTTGTAATGAAAGGCTCACAGTGGAGGTGTCCTATGATGGTGTGGTGAGACCTGCAGCAGGGGGCTGGACAGGATTCAACGGATCACTCGTGCATCATTAACTGCTCACAGACACACTGCAGCTACTGCTCTTTCCCACGGGGTGGAGTAGATGCACTGCCTTTCATACACACCCTTCTAACCTGAGCAGCTACATCCATATCAACAATTCCAAACAAATAGTGTCTAGTTTGAGCATGCAAATAAAGGTAATGCATGTACATCAAAAATAATCACTTTGAATTTGGATGCACAGCTTAGTCCTAATGCAACTTTAGGTTACCATAGTTTCTGATTTCAGTTTTATTTCATATAAATGTTACTAATGTTTCAACAGATATTAAATAGAGAATTGCATTAAATAAAATAAAGTTTAGTGATTGAAAAAAAATATGCATTTTCCTGTCATAAGAGATTCTTATGAATGTTTTCGCTTTGTATCTTGAATCAGATTTGGTCTCTGAATGATCTGGTATGGGAAACACTGATTCCAGTGAGTGTAAAATGTAAAAAAGGTTAAAAATGTGGTTCTTCTCTAACAACAGGACATCTGAACTGGGAGTGTTCAGTCTTTGTGGAAGCTGTACCGGGGTATTGTGCCCCTCCCTGCCCCCATACCACTCAGCGAATGAAAAGAGAGGCAGCGTGGGATCGAATGAGAGTAAGAAATGGGGAGCCTCTCATTGAAAACAGAGTTGGGGTGCTATAAATTCACATAGTAACACTGAAGTTGTGGCAATAGTGCTGATGTGGAAAAATGCCATTCTTAAGAGATTCTTTACCCATATGAAAGCTCTTCTTAAGGGCAGGATGGCATTTCTTGCATATGGCTATTGACCTTTTTTGTGACATTGTTCTCCTGTTGCTCTTGGCGTTCTTGTTGATGTGTCCTGGAATGTGTGATACCTCCACTCCAGCTAGGCACATCTACTCATACACAAGTACACCCTTTTTAGGCTGTATTTTACTTTGACACATTGGTTATAATGATTCTAACTTTGTGTTGCCAGTTGTTTTCATCACGACACCTACAAATCAGGGTAGTTTTTGTTTCTCACTGGGTTCCTTTTCATTTTTGAAAGTGAACTGATAAATGATCTCACTTGAATGCAGTGCAAGTCACTTTAAATAAGCGTGTCTGCCAATTGTATAAATGTAAATGTAATGTCAACAGAAGTTACTCTAAAGATCAAAGTTCATACAGTTTTGAATTTAAAAAAAAGTATCTCTTTGATTGTAAATTAAATCACACAGCCTTGCTCTGCATAATCTTCTTGTGCAGACTAAAATAAAAACAATATAAAATAATTTTATTTTTGCAAAAGTATATGCATTTGTATCATGTTTATATTTTAATTTATATCATGTTTAATTTGTATCATGTTTATATTTTAATTTTTAATTTAATTTAATTGTAAAATAGATGTATATATTTGTCTTATATTTTGTCTTAATATTGATCTTAATATTAATGTCTTAATTTTTGTTTTAATATTCAAATACATTCAAAACATTTTGTGAAAAATATAAATCTATAATCTTTAATTTGACAATTTTTATATTTGGTTAAATACATTTATATATTATACAATACACTATATAACCCTTGAAGTACCCTAGTCTGAAACACGTTTTAGAAAAACAAGGTGCAAGATACAATAATATTATATTATTATTTTGTGTTTTATTTATTATCTTTTTTTTTTTTGGAAAATTCCATTCAATATCCACCTGGCTCAAAACTCTGGGAGGGCACTTTAAACGGGCACAACAGATCTGTCCTTACCTCTGTTTAAGAGTGGCCAGGTCTGAGGCCAGGTTGTCTCTTTCAATCTCCAGTCTGGCTTTACCAGCGTTGAGACCATCCACCTGCCTGCGGAGCTCTCTCAGCTCCTCCTGGTAGATGTCCCCCAGACGGCTGGGCTCCTTCCCTCTCAGCTGGTTCAGTTCCGCCACCAGAATCTTGTTCTGTTGCTCCAGGAAGCGCACTTTCTCGATGTAGCTGGCGAAGCGGTCGTTCAGCCCCATCATCTCCACTTTCTCATTGGTGCGTGTCTCCCGGTACTGGGCCTTCAGCAGGGAGTCCGCAGAGAAGTCCAGCCGCTCTCCGCCCAGGGACAGGCGCGAGGTGGACATTGTGATGGGGCTGGAGGTCAGGTGGCGTGGGCTGCTGTGGAGGGACAGGCGGCCCGTGCTTAGGCGGCTGGTGACCCCCATGGACGGGGAGCCGCCTGAAGTCCCGAAACGCTTTCGGTAGGACGAGAAAGTTCGCTGGGGCTCCATGCCAGAGGAAAATGAGATCGAGTGTGGGTGAACTTTGGGTTTTTATAGAGAAGGCGGGGGAGAGAGAGGGGGTCCAATGGGGAGGCCAAAGGCCAGGGGGTGTGTATGTGAGCCCGGAATTGTTTGTGCTTGTCCACCCAGTCTCCTGACTGCTTCTTTTCACTCTATTCTGTCTGTGTCTCTGGTGTGGGGTGCACACAGTCGGTCAGAGAAAATCATATTCATGCCACTGCTGGAACACATACACACAGAGACAGACTGTAATGGCGCTGATATCTGACTGTTCTTTCTCACCCCATAAAAAAGTGCTGCTTTGTACCTTTTAAGTTAATTTGGAGTTCCTCTGCTACTTGGTCAGAGTTTTTCCTGTCGTTCCAAGAGGGCTTTTAATGATGTCACGGAACACTGGGGTGATTACGTAACTCTTTGTTATAAAAGGAGTCTGCCGCTCTCTTTTGTGCTGATCTGGGAACACCACACATGCTTTTCAGCACCACTGATTCATATCTGTTTACCAGAAAAATCAAGTAACCAGAAGATTTGACTCATTTAACTTTATACAACTCCCACTGGTTAGCTACTAAAGGAATAGTTCGCTCAAAATGAAACTTAAGTCATCATATACTCACCTTCATGTCACACAAAAGAAGACAGTTTGAAAAATGCCTGAGCTGCTCTCGGTCATAAAATGTAAATGGAAGCTCAAAAAAAGAAAAAAAAAAGCACTCAAAGTCAGTGTTGTTAAATAAAACTATTAAAAATCATTCTTGTAAATTGAAATAAGCATTTTTCAGCATGACAATGATCCTAAACACACCGCCCGGGCAACGAAGGAGTGGCTTCGTAAGAAGCATTTCAAGGTCCTGGAGTGGCCTAGCCAGTCTCCAGATCTCAACCCCATCGAAAATCTTTGGAGGGAGTTGAAAGTCCGTTTTGCCCAGCGACAGCCCCAAAACATTACTGCTCTAGAGGAGATCTGCATGGAGGAATGGGCCAAAATACCAGCAACAGTGTGTGAAGACTTACAGAAAACGTTTGACCTCTGTCATTGCCAACAAAGGGTATATAACAAAGTATTGAGATGAAATTTTGTTATTGACCAAATACTTATTTTCCACCATAATTTGCAAATAAATTCTTTAAAAATCCTACATTGTGATTTTTCTGGATTTTTTTTCTCATTTTGTCTCTCATAGTTGAGGTATACCTATGATGAAAATTACAGGCCTCTCTCATCTTTTTATTTGGGAGAACTTGCACAATTGATGGCTGACTAAATACTTTTTTGCCCCACTGTAATTTGGTTATGGCGGAAAGTAAAATGGTCACCATGGCAACCACAAGGTGTTTTTCTGATGGCTCCATTTCTGAAAATGTTCAGGGCCCTTCATGCTTTTATGAAAAAGTGCACATATCACCTGGACTAATATATTTTGTTAAGTATGTATGTCTATTTCTATTTACAATATATAAGTTTAATTTAAATTACTTGAATGTGTTACGATGAGTTTGCACTGAACAGTTCAGCTGCATTTTCCAAATTCTGGTGCAGATGAGAGAGAGTAGAGTAACCGTGACAACTGCATTTCAAATGATTAATAAATACTATAATTATACATAAATAATACTAAACACTGGTCAAAGCATCATGAAAGTAGGCAATATGCCTCATCTGCTGTAGCCTATTCCAAGTCGTCATACAATGACTTTGAAACTCAGAAATCTGACTCAATATTTAGGCCTACTGAAAATCTTGCCTTGAAAAGCTTACTTGACAGATGTGTATGGGAGTGTAGCGCAGACATTTTACTAATAAATTTATAAGATGAGTATAAATATATAAGATTTATACTATACATTTCTGAAGTGCAAAAGATAAAGGACAGATTGTTTTGATAAATGGTTTGGCTCATGCCCCATCAGCAGTCTACAAAGTAGTAGAGGTAAGTGTATCAAGGCCAGAGAGACATTGGGGCACTAGACTCACAGCCAGACAGAAAACAACACACCCACCAATCAGATTTGTAGGAGATGAGCTCATTAGCAGCCAGCACTGATGACCAGCAGACTGCAGGATTGTTATGGATGGACGGTCAGATCCAGTGGGAATGCAGGCTATGAAGGATGGTTGATTAGGAAAAGTGGGGAAGATATTAGAAGTTAGTTATGGGGCATAAATTCAACATAGAGAAGAATGGGGTAAGATGTGTCAGTGGTTCAACTGTGCCACCCATTCATTTATGGAATTGTTAACAACTTTTGCCAAGTGAACATATATTTAGAAAGCATTATAGGCTATTATTATATAGCATTATATGTGAGGAAGTATGCTGTTTTATGTATACTACATTACAAAAGTCAGTATCAGTACAATTATTTTTATTTTTGAAAGTCTATATACTCACTCGAACGCTAAGGCTACATTAATTTGATTTAAAGTACAGTAAATGGTAATATTGTGTCCTATTATTACAATTTAAATAACTGTCATATAAAAACAGATATAGTTTGAAATGTAATTTATTCCTGTGATGACAAAGCTGAATTTTCAGCAGCCATTACTCCAGTCTTCAGTGTCACATGATCCTTCGATCACTCTTTAGATCGGTAACCAATTCTCACTCTAAACTATAACCACAGCTTTTGACTCGGTAAACACCTGCTTTGCTGCTTATTAATAGTTAGTAAGGTAGTTATTAAGTTTAGGTATGGGGTAGGATTAAAGGGTTTTGAACATGGACATGCAGAATAAGGCAGTAATATGTGCTTTATAAGTACTAATAAACAGCCAGTATGCTAGTAATATGCATGCTAATAATAAGCAACTAGTTAATAGTGAGAATTGGTCCTTAAAACAAAGTGTTACCAAAATAACATTATATAATATAAATATTTAATATACATACATGTAAATATATAAAATATTTATATAAAACCACTGCAATTTCCCTGCAACATTAAGAGCTGGAATGTAGAAATGTGACATATTTCTTTTTTCCTCATTCTTGAGTTCTATAGCAAGCCAAACATGTCTACTCTCAACATTTCTGAACATGTGAAATCAAAAGCATGTTATATATATTTATGACCTGTTGCAAATCTGCTGGCAGTTAAGGTTGATAAGAACATTGTAATTTTAATATTGAATCTTCTGAACATCAAATAATGTACACATACAAAAGTTTTAATGAACTTAGATAAAAGGCTTTTCAGTTCAAATGTATTTTAGTAAATTGTAGAAGTACAATATATACCTGTATGCAAATATCATTGATGTTGGAATGGAAATATTTTCTGCTGAACCTACAGCTGAAATTCCAAACATCTTGTTTAAATGTCATGTTTGTCTGCAGGGCTTGAGACTCATTCACAGCATAATTTTGCCTCAGGAAAATACTGTATATACAGTATGTGGCACATAGCTACCTCATAACGTCTATTTTAATTTTCAGAACAAAAAACACCCCAGGACATTTTCACGCGTCTCTCTATCGCTGCGGAAATAAAATGCTGCATATAGCAGCTATTTAATTGTTTTATAGGACTGTTTTTCAAGGGTGTTTCTCATTTATTTAACTTTTTTTTCTTTCTTTCAGATTTTGTTTAAATTTACTTACTTAAAACACTTATTATTTAATGTAATTTCTAGCCAATAACAATATTTAGCCCAAAGGTATTTAATTATCCCAACCTGCACTGCAACATTGCCATCATGCCATTTTCTCACCATAACATCTTTCACTTTAGCAAGCAGACTATATAACTGAAGACACTCTTGCAGTTTTCCAGACACTGACTAACACCCTTTGTATTGCTTCAAAAGGAGTTTGCTAAAGCTGAAACCATGAAGGCTCTGGTCTGCGCTCTTGTCCTGATGCTTGTGTGCAGCACTACTGGTGAGTTAACATCTCTAACTGCTGAATATCAGACCTGCCTGAGATTTATACTACTGATGATTGGATTGGAATTCAGTACTATGAGGAGAGAAGTAGGGATGGAAATGTTGTGTTAACTGTGCTAAACTCAATTGTACCGAAAAAGTTAGAAAACATGTATGTGTCACAGTAGCTCATGATTTGTTTGTCAATCTCTGTGCAGTGCACTCCCTCCAGTGCTTCACCTGTGTGGGCGATGACTGCAAGGTCAGAACCGAATGCCCCCCATCTGCCAACTTCTGCAGGACCGAGGCCACCGGTACGTGCTGAGACATGTCCTCATCCTGCTGCTATTAGGCAAAACTACAGCTCTGAGCCTCTGTAACATAAGTGAGGCTTGCTTAGATGCAGATACAGAGGCAGATTTATTCTAGCTTAAAAAATGGCAGGCCACATACATACACTGTTAAAATATCAAGTAACCTAAATTGTTAAATATTATAAATATTGTTACATATATTGAATAGTGTTTAATATGGCTGAGTCACCTTGGCAACATTAGATTATGGTGTATTTTAGTTGTTTACAAAAACTTACTCTGGCAATACTCTTAGGTACTAAATAAGCTGACAGCTTTTGTACCTTTTTTGTGTGTGTACATATAATTATATACATATATAAATGATGTATTTAAAATACGAATGTGTTTTTCCAGCACATTCTTTGTCCCGCACATGTGAGGAGTCCTGCACACCTGCGGAGAACATCCACTGCTGCAATCACGACTTGTGCGGCTGAACATCTCTCGGTCCAGTCAACAAAAAGCCTGGATATGCATGAAGAATCATTTGCAAGTTATTGATTAGCAAATTTAAAATGTAAACACTAATCAGTCTATAGAGAAAATGTAATAAGCATGAGCACTTAAAAACTCAATAAAAATATTAAAATATATATTTGTCTGCATGAATGATATGCTCTTAATGTGTTGCTTATTTTGTACTGCTGAGACAGTTAAATGTATTGCTTCAGGTGTATGAAACAAAAATTCAGTAATAAAAAAAAACAGTCACACTTTAGTTTGGGCATCAATTCTCACTATTAACTAAAAATTAACTATGACTTTTGCCTCAGTAAACTCCTGATTAATAGTTACACTCTTAAAAATAAAGGTTATTGGCATCAATGGTTCTATGAAGACCCTTGAACATCATGGAACTTTTCAAATGCAGAAAAGGTTCTTTAGATATTTAAAATGTTCTTCAAAATGGTTCTTTTAAGAACTGTTCACTGAAAGGTTCTTTTGGGAACCAAAAATGGTTCTTCTATGACATCACTGCAAAAACACCCTTTTGGAGTCGTTATTTTTAAGAGTGTAGTACACTGTAAAAAGTGAAAGTTGACTTAACTTAAAAAAATTGAGGAAACCCGTTGCCTTAAAATTATTAAGTACATAATAATAAAAAAAAAAAAGTTAAGTGAACTTGACAATTCAAATAACTCATTTTTTTAATTATCAAATTTTAAGGCAACGGGTTTCCTCAATTTTTTTAAGTTAAGTCAGCTTATCACTTTTTACAGTGTATATAGTTAAGTTTAGGTATAATGTAGGTTTAAGGGATCTAAAATTTGATCACGCGGTATTAATATGTGCTTTATAAGTATTAATAAACAGCCAATATGCCAGTAATATGAATGCTAATAAGCAACTAGTTCATTGTGAGAATTGGTCCCTTAACTAAAGTGTTACAAAAAATACATACCAGAAATATTCCAACTTTCTGATAATAAATAACTGTGAACAAATAGGCATCAGATAAAACTCATGTAAATTCTCACTTAAATGATCAAGTAGGGTGGTTGGACTTGACAGGGCAACTAGAATACAAATGACTCTTTTATCGCACTGTTTCTGAAAGAGTGCTTCCACTGTAAGCCAGCTGTAATTTATGCTGTTTGGTGTGTTTAGTGTCAGGACTAACATGGAGGGGCTGTCGTTACGATCTGCTAATAAATATCTGCAGGGGTGACTCTGGTTGCCTCAGCCTCGGTAACTGGGGGAATGTCTGTCTGAGACCAAACATTCAAGAGAGGTGAAAAGTTCAAAGAGAAAAGTCTGTTAGTGTACGAGAAGCTTTTCCATAGAGATGTCCAGTTGTTCTCTCTTCAAATCTGCCTCATTTTTTGAGTTAGTCAGTCTCTTCTGTTTATTGGCGCGCTTGGTTTCACTCCCTCTGGTTTGAGAGGCGTCGAACAGCTGATTCATGTCTCCAGTGTAATGAGGCAGGAGCGAACAGCAGAATCCTAATGCTGCTTCCACCGACTGATCATCAGCCAAAACAAAGCCACAACCAGACTCGGAGTCTGCACTAATCTGCCAAACTCCGTTTGTGAGCGTTTACGCTTGTTTATGTGTGTGCGTGTCGATTGTGAATCGCACTGTGTGTAATAGAATCTGAGGAATACAAATTTAAATGATGTGACAATCATGGCTAACACAACAACTAGCAAGTCCAGGACACAAGCTAATTTTGCCAAAAAATTCAGCCAGGTGCTCCGCTTAGAAGCTGACAAGAAACATTTGTCCTGCTTCAAACGCTGTTGTGCAAATGTTTTGTGCACAAGAGTTCACCAAAACTAAATTAAAGGGATAGTTCACCCAAAAATGAATCATTTACTCGCCCTCATGTTGTTTCAAACCTGTAAGAGTTTCTTTCTTATGTTGAACATAAGATATTTTAAAGAATGCTGGTATTCAAATCCATAGTATTTCTTTCCCTGCTATGGAAGTCATTGATTGGGGACAACTGTTTGGTTCTTCTTCAAAATATCTTTGTTTGTGTGTTTAACATCAGAAAGAAAATGATACAGGTTTGGAATGACATGAGGGTGAGTAAATGACAGAATTAAACATTTTTGGGTGAACTATTCCTTTAAAACCTTTTGCTAAACTAAATGACAATATTTTCATATAAAAAATGTGTTTGGAAAAAACTAAAGAAAACTACAATAATAAAATGAAAGACCAAAAAATAACTAAAACAAAATAAATAAATGATTAAAAATAAAACAACAAGCTTAATAAAGAGAGTTTGTTTTTGTATTGTATATGCTTACACATGAACATATTGGTAGATTTGAGATATCGAGGCCTGAAAAACAGTATAAATGTTATCAGTATTATGTATTAACTTTGGCAGCCCTAAACATTAACTACATATATTGGAAAACTAAACTTAAAGGGTTACTCCACCCCAAAATGAAAATTTTGTCATTAATCACTTACCCCCATGTCGTTCCAAACCCGTAAAAGCTTCGTTCGTCTTCGGAACACAAATTAAGATATTTTGGATAAAATCAGAGAACTCTCTGTCCCTCCCATAGACAGCAATGTGATTAACACGATCAACGTGAAACAAAAATAACTTTATTCAACAATTCATCTCCTCCGTGTCACCCTAGCGCCATTTTGGAGAGTAGCCACTGAACGCAAACAGCGTATGCTGTTCTGTGTCAGCTGCACAATGCGGATAGGCAGTTTTCATTCAAATCAAAGCGTAAACGACGTAAACAATGTATCTGTGTGGCGCAGCTGACACAGAACAGCATACACTGACGAATTGTTGAATATAGTCGTTATTTTTATTTTCTTTGCGTACAAAAAGTATTGTCGTAGCTTCGTAAAATTACGGTTTTACCGCTGATGTCACATGGATTATTTTACAGATCTCCTTACTACGTTTCTGGACGTTGATCGTGTTAATCACATTGCTGTCTATGGGAGGGTCAGAGAGCTCTCAGATTTTATTCAAAATATCTTAATTTGTGTTCTGAAGACAAACTAAGCTTTTACGGGTTTGGAACGACATGGGGGTAAGTGATTAATGACAAACTTTTCATTGTGGGGTGGAGTAACCCTTTAAACTAGGTAACACTAGCTACCATTTTATACAGTGACTACTGAATTCTATCAAAACTAAGCTACTGAAAGGACAAATTAAAAATTAAATTAAAAAAATAAACTTAAAAATGACAATTAACCTGCTAAATTATACATAGGATTAGAATACATTATAAATATTATGCATGTAATACCTATGGTATTTTGTAATAAAAAAAATGAATAAATAAAACGTTTTACTCATTGTTAATGCATGTTAATCTTAATGAAAAAAACTGTTGAAGAAATTCAAAGAACAAACCTGTCAGTCATTCTAATTAACACATTTGGTGTCTATGCCTGCAGCATTAGTGCACTACAAATACAAGTTTATCACATGAAGTCAAAAGAAATGCATTCCTTCTCGGACACAACTGGTCTAACAACATACAGAAGAAAAACACTTTTACTTTCTTGTGGAACACTGACAGCTGAATGCTTGCAGTAACTGCGGAAAAAAATGCAGTGAAGAAATAATGTACATCTTAGACTTCACATAAGTCACTTCTTTATTCCTGCCTGAACATAATGTTTCGCTTTGCACTATATTTCACTGAACAGAGAGAAGAGGGGGAGGAAGCGCTATAAATTCAGTCGCTCCTTTCCTTGATGCCACAATGGTGTGTATTCACAGAGAAAAGCAGTTAGTACTGTGACTGGCTTAGACTGACTCCAAACAGACAAAGACAGATGGTGAGAAACGCACTGTTAGCAAGAATCATGAACAAACACATATAACAGGTATTAGAGGACACTGAAAACTACACCATATATTCAAGATTAAAAACAAGCACACTTTACATTAAATATGTGGTTTTGTGCATATTGTTTTATTTGAAAATATTTGATACACTGGACTTTGCACTGCAAGTCTCATGTCAAGATACATAAACAATCATATATTGTGTATCTAACCTACTGGCTCGTATTCTTTTGCTTATCCCAGGGTTCTCAACTAGACATTTCTCTGACACATTTCTCAATCTTTGGTACAATACTGATTCTTAGCTGCCGAAACAAAAACTAGCAGCTATTTGAGAACATATTTGAGCCATTCAACTGTTTTTGAGGAGGCCAAAATACTTTCAAAATAATATAAAAGGAGGACAAGTGGTCCTGCGGTCAGTGTTGGTGTGCCCGTATGACGGACACCTGTCACTCAAACCCTGAGCTAAACAAAGTCGTCAAGCTGAGTGGAAATTCACCCCTGGCATCCACCTACACTTTCACTTGAGCAATACCCCATGATACATTTCCAAAGAAAGCATAGTGCCTTTTCACACACTTTTCTTAGTTCCACATAAACATGCCTAGTCTTCCTACACTTCCTGCATTCTGAATAATTCCGAATTATCCAAGCATTCAGAAGTTTGGGGTCAGTAAGATTTTTTTAAATGTTTAAGAAAAAAAAATAAAGAAAAAAAGACAAAAGGCTACATTTGATCAAAAATACACCAAAAACAGTAATGTTATGTAAATTTATTTCCACCTAAAAATAACTTGAAAAAAAAAAAAAATGAATTACTATAATGGCAAAACTTAATTTACTTCAAGTTTTAGTGTCACATGATCGTTCTGAAAGCATTATTTTATATGCTGATTTGCTTGTATGTTCAAAAAACATTCATGTTGAAAACATTTGTGTTGCTTAACATTTTTGTGGAAACCTTGATACAAGATTCTTTGATGGCTGGAAAGTCAATTAAAAAAAAAGAAAAAGATAAAGTAGAATTTTTTTGTAACATAAATAATCTTTACTGTCACTTTTGATCAATTTAATGCATCCTTGCTAAATAAACATGTTATTTCTTTCACAAAAATATTACTGACCCCAAACTGTGAAAGGTAGTGTACATCAACCTTAATACCATTTTCATTTTCTTAACATAAAAACAAAATCTTTCTTTTCCACCTCTTATTTTTCCTTTCCAACACTGCAACTCTGAATACATAAAGGCAAATATCTGTGCAAGTCCTTCCTAAGTGGCAGCAAATGTGAATATCTGTGTGTACATGCATTTCTGAGAATGATTCAAGGCACTAGTCACTTCCTGTGACAACCTGTCTGCATGAGATTCTCCACGATATCCTCGGGTGAAAAAGCAGACAGAAACAGACACACAATAAAACACTTAAAAACACGAGTACAGAAGACTTGTGACTTGCGGCATAAATCGCCAGAGCTCGATTTCCAGCCAGTAATAAACACATGTAAAATCATGTTGTAGTCTCTGCAAAACCAGCTGCTGTTACAATTCTTGTTTCTAACTCATCTTCTGTTCCTAAAAGCATAACTCGGTTCAGAGTCACTATATAAAAATAGATTTATACACATACATATATATACTCGTATATAAAAATGGCTGACCATTGGGACATAAATAAAAAAAGTGAAAAAAGCTTCACATTCTGTGTAACAAATGAACAATTTGGTATATTCAACATTCATATTCAAAAGTGCATCTGATCCAAATGAGTCCAATATACTGCCATAAGACACTTAAGGCACAACACTTTCTAAATACATTTTCTTTGGCAGGGCTGGAGAGAAAGCTAATATACAACCTAATGTGCTCTCAATATCTCACCAGACACAAAATAACCGATTCCCAATTGAACATCTCATCATCACTATAGGAATACTATAGATTAGCTGCATCTTAAGTACTGCACTACTGCTCTCTACAGGACACTATAAGGCACTACTGCGGTACAAAACTACGTATTACACTTCAACCACTATAACCTCATGCCCTGACCCTCGGCACCTGACCTCAGTCAAAAAACGAGAAGAAGCTGCTTTCTGTAACAGACTAAAACAGTTCTTACAAACAACAAATCAAGGAAGTGCAATTCTACGAAGATTAATCAATATCGACGATTAATCACGAATGCAAACCATTCGAGACTGACGTGCATGTGACCCTCATTCATCCAAGGCAGGAACAAACCGGCACACAATTATTACGTTTCCTTTAACACTAAGTGCCTGGAGTCATAGAGACAATGGGCGCACACGGGAATCCGTGTGGAAGGGGAAATGGCACATAAAAACACTGACTTCATAACTCTGCTGTGGACTGTATGAAACATTCAGTACTAGGAGACTTTCTTGATGTCTGAAAAACTTTAGAAGGCACATTTGGCAGTTGCTGTAAGAAACGGTCCGGTTTGAAGCAGCTCAGTGGCTCAAACGGTATCATGTTTGTTGCATCTGCTAATCCTGTGACACCCTCAATTGGTTTATTTCTGTGATAAAGAGCATGTGCATCACGAAAGTCATGTAGCGCCCCCTGCTGTCCCAAAGACATCACATTTCAAACCATTAGAGAAGAAACCAGTTTTGCGACCTAATCCAGCAACACCCTGGATTGGGTGCTGGCAGGTCACATGCTGCGGAAATGCAGATTTCCTTTGAAGCTGAGTTTATCACTCTTTAACAAGAGAAATGAGGGGTTTTAACCCGTGTAAGCACCTAGACGGACACCTCAGCACAAGATCTGGGAGAAGGGATGTCTGAGCAGCTCCTCTGCACTCGGCCGGTACTTGGCCTCCACGAAGATGCAGCGGAGGAAGTCCCGAGTGTGCTCGGAGATGTGAGAGGGCAGCTGGGGGTTGGTGGGCTGTGTGGCAATCTTAAATATGGCTGCCATGGCCTCGAATTCAGCCCACGGGGGCTTTTCTGTCAACATCTCCACCACAGTGCAGCCTAGACTCCTGTTCACACAACACAGTTTAAGAAAAAAGACCCGTTAGGTTACATGATATTGTTTATTTAATATTCTACATGTTACAGATTCCAAGTGTTTCAAAATTACATTTTGATTGTTTTTTGTTTAAATCGTTGTAATATTCTCATTATCTTTTGTAATTTTGCTTCAAGTAAATGTATTTTGTTTTATGGATGTTTATAGACATTTTTAATTGCAAAATAAAAGAAAATCCTGATTAAGAATGATGTTTTGTAGTGTTATATGCTAATAGATGATCTGGTGACCCGGAGAACATCAAACTTTCAAGCTCACTCGTATGAGCTAACTTGCAGCCAATCATAACACTTTCCTGGCCGAAAGATCTTTGATCAGTTTTGTTCTTGCTGTATGACTACAAGAAGATTTACAAGCTTTATTATGTGATCTAAAACTATTTGAATATGAAAACACACATTTCACTGTATGTTTTTGAATTTCCACTATTCAAATATGGCTACATTTTTATAGAATAAGTTTCCGAATGGTTTACCAAAGAAGCAAATTTAACTAATACACTTCTGTTCATTTTTAATTGCATTTTGAATAGCTAATTGTTAATTGGTAATTTGGTAACACGTTACTTAAAGCCTTTAAGTATAATGCATTATAAAAGTACGCATTTTAAATCTGGTTATAATTATTTATGACAAGATATAATGTATTAAAACACACACTATGAATAATTATAGTGCATTATATCCTTTAATAACACTTTATAATGCATTATACATAAATGCTTTAAGTAAAGTGTTACCAAAACTTTTCCCAGCTTACTCTTGTGAGCTGACTTTCAGCCAGTCATAATGCTTTCCTGACCTGACAGGAGACTGTCCAATCAGTTTATGTGGGGGAATCCCTGAGCGGCAACTAAGCCACTCCCACCGACTAAGAATCTGAGCACTTCTTAAGGACATAAAAATAACCAAATTCTTTTTCTCCTACTTCAACATCTGTTTATAAATCATTCTTTGTTAAAAATAGGTACTTAATATTAAGAGGATGTTGCTTTTTTTAGACAACATTGACCACAACCATGTCTGCTTAAAAAAAAAAAAAGAGTTTACAGTAAAATGTGACTCTTAGACTGGACCTTAATGGTGAAAAATTACTGAGAGCATCGTACCATTCCACAAATCCCAGCTGCTTTCTTCACTCTAGTAAAATGAGATTTTGAAAATATTTTAAAAGGTTTTTAGGTTTCCCTGATGGATGAAGATGGAAAATGCTGTTCCAAAGCATTTTTTCCTTAAAACGTAAAATTCCACCTCATAAAAATGTGTGCACTTCTTGTGTGATGTGTTTTTTTTTTTATTCATAAACAAAAAAAAAAATAGTTCTCACCAAACATCTGCCTTCCGGCCGTAGCCCTCTCCGCTGATGACCTCTGGGCTCATCCAGTACGGCGTTCCAGTAACAGAACGGACCCCAGTGCTGGACATGCAGATGGTCTGAAGCCGCTTACTGGCACCAAAATCTCCCAGCTTCACATTGCCGGCCGAATCTCGCAGGATGTTGGCACCTGAACGCACCGGAGGAAGTGACCAGGGAGAGCTGTTAGCATGCAATGGACCGAAAGATCTTTGATCTAGTTTTCCTCTTGTTACATGACTAAAAGAAGATTTACAAGCTATAACAGTTGATCCAAAATTATTAAAACATGAAAACGTTTTACTCAAATAGCCACTACAAATATAATACACTTTTGTTTATTTTAATTGCATTTCAAACAGCTGACAAAAACACACACAGTATTTGACTATGTGAGGTCTAATGCCAGACGGTACCTTTGATGTCCCTGTGGACGATCATGTTGCTGTGCAAGTAGGACATGCCCTCCAGAATTTGTCTGGTATACTTGCGTGTCACATTCTCTGTCAAAGCCCCATAAGCCTTCAGCTGGTCTTTGACTGAACCCTGAGGGTCAAAGGCCACAGCACCAGTGAGTCACGTCGAACTCTACATCACAACCACAGTATTGCTAACAAACAGGTGTGTGATGACACATTATAACCCTTACAATAAAAATAATTTATTTACAATAGAAAGCATTAGCTGTGTTAAAGCACCAAAATGGAAATTGTGTCATTGATTATTCACCCTCACGTCATTCCAACCCAATGTTATTTTTTTCTGTGGAACACCAAAGTAACAGATTCCATTGATATTTCTGATACAACAACAGTTTCTATTGATATGAACTGTAATCATATTTGATTTGAGAGTTGCAGCAGAGGCAAATTTTTATCTCTGAATGAGACTTTTTCTTCTGTTTCTCACAAAAAGTCATCATATGCATTCAGAAATAGACAGATACATTTTAAATACAATACCATTTAAGTTTGGGGTCAAGATTTTGAAAGAAATTAAAGCTTTTATTCAGAAAGAATTGCATTAAATTGATCATAAGTGAAAGAAAAAACATTTATAATCTTACAAAAGTTTTTTTTATCATTCATCAAAGTAAAACGTGTTCCGCTGATTTCACAAAACCATTAAGCAGGGATAAATAAAAATTTTAATATATTGAAATAAAAAAAGTTATTTTAACAATTTTTTTATAATAATATTTCATAATATTACTGTTTCTAACAACATGTAAATGACAGAATGTTCATTTTTGGTGAACTATTTCTTTAACAAGTCTAGTCTTGTTGCTTTCCCAACACTTGAGTCAGTGCTGTCTCAAACTCACCCCAGGCATATACTCCATGAAAATGGTGAGGGTCTTCTCATTATGGTCTCTAAGGCAACCATAGTACTGAACGATTCGTTCGTGATGCAGGTTCTTCAACAGCTGTATCTCACACTCTAAAGCGCTCACCTCCTGAAAAAGGGGGACCAAGAGTCATGACACACAGGGGCAGCTGGCTGTGACCAGAGCAGGGCATGAGTGAGAGGGCTGAGCATGTACGTGGAAGATCAAATGAACCACAACACACTAGTGCCAAAGAGTGGTTAAGAGTCGCTTTGTTTTTTTGAGTGTGTAAGCGTGTGTGTGTGTGTTTGTGTCAAGTGAGGGCACGATCAATGAGAAATGCGTTGATAGACTACCCCACTTCCCCTCGCCTCAAAACCCCGCTCTGGCCGATGCACACACAATCACACACAGATACAGGAAGCGACAGTGCATGTTTTTGCAATGGCAGACAGGAAAGGATTTAAAGAGTGGGGGAAAAGTCTGAGAAAGAACGAAAAAAACATGCTGGCAAACTCAAAGAGAAAAAAAAAAAACAAGAAAGAAAGGATAATGAAAAATACAAAAATAAAAGGTAACACTTTACAATAAGGTTCATTAGTTAACTACATTAGTTAACATGAACTAATAATGAACTGCACTTATACAGCGTTTATTAATCTTTGTTAATGTTAATTTCAACATTTAATAATACATTATTAAAATCTTGTTAACATTAGGTAATGCACTGTGAACTAACATGAACTAACAATGAACATCTGTATTTTTATTAACTAACGTTAGCGAAGATTAGTAAATACAGTAACAAATGTATTGCTCATGGTTAGTTCATGTTAGTTAATACATTAACTAATGTTTAACTAATGAACCTTATTGTAAAGTGTTACCAAAATAAAAAGTAAAAAGAAAAAAAAAAACTATATAAAGAGAAAATAAAACAAAATAAAAAAACAAAAAAAAACAAATCACAAAACAACACACACAACAAAACAAAACAACGCAACACAACCCAACAAAAAACACAACACAAAACACAAAAAAAAACAACAACAAAGTGTAATACCTTGCTGGTCTCTGGACTGGCAGGGTCAAAATGAACCTGTTTTGCTGCAAGTTCCCTGCCTGTATCCACGTCATAGCACAGATACACCCTTCCAAAAGCTCCCTGACCCAGCAACTTCCCCCTGCGCCACGTCACTGGAGCTGTAGGAGCTACATGCATGAACATAACACACAGATACAATAATGACTGGCTGAATTAAACATATGAATTGACAATATCACACAAATACCAACATTTTAAATACATCAAAGAATTCCTAAAATATTTACAAACACAACTATACTCTACAACATCAGGATCTATCTCACACTCACACTTGTGAGGGACTGGGCGGTCCTGTGGGCGGAGTCTGGCTTGAGTATCAACCAGCTGCCAGCTCCCCAAACTCTCCTCACTGCCGTTCAGTGAACGCCGCGACGGCACCAACGTGAACAAGTTTCCCTGGGGACGACGGATCCGTGGAAATGTCCGTCGACCTGAGGAGCAGCATTGTTTGCATAAATTACAACATGGGAGGAACTGGAGTGTGTGTGTGTGAGCGTCCTAAATTTGAGTGTTTCATACCTTCACTGTGGTCTTTATGATGCAGCGACACATGATATCTGCGAGGGTACGTCCCTCCCTTCCCGACAGTCTTATCATATACATGGTTTTCCCGGTCTGAAAGAGGAGAACACAGAGAGGGGATGGATATTTGGGCCAATGGAAAAGCTGATTTTAAAACTAAAAGTATCTTCACTGAGACACACCTGCACAATCCTGTCGGTTGTCAGGGTAACTCTTAACCCTGTGTGTACGAGGTTTCCTGAGTGAGGGACTACGAAACAAGAGACACCAATAAATGAAAAATAACAGTGATGGGTGCTTACTCAAACACATTTCATATTGTATTAATCTCCTCACCTGTCAGAGTTGCTGTCCAATGACTGACAGCTGCCAGACACAGAGTTTTCTGCACTGCTCCAACGATCCAGCACCTTTAAATACAGGGGAACTATAAGTTAAATGGACTCAGGAGGCACGGCAGGTGATTAGGTGACTATTTCATTTTAGCAGTGGTATATAATGTGGCATATGCGTGAATTATCTCAAAAGAACATATGCCATTTCTATGGGAACATCTCACTGTTTCACGATAACCCTGACACCTATTCTATACTTCAAGTCAATGCTGCACAAGTAGCTCTTTTTCCACTCTGGCTGTGAGAATATGCAAGTTAGCCATGTATATATGAACCGAAGGAAGTACAGTAATTGCAAAAGTTAGCATGTTGCCAAATTACAAATTGACATTATTTTGAACATTTATCTCTGCTTTAGAGTGTGATATACAGCACTTAAAAGCACTAAACGGCATATCTGGCATGTATTTAGAATGAATAGAATAGAATAGAAATTTTCAAATATAAGAACACTACTTTTCAAAAGTTTGGGTCAGAAAGATTTTTTGAATGAAATTATTACTTAAATTCAGCAAGGATACATTCAAAAGTGACAGTAAATACATTTATAATGTTACTTAAAATTAATTTCAAACATATGCTGTTCTTTTGAACTTTATTCTTTTAAAGAATCCTGAAAAGTATGTTTCTGCAAAAAATGTTAAGCAGACTTCGTTCTGTAGTGCAGTGGTTCCCAAAGTGAGTGCCATGACAACTGGCTAAGGGGTGCCGCAGAATCTCAGCTTTTTTCCAACTTAAACAACTTAAAATAACTACCGTACCATATAATAACCTTTTACAGCATATATTTTAAAAATAGGCTACATCAAAACACCAAAATATGAGCATGTCTATACGAAAATAAATAAGCGAAAAAACACTGATATATTTCATACTTATTTCAAGTTCAAGTATGTATTTACCGCCAATTGGACTGTTCTCAGTAGTAGCCCCTCACTGCAGAACAAAGATCCAGGGGGCGAGGTTGGATCTACATCTAGGGGGTGGAGAGGGTATGTTTAGGGGTGAAGATGGGTGGGTTTAGGGGTGGAGATGGGTGGGTTTAGGGATATGTAAGGTGGGAGGAGTTGGATCTAGATGCAACCACGCCCCCTGGATCTTGTGTTCTGCAGTGAGGACCATCTCGTTCTCAGGAGAGAATCGCCCTGTCAGCTCCGCTCAGCTCCGCCCTTTGTACTGGTGCGAGCTCAATTTTATACACATTTCACGCAGTGATTGACAGGACACGAAATTCGTGTTGCTGCTACAGAAGGTGTTGACGGTTTTACCGGTGTGAAGCCGCAACACCGGTTATGTCATTGCCCACCGCAGAAACGCCCCCACCGATGTTATGATTTTTTTATAGTAATAAAAACCATTTAGTTCACTACAATTAAAACTGAACGCGGCTATTCAATGCAGCATGCTGAACAACAGTCGCATCACAGATCAGATTTCATTTATCACACGAGGAGAACTGACAAGAAGAGAGAGATGAGACAGACAAGACGATGGCAGAAGAGTTTCAAAATGACATGCAAAAACACTAAAAATATTTTGGATTTTGAAAAGGATTTTGACTTCTGCCATTTATCTAAGGTGATTTTGGACGTTTTTTAAACGTTCGTTTCTTATTTATTTGGTTCAACAGTGTTTGCAGTGTATTTTTTATATATACACAGTTATGGCCAAAAAATATCGGCACCCTTGCAATTCTGTCAGAAAATGCAACACTTCCTCCACAAAATTGTTCCAATTGCAAATGTTTTGGTATTCACGTGCTTATTGTTTTTGTTTGCACTGCAAAAACACAAAAAAAAGAGAAGAAAAGTCAAACTTGATAAAATTTCACACAGAACTCAAAAATGGACTGGACAGAATTATTGGCCCCTTGTCAAAATTTTAAGAAATAATTGTTTTTCAAGCATGTGATGCTCCTGTAATTTGTATTTAGACACACCTGTGGCAATAACAGGTGTGGGCAATATAGTAATCACACTTGCAACCAGTTAAAATGGAGAAAAGTTGACTCAACCTTTGTGTTGTGTGTCACACTGAGCATGGAAAAAAGAAAAATGTAAAGAGTTATCTGTGGATTTGAGAGAAAAATTTTGGAAAAACATGGACAATCAAGGCTACAAGTCCATCTCCAGAGATCTTAATGTTTCCGTGTCCACCGTGCGCAATATCATCAAGAGGTTTACAGCCCATGGCACTGTAGCTAACCTCCCTGGACGTGGACGGAAGAGCAAAAATAATGAAAAATTACAACGAAGGATTGTTCGAATGGTGGATAAAGAACCCCGATTAACTTCCAAACAAATTTAAGCTGATCTGCAGACACAGGGTACAATAGTGTCAGCTCACACTATCCGTCGCCATCTGAATGAAAAGGGACACTATGGTAGGAGACCCAGGAGGACACCACTGCTGACACAAAGGCATAAAAAACTTATGTGACAAAACCACAATCCTTCTGGGAGAACGTACTGTGGACAGATGAGACAAAAGTAGAGCTTTTTGGTAAAGGACATCATGGCACTGTTTACAGAAAAAGAAATGAGGCCTTCAAAGAAAAGAACACAGTCCCTACAGTCAAACATGGTGGAGGTTCAAAGATGTTTTGGGGTTGCTTTGCTGCTTCTGGCACTGGATGCCTTGACTGTGTGAACGGTATCATGAAATCTGATGATTACCAAAGAATTCTGGGGCGCAACGTAGTGGTCAGTGTCAGAAAGCTACGTCTCCACCAGAGGTCATGGGTCTTCCAGCAGGACAATGACCCGAAACGCACTTCAAAAAGCACTCAGAAATGGTTACAAACAAAGCGCTGGAGAGTTCTGAAATGGCCAGCAATGAGTCCGGATCTGAATCTGAAAAGAGCCAAAACTCAAACGAACTAAAAACAATCAACTTGATGCAGAATTGGCGCTAATTTGAAAGTGAAAGTAAAATGCGCAGGGTGCTTTTACAAGCTATTTAAAACGGAAGGAAAGCGAGGAAAAGAGGGAAAACTACCCCCCTCTTTTCCTCACCGTCACAACCCTAAATCATTCCCATCTCTCTCAGAATGCGCCGTCAATATGCTGTTGCCATTTTCAGCCTTTTTCCATGCACAGATATTTTAGTTACATTTTTTAAGTTATAAGGTCAGGTTTGAACAAAGCAAATGAGAAACTAAAGAAAAAATTTAATTTGAGTTACTATTATTATTTCAAGAGTTAAGTATCAATCTTTAAATGTGTTTTGTTCCAATGATTCACACATATAGTAAATGGTTCAAATCAAGTCTGTTGACATGTGTCATCCAGTTGTAAAAGACAGATGGTTCATTTGAATGGTTTCTTTCACCTCTTATTATGTCTGTTGTGATGCATTCATAATAAATTCATGCTGCGGTTTATGCTTCATTTGTTGTTTGCTCATCTGGATTTAATTTATGTACACATGTAGTTTAGTTTAATTGGGTTGGGGTGCCCTGGAAAAAGAAAAAAGAAAACGCTACAAAGGGGTGCCATGCTTTCAAAAGGTTTGGGAACCACTGCTGTAGTGTATATAAATGCTACCTGATATATTAAAATACATCTGACTTACGACACAACGAATCAAAAATTCAGAAACACTAAATCTGTTAAAGTTTTGAAGTACCCACTGACATATTTGTGCACATGTCTTTAAACTCACACACTGGTCGCTGGTTTCAGGTATGAACTCCCCCTCGCTGTTGATGCTGGTGTAAGATCCCTGACGTGCAATTCGCTGTTGGTGCTCAGGAACGTAACCAGGGGGCGGAGAACTTCGGCCAGTGTTCTGAGAGCCTATGTAAGGACAAGGCAATAGACATAAATGTTACAAGACATGTTAATGTTAAATGTTTCCTTTCAGTCAGTACAGTGACAGTACAGAGTGAAAGAGAAAAATACAATAATTACCCTCAAAATGGACACCTTATAGTTTATACACAATAATATTTATATCTTCTAAAGCAGTGTTAGCATGCAATAAACCAGTACAAATCAGGACTGTACAAACCATTACAGGTACAAATTTGCACACATTTAATCAAATTACACTGCTAATAGTTATTAATAGTCATTAAATGTACATTTTTAGGTCCCTATGAAATCTTTACTTTTTAGTTTTATTTTGTCCCTAAATTCCATTTTATTTATTTTACAAAATTCAGTGTTTTCTGTTTAAAATATTCAAAATTTTGTTTTAATGATTTAATAAAATTTTAAACAAAACAAAAAAAAATTCAAAATTTTTACAATAATAGGGTTTCTGGATTTTTCTGGATTTCACAGTTCCAACTGCATTTTTAAAGATTATGATGAGCTCAAAAGAACAGCAACACTGCATTCGCAATACCAAACAAGAAAAAGTCCCAAGCAATGTGTTACACTGTGACAAGAGCACAATCTAACAGCAGAACAGCTGAATCATGAGACTGAAGCATAATATAAACAAACAGCTTTTTCCTCCAGTCACAGAACTCAAAGAGCTCACGCTTTTCTCCAGACGTCCTTACAAGCTGTAGCAACCTCCCCTCCCCCCTAAAATACACACTATCTCTACAACAGGCCATTGGCCCACCATGCTAATAGTGTCTCGCAATCTGATTGGCTGGGAGCCAGCAAGCCATTGTGGAGCAGCCAGTGATGGTGGACAGGAAAAGGAAGAGGACCCACTGCTCACAGAGGAAGTCAGAGAAACAACAGAGGGAGAGAGAGAGAAAATGAAAGAGTATGAGAGAGAAAAAGACCAGGGTAAGAAGATTGATAAGAAAAGCAAAGGGGTTTTTGGTTAAGTGCTGCAGTGTGTGCATATGTGCGTGTGAGTGTATGAACTCACTGGTGGAGTGGTGGCGTCCTCTTGTTTCTGAGGATTGGTAGGCAGTACTGACATCACCGGTGGACTGAGAGGCTTTGATGCGAACCTGCTTACACAATGTGTGATGAGATGGAGAAGAGGCCTGCATATGCAAACACACACAAAAATGTACATAAGCATCTAGAAATCATTATATGTGTAGAAACAACACATCAACACATCTCTGCTCCTGTGTACTAACTGATATACAGCAGTGGTAGCATTTAAACCTCTTTCTAGCAAGCAGAGATACTAGAATTAGCTTTTTGAATTCTATTTGAATTTGAATTCTACTTTCCAAATGGAACTGGTTCATATTGACATGTAATATTAATAAGTCTCACATTGCTTTGTTCCTGTGTCAGCAGCATGATCTTGATGCTCTTCATGTTTGAGCTGCGGTCCAACAGATCAATGGCTTTATCCAAGTCATCCTGATCACGCAGGGGAATGGACAGCTGTGTGCACAAACACAAACACACTTAACAAACGCACTGTAGAGCTGTCACTTAAACAACATACACAAAGAAATAAATCTGTATTTAGGCACTTCTTAAAAAAATCATATTAACTTATGTTATACATTTACATTTATTCATTTAGTTTATGCCTTCATCAAAAGCAGATTACAAATGAGGAATACAAGTGATCTGAGTTATCATCTGTGTTTCTGTGTTTCCTGCCCATCCACTGCAGAGTAGTCTGATTCACAGCAACTTTTGTATGCAGGTTTTTTTATTGGATCATTCAAGAGATTTATAAACTCAGGAGTTACTGGTTTGAATGAGTCTGATGAATCCTTCAATGAAATAACGGAGTTACTGAATCAACATCTGATGCAATTAGGGGCCGTTCACACAATAAACACATGCTAGACAGCTCACATCTCACTTCTTTTGCAGCACCTCGTACATGAGTGTCGCATTTTTAAAATGCTGTGTCAAGTTAAAAGAATTCCAGCTTTTACACACAGCGCCGCTCATCAATGTCAGTTCCAAAACAGTGGATCAATCAGAGAACCCCGGAGACGGGGCAAGTGTTGTGAGCTTTTGTTTACAGTAGCAAGTTGGCAACTGTTTTATTTGACAGCAACATGGTGGAGGTGGCACTCATAGGCCTCGTTTACACTGCAGGTCTTGATGCTCAATTCCGATTTGTTGCCTATATCTGATTTTGTTTACACGTTCTTTCAATTGTGACCCATATCCGATTCATGTGTTTACACTTGCCATACTATCTGAAACATCCCGCATGCGTTGTTGTCATTTAGCACCTCCACATGTGGTTCCTCCCGAGAATAATGTGACCTGTGCTGACAAAACGAGTCGAGCAAATTTGAAAAATTTGTTTTTTATTTTCACATTCTCCATTAAAAGACCTTCAAGATGATGTATGATTTTTTGGAATCGGACAAAAAATGACTGCTACACCCGTTTAAAGTCAATATAGAGTCAGCAAAGTTGATTATATTTTCCTCCAGTTCTTTTCTTATTAATAATTAGGCTACTATATTAATAAATCACAATATAGCTGTTTTTTATTTTATCTTTCCTATTATAAATAAGAACAGATGCAAAAAAAAAAAAAAAAAAAAAAAACAATATAGGAACAAATAGCCTAGAAAGAAACAAATAATGCATTACCTTTATCATATTACATCTAAACAAAAGCATTCATATAGCCTACGAAAAACAAATTATCAAATGTAAAAATCACTTCAGTGTGTTCATTACAAATAAATTGATTATTAAAACTACAAAAGCAGTTAAATGAAGTGCTACGAGTGATTCCCTCTTTTCCCATCTCAAGACGGTCGGATTTTGCCCAGCGTTTTTTCAAAACCTATTCCTGAGCGTTGGGTCTCGCGTTTTTAAACACAAATATGCATTCCGTGTGAACGGCCCCTTAATGAACTGCATTCAGTGATGTCCATCTTAAAGTGAAGTAAGTTTTGTGTCAGTATTATTACTGAAAGGTTGCCAATTTATTTTTTGTAATTACTATACATTTTTAATTTAAAAAAATGGGTTGCACTTCATTTTACAGTACGTGCACTTACCTGTACTTAGCGTAATTACTTAAGAAAGTACTGGGTAGTATAAGGTAACTACATGTGTTATGGTTAGGTTTGGTTAGGTTTAGGGGTAGGTTAAGGGTTAGTACCTAGTTATTACATAGCTATTGTAATTACTATAATAAGCACATAGTATGTACATGCAGAAAAGGACTGTAAAATAAAGTGCTACCAATAAATGTTCAAATTAGCTTACTATAATTTATGTATCATTGTTAACCTTTGTGTGCACTTTTAAGTTTACACAAAATGAGGAGTTCAGCAAAATAGTCCTAAAACAGGGAGATCTTAAAGTCCTGAGTATTTCTTATAAGAGTGCAGCAATCAGACATAAGTGAGTGTCAGTGAGTGCATTTGAATGTGAATCAATACCTCATTATTCATATAATGCAGGTCTAACTGCTGACCGAAGAATGTTTTGACTTTCTGCTGGACTTCCTCAAACTGCACAGGCCGCCCAAACATCAGAATCCTACACAAACATATATAAACATACACACACGCCACGCACGCAGAGGGGGGGACATTAAACAGGAAGCTGAGATTTCTTTAGATGTGTAATCTGAGCCAGCAAGTCAAGTCAAACACACGGTTGGATCTGCAGAGTGCACACATTCCTTCAAGCACACCTAGCATAGCTGTGGTCTGTCCTGGCAGCCACAGACTAACCACAGTCCTTTCCCTTTCCACTGTGATACCAGTCTGAGAGCTGAGAGACAGGATGCCTGTATGTATCTGTGTGTAAATGCCGCAAACTCAAAATGTACGTTCTACATTTTGTTTTATGTGTGTTTTACACACACACAGACACACACACACACACGCGTGTTCCAGTAGAAAGAAACTCAAATTCACCTTCTTTCACCACAGAACTCAAACTTGATCCTGACATCCTCCTGAAGAGAAAGAAACACAGGGTCACTACAGGGTCATACAGGAGTCACAAGGTAACTATGTTCTCCTGTATGTATGTGCATTACCATTCTTTTGGAAGAGCTGGCAGTGCTGACAGGTTTAGGTTTTGCCGTGTCATAAGTTGACGCCGACTGGCGCCTGGTCATCTGCAGGGCCACCAGATCCTTCATAATTGAATGGAGAGCCTGTCTCTCATCTTGGGAGAAAGAGAGAGATGTTACAGCCGCTGACCAATTAACATTCTAAACTATTTTGTCTTATTTATGCATAAAAATATTATATTGTACAATATGAAAAATAGATATTCATTTTAAGATGTACTAAAGATTACATTTTACAATGTTATCAAATTATTAATTTATTCTTTATCTAAATGTAAAAATAGGGGAAATTACCAACAATTAAATATGCAATATTAGTCAATACAGAAAAAAAAATCCCTAATATCGGCCGATAACCAATATGACACATTTTGCATACTTCCAAATAATCAATATTTATTATTTTGTAAATAAAAAATTATTATTATTTTTTTTTACATTTTTTCAAGGAGACTACTGTGCTATTATTTGCATTTATTTATGTTGTAATCTATTTCAAAGAAAAACGTAAAAAAAATTACAAACATTTAGTCATTTATATGTCGGACAAACATTCTTTTCTTGGCAGCTATTGGCCAGAGCAGGCTAATGAACTACTCTGTTTGGCTTTAAAGATTTATTGAAATTATAAGTATTAAACTTTAATCATTTATATGTAAGAATTTTATTCTAAACTTAGTTAATTCAATGTATTAATTTTAACAATATTTGTGCACCCTCTTTGTTGCCTAACCTTAATTGTGGTTAATCATTGCAATGAATGTCCTTGAGTGGCTTATTACCTCATTTTAAACTAAACGGAGAAACTATAAACTTGCTATACAGTTACAGCACAGGTGCAGAGGAACTGAGAGGTTGTTCTGCTCTCTTTCATGAATAAACACACGCACAGTCAGACGACTAGACCTGCGTCAACGCAGTGAAAGTTGTGAGAGGGAGATGACCGTGTTTTTTCGAGAACTCTGTTCTCATGTTTGATGTAAGAACGAGATGTGTCTTGGCTGAGCTCACTCACGGAGGGAAAATATTCACAGTGTGTTGTTTGGACGGACTTCACACATCTCCAGAGAGGGAGAGAAACAGAGAAGCCTCGTCTACCCACCAATACTGGGAACACAACAGATCAACCCAAGCAACAGACTTAACCACTCAACTGTTGAATATCTGTGCGTTCATGTGACCAGTGAGAACATAAGCCACTGTCTGTCTACATGTCTCACTCTCTCTTTCTTAAACAAATATCTCCAAACATCCTTTTAATTCCAGGCCTCAAAGTTGCTTCCAGCTCTACAGCAGCTTGTCTGCCATTTCTTAGTCACTCTTTTTCCTCGGTAATTTTAAATATTAAATATTAAAATAGAAAACAGTTATTTGAAATTATAATATTTTAGTAATGTTTATTTTTACTGTATTTTCAATCAAATAAATGCAGACGTGGTGAGACTTTTCAAAAACATTACAATATTTTACTGACCTCACATTTTTGAATCTAGCTAAGCGTTAGCTTTTTAACTTCGGTTGAAATTCACCTAATAATGTATATTTTAGATTAAATTTTTTTGCCTAAAAAAATGTTAGCCTGGAAGCCCGTTTCCACCACCAATTAGAAAATATATAAAAGGTAATTGTGAGATAAACTGGCAATTCTTCAGAATTGCGTGATATAAACTTGCAGTTGAGAGTTATAAAATCAGAACTGAGAGAAAAATGTCCGAATGTTGCAATTCTGACTTTTTTTTCTCAGAATTGCAAGTTTATATTGCAAAATTCTGACTGAACTCTCAATTCTGACTTTATAACTCACAATTGTGTTTATATCTCACAATTCTGAGAAGTCAGAACTGTGAGATAAAGTCACAATTACTTTTTTTTTTTTTTTTAATTCAGTGGCAGAAAAGGGCTTCCATATGTTTGAGATCAAACAACAACTGAAAACATGTTGAAGACACTTGATATATGAAGGGAAAAAACATGAGGACTTACTCATTTTGGCGGTATGTGCGTGCTCTTGATGAGAGTTCAGGTTTGAAGGTCCTCACACACACTGTCCTCTTACGTCACCCATCAATGGCCTAAAAATCAGAGTGGACACATCATTACAACTGACTGTTGTTAGCTGTACCTTACCTCCATATCTAAAAAATGTAATCTAAGCCAACAAACAATGATATCATAGCCAACACCACAGCCAACAACTATGTACTATATCACCATCTTTCCAGGGGCCTTTCATTTACAAGAGTATTTTAATAGCAAACTGTTTACCGCCTCATTGTAAATTTGACACATTAAAATTTACTGATGCTAGATGCACAAAAACTCCACCCAAAATATAGGCAATAGCCTAAAAATGTTTTACATGTGTAACAGGATGGTGTGAATGTGTGCTGGTCATGCATGTGAGACCTGAAGGACTGTAACCTGATCCCTTCTGGCACTGAGGAACCTGGCACAAACCTTCAAGCCAAGGAGAAAGAAGCCGATTTTCAGCTCCAAGCTTGATTCCAGCCATAAAGGCTCCTCTCAACAATGCCATACTCCCTTCAAACACTATCACTGTAATATTTTCATACTACATTTGCCCATGAACACAGGTGGCTCACATTATAAAAAGAATGTTAATGTAAAAATAGCTGTACTTCGCATTGAATGTTCTGCTTTTTAACTGAGGTTTTGTCTTATTTTTAAGGCTCAACAACATGACAGATAATGTGGTAATATTGTTGACCATGTACTTGGAGCTCTAAAATGTGCAATTCTATACAAATTAGAGAGAAAAAAAAACAAATGTACCTAGTGACCTTCTGATGTCCTTCAAAGGTGTTATCTGTTCTTCCTGGAAGAGGAAAAAACTAATTTACCACAAATGTGTCAAATGATAGTTTCACATAATATGTAACCCACTTCTTTGAAGAAACCTATTTAACAACAGCTAACCTCTGCATGGAATGCATGGAATCTATAGTGTCAGCATTCATTTACCAAGAATTGCAATTTTCATCTAAGACTGTCTGGTTAAAAATGTTTGGCTACATTTCAGTTTTCAGCTCTAGTAAAATGTTACAAACAGCATATTCTAATGCATTTGATGAACAATATCAGTTTTAATTCAAAAACTGGGTCCAAAATACAGATCTTAATTTAAATGACCCAGCTATCAATTCCTAAAATTCAAAGACGAATATTGTGCTCTATGGCAACATTCAGCGGCTGTATGAAAATGTATTTGTACAGCACCAACCTCCCGGCAGGTGTCATTGCATCCTACTGAGCAGTCAGTGCCACTAGTCCGACAATTAAATAACATTTTAACCAAGCTGTGAATGTGAGTTTGCGATCTGTATTGATAGTGATGCAACAAAAAGGCCATGTATCACAAAACAATGTCAAGGCTTTTGATTTTGATTTTGGCTTTTGTTAGGATAGGACAGTAATGTAGACAGGAAGCTAGTGTGGGGCGCCGGGGGAACTTGAGACGCCCGAAGCGCAACAGCGCTATATGTCAGCGCACTGCCCACAAGGCAATTGGCACCACCAGAAATTACTTTTTGTTCAGTTGTCCTTATAGGCTGTATGCAAAAACAAGTATATACACATGAGCAGTGAAGTCAGATTCACAAACAAATGACTCTTACAGTTTTTATTAGTCAATCAAAAACAAAGTGCGACAAGTGTACCCTAATTTCCCCCATACAATCCTTTTTGAGTTAATTATTTTAAAGAATATCTCAAAAATTAAATGTGTTGAAAATTAACCGAGAGAAAATTTTTTCATATTTAAAGCTGCAGTCCGTATATTTTTTTGGTTAAAAATGATCCAAAATCAATATTTGAGAAAGTACATAACCAGCCAGTATTCAAAACTATCACCTTACTTTAGCCCGATTCACAACGGTTAGCTTATAATAATGTTTTCTAATTTGAGTGGTACAGGTAGGTTTTCGCGGGAAATTCGAGCACGGCACTGCGTCATTACGTCACGTCTGTAAACATAAAGAAGTTGAATATCACATGTGAGGATCCTGCAGGTGGCGGATCGTTTATCCTTTTCTCACAGCAGCTAGAATAATTAAATGTATCATTTTGATGGTGGATAGTAATCCAGAAAGGATTGTGTGTTTATGAAACACATGTGAATGAAATTAAATCATATTCCAGTTTTAAATGTGCTTCCGATTACAGATAGCCTGGGATTATACAAGATTTGTATTTTAAAGAAAACCAGTTCGAAGGTAGCATAATTTGCTTTTTGGGTTAGAAGAATTTCTTAATATGAAATTTGAATGGCATGACAATTAGAAATTGAAATCTACAGGTTAATACACTCATTGTCACGCAATGCTGATGTTGTTAGCATTAATAATTTGAGAATAAAGTATAACAATAATAATAATTTGCACGGTTTGATGTGATATGAGCTAACCAGTCATTAGATTTAATCATCATTAGCACGATTTATTGTAATTCTTTTTTCCTCAGTTGGTCAGAACAAAAACGGCAGACTTGTTACTTACTTGTTCAGATGGCAATATACGGTGAAAATTCTTATTTGGGTCAAATATTCCAAGACATAGGCTAGAATCTCGGTGCGGTGACTGACTGCCACACATTCACCTCAAAACATTATTCATCCGTGCTGGAGCCATGCCGGAGTACAGACCACGCACGGAAAATAATTCCGCAAGTAACTGCAATTCCAGGTTTTCAAACAGAGATGGCGACAAAGAGGAAAAACTTACAGACTGCAGCTAAGTAAAATGGACATTATATATTAAATATACTCAAATGAATCAGAATCAAAATCAAATAAGCACTGAATTGACATCAAATCAGGAAATATTAATACTTAGACTTACATAATTCAGTTACTTTTACTTAAATGCAACACTACAAACATGTGAAAATATGATATAAAATATACATATAGATGTTGACTTGCCACCTTTTCTAAATCAGTTTAAAATCCTGAACAACTCAGACCAGGTGTGCTGCTGAGGGGAAAAAAACGACCAATGGTCACTCTAGAAATTCTGCTAAGTCTCATTCAATTGCTTCCATCAGCATATCCTGACCTTTAAAAGCAGAGCTCTGGAGAGGACTGCATCATTCATAATGACATTACCTGCCTGTGCTTCACTGCCGCGCTTCAACAGACCTGCAAAACTCTCTTTTGATCCAATTACAGCAGATCGGAGGAGAGAGGACTAACTGGACATTGCTGAGAATTGCTCATCCTTCCAAACTTACGGTCAGTGCTGAAATGATTAACCAAACAGATGAGGTAAGGAGTGTGGGCGCGCATGCAAGCGTTTGTTTCAGCACCTCCAGGCATGCAGTTTCAACTGAACCGTGAGAAATTACCCTAGGTCAGACATCATTCAGTTGCACTCATTCAGCCAAATATCCTGAGTGGCACCCAGGTGGCCTGACCGACTGCACCTATGAACACACTCGATGATTTATGTACGCTATACATAAATCCAAATCTAAGTTAAACAGACCCTCACCATAATGTTTCACAGAGGATTTGGTGCGAAAACTTTTCCTTAATGCAAGGTCTGAATGGATTTATGATGGGGTGATGCCACACCACTGGAAATCTCACAGTTTGTAAAACACCAACTCAACTACCTACCTTCCACGACTTTAGATTCTCCTTCCATCTTTTGTTGCTTTGCTATCAAAACACTTTCTTTCTATTTAAACTGGAGCATGAACTCTGGAGTCTAAACTTGAGATGTAATCTAGTCAAGTGTGTTTTTAAAACTAACTTGCTTTTAATTTATTATCATTTCAATATTATTACTACAAATTTTTAATGTACAAGTTGTTTTATTATACATAGGCACTATCAACTGTACCTTATCTATGGTATATTTTCAAAATTGCAACACATTGTAATGAGGAAATGTTGCAAAGGCTAAATGACAATAGCTGGGTTTACATCCATGTATTTATAAGCAAATTTTGGGGTAGGAAATATAAAACGCCAAGCAGGAATAGCAACATGCATAATACATTTCCAAAATGCTCACAAAAAGCATACACTCGCTTATTCTATAAGATGTGCATAAACTGTGATGGAAGCACATTTACCAAAAAGAATCTCTGTGATTTCCCAAGTGGCTACAACTTCCATTTCCATTCCTATTTTGCACCAATTTCTCCAGAAGAGACCACTTTGTTTTCTTGAACACATAGGCTGCATCCGAAATTGCATACCTCCCTACTATACGTATAGATGGTGAAAAACTGTATGAGAAGTAGGGAAATAAGCATGTCCGAATTCACATTACTCATAAAAGAGTAAGCAAAAAGTACCAGGATGAACTTCCAGCAAGATTCTGAAGTGTGCATATGATGGACACTTTACTATCCCATGAGGCCACAGGAGGATTTGTGAATGACACTGTGATGCAAGTGATGCAACTAAAGCATACTTTTTTTAGTAGTCACAAAGTATTTACTTATTCAAAATAAATATCTAATCAAGAGAGTGTGTGATTTCAGATGCAGCCATTGGGAAGAAACGTTGATGTATTTGCTAATTGTTTTTGCACTATTGTGATTTTTCGCAACTTAGATGCATGCACATCAACTGACAGAGCACCATAATATTGCCTTTGGTACTGTATGCTGGCACTTAATAGTTTGATGCAGTGTGTGAATTGACCTATCGGTAAGCCCCTCCCCTCGAACGCAGATGAGCCAGTGGCAGTCAAGTATCAGTTGCACGGGCGGGGGGAACTCAGACATCTGTAGGTTTCAGTGCCATAGAGAAACATTGGAAGATCCGAAGCTTTCATCAGTTTGATGGTGTTTATGCTACGAAAATGGAAAAACGGTGTGCCTGGGATACTTGTAACACTGATTCCAGGTATCCTAAGAGGATATGCAGTAGAATTTATTTTATTACATTTCCTAAACCCAAACAAAACAGAGCAAAATGTCCCTACCCCAATCCCAATGAAGACAAAAATGTTCATTTTCTGTTTGTCATACACTCATTCAGTTACAATTTTCATCTGCTCAAGCAGAACGTTAATGTCACCTTGCATTTCAGCAAGGTATCTCTGGCTAAAACTAGCTAACGTTAAAATTAGTGAGTCCATGCTAACGTACAAACCTAAATAGCAGACTGTTCTCGCGTCTTGTACAGTGTAGGTCAAAAACACATAAAAGAAGGTCTACATTTCAGTGCCTCTCCATATTAAACTGGTTAAATGTACATTAATTTAATCACACTCTGCGGTACATGAACAGTGTTGATCCTGCATGTTGTCATCCGCACTCGCATTGTGATCTGTAAACCCACTTGAGTTACCCACCGTATTTATTTTAAAATATTTTATATCTCCCTCCATGGAATATTTAATTCCCACTTGAATGGTGGCCCTTCTGTGTCCAAAATAGTGCAAAAACTTTGTGGGACAAGGTTTTCACACTGACAGCTGTCATTGTGAGACAGTGAGCAACTCCGTTTGTTTGTCCGAGGGAGCCACAGCAACTAAGGGGGGCTTACTGATAGGTCAATTGGTATGATAAAAGCTGGATATAACAGTTGGGGCAGGGGTAAAAAAAAATTTTTTAAAAGTTAAATCTTAAAATAGGTCATGGAGCAAAAAAGCCAGTTTTTGTTCAGTCTCTGGCCCCGTCTTGGTCTAATTTTCTGTTTCTCCTGTTCTTAATTACCTTGTGGTAAGTATGTGTGGAATCTGGAAAGGGGAGAAGGCCGTCCATGGGCTCTGTCAGCTGGACCCGCTTTGTTTTGCTTGTATCCCTTTTCCAGTATTTGCCAGAATCTCAACAAATTTCTCTGACCGTTCCTGCCCCCAGCCACCTCTTGCCTGATTTTCAGCTGTTTAGTCTGTGGCTGGTTTTCCCAGCCATGGTGCTGGCACCAAGGCTGTTGGCTTTTGCTCATGGAGGGGCTTACAGTACAAGAGATTCAGAGGCTTACAGCACAAATCCCCCCTAGTGTTCCCAATGCTTTAGAGTGAATAGACTAAACGGTTCCTGTCAGCTCCAGGGTAGACATGAAAAATTGTTTTAGATGGTGAAAAAGACAGTGTTTTATCACTAGGTCATGAACTGATAAAAAGCCCATGTTACATCATACATAAACAGATCTTAAACCATCTGTGTAAGTTGTAGTCTATGCAGTGTTTTCAAGTTAAAGTTGTGACACAAAGACACATTGACACTGGAGAGATGTGAAGGATTTTCTCAACACAGAAAAAGCACAAAAAAGCAGACTGACTCTCAGTTCTGTACCATGCTGGTATTCCCTTCATGAATCTACTCTAAACAAAGCTACTTTGGTATCCGAGTCCCTTCTTCATGAGGAACTTTCTAAACTGACTGATTTTGTAGTTAATTTGAGTGTTTTCAATAATCAATTTCTGATTATGAAGTGTTCTCCAGTGTTGGGAAATCATAAAATGTAGACCAGTGTTCTTGTAGAAATGTTAACAGATGTGTGTCCAAATATGGTTTATTCATCTATAACAGTGATTTCCAACCAGCTTCCTGGGTTTGCTTGGCATTGGAAATATTTCAGTTATGTGAATCACTTGCGGTCAACCGATATTGCTTTTTTCCATGGTAGACACTAATATCTAGAAAGTAGACTGGCCATGACAATACAATGCTAATCTACACACACCACTTAGAAGTTTAGGGTCAGTAAGATTTTATTCATCTTGAGGAAATTAATACTCATGATACAAATATAAATGAATTCTCTTTCAATTCATTTTGAATGTTCCATTTATCAAAAAAATAAAAAATAAATAAACAAAACATTTGATTTCACAAGGATCATGTCATGTGACACTTATGACTGGATTAATGGCCGCTGAAAATTCAGCTTTGCCAACACAGGAATAAACTACACTTGAAAATACATTAATATATAAAAAAAGTTACATTTAAACATTTAATAATATTTCACAATAGTATTACTATTTTAGTGTATTTTTGATCAAATAAATGCAGCCTTGGTGTGTCTTTAAACACAAAATCTTACTGACAATAAACTTGTGAATGGCAATGTATAATACAACGCAAATAAGCTGTACACACACAGAACATTTTAAACAACTGTCAGTAGAACAGCTGTCAGGAGCATGGTTTATATATAGAACTAAAAATATATTAATGTTTTAAGTTCTAGTTAGAATAAATGTGCTTTTTGCACTATCAATTTGTTTTGTCAATGACATGATAGTATCATGTGATGCTATAAACACATTTCAGGATTGTGTCAAAGACCTATTCATTTAGGCATACTGATGGAGCTGTCAGTTCTAGAAGACAAAAAAGGTTGGGAAACACTGACCTATAGCACTCCCTAATGTAAAATACTAACACATATGAACATGCTATTGTACGCTTCAAAGCTCAACAATGAGAAACTGCATGTCACGCATATAGTTGTATATTATCTTCTGTAGAGCTGCTTTATAGCGGAATCATAGCTGAATCGCATCTTGCAACAGCAATACTGTTATACAACTGAACTGAATCACCATAAAACCGACTCGAGCTGAATAACAACATTGCTGGCTTCTGTAGACCCGCTTTTAGATGAATTACTTGTTTCAAAATAGATAAACTTTACATTGTTATCGAACTGAACTGAACCAACACTCACCTAACTTAATAGTAACACTATTGTCTTTCAGAGCTGCTTCACAGCAAAATCTGAATCGTCTCCATAGCAGACTTTCCATAATTGATTCTGCTATCTTACTGTTTATTACTGTGAAGCTCCTTTGAAACAATCAGTACTGTATAAAGCGCTATAGAAAAAAAAAAAAAAAAAAAAAAAGTGATTTTTCTTGACTTGAAATATGAGCACGAAGACCTCCATTTAGGTCCATGCCAAATAACGGTTATTGTTCTACATGATTTCCAGTAATAGTGAATCATTTTAACTTAGGGTTCAGTATGTAATTACATTAACATGCTTGAATGTTTGCAAAGTTGTGTCAAGGTGTGTGAAGTATAGCAACAGGTTTTGATATTGTGTTTTGGGTGTATCACTGTCTTGACTGATGAAACTGACATGCCCATGGTATCCCGTTCCCTCTTGTCATTCATGAAATGTGCACTGAACATACACATAAATAGCTGGTATCTGTATGGCATATGTGAGACTAAAAAACACTCACCTGAACTTAACGCAGGTGAAAGAGGGCTCTTCACAGAGTCACTTTCTGTCCTGTCTTCAGGAACTCGATGTATATCGTGAGGACAAACGTAACAGTTAATGTAATGTGACTGTCCATAGATATCCAGGCCGCTGCCATTGCTAAAGAGCTTCCTGGCCAGCGGACCCCTGAGGGTCTCCCATATCACCCATCAAACTTAATCCTCAGAGCAGGCAAGAGAAGAGACCTCTTCTTAACACACACACAAAAACGTGATTTCCAGTTTATGCTGAGAGAAAGTAGCAATAATACTACAAAGATATTGACGTTTCGTCAATATATGTATAGCTTTGTGTAGACAGCATAACTACTGCATGGAGAGTCCAAAATAAATCTGAATAATAAACTTCGCGTCCAAAAGGTGTAGGATGTATGAAAATAACACAAATGTTGCAGATATAGGCTAAACGAGCGGTTACATTGAATGCATTCGCAATAGCAGACCGGAGGAAAAAAGAAGGGATTTCCGTAATTTTGATGGCTTCTTTTCCTGCTAGGTTTGCATATTTTCCCTCTCCGTCGATGGGTCTGGCCAGCTCACTGCACAAACCTACAGTTTTCACTTTTCTATTGAGAGGCGAATCGGTAACAGTCCGTCTGTGTCAATGAATCCTGTGCGTAACAACTTTGTAAAGCCAAATAAACAAGAAAACGAGCTCTCAGCTCGATCCTTGGATAGTCTCCGCATTATTATGCGACAAATGATTATGAATGAAGGCATGTGACTGTGAAAGCAGCCTTCATGTATCCACTTTACCCAAGTAAAAGCGAAAAACGTACGAGGACAACTGCACAGGAACCGCACAGTCGAGGATCTGGACAAAAGAGCGTGCGCCTTACTTGAGCAAATTCCTCTTTCCGTTGATTACGGCTATACTCAGCGAAAGTTAAAACTCGGAGAAAGTGCGAGAAATGCGCTCCCAGACGGCCGCGCGAGCGGATTTGTTGGTGTTAGGGAGGAGAGGAGGTCTTGAGGCGACATTAGTCCAGGCGTTCTCGTGATGTTGTTGATGATAAGCAGCAGATGCTAGAATGAATCTTTAGCGCAGAGTTTCCTGACAGCCAAAAAGCAGTTCGTCACCGGAACCCAAAAGCTCGCTTCCTTCAAAACCAGCCCAAAGTTCGTCATGTTAATGCTCGTGCACGGATTAAATCGCACTCAGGATTGTTCATCGTCGTCGGTGAGAAACAATGCATCGCATAGCGTCTGTAATTTCCGTGACATGTTCAATATGACAACTGGGGCAAGCACACGGAGTTTGTGCTCGCTCGGGGGCGCGCTGTTCCTCTCTTTAGTTCAATCACGCTCGGTCACGTGACGCGCACACGTTTATGAGGTAGCAGTCAGAAGTGAGCTGTCATAGAGGTGAGATTCAAAGTTGACTCGGAAACTGATCTACAAGCTCAATTTTTCATTTTTTCTTTTGGAACAACCGTTGTATTTTGTATAAACGCAAAAGTATTTATTTTTTTTGACAAGCTGGTTTGATAAGAGCATTGTTTAAGTTAGTCATTTATTTAATATGCAAGGGTATCTTATGACTTATGATGAGTTTCTTGTACACTTTAATTTTCCTGTGACTCCCAAGGAATTTTCTCTCATTTTCTCTGCAATTAATTCTAGTATAGTCTCTTTATGTAGAGATGTGATATGCCCGTAATTAATCTAATTGATACAATATGTGGTAAAAATGTGTTTTTCACAGTCCAAAAACAACAAATCTATTCGTTCCCTATTTCTAAAAGAACTTGCCACCAAGTCTTGCTCTATTGCTTATTGGTCCAAATTTGCAAATCTTAAGTGCGAAAGTGTTTGGTTATTGCCTCACACGTTTTTTTTTTTGTTGTTGTTGTTGCAAACAAGGTGAAAGAAATCTCTTTCAAAATAATTAATCAATTTTATCCTGTTAAACATTTTCTCAGTAAGTTTAAGAAGGATATTGATGTTAGTTGCTCTTTTTGCTCTTTGCACCTGGAGACAGTCCCTCACATTTTCTGGCATTATTTCATTTGTCAAGTTTCACATTCATAAGTGTAAGTTTTCTAACAAAAAGCTCTGTTTTACAGTGGTATATAAAGAATTGGAAAACTATTTTTGTACTATTCAACATAGTACAAATAGAAAGGCAATTACCCCCATACATTTATAAGATTTTTAAACAAAATAAACAACTTGAATGATTTATTTTCACACAAAATCTGTTGCTCCATTAATGTTCAATGCAACATATAAATTTTTTCTGCAATTATGCATTTTAGGCACAGGTAATAGCACATTTTTTCATAAGGTGGGCCTTTAGCCCCGTTGTACCCTACTACTTGGATATCACACTTTTCAATTAATTTAATTTTGAGTACATTTAGATTTATAATGGGTCTGGTTCTCATCTTATTGATGAACATGTATTGTAGTTTGTGAGTAAAGCTGCAAATTCCACCATTAACCTCAGCTGCCTCTGTAATAATAGCGAAAGGACAATCGCGCTTGGGCTTTAGTACAAGGCAGCTGTGCCTAGTGTGAGCATGCCCTTAGAACATTTATTTTTTTTATTTATATCTTTATTATTAGCATTATAGTTACAGTGCCCGCACCCTTGGTAAATATGAGCAAAGGCGGCTGTGAAAATAAATCTGCATTGTTTATGCTTTTTATCTTTCATTAAAAAAATTCACAAAATTCCAACCTATCATTGAAGTAAAACAATTGAAAGTGGTGGTGGTGGGGGTGTCTCATTGTGAAATAAATGCTTTCTCTAGTTCATGTTGGCCACAATTATTGGCACCCAATTATTGCAACGTCCTTTTCCCAGGGTAACAGCTCTGAGTTTTCTTCTGTAATGCCTGAAGAGTTTGGAGAACACCTGATAAGAGATCAGAAACCATTTTCTTCATCCGGAATCACTCCAGACCCTTTAGATTCACAGCTCCAGGTTGGTACTTCTTCTCTTCAGTTCACCCACTCATTTTCTGTAGGGTTCAGGTCAGAGGACTGGGATAGCCACGGTAAAAGATTCATTTTGTGCTCAGTGACCCAGTTTTGTGTTTATTTTGATGTTTGTTTTGGATTATTGTATGGTTGGAAGATCCAAACATGGCCCATTATAAGATTTCTAACAGAGTCAGTCAGGTTTTGATTTTTTATCTGTTGTTATTTGATAGAATCTATGATGCCATGTGTCTAAACAAGATGTCCAGGACCTCCAGCAGAAATATAGGCCCACAACATTAAAGATCCAGCAGTATGTTTAACCATGGGCATGGGCTACTTTTTTATCCCTGTTTGCACTAAACCCATCTGGTGGGTTTGCTGCCAAAAAGCTCTTTTTTCAGTTTCATCTGACCATAGAAGCCAGTGCCATTTGAAGTTCCAGACGTGTCTGACTGAATATGCTGGAGTTTGTTTTTGGATGAGCGAGGAGAATTTTCCTTGAAACCCTCCCAAACAACATGTGGTGATCTAGGGGATGTTTGATATATGTTTTTTTAGGTTTCTGACCCCGAGACTCAACTAATCTCTGCAATTCTCCAGCTGTGACTCTTGGAGAGTCTTTAGCCACTCAAACTCTCCTTCTCACCGTGCATTAGGACGATATAGACACATGTTCTCTTCCAGGCAGATTTGTAACATCTTTAGTTGATTGGAACCTCTTAATTATTACCCTGATGGTGGAAATGGGAATTTTCACTGCTTTAACACTTTTCTTACAGGCACTTTCTATTTTGTGATGCTCAGCAATCTTGTTCTGCACATCAGAACTATATTCTTAGGTATTACTCCTTGTGATGGATGATTAAGGGAATTTGGCCTTTGTGTTCCTTATATTTATAAAAATTGGAAGTAGGAAATTTTATTATTAGGAAGTATTATTCCTTATTTCCTTTCAGGAATCCAGAAAATGTCATTACCCAATTTCAGATGGAGTCATACAGCTGCAGCTCACATGAATGAGAGTGGCATGTTTGAGGTTTGAACTACACTGTAAAAAAAAAAAAGAAAAAAAAGTTGAGTCAACTTAAATTTTAAGGCAACCAGCTTCAGCAGATTTTTGAGTTTGCTCAACTTATTTTTGTGGGACATTCTCAAATTTTTGTTGTATAAACTTAAAACGACAAGTTGAAAAAACTCAAAAATCTGCTGATGCTGGTTGCCTTAAAATTTTCAGTTGGCTCACCTTTTTTTTTTTTTTTTTACAGTGTAGTTGATACAGGAAATCAGCAGTCTAATAAAGAGGTTGACTGGCAAAAAGTATTTTATGTATTTTGAAAATACAAAAATACTAAGATTAAATGTATTTAAATACATTAGACTTTTTTTCTAAGGTATTTAAATACAAAATAGAAAATAGTATTTTGTATTTTAAATACATGTATTTGAAATACTGCCCATCATTGCTTACAGTTGTCTCTGCCTATTGCATTTGCAACTGTGTATTTCACTTGAAGCCTGTTTTGTTTGTACCTTTTATGATTTTCAATATAAAATAAAATAAAATTTACCAGAGGTTCCGTATTTAGATGAATAACGTGATTTAACATATGCACACCAGAACTTTTCACAGTAATATTTCTTGGTGTGATTTGTTTTTGGACTTGTATCTGGGACCAGTATTTATTTACAATATTTGTGTCACTTGTAAATAGACATTACAAATGAAAGTGCTGAAAATCTGTTGTTTTCTGTACTGTCTTTTATCTTAAACAATATATTTTAGTCATTGTAATGCTGCTGCTTTTTTAAATAATTATACAGTGGCCGAGAGAGCTCAATGCACTGCAAATAAAATTTCACAACACAACCAACTAAAGAAACGAACTGCAAATAAAATTCTATATTTGGTTGTGTTGAGAGCATGTGCAGCGTGTTTTTTATTTGTTTGCGTTGTGAGCGTTTGCAGCACCTGCTGTCAAACTGATGAAGAGATTTTCTTGATTTACTGGTGCTTTTTCTATTTGCATGTGTTTTCTGAAGTTGCAATGAGCTCTCTTGGCCACCATAGAATTATATCACTTCGTTGAGAATTGTTTTCTGTAAATGTTTGTTGTCCAGGTTTGTCATTTTTATTCGTTTTTTTCTAAACGTCCTTCATTGTTCATCGTTATTTCAGTTTTAGTGTAGTACATCAATTATTAAAAAAATAAAAATTTTCATATTTTGAGTTAACATTTCATTGTCTTCACTATAAGAAAACATCCAAACTAAGGGTTGATCAACACCAGCATATCATTTATTGTTTTTCTCCAAAAGTGTACAAAAATGAGAAATAAAAAGGGAGGAGAAAAAGATGAGACCAGACTGTGGGAAGTGAAAGAAAGCAAAATCACATTTTATTATAAATTCTTGTAGCAGTTGAGGGCTGATAAAAGTACTGAGACAAAAATAAACCTGATGGGGGACAAAAGAGACAAGTAAAGAGCCAAAAGACCTCCTTCTGCTTTAAGGCCACCTTGTTCCACTGATCAAGTTTTAGATATAGAGTAATACACTTTGCGTACATTTATCTCCTTCGCACTCAACGCATGCGGACAGTAAACAGCATTTAAAAATAATCTTTTGCCACCTTAAATATCCATACATTTACACACTCACACATTTCAAGAACTACAAATCCATCAGAAAAGAGCAAAGAAGAGCGTACCTTTTTCCTGTTTGTTCTGTAGTCTATAAAAGACAGTGAGTGCTTGCAGGATATTGTGTCATTTGTACCTTGGCGCACTGCGTGCAAACACAACTAACAATTGGCATAAACACAGTGATTTGTGTCTGTGAAAAGTTTGTTCCAAAATTAAAAGCACATTTGGAAAGAAAAAAAAAAAATTATATTATGCATTGGAATGAAGACCAAATCATTTACAGAGAGAAAATGAGAAAGTTGATTAAGAAATTTTAAAAAGCTGATGATTTGGGGGAAAAACTCATAGGAAGCTGAAAACAAAGTATTCTTAAAAATGCAACGCGCAAAAAAAACAAAAAGCAACTAAAATGATAAGGCTTAATATGAAAATATTCTTTCCGTTCGTGCCAAGAGCTTTCGATAATTCATCTAAACCTCGCAATGCATTTCAATTTCACAGTCATCTTTAATATATACACACACTGGGACTTTTGTGGCGTTCAAGTTGTTGAAAATATTTGGATGATTTTCAATGGCTTAGCAAGTCTAAAGTCTAAATGGAGAATCTCCTCAAACGTACAGACAAAAGGCCATTGCACTGGAAGGCAGACGAGACATTTGCAAACACAACAAGCCATTATCATGGGCCTAAAACTAAAGGCAAAACTATCTACAGACCACTTCCTTATGGCATTTAACAAATACAGGCTTATCAGAACAGCTTTACCGTGTTACACTAGAAAACCAAAAAAGCAACAGTATTAAAACACAGAGGCATTTCATTCATTAAAAGAAACAACATGATGGCATTAATGATGTTTGTACACAAATACATGAACCTCTGGAGAGGTCACAGTTTATGGCCACAGTGACAATTCACGAGTCACAGTTTCACGCTGACATGTGCATATAAACCTGGGATGGAAGTGTTCATTTAGATGTAAAGCACCCCCTTCCTGCTCAAACCCCAACTGCTGACTGTTTGTCGATTGAAAGTGTAAAAATTATTCATTTAGTGAACAACAGCTTTTAACAATGAACACTAGGGGTGACACCGCTGGATCATTGTGACCCATCCATATTCCTGAGCAATGCTTCCGAGCCACACGGTTACGTGTGTGCTCAAAGTCCCACAAAACCTCGTCACAGAGAAGCCCACAGGAAACAGCCAAAAACTATGCGATGACAGGAAGTGGTGGAGTAGGGAGGGGGGAGGCAATGGTGCAAAGCATCATAAATGTCATTTCCTCTGAGACCTAGTTCCCTGTGAATATCTTAATTTTGTTGTACAAGCTTGGTCCCATGCAGCAAGGCATAAGTACAGTACAGTGCATCACAGTACATTCACTCCGCTTAGTGGTACTTCTGTACAAATGCCTTTACAAGAAATCACTGAACAACAATATAAGAGAAGAAAAACACTAAAATGTGACTAAAATAAGATATACAAGGAATATTTGATACAATGAGCATAGATATCACTAGATGGCATCAATAGATGGCAAAGAATAACCAACATTAGGTCAAATAAGGAATATCATCCAAAACACTAGAGGGCGCCAGAAATGATGGCTGATATAAGACTAAGTTTCTTAAATCTTAATTTGTAATCAAATTAAATTTTAGAGTGGTAAATATTATCTGAGCAAATATTGTGTTTACAACTACATTTGGTAAAAGATGCTCATGCTATAAGAATGATATTGTCTGATTGATCACAGATTTGACAAGATCTGTCAAATACCAATTCTTAATGTAAAAAGATGATAAAACAAGGATGAAAAAGAATGAAAAGTAAGGGGGATGTAAACTCAAGTGAGTTCTTTACAGTACAGTGTACCCTGTAGATTCACAGATAAAATACCCTACGCCAGCAAAGCAGACAAAATAAAAAAAAAGACAGTTTTCCCATTTTAAGGAACGTAGTTAAAAGCCATTTAGTTTGAAAACAGTACAGATTGCTGTAACTGAAATGAGGGACATATATCAATCATAACACAAAATATTTAAGTCCACTATGTACATAAAAGATTGCTGAATAATCTTGATGCAACAACCCAGAATCTTTACCTGAGTGTATGATCTAAACCATCTTGAAACCTTTCACAACAGAAAACCAACTGATACTAGTACTGCCAAACCGGATCGTAATGACGCTAATAAGTGAATCATCCCACCTATAGGGACACAAAGATTTTGGTCACAATCAACTAACTGTTAACTCCACGACACTACAAAAAAAAAAAAAGACATTTTCTAAAGCTAACTGAAAATTAAAACTAAGCAGAGAAGGAAGGGTGGGAGGACAAAAAATAAAAATAAAAATGAACAACAAACAAAAGGGACGCTAATCAACCCTATCACATTGTGGTATATCTGTGATTGTGATATCATGAGAACTGCTTGTGTGCTTGAAATGAGTTTGTGTTTGTGTGGAAGCATGTGTGTATTGATGTGGGCAGAGTATATAAACGGTCATCATCACTGGCTAGGGAGGGGAAATGTGCTTTGGAAATCACTGAGGATTATGGCGTCTTGGTGATGCTCTCTGCATCCTTGGAGGCCCAGAGCTCCTTGTGCTGCTTGCGCCCGAAGCCCTCGTCGTAGTTCCCTTTACTCTTGAAGAGCTGCTGGAAGTGTGGTTTGCAGTAGAACTCCCCCTGCAGCGCTGCATAGGTCCCCAGACTGCAGAAGCCAAGAGATAATATACATGAAAAAAATAATAAATGTTACTGCATTAAATTGACAAATCAAGTGATGTCTTACAAATGTCTTTACTATTGCAAATAAATGCTGTTCTTTTGAGCGTTCTATTAATCTAAAAAACAAACCAAAAAAAAACAAATCAGCATATCAGAATGATTTCTGAAGGATCATGTGACACTGAAAACTGGACAAATTCAGCGCTGCAATCACAGGAATAAATAGATTTTTTAAATATATTCAAATAGAAAACGGTTATTTGTAATTATAACAATATTACTGTTTGCACTGTATTTCTGATCAGATACATGCACCCTTGGAGAGCAAAAAGGATTTATTACAAAAGAAGACTTCTTTCAGTTTACAACTCCTGTTTAACTGCTCTAGTTTTTGGGGTTTTCTCAGGCTGTGCTGGTGAGGAAGTGACTAACCTGAGTTTGGTGTTGCAATGCTTGCAGCAGAAGCACGTGGCGTGGAAGATGAGGTTGTTGGCCACCAATCTCTCCATCGGATACACGGTTTTCTCACATGATGCACACGTCTCTTTCTGGGTCTTGAAACTGAAAGACTGGTAGGAAACGCAAGTAAAGACATTGGTTTTCAATCAAAGAGCAGATCAAAATATCACTAAATGACATCAGAATATTGACTTGCACTGACTGTGCATGAGACATAAAAACTTATATTAAAAGGTACTTTAGTTTTGAAGCTTTACTTTTCCTTATCAGCATCTATCCTTAGTACAAATCTTACAGTCATATTCTAGAGAAGTAAAAAAAAATCTAATGCATTATATACAGTGAGGAAAATAAGTATTTGAACACCCTGCTATTTTGCAAGTTCTCCCACTTAGAAATCATGGAGGGGTCTGAAATTGTCATCGTAGGTGCATGTCCACTGTGAGAGACAATCTAAAAAAAAAAATCCAGAAATCACAATGTATGATTTTTTAACTATTTATTTGTATGATACAGCTGCAAATAAGTATTTGAACACCTGAGAAAATCAGTGTTAATATTTGGTACAGTAGCCTTTGTTTGCAATTACAGAGGTCAAACGCTTTCCTGTAGTTTTCACCAGGTTTGCACACACTGCAGGAGGGATTTTGGCCCACTCCTCCACACAGATCTTCTCTAGATCAGTCAGGTTTCTGGCCTGTCGCTGAGAAACACGGAGTTTGAGCTCCTCCAAAGATTCTCTATTGGGTTTAGGTCTGGAGACTGGCTCGGCCACGCCAGAACCTTGATATGCTTCTTACAGAGCCACTCCTTGGTTATCCTGGCTGTGTGCTTCGGGTCATTGTCATGTTGGAAGACCCAGCCTCGACCCATCTTCAATGCTCTAACTGAGGGAAGGAGGTTGTTCCCCAAAATCTCGCAATACATGGCCCCGGTCATCCTCTCCTTAATACAGTGCAGTCGCCCTGTCCCATGTGCAGAAAAACACCCCAAAGCATGATGCTACCACCCCATGCTTCACAGTAGGGATGGTGTTCTTGGGATGGTACTCATCATTCTTCTTCCTCCAAACACGTTTAGTGGAATTATGACCAAAAGTTCTATTTTGGTCTCATCTGACCACATGACTTTCTCCCATGACTCCTCTGGATCATCCAAATGGTCATTGGCAAACTTAAGTCGGGCCTGGACATGTGCTGGTTTAAGCAGGGGAACCTTCCGTGCCATGCATGATTTCAAACCATGACGCCTTAGTGTATTACCAACAGTAACCTTGGAAACGGTGGTCCCAGCTCTTTTCAGGTCATTGACCAGCTCCTCCCGTGTAGTTCTGGGCTGATTTCTCACCTTTCTTAGGATCATTGAGACCCCACGGTGAGATCTTGCATGGAGCCCCAGTCCGAGGAGATTGACAGTCATGTTTAGCTTCTTCCATTTTCTAATGATTGCTCCAACAGTGGACCTTTTTCACCAAGCTGCTTGGCAATTTCCCGTAGCCCTTTCCAGCCTTGTGGAGGTGTACAATTTTGTCTCTAGTGTCTTTGGACAGCTCTTTGGTCTTGGCCATGTTAGTAGTTGGATTCTTACTGATTGTATGGGGTGGACAGGTGTCTTTATGCAGCTAACGACCTCAAACAGGTGCATCTAATTTAGGATAATAAATGGAGTGGAGGTGGACATTTTAAAGGCAGACTAACAGGTCTTTGAGGGTCAGAATTCTAGCTGATAGACAGGTGTTCAAATACTTATTTGCAGCTGTATCATACAAATAAATAGTTAAAAATCATACATTGTGATTTCTGGATTTTTTTTAGATTATGTCTCTCACAGTGGACATGCACCTCGATGACAATTTCAGACCCCTCCATGATTTCTAAGTGGGAGAACTTGCAAAATAGCAGGGTGTTCAAATACTTATTTTCCTCACTGTATTTTCAACTTAATGCATTATTAAAATGCATTTAATCTTTTATTTATTAAATGTATTATAAAATAATATGTATAAAAGATAATGAATTATGTTCAAAACCCCATGGAGGAACAAAACAGATTGCTTTACTTGACAAAACTAGTACCAGAGGGAGTGCTGGTACTAAAAGAAAAGAAAAGACTAGAAGGATGTGAATAAAGCGACATACCTTAGAACGCTGAACGGGCTTGTCATCAGACGTGTTCCTGTTGTCCTGGAAACAAACAAACAAAAAGAGAAAATGAAGCCGGTGGTCCTAAGACAGGTTACCCATGGCAACACTTTTTCAGACAGCCTTGTGAACACCACAGCATAATCCCGCCATCATCACTACTGTTCTTTTAACCTGACACGCTCCAAAAATGTTCCTGCAGTGCCTCCTATATCCCTCCATCTGGCCGTATGCTCTTACAAGCACCTTTTGTCCGTGTACCTACACGCACAAATGCATGAAGAGGGATCAACGAAGCCTAAGCCTGGTGAGCGTTTCTAACTCGATCACCCTTTGAAATAAATGCCCTGCTCACACACTCTTTTGGTTTCAGCCGGTCTAAAGCTACAATATGACATTACATAACACAAACCATGTCCCACGGTCAACTCTGCACCAAATATTCGAAACAGCTGCCAGCCTGAACAGGCCACCAAATTACGCACAGGAGAGATTGGGAATTTAAGCAGCAAGTGTTTACGAAAGATTTCAGACAAAATGCTAATGACAGGGTCCAGGTTTGGGACACACCTGCACAACACTGAGGCAGCAACAAAGGATTCTGAGAACAGACCCACAGAGAGTCTAAAATGTTTTTAATGCAGTGCAGTATAAGAATCATCTGCTGAGCTGACAGGTTTTTATGTAACTGCTCAGGTCTGTCAGAAAGCCAAGAGCAGATCTCCACCTCCACTACAGCATCTATACTTGTCTCTTTCGTGGAAATCAAGAGCTTAAATCGCACACAGATCTGCTGGTATAACGGCTCACACTCATGCCCACTGTTGTTGTGCCTCCAAAAAAAAAAAAGAAAGAAAGTTTTTGCTTGGCTCAGACAGGCAGCGCACGTATCAGTAATGACCATTATATCACATCAGACATTCAATAACACCACTTTTCACAAATTACAGCCATTATCGAGAGGGACTTCATGCTCTCACTCACATACTATCAAAGACCGGAAATGAGATTACAAGCTCTCAGCTCTCATGATAATATTTGCTTAAAAACAGAATCAGACAAGAATGCTATCAGTATCAGGTACACGTTTAAAAAAAATAAAATAAAAAAAAAATTGTGATTTTAACAGTAAAAGGCTGCAAAAATGCTACAGTACAAACCTGTTAATTGTTTAACAGTAAGTTTCTGTACTATATACAGCAAATAACTAATTACATTTAACAGTAAAAAACTTAAATATAGTTTTTGAAAAAGTGAAAAACCATAAATTGATATTACCAGAACTCTTTACTTTCTCAGCTTGTGGAAAAACTGCTCGTGATTCATCATGTGACTCGTCACCACCTGTTTTTGGTGGTTAGTGTATTACAAATGGTACAAAACAGATATTAGTACTTTAGTAGGTTGGTATATTAAGTCTGTAAAACCTGAAATGTTGCTACCATATTTTTTTATAGTAAATTTCTGGCAAAAACAGCAGGTGGTATTTTACCGTAAATGTCACTTATTTTATTTTTATTTTTTTAAACAGAATACTAACAAATTCTCTTGAATCACTGCATCCTAAATCATTTATTAAGGATTACATTTTCAATGTAAAACCAAGCTATTTTGTGATTTGTTAACTGCAATAGGTAATTAACTAGAATAATAATAAAGTGCAGTAATTTTAATTTTAAGAATTTTTAAAATCTTTTTCAAACACATACACACCACCACCACCAACATGATTGTTTTCATTCCATGCTGTGAAAAAGATGCATTCAATAGATATACAACATAAAACATTACAATTCTCATAACAGAATAAAAGTAACACTATTCTGAATTTGCATTGCCACATTTCAAAGCATGTGTTGCAAAAGGAAGTACAATGGGTGTCTGCATCGGCTTGTGAAGTGTTTTATTGTACAATATATAATGTGTTCATCCCCTGGTCACTAAAGAAAGAACCATTTACTATGTATTAGCCAATGCTATGCAGTAAAACGAGAAGCCAACATGATTAAGCTTTATCTGATAAAGTCACAACACACCCTGAGAGCAAGACAACCCTCAGCCCACTTCCTGTTTCAGAGCGTTTGTGTAACACGTTTGTTTCAGAGCCATTGCTCAAGAAATTTACATTTTTGTGTGCATTTAGCATGAATAATCAAAAACACCATTTACATTTAAAGAAACTGTGAAAAAGGAGCCTTAAAATTATTACTAATGTTTCTATTACTATTACAAAAAAATAAAAAGTTTTAGGCACTTTGTCTTCTAGTTAGCAGAAGTGCAATAAAATGATGCCACTAACGATTAAATCCAAAACAAAGATGCTTGGGTCAATCACAGTTGAAATGGTGGCAAAAACGGGATTAGAGATGTGTGAGCGCGTTAATACACACACACACACACACACACACACACACACAAGAGAAGCACACAAAGCAATGGAGCAGGGTACTATCTCAGCTTGTGCCATCTGTCCCTTTTTGCCTTATTTGTACATAAGATGAAGAAAAACACACTCTCTCACCACACACATGCAGATAGCACTGCTGCCCAACCGTCTGCACTGTGGCAGGAAGGAGTGATGACACATCTTCCTGTGCTCTGCTCTGATGCACTTTATGATGATGAGGTCCAATCTGCCCTCCCTAGAGACCCTCAAAAATCAGTCATCAGCTGACATGCACACTGAGACAGCTTTAGTGCTGTATGCATGCCATATGCAGTCATAAGACCCTGAAGATCACTGCATTACAGTTCACATTACCAGCTCCTCGGAGTTTCACAATGACACACTCAAAAAAAAAAAACACCATGTTACCTTTAAAGTTCAACCTTGTTTCAAAAACACTGCCTTGCATGTGAATGTCACAAGAAAAGAAATGCAATCAGGCCATTAAATATAAAGTGATCATTATAGTGTATTCATTTTTCAGAGTCCGTTTATACTCTAATAGGTATTTTAGATATAGCCATAATACCAATTTTTAAAAAAAGTTGCACCTCAAACATGGCACTGTGCATTAGTGATTTTACCACAGAGTATTTTTATGCATGATATCAAGCACAATGAAGATACAAATCTTCAAAAGGAAAGTAAAAAAAAATAAAAAAATTTTTATATAAATAACATTATTTTTAAAATTGAACAATACTTTAAATGATAATATTTAACATAATTGCCCATTACAACATTAAAATAAATTAAATAATTACATTAATATAATAATCAAGCATCATCAAGTTTGAGATAACTGGCCATCACAACAGTATTCTAAAGTTCGGACTACACAGAACTGTGCAAAAGAAAGTGAGGTAAAGAGAGAGTGCAAGACACAGCGAGCTAAACATCTACCCAAATTCAAAATTACAGCCAACCAGATGGACTGTGGGCAATTCTGTGACCCGGGCTAGTATGTATACATATTTGAACCTTTGCTCCCCTCTCAGACACTGACAGATTTGTGATCCCCTACCATTACCAAAGGTCAGTATTTTACTCTCTCTCACAGCCACACACCGAGCACACACAACATTCACTCTCCATTACTCTTCCTCTATAGTACTGGACTGCAGACGCTCTTTTAATCTCATTAGCTGGACAAAATCCCATCAGCTGCTCCCCATGGGTCCAGACAGCCAGGGGAATAAGCAGGAGTTCAGTGGACTGAGGAGGCAACAACCATCATGTGGTTAACCCACGCAACCCCTGTTCACCTTGTGTCTAATACATCTTGTGATCTTTCAGATGTGATCTGGGATGCACAGAACCATTACATTTGTGCTACCACTGCAAATTGCCCACAGAATATCTGACTCAACGTGCAGTGCCATGCATTTTAGATGACAGTTAATAATGGGTGTAAATGGCAATCTGTTTTGGGCGACCACTTGTAGATGGATCCTCTGGAATATTAGGTAAAAACAGGCCAACCTAGACATGGAGTGAATGATTTGGCTGACGTCCCTTTTGCCACAATCTGCCGAGCTAATAATTCTTAAAGAACAAGAGAAATGAGTCAGATTTAGAAGACAAAACTCTTTTGTCAAGATTCCTGGCAACACAGATAAGATGTTCATGCAGAAACCCTGAGGGAGTCTGGCTGGGCGCCATGAATGAGAAGCAATGTTTTAAAAGACGCTGGAAGGCACATTTTTGCAAAACTCAAGCTATGATTGATCTCCCTGTAACCAGAAAAGCAAAATGAGCCTTCAGGCAGCAAAACACATACATTCATTTACCAGTTGACACATTAGGGTTAGTCGTCCTCCACTAGTGCTTATCAATAAGGCATTTTCCAAAAGATTCCATTATTTTGTGCATTTCTCCACTGCAATGCATTGCTTACTTTCAGTTTAGATGGATAACTCACAGGAGACATAAAACAGAAAGCAAATACTCAAAGCCTTGGCTGCCAATTACTCTTGTATCTAGATATATGACGGTTGTATACGTTTTAAATGAAAGCTTCAGTTTGGCTTAGCCAAATTTCTACCTCATGTTTTGTTTCGCACCATCGTTAGACCCAAGTGCTTTTCCAATTATTATAGTGCTCGTTTTCATAAGTCACAGCTGACTGAATTCTTGCTGAGAGCAGAAACGCCCTGTGTCAGAGACAACGATTGCGTGAAAGTATTTGCATGAGGATGCAGAAAACGCTAAGGTTTAAACACTTCTAAAGAAGAACGTGAAAGTCTTTGCCAATGCGTTGAGCCGCAGACAGAAGCTGATGCTGGAGTGTACACACGGATGTGAAACTGTAAAATGTGTTTAGGCAGAAAAAAAAAAAATCTGAAGACGACTGTACAGGATGTTTTAAAGAGAAGGCTTGTGGGCAGGGTTGTAGAGGAACAGTCTAATGTTTCATTTAACTCCAGAGTACACCTTTGACCAAGAGAAAGTGCACGGTGTAAAATTTCACCTGTTAAAGCTGAAGTGGCGCCACTAGAACACAACTGCAAAAATAATAATCGTTTTCAAACACGTTTTAAAAAGAATCTCCCCCCATTTTCTGTAACTTCAGTTTATGTTTGCTACACGTCGCAAAACACTTGCAAAAATGAGCAGAAAACCACTGGATCATTACTTAGAACGGTACTGCTAGGACACATCCCTTTTTTGAATCCTTTCACACATGTTCAGACAGAGTTCGAAACTTGATCTAGGCACTTCGTGGTACTTCACAAAACACAGCCATCAGCATCTACCATACCGTGATCTTATCACAAGGAAGGGAGTGCATTTTGCAATCAGAAATCATAAAGCATTCACAGAAGTACTGCCAAGAGACATTGCTCTTTTCAAATGGAATTTGACAAACATGGTAGAGATGGCAAACCTCTTCTCCTTTGCCCTTTCACGGGACATTTCACACATTTTCACACAGGAAAGCCATTTTAGCACAAAAACAATCTGCAACAAAAGAGCCCCTATATGAAGGCTAGAAGTGTTCAATATGTCTCAAATTGGGTTAAACTCAATGCCGGTAAGGGCTTGACAGGCCAAACAAACTTAACACCCAAAACCTGCATTAACATAAAAATACATATTACACCACAAATACATACATGAACCAACATTGAAGTCAAAGACATACTGCTAGGACACCACAGATAACCACTGCATCGACTACAGTTAGTCACTCAGTGGAAAGTTCTATTTAGGCCTATGGAGCAAGCCTAATTTCTTCTCTTTCTCCATATAAGGAGACAGTTTTTGCAAGGGAAAAAAAGGGTTCCATTATCACTCTGCAGAGGCTGTCCCAGAGTCCTTGTTGGCATAATTTCATTAGTATGGAGATCTAAGAATAGTCAAGAGACTAAGAGTAGACCATGGACTAGAACCTCAGTGTGTGACATTCAGCTCAAACAGGAACATCACTGATGCACAGCGTGCAAAAGAAAATACTGCATTTGATGGTAGACTTGAACAGACTTGAATGAATAAACTCACCTAGATGGCCATGATTAAATTATTTGATATTGTCAAGAATAAGAATTTGAAGAAAGAAAAAAAAAAATCCACTATGGATGATTTCTTGGGGCCTCCCAAATACTTTTAAGTTCCTGCAAGTTACAACGTTTTGAAACACCTGGAATGACATCCCTCCACGTTCGTTTCTGACAACTGGACAGTTGACGCCGCAGGCTGTCATCTCCACCTGAATAATCTGCGTATACAATCTTCAGGGCTTAGTTTCATCTGAAAACCCCGAGGGCCTCTGCCGTCTGCTCTTAACTTCAGCGTACAAGAGATTGACACCTCTAATGAAAGAAGCCATCATTAAAAAGCAACACTCGGAAAGAGGTCACATTCAAGTTTATTTGTACCATTTGCTTGAGCATTCGCAATCTCTCATGCACATCGTTTGTAAAACAGGCATTTTCCTCATGCTGCTGAATGCCCAATGGAGCCAATTTAACGGAGAAAGTACATATGTTTAATCAGACAATCCACTGGCAGATGGTGATCCCTAACCGCCAAAACAAAGTGCCACTATCACTAATGACTGCCACGAACAGTCCGAAAGAAATGGGAGCTTTAAAGACTAAAGATACACACATTTAAGCTTTATTGGTTATACAACAGTTCCTCAAATTTGATTCAGTAGTGATATTTACTGTAAAATTGTGGTGTTTCACTCTGGAGTATGCAGAATGGAAGTGGGGCAAGTTTTTCAAAGTGGAAGTCAAAGCATCTACATATTCTCTCACACATGAGCTTTTTGTGTGTTTTTTTTTCCCCTCAATGTGTAGGAAGTGAGAAAATCCCTGTCGCTGAAGAACACATACGCGGTTCCAAACCAGGAACACGCAAAACTTCATTGTAATTTTAGAACTATTTTCGTTGTACAAAATAACTGGCAAATTTTTGTCTGCAACAAGATGCTCAATAATATTCAGGCTATTAGAACTTGCATTTATACTGCAATAATGAATATCATCACAACTGTGACTACCTGCAGTTTCAGGTCTACAACAGAATCGCTGTCAAGCGTGATATTTCTTGTATTGTCAAAATGATAATCATCTAAAACTGGCCAATATACATTTCTTCCCATTATTATTGTGTGAATATATGGTTTCAGCCAGCTGATGCTGGGCAGGAGTTAAACAAACATGTAACCATGACAACATTAGGCTGAGATTCACATGTAAAAAGCATTTACATAAATTTCCACATAAAACCTATGCCTAGTCCTAGTCGCTGCTTTCCATGATACAATGACAAAAAGAAAGGATGTTTGTCTATATGAAAGCAGCCTAGAGTTTAGGCTACATTTGGGCTGAGTAATGAATCTCAATTAATAATGTCACACACAGAAACAAACAGAATGTGAAACCTGAATACACTACAAGCCACTTTGGATAAACGTGTCTGCCAAATGATGAATAAATTTCATCAGGAGAAAAGATGCATTAGACACAGACAGGCTGGGCTATTTTATGTAATCAAGCAACATATAACGGAAAAGATGCACCGTTACACTGAGAGGAAGTACGAAAAATGTATTGTTAAAAAAAAAAAAAAACACATGTAAGTTTACCGCTGCTTCAGTACCGGTCCAGCTTTCCGTGAACTAAACTGGGTCGACGAAAACCAGATGTCAAAACCAGAAGGCTTTGTTTTCGGTCTAAATTCATCTGGAAACAGGCATCTTCAAGAAAACACACATGACAGCTTTGGACCCTGAGACCTAGCCTCCCACAACACAGGTCTGATTAGTATTCATATTCTGTATCCAACCCTAAAGCTCACATAAATACATCTCTACAGTAAGCAAATCATCTGATCTGATGGATCACTGCAACACTAGTAAGTCCGAGCCCAGTATCCCACAGTTAGCTCTTGATAGCACTCTTGCTAGCGGACTGCACCTCACCACAATAGACGACGAGGGGGTCGCTGGGTTCACTGGCTGCAGCTGAATCAAAGCGGAGAAACTCACCATCTGGGTCTCCTTATCAGTCTGCTGAAGAGAAAGGGGATGAGAGATCTGCTGCCCTGTCCGGTCCGGTCCGGTCCACTCACTGTGCGCGACTCGGTTGAAATCTCATTCGTTTCCTCCGCTCGTCTAAACGATTAACTTCTCCGGTTGAGCTAAATGAAACGTACCAGCACACGAGCTTGACGTGCTTTCCCCCCACCTCTCTTTTCAACGGACGTTTTTTCTCTCTCTCTCTTTCTCTCCTCATCACGCCTTTTTTTTATTCAGCAGGATGTCGCACGCGATTGGACGCCGCTCGTGCCGCGTCCTCGCGCTCTCCTCCCACCTCTGAATGTAGGTACATTTTCTGAGGAGACTCTGGCGAGAAATAGCCATATTACCTCATGGATTCCTAATTCCTCGCCTGTTTCTTTCCCGCTGTCTTTATTCAGTCATTAGTGACTAATATGTGAGGTAAGTAAGAGGCAACCGGGATAATTCGTTTTTAGCCATCGTAATTTAGCTTCGACTGACATCTCTACAACGTAATGGATACTGATGGATTAGTAATGGTCATATTTTACCAAAGACTACAGAATACTTTGATTTTATACTCACCGACCGTCATGTCGTTCCAATATGGCCTGTATTTATTTTCTTCTTTGCAGCACTTACAGGGTTAGTTCACCAAAAATGAAAATTAGCCCATGTTTATTCACCCTCACAGCATCCTACACTGTTTAAAAAAAAAAAAAAAGTTGAGCCAACTTAAAATTTTATGTCAACCAGCTTCAACAGATTTTTGAGTTTTCTCAACTTGTTTATACAAAAAAAATTTGAGAATCTCCCACAAAAATAAGTTGAGAAAACTCAAAAATCTGCTGAAGCTGGTTGCCTTAATATTTTAAGTTGGCTCAACTTTTTTTTTTTTTTTTTTTACAGTGTAGGTGTGTATTACTTTCTTCTTTCACACAAATCCAATCAGAGTTATATTAAAAATTATCTTTGCTCTTACAAGCGTTAGAAAGGTAGTAGTTTTTTTTTTTTTTTTAACAGTCCAAAAGTAGTCAAATAAAGCGCATCCATCCATAATAAAACGTGCCTCACGCGGCTCCGGGGGGTGAATTGTTGGTGTACTAACCTGGACAATTTGCGGAATCTTAAATCTGTCAATATTCAAAAATGACATCAGTTTAAACATCATTAAAGCCTTGTAAAAGTAGGCTATGCAACTCATGTGCAACATTCCAAGTCTTCCGAAGTCATAATAATATAGAGAAGAGCAGAACCAAATTTAAGTTCATTAAATGGTCATGAAACCCCCTGTTTCAGCACTGGTTAGTTCTCACCACAGTTTTAAAAACTTAAAAAGTGGGCGTGGTGCACTGTGAGTGGAGGGGGAAGAGGGGAGACAGACAACACACACAGCTTCGGGTTCATACAGTTTCATTTCACCCATCGAGTTAAAAACAAATAAATGCACAACCATTTGCACTCTGCATCCAAAACATATGCGCTGTTGCACCTCTGATCAGGCCCATAGCCAGCTGAGGTCACAGAGGTCCGGACCTCGTATATTTTTCATGTTCAAAAATCTAATTTGTTCTCTGAATGACTAATTTGCTGTTGAACTCCTCATTTGAATGTCTGCTTGACATGTATAATTCAGTTTAGACAGTTTGCAAGAATGTTTAGTGTCCGTCCATGGTGTTAAAATGATCGCTGCGAGACTCTGGCGGAGTGAAAGAGGTGATAAGAGAGAGTTGTGAGTGAGGGCGCGGGCGCCCATGTTACCAGATCCATTATAAGCGTTTTTGGGATCTGTCTTTTCCACTTAATTTAACACTTTCGAAAGTTAATAAAGTAGGAAGTTGCAGTTTAGGGTCAGTGATATCTTTATCTTATTTTATTTGCAAAAGATTTTAAATAATTTCAGTTTATTTTTATTTATTTTTCATTTTTTGTTTGTTTTTTGGCACTTAAACTGACAGTAATCCAAAAATCCCATGGACAGGTTATTGCTGACAGGATACGACATTCAATAAGGGAAACGTAAAAAAATTAAATAAAAACATTATTAGTCAGAAACGTTATCAATGCTATCAAAAATAGTAGCATACACTAGTACACAGATCTGTAGAACAAGTAGGTTACAGAAGGTAATGAAATTCGCAAACACTAGCCATGAAAAAGTCAATGCTGTCATTCAGTATAGTAGTTAAATTTTCACAAAGCATGCTATATAGGCCTAAACAGTCATAAGAGCACTAGACAAAGTTATCAGCTATATAGCAATGGTTATTAATAAAAAATGCTAACAGTATTGTTGCATGAATAATAAACAACTGATAAGATTATCCACCGTTAACTGTAGAAAAGTATTAACAAATTTTGATGCAATTAATAGGGTATGATTTAAAAATGATCAATGACTCCAACCAATCCCCCATGGCCTTTAAATGGTCATGAAACCCCTGTTTCAACACTGGTTAGTTCTCACCACAGTTTTAAAAAATGCTAAAAAAGTGGAGGGGTGCGTGCGAGTGGAGGGGGAAGAGGGTTAAAGGTCCTTGTATACTGAGTCTGAAATTTTCACATGCATTTTCCCATTTTTTCGTATTCGTAATCCTTTCCTATCAAAATGCATGCTACGGATGCGAAAACGCAGAAAATCAAACCTGATCCGAATTTATGACAGACGAAAGTTTCGGAGGCAGTGTATAAATGTGATTAACACAACGTGAGGTCATATTTATTTTTTAATGTGCGAAAATTTCAGACTCAGTGTGCAATGATCTTAAGGCTAGAAGGGATACGTTTGGCACTACTGGGCATGCGCACATCAATACGGCGTAATTTGTCGTCACACTGTACAACAATTACAATTTTTCATTATTGTAAGGGGTAGGTTTAGGTAGGTGTAGATGTTAATAAAACACAATCTAATAGGTAGAAAATTAATTTCATTGTTAATTTCCGGTCAGAGCTGTATCCCTTCTAGCCACAACCCGGGGAAGAGGAGAGACAGACAACACAGTCCCATCTAGTTAAAAACACAAATAAATGCATGCACAGCCATTTGCACTCTGCATCCAAAACATATATATGAACACGCTGTTGCACCTCTGATAATGACTGATTATTCTGCAGTGATTGCAGACGGGTTGTGTCAAGGAGCTGTAAAAACGGTTACACTCACTGAATCGCGTTTGTGCCGAACTCTTATTACAAAGCAAAAACAAACACTCTCCTTTGATCCATGAACGTTTCTCTCAGTTAATGTATGCGGTCTCATAATCTGAAGCATCTGTCATAGCAAATCAACATATGCTGTTGTGAATAATCAAGCAAAGGGTTTTCTCATAGGATATGATGATGCAGTCTCGATGAATAATTTAATAGACACCGATGCATCATCGATGTACTATAGTCCTTTGCCACATCACAAATTGTGACGTCAACACGATGTAGATTTTAAACCCAGAAGATGAAAATAGTGCAAAAAAGCTTAAAATTAACCTATTTTCTCCAACAATTAAATTAATGGATGCTAAATTCTATGATGTGCAACACAAACACCTCGGCTAAAATCTCAGCAAAAGTAGTCTGGGGTTTCATAACCCTTTAACCTTGTATTATGTTCCGGGTCAATTTGACACATTTTGATTTTCCAGCTGTCGGAAATACCAGTTAATCTGTAATTTTATTCTTGATATTCTGTGACTTTTTCTCATTTAGGGCCATGAACATGCATGCAAAGTCACGATACACTGATGTGTTTTGAAGTGCACACAAATCATTTTCTGACAATTTTGATGTTCACGGGTCAATTTGACTACCTTTTTTTTTTGTGGTTCCAAGGCAACTGCACAGACCCAAATTAAATATATTTCTTCGATATATGTTGCTATTTTGGTCTTTTACTATCCTGGAAAGGGAAAAAAAATAGCTTTTTTCTCATTTTCAGTGCAGAAATACTTAAAAGTGAGCAATAATTTTCAATGTACATGAAATACTATTTAACATCTTTTTCTTCCAGAAATTGTTACTTTTTCTCACTTAGGGCCATGAACATGTCTAAATAAGTTGTGTTCCAAATTTGAAGTTGATATAAAAACAAAGATTTTAAAGTACCATTTCCTTGTTAACACAATGTCCGGTTTCAAAATGGTTTTCACAGGATAAATTGAGGTTTTATGCTTTCAAATGATATATAATTTATGATTACTAAAACATATTATAGGGAAAAATGAAACCAAGAAATTTTGTGACAGAGGTCAGAACTCCTATTATGTAGTATGTTTTGAGGTGCAGTCTTGTCATAAATTAATCTATTACGTTCCAACATAATTTGTAACAAAACAGTGATAGAAAATATCTATTTAGGAGTCTTAGACCTTTCCAACGATATATAGTTTGTCATGATTAGATTAGGATTTAACTGTAATATAGTAAAAGTACAGTAGTAAACTTCTACCAGCAGGACGGTAACAGTTAAGGGGTTAAAAAAAAGTGGTTAAACATTTATAAAAAAAAAAAATACTTTTTGATATGGTTTGCACTGCGTGACGAATACTGATATTAAAATTCTGTTCATACCTTATTCCTCGTTTTCAATAATGTGATATTTAGGGAATTGCATTGAAGTCAATTAGGATCAATTTGACCCGCTCCATCAAAATCGTACCCAGAAAGCGAACACAATACAAAGGTTAACATCCTCTGCAGCAGCTCTTCAAATGTGCTGCTGTAAGTGAATATACAAGGCTACAAAATATATTTAGACCATATAATTTAAAAATTACTTTAATTCTGCTTATTCTCAAAAATCTGCTAGTAGTAACACGAGAGGTAGATGAAGACTTCATTAGTGATCACCTTAAGCTGTTCGGGAGTGGTGACTCTGGCTTATTGGAAACAGATGTTCATGAGTCACCTTTCATACCAAAGGGAGGTGGTACTGGCTACTTTATAACATTCAGGGAAGTAGTACAATGGGAAAGAACTAAGCATCCACCATCTGGTGGGAAAATACTAGAACTGCAGCTGAGAAGACAGACTTTATATCAGGAAAGATTAGGTTTTTTGCTTTGGTTCTTGATACAGTACACCTCAAGACCACCTTTGTTTGGCTTTCACAACATTAGCATTAGAGTACAGCCAATTCAGCATGTTAATAAGATACTGACTGTGGTTGAAAATTTGTTTTGGAAAAGTTGGGCAAATCAGGCTTAAATTTATACAATTGTTCAAATCTTGTGGGTGGGAAATTTAGTGACTGGACCACATCAATGCTTAATTTGAATGCGCTGATCTACAGTAGGTACTACACGCAAAACAAATTATAGCATATATTGAAGTTAGTTTTTACAAGAAAACACCCCATCAGTTTTCAAACTGCCAGCTGTGTTACTTGCCCTTTTCTACAATCATAACATGGTAGCAATTTCTAAAGTGACTCATTTCCATTTTCAGCATACACATTACAGTAGTTGAGCACCTCTTGTCCCAATGTGCTTTTGTCTTGTGCGAAGCAGTAGCATTCAGCAGGTTTAAAAGAAACAAAAAAAAAAAAAAATAAGATTCTCACTTGTCCAAAGTGACTTTCACTACACCAAGGGTCTCCAACGCTGCTTCTAGAGATTGCCCTGCAGGTTGAGTTCAAACCCCAATCAAACACCTGAACCAGCCAAATCAAGGCCTTCTAGGTTACTTAGAGGCAGGTTTGTTGGAGTAGAGATGGAATTGTCTGCAGGACAGTCAGGCCCGGATTAACACAGTGTAGTGCCCTAGGGTGACCACATTTGAAGTGCCCCCAAAACCCCAATTCAGGAGCACCTTCTGATCAATAACAAAAATTAGCCTTCCCATTACAAGGTAATATTTGACTACTTAAAGTGATTTACAGGGGCATTTTTTTGTAATGCCATTTTTCCCTTAATTTTATTAAAGGTAGGCTATGTCATTGTCAAATTTTAAAATGTATATTTTTCAAAAATTTCTAATAATAAAAAAATAGAATAAGAACAGGTAGAATAAGAAGAATAAGTTACTAATCAAAAGAAATCATATAACAAAATCCACTACAAAGGTGGCACAGAAGAACACAAAGTGGCATATAGGCTACGAATTTACAGACATTTACAGAGGCTCAGAGGTGGCATGGATGATTTAAATTCATAACAATGTTGTGAGATTAATGTTTTAAATATACAATTTTGAATATAGAACTATTGTTTGATTGAAATGATTTAAATAACTGAACGGACACTTTAAACATAAAAATAAAACTGCCAGTAGATGGCGGCAAGTCACTGATTTTTTCACTGAATCATTCATTCAACTGATTCGTTTGAACAGGTGATTCATTCAGGAACGAAGCAAGTGACTGTCTTTATGAGTGGGTAATTGAATCACTGACTCACTAGACTCATTTAAAAACGCAGGTTCATTCATAAATGAAACACCAGCTGTGTTTGAATGATGAGCAGTGGCTCAGCTGTGACTGTTAGAAACTATGTTCCTTGACCAAATAGAGCAAAATCGGGCAATATTGTTAAAAGTCATACAATGTACATCACTTTACATAACTTATTGTTTATTGAGCTGTTGTATTAATTTAATATCACATTTACAAACTCCTTTAATAATCTTTAAAAGCTGTTACTCACTTCAGTTCATCGCAATCTCACGAAACTCCATTATAATCAATGAAGCCCTCTACACTGCACAACGAATCTCTTATTTACACCGTCTACACTTTGTTTGTTATAATGAGAGGATTTGTGAGCTTGCATAACTCAGCAATGAACAAAAGTATTTTGAGCAGTGAGTGGATTCTGATTAACATTGCATTCAAGGAATCATGTCTGCGATACATTACTCACCGCTGCACAAACACGCAAGTAGAAATCTTTGAAGCTCCTCTCAGCGCAAACACAAATAGTCTATGCTGATCGGGTTAGTCGCACAGGTGCTCCTAAATATTTTTTGATCGTCGCACACAGTAGCTACTTTTCAGTCGCACTGTATAGCCCTGGCAATGTGTCGTGATATTTTCTCTTTTTTTAAATTTTTTTTTTTTATTTACGTTTCGCACAACCGCCAAATTGATGCTGCCTATCCATTTGAGAATAAATATGCTTGACTCTGACTGGGGGGAGGGGGCACACTGTGACCTGACCTAATCGCAATTATTTATATGCGTGCATATATTTGATATTCTCTCCGTATATTGTATCATTAACTGTTCATTTTCTACCCATCTGTATCTCTTCCAGCAAAATAATATATACAAAACATGAAAAATATTTTAAAGGTCTTGTCTTATGCTGGCTTGCTCAGTTGGGGACACTTAATTTCTAGCGATTATCGCCGATTTGATCGCACAGATACTATTTAAACTAAACTGAGCTAGACAATGACATCTCTGAATTCAATAATGAAATGCCTTTAACTGAAAATTGAGTGTTTAATCTTATCATTATACATTACTGACACTCTATCCTCCAATTTGATACTGTTAAGTGCTTTGACAATCTGTATTGTAAAAGCGCTATATAAATAAAGGTGACTTGACTTGATTTGTCATTATTGTAATCACTTGGTGCCCCCCTATTGGCTGGTGCCCCAGGGCACTCGCCCAATCCCGTCTATGGATAATCCGGCCCTGAGGACAGTAGCTCTCCAGGAGCAGGGTTTGAGACTCCTGCACTGCACTAGTATGGAGGTGAAATGTTTTGCTCAGAGCATCAAGACTGCTCACGTCACATGCCTCCTAAATTTAACCACAAACAAACTAAAGTTGTAGATAAACCAGTAACTCAAACAGTATGATTAAGCACTTTATTTTGCCATTGTGCAGTGGAGTTACATTGGACCAAGACCATAGTCCTTGACTCTGATGGGTCCAGCATGGGCTCTGTCCCACCACAGATCTGCAGAAGAAAAATGGGGGGACCCCCACCACAAAGTATGACCATACAAAATACACATTTCCCTTTGTACATTTAAAAAAAAAAAAAAAAACCATATACCTTTACGGAGCTTATCACTTCCACTCCCAATGCCACAGTTTGCGTCACAGCAGCTGCACACCTGATCATCCTCATCAGCAGACACCCACCTGTCAGATAAACAAAGCATTAGATTCCCACACAGCTATTCAGGTACTTCAATTCAGTGGCAACATACCGATTAGTGGAGAAAGAGCAAGCTTTCTGCTCAACATTAGTAGAGGTGGATGCTGCAGCCACCTTGAGAACACAAGTGATGTAGACCTACAAAGAGAAATTTTACTTGTATAGTCAATGCAAACATGCACCCAAACTGCTAAACCACATACATACAAATCCACTAATCTCTTGCTGGAATCTGAATGCCTCCAGCTGAAACTGCAGCTTGTCAATTTGTGTCCGGGGCATGAATCGTGAGCTGGAGCCTGTGAGCTTGGCATCAACTAGGCACCTAGAATGTGTGGGAGGGAATTAAAACCATCAGACCTTATGACGCCACGAGTGAGTCGTGCATGAAGGACCTCGTCTTACCCATTATTCTCAATAAAGGAGTATCTGGGGATAGCATTTGTATAAGGGACTGAAGTAGCCACACAGTTGTCCACAAACACACGAAGAGGAACATGGTTGTACAACCTCACTGAAGCCTCAATATTAATGAAATCTCCCAAGTAGTACTGGTAGGAAGATCGCTCAAATCTCCAGTCATCTGCAAAGAACGAACTTTAGCCCAGGTTCACGAGCACTGGCATGTTACAGACACTATACGTTATACCAACCAGTCATGAGCCTGAGGGAGAAGACCAAAAGTTCCTCCAAAACTACAGGAGAGACATAAGGGGTCCAAGTGGGCATTAAGGCGTCGCTGCTCACATTATGCATTCTATAGAAGAGTTGGAGGCAGTCACTTTATTTTAAGATAGTGCATGCGATTAGCACATCCAGTAATCCTGAACAAATTTAGTCCTTACCTTGGATAATGGCACTCAATACCAACCACCACACCTCTGCTCCTGACAATAGGACCACCATATGAAGCCTCTTGCGGGGTGTAAATAACGGAGAAAATATAGACAAGTTCATCCTCAGTTACCTAAACAGAAGGGTTAGAAGAGAACCATTATTTGTAGTGACTTTAGAACACCCATCATTTTACTGCAGTCAAACCTTACCAATGATGTGCTACCACATCCATGCAGTTCAGACTCAAAGATGAGCACTTGAGCAGAAGGATCCTCTCCAGTTGCAGTACAGCCTCCCAGTGTAAAAGCGGAGGGCATTAGGGGTCGTCCAGTCCCAAAGAAGTCTTCCATAACTTCCACATGTATTGAATTCTCTCCACACTGAGCTGCTACACTGTTGGCAGGTACAGGATGGCGCAATTCAAAAGGAATATCTGGCTTCTGTGGTTCTTCTGGTAGGCTTGGAAAGCGCCATGTCAGTTTTGCAACTGGACCCAGTATCAGTTCTTTTGACTGAACACCATAAAGATCTTGAGAATGCCTTCCAAAGTCACTCCCAGTTGGTGTCTGGACGGGAAAACTTTGTGGTGCAAATACAGGGATGCTAGGGTCATATCTATGTGGAACCTGAGGAATCCTGGTTTCAGTCGGTTGAGGAACTTGAGCTAATGGCCTAGGCTTAGGCGCAGCTGGGTTCTGATTTTGTTTTGACTTTCCTCGCTGTTGTCCTTCAGACAAACCAAATACAACCATAAACACCAATCCAAGACAAACTTTCCTCAACCCCATTGTCAGAAACCTTCAGAAGCCTAATGCTGATCCTTGACTTTTTCCTTTATGTATAGTATAAGCCTGACTCCACCTCTTTAGCATTAAGCATAATCATTCCCTGGACTTGTTAACTGACTAACGCAACATGTCACAGGTGAAAATCATCAAGTCATCATTAATTAAAGGAAAATGTGAGAGTTTTGTGTTGTTAAATGACATTTGGAAAAACCAAAGAATATATTTCTGATGAGCAGCAAAAGATAATTGAGCTTCACAAATTAGTGATGTGGCTTTAAGAAAAGAGCTAGAGCAGTGAAAATTCCCATTTCCACCATCAGGGCAATAATTAAGAATTTCCAATCAACATAAAATGTTATGAAACTGCCTGGAAGAGGACGTGTGTCTATATCGTCCTAATGCACGGTGAGAAGGAGAGTTTGAGTGGCTAAAGACTCTCCAAGGACCACAGCTGGAGAATTGCAGAAAATAGTTGAGTCTCGGGGTCAGAAAACCTTTTTAAAAAATTGTCAAACAGTACCTACATCACCACATGTTGTTTGGGAGGGTTTCAAGAAAAATTCTCCTCGCTCATCCAAAAACAAACTCCAGCATATTCAGTTATCAGACATGACTGAAACTTCAAATAGGACTGGCTTCTATGGTCAGGTGAAACTAAAAAATGAGCAAACACTGAAGATGGGTTTGGTGAACACAGGGATAAAAAGTACCCCATGTGTACAATGAAATATACTGCTGTATTTTTGATGTTGTGGGCCTATATTTCTGCTGGAGGTCCTGGACATCTTGTTTAGACACATGGCATCATGGATTCTATCAAATACCACTGAGCACAAAACCAAGTTTTGCTGGCCATTCCAGTCCTCTGACCTGAACCCTGTAGATAATGAGTGGGTGAACTGAAGAGAAGAAGCACCAACATGGAGCTGTGAATCTAAAGGGTCTGGAGTGATTCTGGATGAAGGAATGGTATGGAGTCAATTTAATGCCGCATATATATGCAAAAGAAAATAAAGTTTTGCAAAAGAAAATAAGTTTTGCAAAGAAAAATAAAGAATTGCAAAAGAAAATGAAGTATTGCAAAAAGAAAATAAGTTTTGCAAATAAAAATAAAGAATTGCAAAAGAAAATGAAGTATGGTCACGCTGGTTTGTTTACCCATTAATATCTTGTGGCCACGAGAAATTTAAACCAAAAAGACTCAAGCTTCATTTTATTTTTTAAACTTCCAGTGCCAGTCATTTCTTAATTTATGCCAGGAGTTACGTAAATGAAAAACGAAGTCGAGATGGATATGAAGCTTGAGTCTTAGACCTTTTTAATGATGTATAGTTTGTGAAGTTAATTGCATTCTTTTACATTAAAACTAGCAGTAACTCTGAACTAATGTAAACAAAGAGCGCTGTGCACAGATTAAGAGATTAAGAGATTTTAAACAAGCACTATTAATGCACATTTAGTTAACCAGATGAAACAATACACATTTTAATGCTATAAAAGTGTGCACACATTGAGAGAAATAAACAGCAGATGTTCATATTAACAACTTCTTTAACTTGAGCAAACGCTGCTAATACACATATATATTTGTGAATAAAACGAAAGCATGCATGTTTTAAAGCAAGTGAATAAAAGGAAACGATCCACCCCATGCCTCTGCTCAATGACGGTGCCTGGATCAGCTGTGATCTGCGTCTCGGGCCGATGACGTCACTTCCAGGGAGGCATGCCCAGGCCTGTTGGACACGCCCCCGTCCCCTGACTCCACCCCACATCAAAACAGCGCCACAAAGTGAGACGCGCAGAAACGTGAAGCACAAAGGGAAAACGGTATGGCAAGCTCAAACTTGACTGAAACGCAAAATAAAAGCTGCATTGCAAATAAATTAGTAGATATGGCCATGGAAAATATGTATTGCAAAATCATTGCTTTTGCTCTGTTTTATTTATCTATTTTGCAATTCTTTATTTTTATTTGCAAAACTTATTTTCTTTTTGCAATTCTTCATTTTCTTTTGCAATTCTTTATTTTTCTTTGCAAAACTTATTTTCTTTTGCAAAACTTTATTTTCTTTTGCATATATATGCGGCATTAAATTGACTCCATAGAATGGTCTCTGATCTCTTGTCAGGTGTTTTCTAACCTCATCCAGTGGTGCAAAAACGGGGCGCCTCATAATAGGGGGGCGCTATATTGCCAAAATCATTATGTGAAAATCTTATTTAATAAAACGTCATAAATAATCAAAAGCTTAGTTGTTAAAAATAATGTAATGAAACATTTTGAATGAAATAATATTTAAATGCATAAAATAAACATTTTACTTTCTGACATTTATGTGCCCTTTTTCACATTATTGCAGATGGGGGGGTTCCAGAGTTCATTGATTATATAAAATTCAGTGAAGGTTGACTAAACTTTGAACTATCTGCATGTCTCATCCATGAATATCCATGATGGAGGACAAGCTTTTGGGGTGTTGAGACCCAGAACCAAGCTGACTGAACAATAAATCTGTAGTGAGCCCTTTTATTAAAATAAATACCTGGAGGTAATACAAAAAATCATACAAAAATGGTCATATTAACTCAATTACCTGATCTAATTCACAACTTCACAAATTCTCAATTACAATTACGTACAAATTAATTGTATTCAGTTGTGTTTTAGGCACTAAAACAGTCTAGTGTAGTCAAATAGGCCTGTAGATTTCTGTGCCACCACAGACTGGCCACCCCTATGAAAACATCCACTGCCTAAGGCGGCAAATATCAGTTCATTTTTGAGTATCTCAATTCCTCAAAAAAAATAAATATAAAATACCCACGTTTGTGAATGTGCATTTGATTTACATTTGAGAGAAACTGAGAAGATCGTAAACAATACAAACTAGCCACCTATCACTAAAAATTGCCGTTTTGAATTCAAAATAGGCCATCTGTGATTGAAGTAGATCCGATGAGTTGAAAACTCTTGCTACTTCATACTTCAATACAAAACAATGCTGAATTTTGACAAAAATAACATTTTTAAATGCTATAATTGTGATTCTTATGTCTAAATATAAATCCATTAGCAAAACATGTGAAAAGAACCATATTACAAAGTGGAAATGGTAAATGAGACAATAAATGATCTTCTGCTGACATCTAATGGTCATAGTGGAAATCATGACATTCATTTTAATAGTAGGCCTATTTGTTTTTCTGCCAGGTGAAATATTGGCAGAAATCTTCAATTTAGCATGGCCACTTTTCCATGAATTATCTCTAAGTAAAAATGAAAAAAAAAAGGTGCAGACATTCTTTAAGGTAAATTTTACTTACAGTGTTCTCATATTATATAAAAATGTGCAAAAATATGAATACCTTTGAGGCAATTGAATAATAGACCTATATTTAAACTTTTCTGTGGGAGTTTGTTTTAGGGGCTACTAGAATACAGGGGGGCACCAACACTGATCTTGCATACCCCTCTGCAAATGTGCAGTTGCACCCCTGACCTCATCAGGCATTATAGGAGAAAATCTATACACTGTAAAAAATTTACTGTAAAATTTACAGTAACTTACTGGCAATTTTGGTTGCCAGTAAGACTGTAAAATTTACAAGAGTACTGTAAATCAATAATTACAAAATACAGTAAAAAATACAGCACTGCTGTATATGTGCTGTAAATTTATGGGGTTTTTTTTTACAGCAATTCCTGTAAAATTACAGTAGCAATGTTTACAAATGTGACTGGAATTACTAGAGCAACTGTTAACTTGTACTGCTATACATGCATTTGTTGTGAAATTCAGTTCACTAAATTAATAGTTGAGATTTTTCACTGCTGTGATAATGTAAACCTACTTTTCCCTGTAATTTTCAGTAGTCTGTCAATTTAATGTGTAATGTGAAGAATAAACCTTTCAAAATAACAGGTTTTCATAAATGTAACAATTTATTGTACAATAATGTTCATTTAACATATGCACCATTTTCCAAAACATATTTGGAGAAACAAAAATGGAGATTGCACATTAGACCAAAGGCTTTAGCCTTGGGGAAAAAAAACAAACCAAAAAAAAAACATTTCAACAGTGTGACTGACCTTCATTCATAAACTCAAAGTTTAAATAAATACAAAAGAAAGGGTCTGAACTGTGCCTACCTTTAAATTGCCAAGTCCATGAAGGGGCAAGACACATTAACATTGTGTACATTAACTTGAACATCAACGATGCACTTGACAATCAGTTCAGAGTCTCTCACTTCAATTTCATTGGAACACTTTTTTTTTTTTTTAAATGGCAAGCCATTCAAAGTCCATTAACTTCCGTAGCAGTGTGCATACATGTGGGTTCATTCCTTTCATTTTCTTGTCTCTCTTTCCAGCAACTTTTGATCCAGTTTCCGGGTTAATGCCCACAATTCCTCTGTGGGAAAAAAAAAAAACACACAACACACATCAATTATTTTTTTAAAAAACAGCATATACTCAAAGAATAAAATAAATTGAAGTGTTATTTTGAAAATCACATTTTCCTTAACATTTCATTTATTGAAGAGTTCGGGCTGAAGAAAATATTTCCAATGGTTTTACTGACCATTTTTACTGAAGTTTACTGAAGTTAATTGTATTTTGAAAATAAATTTTGATTTTGATGGCTGCAACATGCTCCACAAAGGTGAGAAATATATTTTTAATAAAATTATAATTATTATTTATTTTATTTACATTATATTTACTTTTTATTTCTGTTATATATGCCCTTTTTTCCTGTTATTTTCATAATTCTTTTCTAATAATTACACATACATACATATATATATAAAACAGTGGTGTGAAAAAGTCTTTGCCCCTTCCTGATTTTTGCTGGAGTCCCACACAGGGCCATGTGGGTTTGGATTTTGTTTTCCCTTCATTATAAAAAAACTTAATTTAAAAACTGCATGTTGTGTTTACTTGTGTTATCTTTGATTACTATTTAAATTAGTTTGATGATCTGAAACATTAAAGTGTGACAAACATGCAAAAAAATAAAAAAAATCAGGAAGGGAACAAACACTTTTTCACACCACTCGTATATACAGTGTACCTGTATGTATATATATATATATAAATATATGGTTCTGCATAGGGCTGCAACGATTAGTCGACATTATCGACAACGTCGACAATAAAAAATTGTCGACAAACATTTTTGTTGTCGAGTAATCGTTTGATCTCATATGACCTAATGTAAGAGCCTGCAATACTGCTGTTTGACCAGTGTGGCGCTGTAGCGCAAGACTGTAATTCAGATCTCCTGGATGCAATTCAAGAGAAGAAGACAGACATAGCGCTTCAGAGCAGTCATATGTACAGATTCAATGGCAGCCTTACAAAGTTTAGAAAGTAATATTTCAGGTAGAGAAGATTTAATCATTGAAACTAGACATTTGCTTTTAAATATTAGAAATTTAGGAATATAAGTTCAGTTTTGTTGGGTTCCAGCACATATTGGCATCAAAGGTAATGAAAAGGCTGATAAGATAGCAAAAGAAGCATTGGAAAAAGAGCAAGTAGAAATTAATACTTCAATGGGAAAAGGAGAGATTAAAGCTAAGATCAAATGTGAAATAATGCAAATATGGCAAAAAGAATGGGAGTCTGAAATTAAAGCTAAACATTATCATAATAATCAATCAAAAGTAGGAGGAAATAGGATACATATGAAAAACAGGCGAGAAGAAGTGGTATACTCAAGGCTGAGATTAGGTCATACTGGATTGAATGATACATTACAGATCATAGGGAAGAGTAATGGATTATGTACAAGATGTCAAACCAAGGAAGATGTAGAACATGTCTTGTTTAGATGCAATAAATATGAATTTAGGCAGAAATGGCAGGAAATGGAAGAAGAAAATAAAATTGAAGATGTTCTTAGAGAACAAGGGATGGAAAGAAATAGACTCAAAGCTTTGTTTATGTTTCTTGAAAATACTGGATTAATCAAAAGAATTTAGGTACGGAAAAGTTAATAATTTGAGTTTATTTTATTTGAGTTATATTGAATTTACTTTTTTTTTTTCTCCCTAAGTTAAATAAGTGAAGTATCTGTCAAGTCCTTCTACACACTCCTGTACAGTAGGTGGCGATATGCAATAACAAGTTGCAAAAGCCAAGAAGAAGAAGAAGAAGAAGAAGAAGAAGAAGAAGCGCTTCAGAGAAAATGCACCAGAACGTGAGCGGCGTTTGGATGAATATGTAAATATATATTGCGCGCTTTCCTCTCAGTAACGAAATAAACAACAAAAACTGGCAGCAGTGTGAAAGCAGCAGTTAAAAATCCATCTAATTACAACGATGTGGATGTTAGCATGAGCTCTGCTTTTCAGTAACGTAACGTTACTCCAGTAAAGTCCGGTCACATCATGTTTATTTATATAGTACTTTATGCAATAGATAGCCTTAATTCAAGCAGCTTTACGGTATTAAACATGAAAAACCACAGTCAGTGTCGCTTTCAGTTAGAATTACAACTTTATTTTCTGAAATAAAGCAGCTCTCCAGTGTGGAACTAGCTAATGATAAAATTTTTATTAGTGGGAAAAAATTATTTCATTAAAGTGATAGTTTGGTTTACAGAGATCAAAGCTTGATCTAGCTCAGGACTGTTTTGGTTATCATAACCCTATAAGGTATTTTAAGACATGTTTATCCAAAGCATCTTATAGCTTACCTTTATTTTGTCTATATGACTTACAAAAGGAGATGTTTGGCAGAATGTGAAAGATGTGTCATTCAGTTACTTTTCCATGTAGCTAATTAAATGGTGAGAGAGTGTCTCTGTCTGTCATCTCATTTTGTGTGCCAAATACATCTATTTGTATAATGAATTGGTAACACTTTACAATAAGGTATAATTTGTTAACATGAATGTATTAATTAACATCAATGAACAATGCATTTATTAAATTTAACTATTAATCTTTGTTAATGCTGGTTAACAAAAATACAGTTGTTCATTGTTTGTTCATGTTAGTTCACAGTGCATTTACCAGTGTTAAAAAACACAACTTGTGATTTTAATGATGCATTAGTAAATGCTGAAATTAACATTAACTAAGATTAACAAATGCTGTAGAAGTATTGTTCATTCTTAGTTCATGTAAACTAATGTTAACTAATGAACCTTATTGTAAAGTGTTACCAATTAATTGTATAATAATTGTAATTACATAATATGCTTTTCTAAAGCTGAAGTGACCTTTATTTATGTTAGAATATCTTCAAATGAGACAAAAACTGTGTTAGGGTCCCACATTAAACTTCACAAAAGTCCATATGGCATTTAAATGTTTTATCACACATCTGTGCCTGAAACTCTTTAGCAGATGTGTGATGTTCTTTGTGATGTCTGTATATGTGGGACTTCAATGAAGAAAACTTTGTGAAAACATGTGGGCAGTCAGGCACACCACATCTAAATTGTGAATTAGGCACATTTCTATGCAATTTCACATGCTGCACAAAATGTGGGATTGTGCTGCTCTCATTATTACAGAATTGACAGATAAACATGTTCAACTGCAATAATAAGCATGTGCACAGCAATGTCCAATGTACTTTGTAATGAACAACTAAACTACTAATATGACTACATGCACCCTTACGAGTGATATTAATCATGTGTGTTTTTTAAAGCAAACAGTTTTAAACTAATAGATGTGTACATTATATAATCATATGTCAGAGTCAACATGGTGTAAATATTTCGTTAAAAAGGCTGTATTTATTACAGTTGACTGAGTTCCAAAACTGGATTTCAAAACTTTTTTTTTTTAATAAATCAGATATGATATCCTGTAGCATTTACTGCATAATCATGTTCCCAGAATCTATAGGAAAATGCACAAACATTCTTCCTTTAAAAACATGCACAGTATATTATGGTAGATACTACTGTAAAATTTACAGTAATTATTTATATGTTCCCACAATTCATAGCAAAATACAGTAATGCTGTAAATTTCAAAATACAGTAGTCTATTGTAAATATTTACTGTAAAAATTACAGCAATTTTTTACAGTGTAGCTGTTAAACTGGCAAATGGAGGTTTCAAAAAGTATTGAATAAAAGGGTGCTGTTAATTGTGGCCAATGTGTATTAGAGAAAAACATTTCTTTCATAATGATATTTCCCCCATTTTAAATTCTTATTATCTTATTAAAGGTTAGATTTTTGTGAATTTTTTTAATAAAAGATCAAAAGGATTAACAATGCAGATTAATTTTCACAGCCTTTTTTGATCATATTTACCAAGGGTGCAGATATTTTTGGCCATGATTGTATATTTCCCAGTATATAAATAAAAGCTACAAACCAAGTGATTGCTTCAATAAAATTTTACAGTATGTTTCTAATTTTAATGAATCATTCATGTCAGTATTGAGAACAAGAAAAAGATCACTAGATGCAATGATTATATAAGTATACACACACACACCACCGCTATACAAATGCTCAGTGTTGGTGCTATACACACATATATCAGAAATTGTAAGTCGCTGGCACATTGCAGTTATATAATATACAGATTGTCATGAATTAAATTCCATAAAACAATGACCATATTTACAAATCAAGCATTAACTAACCTACACTCAACCTACAAAATGCAAATGCATCATCAGGATTTAGTTACTGATAGAAGTAACAATGCAGTGTGTCATTGCATGTGGAACTTGCTACAAGCTGATATCTGACATTCTAATACAGAGCAATTTTCACTATATATTGTTACTCAAGACTAGATTGCAAAGAAATGTTGATAAATGAGCTTCTGTGGCCTGTAGCATGAAGCAAGATGAACAAACTCAGAGTTGCAGAGGAAGTTTTGTTGACAAAACCCAATAAAGCCAACCTGGTTTAGATCAGGGGCCTGTACCATGAAGCCGGATTAGCTGGCTAGCCAGGTAAATTTCAGTTTAGTTTGCACCAATCCTGGGTTTTAGGTACCATGAAAGTGGCTTGGCTTTTAGCTGCGTTCATTACCATAGTAACTTACACTGCACAGCTAACCTGCTCCGGGGCAGGTTATGTTCTGAGTTAGAGATCGCAAACTGAAATTGGACCAATCGGATGTGAGCAAAGTGACACACGTCTGACACAAACAAAAGTCACTCCCCCAGTTTCTCTTCCTACAAATTAAAGGTCACTATGAAGTACCTTAAAAAACAACAACAACAACAAAATTGTCTGGCTTTATATGATACAATTTACATATGATTTACATATGATTTATATAATTTTAATATGATTTATATTATTATTACTCCATTACACAATCACTTTTAGTTTAACAATTATTATAAAGCATTTATTTTAAATGAATATTAATATACAGATCATATGTAATATAAATAAGTGGTAGAATCAATAGATAACACTTTAAAAATGGCTACATGTGACCTTACATGTTTGAGTCTCTATCGTTATATATTATCAACTATATAAACTAACTTTACAAGTTTCACTTGTGACTGCACTGATAGAGCAAGATAATTTCCTTTATTTGTCCTCTTTCATGGACAAGTAATTCAGTGGAAATGCGTTTAAATTCCTCATATTCTTTAATCTCTTAACCTTTAACAAAAGAGTTTTGTATCTCGCTGACTCTCTCGCGAGAAGTGAATCACACTTGATCTGTGTTGTGATTGGCTGTTCGCCGCTGATGTCACACATTCATGTGCACGTGCTCCATTAACTCAGGATCAAGCCTGAGTTGACAGAGAAAGTTGATGATCAGCTTCATGGTACCAACAAAGCCAGATTGGAGTGGTTTGCATTTGTCAAGTCAAAACTTATCCTATAACTCTGAATTTGTTCATCTGCCATCATGGTACAGGCCCAAGGTTCACCGGGCTTACAAACCTCGATATAAATGTTCTCTGTCAACTCAGAGTTTGTGATTAACTCTGGAGAGCTTGCACCTGAAAGTGTGACACATGCAGCAAACAGCCAATCACACAGAACGTGGAGAGAATCAGCAAAGCATCATTTGGATTCACTTCTTGCGAGAGTCAGAGCAATTCACTTTTCTGCTGAAGATTAAGAGATGTCGTTATTAAAAATGTAATAAATTTAAATGCATTTACAAGGTAGGAATAAACACTTCTGCAAAAGTTTGGCAGCACAAAGAAAATATATGGCTATATGCAAAGGAATCAACTAAATTTATTTATTTATAGTTTCGCACAGAGCTCAAAAGGAAAATGTTAGCCTAGTCATTTTAAAAGTTGGATATATTAAAGCTTATCTATATGTGTGTGTAAATATATAGATTTCATTTAATTTAAATACAAAACCTGAAATTAATTTCCACTTCATATAATAATTATATGAATAAATTATATGAATTATATAATATATATAATAAATTATATATAAATATAAATAAGTAGCTGCAAAAGTCAGGCAATTTTGTCTCTAAAATTCTTTGACTGTAAACTGCTTTAATTTGGAGCGAGAGATACAGGGGAGTGGCTTCATTGCATGAGATATAGGTCACTTTGCTATCAGCTGATTGGTCCATTTTGGTTTGCGATCTCTAACCCAGATTAAAGCCTGCTCCGGAGCAGGGAAGTTGTGTAAGGTAAGTTACCATGGTGACGAAACCCACTCAAAACCAACCCACCTTCTTGAGCCCAAAAACTCATAGTTTGCTTAAACTAAATGTGAACTTTCCCGGGTAAAAATTTTAACTGGCTTCGTGCTACAGGCCACAATGCACTTTCAGCCCATTTTGTGCAAAAATGCACTGCGCACACAAACACAAAACTCTCAATGCTAAAACAGTTCACTGTTCTACACCACTGTTAGTGTGTGCAATGTGAATGGCTGTTAATATGGGTTCAGAAGAAACATGCCACTTACAAAATTTTTCAGAACCAAAAATAATTACTCAAATCTAGAGAGCAAACGGGTGGTTTTAAATAAAAACAAATAGCCAGATGATGGTTTTTAAAACTTTATTTTTTTGACATCACCACACAGCTATTCAGTTAAATTTGGCCATAACCATATTCCTTAACACTGATAGGCCAAACAGAGAGACTCTCCCACCATAGATCTGAGGAACAAACTAATTGTGAGAAGGCCTTCTACATGACAATAACCAAAAAGTTGCAGAGTTAGTTTATACCTGTAAGAAGCTGATCACTTCCAGTCCTGATGCTACAGGTTGTGTCACAGCAGCCACACACCTGGTCAGATTCATCCGCAGAAACCCACCTGCTGGATAAATGTTAATTACTTGCACAACCTCATTTACCCTTACATCTCGAGGGTCAGTTAACACACCCATTAGACTTGTTGGGGTGGATGTTGCAGTCGCCTTCACAATGCATGTAATAACACAAATAACTTTCCAAATACTGCTTGACTCAACCCCATTGCCATTTATTTATTTTTTTTAAATCAACATGCTGAATGTTTTTTTTTTTTTTGTCTTTTTATAGAGGATTTATTTTTGGAGTCTCCCTCATTTTGAGATAACCCAGCTGAATTAAACGTATCAGTTGATTAGTGGAGTACTCCACAGGTGTGTTCGACTTGAATCGGCGCTGCACAGAATGATCAGTGTATGACAAAGTACCGCGAGAGCAGATGGATCCAGATGATTTTAAATCACTCCTGCGGTACTTTGTCATACCCTGATCATACCCAATGACAAAAAGCTGGGAGTGTCTAAAGGAAATATGTTGCTGGGGAGACTCCAGGAACAGTTTGAAAACCTTTTATACACAAGTAGCCCATTGTTTTCTATTAATTCTTAATTACATTTTAAAATGTTACACCAAAGTGTAAAATGTTTCAAAGTGTTACTGGAAGTTTTATTTGGTTTTGGGAAAAAAAAAAAAAAGCCTACTTTTGTTTCTGGAGAGAATAACATAGCAAGAAAGGTTTTTGTATAAGGAATTTGAATCAGCTGCTTTGAAGGGAACAAGGGACTGCAGAAAGCACGAAACAACCTCTGCAACATTTTTGCAATTTGATTAAATGGCTATCCTTGCATTAAAGTTACATATATGCAACCCCATTGGTTCTATTTGATCTTCTCAAAGTGAGAGGTACGGCACACTAACAGAGGATGCTAAAGATTACAGCCTCTAATATAAGATTACTAGAGCACCTCAAGATCAGAGGAGTGAGGTTTACCTTGCGAGCTGGCCCCCCATTACATGAATTGGAGCAAAACAACCCTGCATAAGACAAAAGTGCAACAAAAGGGATTCAACTGAGGAGCTTTCAAAACCTGGAAGACAACTCTTGACTCTTAGAGTGGAGTTAACCTAGTATATAACTTTAAACAGCCTGACAGAGCCAGTATTTAACACTCAAAGGTTAAATAAAGTTCAGCAAATCCAGTTAGGGCTTGTCAGCTTGATTTTGCATGGTAGCCTTGCAAAAGTATCTAGTGACTTGTCTCCCAGTATCAGGGCCTTGAATTTAGTGGCAACCAGTAAGGCAAGACATAAGAGGTAGTGCATGAGACTTCCTAGGTGCTACATGTTTGTGTAGCACTTAAGACATGAGTTAGAATACTAGTTGCCACCATACACAGATGCAGTGCTCAATGTTCACTAGTTATTTTCAGTGCATTCCAGATGAGGCCTTATCCAGTACGCAACATAAGGATGTTTCAATGGCAGCCATATTAAGTGTAAACAGCCCTACCCTAACCAGTGTTTACACTGAAGTAAGGCTTCTGGCACCATTTAGTCAGTGTACAAGTCAAAAGCTTCATACATTTGTCACCAGAATTACTAAGTTAAAGAACTAGTTTTGTTACAGTGAGTTTGGCTTCTAGAATAGAATAAAAGCAGTTATAGATTTTCAAAAGTGAGTAAGGAGTTCACAACCAATTAATACCTTTTTTTTTATTAAGTCAACAGAAGTCACATGGCACTTTCAATTATTTTTGGACGTAGCCATATTCTTTAACATTGATGGGCCCGACAGATGTTCTATCCCACCGCAGATCTGAAGAACAAACAAGCTGTGTGAGAGAGCAGTGAACCCCCCCCCCAACATTTATATTAAAAAAATTAAAAAAAACACCTTTGAGAAGCTGATCACTTCCTCTTCTGATACTACAGGTGTTGTCACAACAGCCACACACCTGGTCAGAATCATCTGCAGACACCCAACTGTCAAGACAAACCCTTAAGTTAATGCAATTCCTCAGGTCACCTGTACACTTATTTTGGGGGTGGGGAGGGGAACATACCCATTGGCAGAGAACGAACAAGCTTTCTGTTCAGGACTTGGAGTAGGAGTTGCTACAGCCACCTTCACCATGCATGTGATGTAAACCTGCAAAGACCATTGTTTGTAAACCATGGTAGCACATCATATGAAGTGTTGTGCAACAGGTCACATACCGGTCCACTGTTTGGTGGCAGGAACCTGAAAGCCTCCAACTGAAACTGCAACTTATCACCTTGGGTTCGGGGCATAAAGTGAGACCTGGAGCCTGTGAGCTTGGCATCAACCAGGCACCTGGGAAAATGAACCCAGTCAGACATCTTGCAATACATCTAGAGCATGGGACACACGAGGTGCACCACTTACCCATTGTTCTCAATAAAGGAGTATCTAGGGACAGATGTGACATCAGGGACGGTTGTAGCTATGCAGCTGTCCACAAACACACGGATGGGAACATGGCTGTACGAATGCACAGATGCTTCAAGATTTATGATATCACCCAGGAAGTATTGCTTAGAAGGTCTCTCGAATCTCCAGTCATCTGCAAAGATAACCTTTAGCACAGGTTCACAAGGACTGAAGTGTTAAAGCATTTGTTATACCAACCAGTCATGAGTTGGAGGGAGAAGACAAAGACCTCCTCTGCAATTTTAGTAGCGGCATATGGGATCCAAGCAGGCACCAAGGAATCGCTGCTCACATTATGCTTTCTGCAAGAGAATTAAATACCGTCACCTAACAGTGGCTTTAGTACATCCAGCAACCATGAATTTTGCACTCACCTTGAATAGTGACACTCGATACCAACCACTGCACTTCTGCTCCTAACAATAGGAACACCATATGAAACCTCTTGTGGGGTGTAGAGAAGTTTGAAGGTATAGACAAGCTCATCTTCAGTCACCTGAAGGGAGTAGAACCATATTAGTCACAGAAACCATTCAGAATGGAAGATTGAAACACCTCACCGTTACTACACTGCCACATCCATGCAGTTCAGACTCAAAGATAAACACTTGAGCAGAAGGGTCTTCAGTTGCAGTACAGCCTCCCAGTGTAAGAGCAGATGACCTCAGTGGCTTTCCAGTCCCAAAGAAGTCTTCCATAACTTCCACATGTATTGAATTTTCTCCACACTGAGCTGCTACACTGTTGGCAGGGACAGGACGACGCAACTCAAAAGGAATATCTGGCTTCTGTGGTTCTTCTGGTAGGCTTGGAAAGCGCCATGTCAGTTTTGCCACTGGACCCAGCAGCACTTTTGACTGAACACCAAAGAGATCTTGAGAAGGCTTTCCAGAGTCACTCCTAGCTGGCGTTTGGACAAGAAACTGAGTGGGAAATCCTTGTGCAGATGCAGGGTTGCCAGAGCCATATTTCTGGGGAACTGGAGGCTTCCTGGAGTCTGTCTGCTGAACTTGTGCAGTAGGCCTAAAGATGCTTCTTCCTCTGGGTCTCGATTGTGCTTCAGAAAATCCCAGCACCAGAAGACACACCAATCCAAACCCAACTTGCCAAAACCCCATTGTTGCTAAGCTTTCAGTTCAATGATGCATTAGCGTTCCACCATGCAAATTTATACAGCTGAAAATCAGGATGGCTCCTCCTCTCTCGTGACAAGCATCATTTTTCTCTGGACCAGCTAATTTACTCAATCAATATGTCACAGGTGAAAATCATTCATTTCTCATTACTCAGAATAAACTACGCCCCATATAAGGACATGTTGTATTAGAAGATATACCAAATGATTGCTTATTTTAAATATCAAAATGACATCAATTCTCTGAAACATAACCAACCTCTAAGCCTTTTTGTGTCCTCTTTTTATTAATTCAGAAACATGACCACAGACAGACTTGTACACTAGAGTATCCAAAATAATAAAGATTATCATGTTTCTACAGTCAGGTTTAGATTGTGACACAATGTACCTCACATCAGCACATCTGTCTTCACAAGAGATGGAAATGGAGCAAGGGAATGCAAGATCATAGTATCATACATAGATTTTATTGTAGATTCACTGATATGTTTTCTCCCCCTTCCAATTGTTTTATGACTAGGTTGATCAGTGTGTGTGGATTTACAGTAGACTTCATTCCTTCAAATTGAACTATACTACATGCTGGGCAGCACAGAAATACAACCTGAACAGACGACTAATAAGCTTTTGAATTCCAAATATTAACAAGTATGAGCAAAAGAAACCCATTAATGGACATTAAGGACTTACAAATGGTGGTGTTTGAAACATGACAGCACATATTAAAACACACTGGAAAATTTTAAAGTCTTAAACAAAATATATAGTTGACAAATAGTTTGTGAAGCAGCACACAGTAATAAAACAAGTTGTCAACTATTAACAAAGAGGTTTTGAAATAATTTTTTTTGCTGTTATTTTTTCTGTTACACAGCCAACATTTCTCATTCAATTCGCTTCTTCAGAAAGAAACAACTTTCGTGCCACTGAACAGTCACATCTACTTAGGCTCATGGTGCATTTTATTCATCTTGCCAATTCACAGTTCTAACTGGCTGAAAGAGCCTGTAATGGATGCATTTATTTCTGGTAAATGACAAGGGTGATGGGGTGGGAGTCTCCTAGGCACCCTTAAAACAGCTTCATCTTACATACAGACAAAAAGACAAGCAGACAGGTAAAGACACTGCTAGGGAGACTGGGTCAGCTGTGTATTCTGATCTAAGAACAGTTGACTGATTCTTTCCTGTACACTTTAATTGTCCCATCTGCTTTTCTTACGTTTGGGGGGATCAGGAACTGCAAAGCTGTCTTTATGAGTCCCTGACCTCTCACCCCCGTCTCTTTCTGACCGCCCCTCTCTGTCCCTATGGCCCCCTTCACCGTTTCGGCTATCGCTGTGACGATCTCTGTCACTATGCCGTTCCCTTTCTCCATAGCGATCACGGTCTCCGCCACTATGCCTGTCACTGTGACGATAATGACTATCTCCACGATGACCCCTGTCGTCAGCATTCCTATCGCTACGGGACCCCTCTTTTGACGAAGAGCTAGAATAAGAGTCTGAAACTGAGCTCAGGGAGCCTGCACTGCTGAAGCCGCTCATTTTGGTGCCCGAGCTGAGGGCAGGAGGTGGCGGCATGGGGGAAAACGAGGAAGAGGACGGTGGCGAGTAGGACAGTTGGGTTCTGTCAGGCCCCTCTGGTGCTCCTGAAGGCAAAGAACTTAGACTTCCTGCACTGGTCCACCCAGAGGAGCTGCTGGACTTTGTGGTGAGTTTGGGAGGAACACCAGATGCTGCCACAAAGTGGTTTTTATACTGAGCCTGAGGGGAAAGCAAGAGCAGTCAAACAAAATCCATAAATTGGTACATAAGACTAGACATCTTTACTGAGGAACTTAAAGGGGTGGTTGAGTATGATTTCACTTTTTTAACTTAAGTTAGTGTTTAATGTTGCTGTTCAATGCAAAGAAATCACTGTTTAAGGACTACAAAAAAGACTGCTAGGGACTACAATAAGCTTCTTCCCAGGTTTGAGACATCACTAACCCCCATGTTTGCGTAAACCTGCCCCCGGGAACATGCATCTACCCATAATGGTAAGGGGGCGTGACATTTCCGGACAAAGTGCAAAGCTAACTAATCTGAGCCCGATTATGTATTTCTGAGGGAGGGGATTCATAGAACCAAGAACTCAACAGAACGTTTTGATGAGAACGGAAACACCGGTGTAGAATAAAGGTAAAATATATGAAAATAATGTGCTTTTTTTAAAAACTAAACATGAACACGTGTTACACTGCACCACAAAAACACAATCAAGCCTTCGAAAAAAGCTGATCAACCACCCCATTAAGAGTGGGAGGCAAAAGAAACACGTGAAAGACGTGATCAAGACAAAATAAAAAAAAATTAAAATGTACCTGAAATGCTTGCTTCAGGGCAGACATACGGTCTCCCATGGCCCCAGTGGAGGGTTTGTAGGCTTCATAGTTGCCAAGAGCAGAACCACCACCACCACTACTACTGCGCTCCTGTTTGAATCAATTTAAGATGTAATGAATATAATAAAAGCATTAGCAATGAATTAGCTGTGATTTCTGTCTGTAATTACAAAAAATAATTGGCGACAAAATAAAAGGGGGGAGGGGCAGAACAGAATTTTTTTTTTATATAATAAATTGTTAAAAATAAATAAATACATAAAGCAAGCAAGCAAAAGTAAAGCCAAACTAACAGTGGATTCAGATCCAAGGCCTGGTCTCTCTCTGTAACCCAGGCCTCCACCTCCAATATTTAGCTTCTTCCCTTTCCCTCCCTTAAAGCGGGACTTTCTGAACCAGGGATTCTAGGAAAAAACAAACAAAAAAAAAAACAGTAATGAAAAGTTGTGGAGCAAGTCTGTGAAACATGTTGTACTATGAAAGGTATTGGAATTGTATTCAGGTCATTGTTTTACCTGCATTGCCAGGTCCATCAGCTCCTTTGAAACACTCTGATTGGCTCCCTCTAAATTTCGAACCAGGTCACCAGCAAATGAAGTGTCTTTAGTGGTGAGCAGAGTGTAAGCTAAACCTTTCTCTCCTGCACGACCTGTTCTACCAATTCGATGTGTATGTGTGTCAATGTCTCGTGCTACATCGTAGTTCACAACTGTACGGATAGATGGAATATCCAACCCACGAGCTGAGAAGTGCAAGAGAAATTTTAATTAATACAAAAAAGGTGACAAACGGAAATAGTTCATTTATTCTGAAAAGATAGAGCTAGATAGAGAGAATAAGCCCTACTAACCAGCAACATCAGTAGCTACTAATACAGGCAGATTCTTCTTCTTAAAGTCAGCGATGACTTTGTTCCTCTCGCTCTGATCCATGTCTCCATGCAGCAGCCCTAGGCTGTAACCTTCCTGATTGAGATTTGTAGCCAGTTCCTCGCAGTTAGCCTTTTTAGTGACGAAGATCAGCACAGAGCCAGCTGAGGTGAACTCAACCAGCCTGCGTGTCAGCCAACCCCACTTTTCCAGCCCAGTCGGCAGCACCTCCACTATCTGAGTGACATCCTCATTAGCCTGGGAGGATGAGAAAAGAGGTTTAAATGGACATTTTCAAATACAATGTGCATTTTCAAACACTCGCATAAGAAATTAAGTATGCACCTCTCCTATGTCTCCCTGCACAACACGAATGGGGTCGACCAAAATATCTCGAGCCAGCTTTTCAATTTTCTTCCGAAATGTTGCACTGAATAACAGAGCTGCGAGAGATCAGAGGTCATGAAGAGCTTTTAAGTACAATAAACGCACTGGATTGGGTAAATGCTGGAATGTAGAAGCAGCACATTAATATAAATTTGAGAGATACTTACTCTGTCGATCAGGTCTGACATGGCTGGCAATGGATCTCACTTGGTATTCTGTATAATAGAGACCAAGGTTAAATGAAATGTGCACTTATGTTCTTTAAAGGAATAGTTTACCTAAAAGAAAATAAATTCTGTCAAATTCTGTATTTACCCACCCTCATTGTTCCAAACAGATTTAATTTAGGCTTTAACAAAAAAAAAACAATACTGATATGGATTAGTTTTACCATGTCTTTATGGCCTTTTTTAAACATCGAAGTATTGGTGGAATGAACTTTCAAAGGAGAAATAGAAATCTCTCAGATATCATTTCTGTTTTTAGGATAAATGAAAGTCTTGCGGGTTTAATACAATATGAGGCTGAGTAAGACTACTGAACTAATTCTTTAATTTATTACTTTAGTGATGAAATATCAGTTTGGAATTGCACAGATAGAGCTTTCAATAGGACAATAATAGGACACAAATTAATGGGATAAAACAAAAAAGTGCTATTTTAAACGTACCAAAGCCCATATCGAACATGCGATCGGCTTCATCAAACACCAGGTAGGTCACTCGCTGCAGAGATGTAGCCTTCTTCTTCACATGATCAATCAGGCGACCCTAAGTGAGAAGAGCCTTTAACAGAACAACCAAGGAACACCCTCACACGTAAACAGAAACATGGGTCAAACTGGGTTGTGTATCAAAAGATAGGATGTTCTTACTGGGGTGCAGACAACAATTTCGGCTCCTTCCTGTAGAGCTTTGGCTTGTTCCCACATGCTGCCTCCTCCATATACTGCCACTGAGCGGAGGCCATATACCTTCCCGAAGCGCTTGCATTCAGAATGGATCTGAACCACACAGATAGATATTTTAAAGTGATTAAAAGCCAAAACACACTACAAAACTTGCTTCATGACCAAGACTACATAAGAAAAACAATTAATCCTTTTTTCCCAGCAATTATTTTTCATCTCCTTCCATCTTTTACACCTTTCCCTAGTATAAAAGAGTATTTTTGTTGTCCTCTCTGACCTGTTGACAGAGCTCTCTGGTGGGGCAGACGATCACAGCAATGGGTCCCTCTCCCTGCTCCAGCTCCTTCTGGTCCATGATGTGCACCAGTATTGGCCAAATGAAAGCTGCGGTCTTTCCACTGCCAGTTTTTGCAATGCCAATCATGTCTCTGCCACCCAAAGCTATCGGAACACCCTAGTGAAACAACACACATTACTGTAGAAAAATAAACCAATACCTAAACAAACAAAGGTTCATTTGTGGAAGGGTTTGGCAGCTCACCTGGCACTGGATGGGTGTGGGTTGAGTGTACTCTGATTTACGGATCTGGTGCATGAGCTGCTCATCAAATCCAAAGTGGGCAAAACTGGTGGCTGGTTTAGGAGGGGCTGCACCTGAAACCTGTTCATTTTGAATATGGCTTAATGTGGGTTGAAAGAAAGAGAACGATAATTTGTGTATGTGCTTGCATGTGCTGCCACTGACCTTCAGATTGAGTTTCTTTCTCAGTTCCACCACTCCGGCCTCAGTCAGACTGCTGAGTTCCTCATGCTCAATATAGAAGTTCTTCTCAAAGGGAGGATAGTCAATCTATAGACAGAAGAGACATAAAAACATACTATTCGAGATTTGCACTTTGATTACATATACTTTTGTTTTAATGTATATACAAGGGTCTTCTTGATATGAGCAATCTAATAATCTACAACATACTTGCTCATCAATAGAGCTGCAGGAATGAGTCCTAAAACATGAAAACAAGTTAGCAGAAGTTGGGAAACTGACATGTTTGTTTAAATGGATCAAATGTCTGAAATAAGGTTTGCTGTTAATACAAGTTCAAGATATTTTCACATTTCATTCTAAAACATAAAATACGAAAGCAATACACCACTGTTGAATTTTAAGCTTTTTCAATGTCTTGAAAGAGGTGGTTGCTCAAAAGTGGCTAAATAGGACTACAGAAGCTGTTGGGAACATTTTAAAGCATCACAGGAAAACTTTTTTACAGGAAAACTCAAGTGCGCTTTTAATAGCCTTACTGTTTTGTAGTCACATTATTGCAAACTCTTAACTCAAACTTTCTAACTTTTGATTAAAGGGTTGTTTGTCTTCTGGCAACTGTATTTAAGCTTCAAAATTGATAAAAGTTGTGTTCATTTGTGACGATTATCTTAATGCACCAAGGTGTAAGGATCATATTTTTAATGGTCACAGAGCTTGTTTTCTGCAATAATCCCAAAAACTATTAGCTTTTTTTTATAAAAAAGTCTGAGCTGGCCTAAAAAAATAAGCCATCCCTGCAGCAGTCTATTTAAGGACATTAATGCAACAATCACTGTTGGGAAACGCAGTAACAGTACCTCTGAGTGGTCTATTGGGGGCAGTGGCATGATAATCTTTTTGGTAGTAGGAGCAATGGGGTTTCCATCGCTGTCATAGTCCACTTCTTCCTCATCTTCCTCTTGGGTCAGCCCAGCTGTTGGGTTTTCCGCCATGTAACGAAAATATGCTTCCTGCAAAGAATGCAAAAAATGATTTAGATCAAGACAAACAGCAGCAGGTCTTTACTGCTGAATATCAAAAAAAGTCATCTAAATGTTGCCTTAGACTGCATCGAAATGAACTCGTCTAATAAAACATGGCATGTTAAAAAAAAATGATGTTAAAGAAATGATTTAGAATAACTAATTATTAAATAGTAACTTCTGAAACCAACAATTTACTGAGCACTGAGGTGCTGTCAATGACATTAAAATTCATTTTAATTGATCACTGCTATTTTAACAAATAGCACTGACTCTAATCTCATGTTTCAGTCACAAAAGAATCACTCTTCCTGTAAGCATTTAAAGACAATAGATAATAACTGAGAACCAATGAACTGGTTAAGAAAACAAGTATGAGGATTGCATATAAAACCTTAAAAACAACACCTGCTCCATCACCAAAAGAACATTTGAATGGCTCAGTCTGTAAACTGATATAGAGAATATAAGAAAGAAAAATAGAAATAGGAGTGGGGCACAGTCATTTCTGTGGCAAAGATACGGTGGCGGTAGTAACTTCAAGAGGGTCACTCACTTGGTCATCCTCCTCTTCAATGTCATCCCGTATACCCCTGGAAGAAACAAGCGGAGAAAAAAAACTTCCCTGCGACTCGCTCAATCACCCATGGAAACCCATATTCTACACATAAACCCCCTTCCATTCCCATTCTCTCTGCTATAAATATTATTTGGATGAACGGTCTTAAAAAATTCTGTGATAATATCAGAATCTTACTTGGCTAACTTTTTCTCTTTTTCCTTTTCTTCAAGTTTCTTCATGTCTTTTGCTGCTTGGTCCTGAAAGAAGTCAAAAACAAGAATTAAAGCAAAACAGCAGCAATGTCCACTGCCTCTTCTCAAAGAGATCAGTTCAGGAGCTCAGCTCTCACCTCCACCTCAGCCATAAAAGCATCAAGAGGGTCATCCTCACTGTCAGAGCCGCCGCCGCCTCCTCCTCCTCCAGACTGGAACTGCTTTCTAGTGGGAGAGTTCTCGGCGGGTATATACGGCAGATCTGTACTGCTAGACTCCTCTTCATCATCCTCAAAATAACTATGGAAAAAATACATTTCAAGCAATAACTGTAAAAGCCTCTTTCGTTCACCTAAAACTCATTTACTCAACCTTAAAAACAGATATTAGTTATAATGACAGTCTTCTTAGGCACCTTTTACTTTCATTGTTTGAACAAAAGCAATAAAAGTGAATGAAAGTGACTGAAACATACACTTTTGTGTTCCACATAAAACAGTAAGTCAGATAGGTTAGGAACAACATGAGGGCGAGTAAATAACGAGATTGAACTTCTTTTTAGATTGAACTGATTTTACGGTTTTCATTTTGGCGTGAACTGTCCCATTAGCAATGTTTTCATTGTAGAAGCAGTCACATTTTAAGTACTTACGCATTCTCCTCGTCGAAATTGGCTCGTTTTGTTCCTATTTTGTAAAAAGACGAAAGCTGCTGATTCTTGCCATATCCACCGGATGGTCCTGAAGCACCAAATGCAGAGTGGGCCTTCTGGGGAAGACGAGGTTCCTCTTTCTTCCCAGTCGCAAGAGAGAACCCCCCGAATCCAAAGCCTCGCTTGCCACTCGGGCCTCCCTTGTTCCAGTTCATTGCTGTTGGGCTGCAAAACAAAGCATCAGATTAGGGGTTAAAACAACTATTTAAATGCTAATTAAATCCAGACTGTATAATGTGTATATCCCCATCAGGCTACAGAAGCAAAACAATTACAAAGTCTCATTGCTCGCGCACTGCTTATAGATATTTCTCAGCAGCTTTGCTGTTTTTTGCCATTGCTAATTCATTTTCATGGTTCGCTTTTTAAAAAAAATTCTAATATCTCAATATTTCGGGGCCAAACAGAAAGAAGGAGACGCTGTCTCGTAATGCTACGCTGATGGCGGTGGAGAGGCCTTGAGCTAGTGTTATGTGTAACCTATACGGATTATGCTTCGATTACTGTCACATTGCATGCGTCGAAGAGTAAAACCTGGATTTATTTACAATGTTTATTTACCTGTTTCTGATAACGTGAAACGAACGATCTTCTAAAGTGGGTGGATAGCTTATTTATCCACAACGTATTTACCACTTCAGGCTATCTTGCACACTTCTCGGAGATTGGGTTTTACGTCATTTACAATGGACTCGTTTTGTGTTTGGTAAAATTTGTGCGACGCGTTTGGTGGAGAACGTAATGTAATGTTGCCAGATCCCAATCTTTTTCAGTAAGACAAAAAATAAAAAAATAATAATAATGTATGGAACAAAGACTGTCCTGTTTTGCTTTAGTTTTGAACGAATCCCTTCCTTATTATACTTAGAAATAATAAAAACATTTCTCAAAAGTCAGTAACTTTCGTTGATCTGCATAGAAAACATACAAAAGCCACTGATTAAAAAGCTTAACAGCACGGTTGCAAGAAAAGCAAATATAGCAAACACATTCAATAATAATAATGACAAATATCAGCAAATATAACAATAAATCCCTCTTTATTGTGAACATGGCAGTGGGTGGGATATTTGACATTATGACTGCAACCTGCAACAGCTCATGTTTATATGCGACTAAGAAGATATGGCAACATAGAACGCAGACTATTTTATTCGCTCGCGAGTTTTGGCCAATCAGGAGACACGCATCCAACCTTTGGTCCAATAGGAACACGAGGACGCCGCGTCGTCAAAGTCACTCGTCCATTCAGCAAACGTTCCTTAACACAAGACCAGCCCACCGCGAGACGAGCAGAAGAAATGCGTTACAGCCACTGATATATAGATCAGTGGTTACAACCTGCAGTTTTGATGATAGCTGGACATTTGACGATATAGAAAAGTAAGACCCATACAATTTACTAGCAGAGGGTGAGTTCAACGATTGTATTGTATTACTTACACAAACACACTGGAGCGCCGTGCTCGGTTTATCATAATAGAGAGATAATCATGTCGCTGCATGGCTAACTGAACGATACCGACCTGTAAGCTGGCATGCCACATTTTTTTATACTTTAATAACTCTGCTTATTAAATATAGCTGTGTTGTATTAGTAAATACACATCTTTCGTGCTGCGCACTAAATGGGCGAACCCGAGGTGTTATATTTTATTTACAAACGTATGCAGTTATAAAGACAGTCTCATTTGAATCCGAGCACTGTTCTGTGGTAGGCTAACTTACTGCTAAAAATTCATAAAGTATCAGGGCAGAAGAAAAGAAGTTGTTTTCTATTTCTAATTTCATGAATCTTATTTTTTTTTTCCCCTTGCAGATTTGTACTCTTTGTGTGTTTGTGAAAGTATTGCTACCTGTCATCACCATCTCCAGGATCCATGTCTTTTTTGGTGAGTGAACTTGGTTGGTTGTCAAAGTGATTGATTTTGTTTGCGTGTACATTAAATCACCATATTTTCTCCCTTTCTCTCAGCGCTGGGTGTCAGAGAAACTCAGTGTGGAAAGCCTGAGGGATCTGGAGTTATTTGGAGGTGAGTTCAGTAGTCCAGCATCTCATGCTGCTGTGCTTCTCGTACCTCTTTCAGCAAACCTCACCCGCCTGAGCTTTCTTCCACATTAGCCGGGTGAATGTGAAGGGGAATCCTAGAAACATTTCGTTTCTATAACACACTCATATTTAAAGATTCCTCTGCAACATTTAAAGGAACAATTGGCCCATCTTGAACTCATCAAATGGAATAGTAGTACACATTTTTTTGGACACACATCCCCCTCATAGTCAGCTATGCAGGCCCATAGCAAAAGAGGAGCTTTACATATGCAGATTACCCATGATCACAACCAATCAGTACTTTTGCAAAAGCAAAAACGTGGCTTCGCTATTTGTTTTGCGTGTTCTTTATGAGAAGAATTTGTGAATTTTAATATTGTCAGTCTTTTTGAGTTTTTGTCATAAATGTGTTCTGCAGTGTGGTGTGACACTGCGTTTGCGTCATGGTGACTAATGATGGTGGTGACAGCAGAGTCTGTGTGTCCTTGTGTCTGTGAGGCTTTTTAATCTCCTTCCTGTGGTGATGTATCTATATGTATGGCTGGCTGTGATGTAGTGTTATTGCTAGGTGTTGATGGATTGCTTCTGTGGTGCAACTGACAGCTGAGTCACTGCAGCCTAACAAGGGGTAGACTGATCTGCAGGGCAGGTCCAACACTGCTGAAGTGGTATGAAATCTGTACATTAGAGGAATACCACATGTATTTGCGGATTGTGGGCTTTTACTTATACTAGTTTACAGGGAAATCCAGATATCAAATTTGATAGCTTTTGATGCCAGTTCTTTTGGATAGTATTTGGTGTGCATCAGTATTTATTCTTTTTATCCATATTTTCTCCTAGATAGTTGCAAGACATAACAAGTTAATATACACTACTGTTCAAAAGTTTGGGGTT